>NC_039270.1:15447211-16195550 GCF_003368295.1 Carassius auratus | reverse complement strand
TGGTGCAATTTTCCTCTATTACTGTGATCTTTAAGGACAAGATATGATAATATAGACTTTTTTTTCCGAGCAGCTAAAGCGAGAACCTATCGCATACGAAATGTGTATTGCATTTATGTCACTTTGTCTTCCAGCTCCTTGGGACGCATCGTGCTCAATGGCCAATCAAGAGCAGTTGTCTGTCATCATGGCTGGAGAGAAAAGCTGATCCCCCGCTCGTGGAATTGTTCTGTCACTGGATGGATTGATTCATTCTTCAGTGTTCAGGGACCACTAACAACTACTTGTCTCTCTCTGATTATATCTTAGCCTACAGATTATTGAGTTACAGACTCCAGGTACTGACCTTGGCCAAGTATTAATGTTTTTCAGTGCTGTATACCTACTTTCTGGTGTTCTAAGATAGCAATTCTCAACTGGTCACCTAAAACTGGCAGGTGTGGTTTGATGGTGGACATCTGGGGAAAAAAGCTAAATAAATGCAGGACAAAGAATTTTGAAAAAAAAAAAGATTAAATAAATGCAGCCGAATATATGAATCATGCACAGGTAGTGGGGAGCTGAAATATCAGCTATTTTTAAATGTAACGTTGAATATATAGTTTTGCATTTTCTAAATTTTTCACAATGATGTCAAAGTTTATGCTCTTACATGTAATATTTAGCAAATTCCATGAATATCCATTTTTCATCTCATACATTTATAATGTTGTGATGCATAAATGTACTTGTTGCATTTGAAACGATTGATTTTTAAGTGTGTTTTTTTTATTTTAGACACAATTGTATGAAATAAAATTATTTTTAATATTATATATGTATATATATATATATATATATATATGTATATATATATATATATATATATATATATATATATATATATATATATATATATTTTTTTTTTTTTTTTTTTTTTTTTTTGTCATTTAATTTTTCAACATTTTTTGTCCTGAAATTATATATAAAAAAATTATGTGGTATGGTATTGTATTGTATTGTCTTTCTTTCTTTTTTTCTTTTTCTTTTTATTATTATTTTTTTCAAATCAGTGCATCACTAAAATTATGCCTAAATTCTGCACAACAGGTGTGTTCATTAGAGTGCACTGGTATGCCAGTTTGGAGTTATATATATGGAAAATAAAATGTGATTTTCCTCAGTAATAGTCCAACAAGGACACAAAAGGCATGTTTACTGCATTCCAGTGTTTTGTTGTTTGACAGAATTGCATTTAGAGTTTTCTTCATTTACATTCTTGCATGAAACCCTCCATTCAGGCATTAGTCACTCGTCTTGCAGATTGCCGCAAACTAACTGGCAGATGGTAGCTTTGTGACGGCGGTATTGTCTCTGACATTATGTTAAGACGGTTGCTCTTGATCCAGTGAACCATCCGAAGGCTCATAGAGGAGCTCAGAGGCATTTTGTCTGGGTAAAAAAAATCAGAATTTCTTCTTCTTTGGTCAGCATATCTAGGCCCCATCCAGTGGCACTGTGCTTGTCACATGACTGACATACACAGTGTGACAGCCCCGAGCTAGGTGAAGGCAAGCTATTTCTACTCTGAATTCATACTGGCATTCTCCATTTTCTCAGCATAAAAGCCAGACAATGCTGGTAGATATTCATTTGATGTATCCCTGGTGGACAAAAAAGGATGCACTCTTGTGTGTGAACGTCTCATGCTCTCACGGTGCTAGGGGAGAAGCAAAATGGGTTTCGAGTAGTTCACGGTGATGGGAAATGTACAGTACTGCAGCGGGGTTGCATCTTCCCTGCTTTGGAATTGCATCAGTTAAGTCTGAACTCTTGAGCGGCGCGGATTGAATGTGCTCAGGTCATGCTCTCGGCCGTTTTCTTCACATGTAAATGTGTCCGAGCGTGCCCGAGCGACTGCCTCTTGTCTGAAATGACCTTCACCCGATGCACTTTCTGAATGAGAAATCCATTACAAAGGAAGAAATATGCTTGCAAAACACCAGAGGCTACATGACTAAAAATATAGCTAGTCTCCTAGGTGACTAAGCAAAGTTTTCACCGTCTCAAAGACATAAGCCTTTGACTTTGATATTCAAAGGACTCCCTTTTCAATAGCATGGTGTCAAAATAAATATTGAGCTTATATATTTTGTAGCGTCTTCGCCCCGGCGTTATTTTGACTGAGCGATTCGGATGATAACATTTTTAGTTTGTTTTGTTGTTGTTTATTGTCTTTTTTTCCCCAAGTATGGCTGTAACCATGGAAACGTGCAATTAAATGAGGGTAGGAAACAGCAGCCAGGCCTGTATATGCTCTGAGCCAGTGTAGCCTGCATGTGTGTTCACTGGATAGAATCCTTTCACGCTCCATCTCACACAGTAATGCGCTTTATGAATTTTGAAGCAAACATTTAGCACCGCATTTTTTCCCCTTCCTATTTTCCCTTCTTTTCTGCGGCGAACGCACAGCGCAGCATGTTTCCGACGACAAAGGTTATTATGTGGCTGCTGCCACACTATTAAAGAGGAAAGTCATATCAATGGAGAGAATAAGAGAGGATCGGAGGGGAGCCAGTTAAATATTTCATGAAGGTTGTTTATCATGGTGTATGTATTACAGACTATACATAATTTAAGAAAGTAATATCGTGTCCCCCTACTTTGCTATTACTAACTCTCGTATTTTAATGGCATGGAGGAGGAGGGGGGCTGTGTGTTAAATTATCAAGTGCTGCATTGTGGCATCCTAAAGTTCCCACTTCTCCCTTTCTGCCTCTCCAAAGCACAGCTCACAGTTTCAATTGACTTACCTTCCCAATACAAGTTACCAGAGCAGGGCCAGGCCATTCTATTAAACGTAATAAACTCTGTAGAAGATAATGAGAGCTCTGCGTGGGTGCAACAAAACCAGGGATTGATCAGGATAATGTGGCGAGGGTGGCTTTGGTGCAGCGGTGAGCTGTTGTTTGGCTGGTTAACATGTACCCTTATAAGCGACTGCTGGTAGATGATGTTGCTGTGCAAAATCTTATCTGCACAATCCTATCTTTTGTTCCATTTCACTGGTGGAGTGAATGTTTTATTTATGTCTAGCCTACGCTATTCAATGCTTGATTGGAAAATTGTTATGCAGTGTTCTTAACATAAAATATGTCTTTTGAATGATATGTTACATTAAACGAATCAAACATTTTCCTTTCTTTGTTTTCAGTTAGCCTTTTTAACTAGTATAGTGCTAACAGTTTAAAAAAAGAAGCTCTTGATTAGTAAGACATCACAATAACATCCTATGTTTTTTATCAGTAGCCTGATGAGTATCTTAGCAAAGCGCTAGCCTGATGAGTATCTTAGCAAAGCGCTAACTGCTATCACGATAATACCCTGATAGCAAACATATATTACGGAGACATCTATTTAATGTATGCATTTTCCCCAATAAGATGTATTCTTTAAGCCACTGGTAAGACTTTACATTAATTTCAGTGCATTTGCTAAAAAGTTTCCTGTCAGAGGTTTTGTTTTTTGAGGGCTTAGTTTTTCGTAGCTTTCTTACATGTGACAGTTTAGTGGTGCTTATTATAGTCTGATGCAGAAATGAAGTAGCTCACGAAGAAATGAAGTAGCTCTACTATGAAGTAGTAGTTTCCCGAACCCATAATATTTTTTTTCACACATGCATCTTTCAAACCCCATTGGTTCACAAAAATAGATCTGTTGTTAATGATGTCATGCTGGTAGAGAAGTAAAAACTTCTGCTAAGTAATAATTTAATGTTAGGTATATGATGACTACTTTGCTATTTTTTTCTTCATTGTTTTGCTTTATGTACAGATTTTTGATTCAATCCTCGATTCCCTCTTATGCCATGCTTAACGGGGTTTTGTAGCACAGTGGTTCTGAACCACATTCCTGGACCACCCCAAACACTGCACATTTTGTATGTCTCCTTTGTCTGACACACCCATTTCGAGTCTGTGAGTCTCTACTAATGAGCAGATGACCTGAATTAGGTATGTTTGATTAAGGAAACATGCAAAATGTGCAGTGATGGGGGTCCTTCAGGAATGTGGTTAAGAACCACTGCTGTAGCACATGAGTACATGCACACTCTTTAAATATAGCACTTTCATTCTCTCAACAAACTGGAACACACAACATTTGTACAAATATGGAATAAAAGATATAAATTGTACTGAATGATAGCCTGCTTATTTTGCCCAAGAACATGAACAAAAAGAGCAAGTCCACATGTAATTAGAGCTTTTTGTGCCGCTAGTCATTGAACATTGTGTATCTGCTGATACTGTGTCCCAATCCAACACATGTATATTCCTAGTGTTTGAAATAGCCGATAAAAAGTCAGTAAAACAAAATGGTTGATTTGCCTCGATCCTGATGCGATTCCAACTATTTAACACTTAACATGTTGAAAGCTTTAGTTCCAAACAAATAACACTGCAATGCTGTTTTAAGGGGTCCTATTATGCTTTTTCTCTTTTTCAACTTTAGTTATTTTGTAATGTTGCTGTTTGAGCATTAAAAAAATATTTTATTTAACAGAAATCACAACGAATGACTTGTTTGGAATACAATGCATATTTTCCAGGATTTGTGATATCACAAATATCGATGAATGAGACGAGACCTTGTTGAGCTGCACTAGAGAAGGCAACGAGTGTTATTACTTTGTGGAAGACGCGTTAGCTTTCCCAAGGCAGACGAACTTAGAGTGGTTACAATCATCCGGGTTTAAATCTTAAATTTAAATTTAATCTTAAATAAGGTTTTGAATGCTTAAATTTATTAGATTTTTTTTGACGCAGTATTTACACTGAAGCTCACAGCAGGCAGCTATGGTAAGGGATATGACATTTCCTGACCAGGCGACGAGTGCTGCCAATCACAACACACAGGCCCAGCTAACCAATCGCAGTAGATTTCGTATTTCAGAAGGCAGGTTTTCATTTGATACAGGAACTATTCAAGCTGTTCTTGCCAGACTGGAGAGAGAGGTGTTATAATAATGGAAAATATTTGAAAAATAATGTGTTTTTTTTAACAACCTTGTATGAGAGCTTGTTCTAGTACACCCCCTTTAAGAATGTTCATTGGAACTACAGGTTTGGGGGTAAACACAAAATCGTGACAAAATCGTTGAACTAATGATCGAACTTGCAACCATAGTTGTATGATGGTACCTTTGAGAAATACACTCAAGGTTAGTGGGTAGTGAAGGGTTTGGGACTGTGTGTGTCATTGTTCACATGGCATGTACAGTTGTGGTCCCAAGCTGGCTCATTTCAAATCGCATACTTCCATTGAGATTATTAGGAATGCTAACGGATTGCAGGAGCCTTAAGCACTAACTGATCTGCTGCCTGGCCCACATCCGCCCACTGCCAACACATTCTCTTTTTCCTTCTCTCGTTTTCTTTTTATCCTTCTCTCATTTTCTGTGCCGTTGCCTGTTGAGACCTCGAGACAAGTCATCCGCTCGCATTGAAGACAGACACTAAGAGCCCATTCTCTTCATCAGTCTCCATTTCTGTATTGCAGGAGATTTCTTTAGCGAGCTCTAACGAGCCCTCAGCACCCACAACATGGTGGAATAGAGGTCACTGACTCTTGCATCCATCAATATTATGTTCAACATTCCGTCCTGATGCCCAAGGCATTTTATACACAAACGGAAGAAATATGAATGCTGCTCGAGATAATCACTGTGAAACTCAGGAGTGTGAAGGAGATGGCTGGAATTGTTTTATTGATTTGGCTATGAAGGTATGAGCAGTGCTGCACCATGTGTTGCCACGTTGATGGATGAGGCTCTGTATAGCCCCACATCCAGAATAAAGAACATATCCCTGTTTCAGGTAAAGGTGGTGGAAGGCAGGACGAAATCGAGAAGGCAGCTCCAAATGTGCCTGACAGCGTTCATCATGCTGCCTTTGTCTTACAAAAACAGGCCACCGATCAGTATACCCATCAACAGGCCACCCAGCGCACAGATGAAAGCACCGCTTGCATTTCAATCATACCAACAGCGATTACAGCGTGATCCCAAAGGAATTCTTGAGTTTTGGTATCAGCAATCTGCGTATTAACAAAATGACATGGCTGCGAACGAAGCGGCTACAAAGCAACAACGTCACGCTTCTGTCACACTGCCTCTCGCCTCATTAATTTAAATCATAAAGTATCAGTTCAATTAGATAAGCATTCACCTGCCATAGATTACCATCTTAATTCTTGCCGGGGCTCGGCCGGTGAGTCACATGGTTTCGAACTTGAGCGTTTGTAGTGGATTAGTAGCGAGATGGAATTTTCTCTCTCACAAGGCAGAGGAGTCACTTCCATTACCCATCTCCCTCAATTAGGCTCTGAGGTAGGGCACAGCTCCGGGCGTCAAGGCCCTGACTGGCTCTCCTGAGGAAAGCAACTGTTAAGTGCTTCAAACTTGTTCTAAGTAAATAAGATGATGAAACAGCCCAGGCTGAATCGAGGAGGACGGCGGAGTAATAAATGAAAGCAATAAACAGAATCTGATGAGATTATCCTAAGATAATAGTCTAGAAGGCTAACTCCGAATTGCATTGCTGTTCATATTTGAATATATATTGAGTTTCTCAGTGCACACTAATCTCTCTATTGACTTCTTTTTTTCGTCGCACAATGGAAAGCCACAGCCCCTGAACTTTTCCGACAAATACGAGTTATTGTCACCATCAGGCAATTTGGCGATCAAGCAGTGTCTCTTATTTAAAGAGGGAGGAGGTAATTACGGGAATGGCGGATAAATAATTTGTGCAGATTTAAACCGCCGCGCAGACAATGAAGAGATGAGGCAGGCCCTCCGCCAGGAGCTACGGAGTGAGAGAGGAATCCTCTTAGCTTATTCCTGGATATACTGTACGTGACCAATGATCTCGTCGACTGCTTTGCCTCGTAATAGTTCAATGTGTCAACGTTACAATTATTATTTAACCGATTCGGAGGCCCAAGCTCAAAGGTAAAGCTGTTACGCGTAATAGGAACAAATTAAACAGATGAAAATGAAATCGAAATGTCCCCTTTCAGTTCTCCTTGGCATTGTGCACCCATCTCATTTAATGCACCCTTATCGCACAGGCATGAAGAACAGCATATTCAATAATGGCAATTTATAGAGACTGCCGCTGCCTCTGCTACCTACGGCCCAGATTCTATCAGCTTATCGTAAGAGTCGTCCTTGACGCGCTACAGTATATGTGCAGCTAACTCGCCTTCGTGTCTTCCGTGAAATACTAAGACTGTGATAACCATGTACCGGCATCTGTCAATCATAGCACAGGGCAAATCAGTCAGAAATTAAATTGAATAAGACGAGAAAGCAGAAATAAGGGACCGGATCTATGCCAGGCAGATGTCTCCAACACTGTTTGTGCTCATAAGAACGAGAACTGAATAATCCCATTAGTGACCTGGTTGGAAGCAAGAGACGCTGTGGAAACAAATGGCATGTTGCCAATTTTAATTTGTGTAAACGTATAGGGGTGCGCCCGAGGAGACCTGGATGAACGGTAACCCATTACTGATATTGTGTTGGAGGCTCATAAATAACCATAAATGTTGCCAAGGAGGAATCTTTAATCCACTATACGGAACTGTCCATCTTTCTACCCTCTGTCCTCCTCCTGTCCCCTTGCTCTCATTTGCACCTAAAGTGGGATGCTGTGTGTTAACACGCAGGGCCCTACAAGGTGGCCTATTTTGTAATGTGTTGGGTATTTAATGCATGAGGGAATAGCGTCATGGCTTGAGGAATGGCACCGAAAGAACAAAATACATAAAAAAGTGGGGCTCTATGGTGTCTCTTAGATGAAAAGGATTAAAGTCTGCTGTTACACTTCATTTTAGTCAAGTGCCATTTCACTGGAGGTCTAAAAGGCGATTAAAAAAAATCAAATGCTAGACTCCCTAAACATGATGTGTTTTGCTTGAAGGATGGCTGTTAGCCAGTAAACATCCCAGGGCTATTAGTTCATAATTTTGGCACTTATGGTAGGGGGGGGGAATGTTCGGATGACACTGCTGATGATGAAATGATAAAAAGGCTGCATGCATAAAAACACCCTAATAAACATTGCAAGGCGCTAAGAAATTGGAATGTCAGGGCAGGATGGAATACATATTAAACATCATGTCTCACGGCACTTCAAAGCAGCAGGGATGTAGTTACACAGAGGTCACCTGTGACAAGTCCTTTAGTCTCCCTGCCTGATGCAGCTCTGTGGGGGCTGCTGCTAACCCAATTTACGTAGACTGTCATCGGGATTTTGCAGCGGTGACTGCTATCACACTGATCTACACTAGCCTCCTGCTGCTCACCAGGAAAAAAAAGGGAGATATTTTCTTGTCATAGGGTTGTCAGATGTCACTGTTACCAAGGACCTTGCAGTCGACTAAAGCCTTTCAAGTTCTCGACCTCATGCCAGGGATGGGGTAAGTCCGGGAGAGGCCTCATGCTAAATTTATCAGCAGTGACTGCTAAGAGGCATGAGATTGACCACTGTGATTGCATTTCATATCAAAGGCAGGGCGCCGTTAGAGTGGACTACTTAATACAATGGGGTTAACGACGGGGGAATTCACATGCTATCCGACGGCAATGTATATCTGTCAGATCTGTAAGAGGATAAAGAAGATGGCTGAGGAGATAATGGCACAGATATGGATGCAGGAGTGGGTTTATTGTTTTAGCTTGAAATAAAGTGGAGACCGAAGAGTGCTGCGACACACAGAACGTAAAGTAAAGATGCATACAAATTTGGTTGCTGCATCTAAAATCATGAGAATAGTATGGTCATATAATGGTATGTCCAAATTATAGTAGGCAAAAAGTCAACAGTTAAAGTATACCGTTTCTGGTGAGATTTTGATGTGCGCATCTGATAAACACTTTAATATTCCATGAGGCCACGGGGAAAGGATTTGTGAAGTGACACAATTGATGCTGGTAGGTCACAAAATAATGACAAATGTTGAATGTCTGGATTTATTCATACCACACACATCCGTGCTATATTTATATCAGTGAGTTAAAGTATTTTATAAATTCACAAAGGTCCGTGGACTGTATACAATTAAAATGTAAAATACAAAGAGTGCGGATGGTAATTGGGCATTTTAAATCGTATGCATGCACTTTGATAATAAAATTTAACTATTACTTTATTATCATAATGTATACAGTAATTTATTTTATTAAACTATTATAACACTCTTAAAATCGATATAAAATTACTTCAATGAGAACTATATTATAAATAAAATAATTTTTCATCTTTTATATATATATTTCTGATTATTTATTATTTTCTTAAAATTTTTATTTAAATTGGTAAATAAATATAATCACTCTCACAGTTGTGGCAAATAAGCCTATCCCTCTGACAGATGTATAATATGAATGCTAATTTGTAGCTTTTTTTATGTAAATGCTTATTATTGTTACAGCCTCTGCTGTCATCTCAGAGGGTGGTGGTCATGTTTGACAGGCATATGACCTCTTTAACTAGTTTTGAATTGACTGATGGCGTTGCAACAATACTAGGTCTATATTACATGACATATTATAAATAAAGTGTGGATCTTATTAAAGATGAACAGAATGCATTAGTATACTGTAAAAGAAACGGGTGACTACAGGACAGAACTTTCAGAACCGAATGCATAGCTCAACATTTGCCACTTAACTAGATCGACTTGTGGTGCAGAAAAGCTGTAGGATTTTGTGCATCACTTTCGAGTTGTTTACACTAAACCCCTGAGCCAAAGTCAGGCTCAATGGTGTGAACTTGAGAAGGTTCACAAGGATGACTGTGGCACAGGCGCGTGGAGTGACAGATGCAGTCATTTACATGGCACCACGTGGATACGGTCCACTGACTACCACTCGCGCGCTCTCCGTTGCCCGTTCTTGCCTCTCTCCGCGCGCAATCGGTTTACCTCCACTGAGAAAACAGGAGGCACTTTTCCTTTGCGTTTTCGCTGCCCGACCACAATGAAATCTTGGCAGCTAATTGCAGTCGTGGGAGATGCCCTTCAGGTAAGACACATGAGCGGTGGGGAGAAAGGAAAAATGAGCGCGTTGGTTAGAGGAGGAATTTGAACGCGAAATCGTGGGATGCTTTCAGTGCGCCGCCGTTAAATCTTCAGCCGACACGTTTTTCTTCTCTTTCGACTCTCGCTTGAGCCTTATTGCAACATCAAAGGTTAGTGGTGACATCTCAACAGCTTGGCTTGTATTCTTGCATCTTGATGCACGCCTGAGGTTTGTGGCGTTGAGGGGCATTTCTCAGGGACTTGAGAGAGACAGGTGCTTTGTGCATGGCATGTGGGTTTGGGGACAGGCATGCTCCGAGATCTCCCGAGTCAAGGAATGGTCCATATCTCATGCTCTCTCTTTAATGGTCGATGCCAGTGCACTGATGCCATTTCTAAAGGACTTTGCGAGCGACATGAACCAGATCTTAACGATACCAAAGTTATGCTTGCACCAGTTTACCCGCTTGAGATCAATAGGATTGAAATGTTACAGCGTTATTTCCAATGACTTCGCTGGTCCACCTGCAACTGGAAAGTTCAGGTTATCATATAGTGCATCTTCTTACACTGAGATCAATAAAAGCATCTGATGCATCTGTGTCAGAATGGAAGGAAAGAGGTTGTGCATTGCAAACGTACCTGTAATATGAAATAGGGTTACAAAGAAGATGACAAAATAACAACACCTTTCAGGATGTCACTTGGAGATGGACTGATGACTGCTTTCTCACTATCTTATGCTGTGGGAATAGAGTAGTCTTTTGTGGACGTGGGAGAAGTCGCTTAGTCACAAACTGACTGTTTTGAGCACCGAACTTGTAGACAT
This sequence comes from Carassius auratus, assembly GCF_003368295.1. Lineage (NCBI taxonomy): Eukaryota > Metazoa > Chordata > Actinopteri > Cypriniformes > Cyprinidae > Carassius > Carassius auratus. The sequence continues at coordinate 16,184,656 of NC_039270.1, read as the reverse complement.
TTCATACTGAGACTAAAAAGCTTTAGAAATGTACCTTTCATATACAATGTCCAGTAGTACAGCATGTTAGTGTAGTAGGCATGTGTGGACCTTTTGTAGTGTGTTCTGTTGGTTTCAAATTTGGAATTATTATTATTATTATTTTTTATAGTTCTTTGACTGGTAAAGACTCATATTGTGTGTATTATTTTTTTCTTTAGATTATCATTATAGTTATGATGACAGGTGTGATTCACACAGGTATTTATAGACAGACTGACCCTGGGTTCTGTTTTACGAGAGCGATTGTAACCTCCAGTTTAATCAAGCTCTGGTTTATTTGAAGCATCCTGCAGAAGAGGTCTTAACCTTTCCTAGGTTAACAGCAGAGACACTTGTAATACTTCGCTCGAGTGGTTTAGCCTGACAATTTCCACCGTCACCCATGCATGGTCAGAGAGCTGTCACATTTAAAACCTTTTAAACATACTATTAGATGGGGTTTTGTCTTCAAAATTGTGCATGATCTTGCACCATGTCTGAGTTGTACAGTGTCCGCAGAATGCAGTAGAAAGCTACTCTTGATCTGTGTTTATGATCTGGATTTGCTTAAAACAGCCACTTCTGACTGTTAAAATAAAGTTATGTTGTATATACAATAGTTAAAATGTCTTGAATAACCTTAAACGACCTTTTTTTATTATTTTTGCTCAGTACACAGCAGTTCATCATGACAGAGGGGCATTTTGTGTTTAACTAAACACTAATAGTCTAATAAGGTAATTAAGAATCTGCTATTTTCGTTTTGTTAGCCATATAGGCACAAGAGCACATGAACCTACAATTTTGACTCGTAATTATAATGTTTAATGGCCAGCTGCAATAAAGGAGTGCTCCCTGCACCCTGCTTAGTATATGGCAAAAGACCAATTTTCATTCTGGAGTCAATGGTTAAAATCATGGTTTCCCACAGAGGAATATTGTGCAGAAAAAAACAACAGCTGAGCCCATAGATGGTCCTACACAATGCCGATGGGTTTTTTTTTTAACAACAAATGGAGACTGAATCACTATGGCAATGACACAGTGCCAACAAATGGAAGAAAATGTGCCAAGATCCATGGCACAACAATATGTCAAAACGCTCTTTATGGTTCCTCCATGCCTCAGATGATTTATGGTGTTATTTTCCACACCAAATGAATTTGGCACTAATAGATGAACTTTTAAACGCTTTTCTGAGGAATTCTGAAGCTATAACACTCTGAACGAGTGTAAAAAAAAATTTTTTTTGATTGGCAGCACTCATTTTGTATTTTTTTCAATTTATTTTCTGCATTTATATGCAATGAAGCAATAACTGTATGCACACATCATAACATAGGGACAACGTTTGTGACAGTCTGGTGAAGGAATTTGGTCAGGATCAAATGATCCATTTCCTTCAAATATAGTCTATTTTGACTTGTAATGTCAGATGGTTTTCAGGCAGTTACTTAAAGGAAGGACATTACAGAGCAGTGCAAATTATAAAGCGTGATTAAATGCTGTCAGTCAAATTCTCAACTGACCAGTCAGTGCGCTTGGCTCTTGTTGACCAGACAGTATTGAAATAATGATAAAGCTCCTAACTACTGTGAAGGAAACTCTATGGTTTTGTCTCGTCCAGCTTTCTGAACTGCTTCCTTTACCTGCCAGTTTTTCTTCAGAATTCCAAATCCAATTTGTCTTTTACTTTTTTTTTTTTCGCCTCACACTAGGCTGTGATATCATAATGAAGTATTAATTTTTAAGTTAAAAAGCTCCTGAAGAACCTAGAGCAATGTTTTAAGTGGCAAATGCTTTGTTTGGTGGTGTTATGAATGTTTTTTTTTTCCCCATTTGTTGCAGAATAAAACCTTGAAGTTGTTCTTTCCAAATTGTAATCTGTTTATTGTGACTTTTATTAAATAATTTGTGGTTTGTGTAAAGTCACATTTCAGTAGCATGATTCTGTAACTGGCTTGCCCGTTTAATTTATTCAAACAATTCGGTACCAGTCATTTGAGCTTGTAGGCTGTTTCACAATGCTGCATTTTATACGGGCCGTGGAGAAATATGGACGATTTTATGAAAAAATTGCATGTTATGAGGAGAAAAGACATGGGTTCATTCTGCAAAGGGGAAAGCTCATACATGAAAGACAATTAATTGACCTTTTAATATTGATACTTTTGTCACATTTCTATTCTCTATGCTCACATTAATTTCCAGGGAGAAAATAACAGATAAGTTTTACATTGACCGTGATGGTTATCATTGACTTGTGCACAATACTGTTTAACCTTCTCTATTCAAGCGTAAAGCTTTTTAAAGCAGTCTGTTCCAGAATGCAGTCTAGACAGCATTCGTCGAACCTGGTCTTTTTTAGCAGTGGATGATGGAGATTTAAAAGCACAGGCATGTGATGAATCTCATTAATTTGATGTACCAACCAAGAAGCCGAGTGCTGGGCGATAAGCAAGTGATTTATTGTGTAATCCCAGAGGGCGAACTGTAACTGCAGTTTCAAGAAGAAAGTATCCATGTTGGTTGTTTGTTGTCCTGGGTTATTAAGGGTTTCCAGTGCAATCGATACTGCTGCTTGTAGATGGTCTGTGAATGAAGAAGACTAGCAGAATAGCCGGTTAATAGCCTCAGGGAGAGAGATGCTGATTGGCCAGGAGTAGAAACCAGTTTATTGGAATGTAATGGAGTATGCTGGCACTCATGGCAATGGATTTCAGGATAATCTGTTTTTAATCCTGACTCTGTTTGCATTGATAAACACGCGTTCGTAAATCTTAATTGGCCGTGGATTGTAGCGCTCAAAACCATTAGCGTTCAGCACCTGCATCATCCGCTTAAGACAGAACCCCCAGCACATAGTATCTCAGCTGTGGATCTCATGCTGGCACAGTTATTTGTGTTGACATTTTTAATGTAATTGAAATTACGTTCACGGTGGGCAGAGCAATGCTGCATCTCTATATGCTAAAACAGTAGGAGAGGATAAAGGGATGAAGATGTGGTGACACCTTTCAAAGGTGCTTGTTTTAATCAGTGTTAAGGGATATCATAGATGGCCAAACAAAACAGTCATTTAATTAGACCTAAGTGGAATTTGCCCAGTGTTGTGCAAGATTATATCTCCCCTGCAGAATCCTATCCCCTTTGGACCATTTGTATTGCCGGTTTAGAAAAATGTATCACATTATCATGGTCTCTTCTTCTAGATAATTAAAATAGCCTTTCTGGTTATCATTTGTTAGCAATGGTGGCTACATATACAGAATAAATAGCAGCAATTTAATGTTTGCAGGTTAATTGGTTATTATATACTGTACCACGTTAGTTGTGTTGCATATTAATCTGGTTTTTGAGAAATCGTAGTAACTAATAATAATAAACTATAACTGAAAATCTTTACATTGTTCTTATAGTAACTGAAATGTTTGAACATTTTACACTTTTTACTTGTATTTCAATATCAATTTAGTTATGTAATACCATTAAAGGATGTTGTGGTTTACATGTAAGGTACATTAAGTCGCTTGTAAAAATTAACCATGTTTTTTTTTTTTAGTAAAAGTGTTACAAATACCATGGTTAAACTATGGTTAGTGTAGAAAGACCTTGGTTTTTGTGGTTACCAGGGTTTCACTATTTAACCAAGGTTTTATTTTTTATTTTTTTTGGTTTAATTTGTGTTAAAACCTTGCATAATTTTCGTAAGGGGTGCTAATGCATAGTTAACTAACATGCTAATTGGGTATCTGTATGTTATGCTAGCATACAAACTAAAACAACACACAGAAACTAAAAGCCATAACTGTTCAAACAATATATTTTATAATGTTATTTTTATATAAAAAATATAACTTTTAGCTTATATTCTGCTTGTATAGCAGGTTAATTGACTAGTGGTATGCTGAGCTAGTAGGCTAGCTGGCGAACTTGTGAGCTAAAAAAAAATGAGAAATGTTTTATTATAGCTAATGTGACATTTCGCAAGATATTAATTGTCAAATTGTATATGTAGTTAACATACCTGATTGTTTGTATTGTCACTAAATGTAACCTAAATTACACTGTATCACATACTGTAGCTCTATATCTAACATTGTATTTAGAAGTATATCTAACTTTACCCACATTCATACATACAGTGCTCATGTAAAGCAATAAATACTATATAGTAAATCTCAACCACTTCTTTGTTTTGTTGCAAAATGTAAACAACATTATCACCCAGCTCTAATCTGCTAAATGCGACTGTAAAGCAATATAATTATTACCATCAGGATTTACTGTAAAGCTGTTCTTAAACAATATGTATTTGGAAAAGAGCTATACAAATAAAACCGACTTGAATTGACTTGAGGCAAGGTGATTCTGTTGTATTTCCAGGCACCAGATGGAGTTCCCAATAAATATTTTTTCTAGAGATGTTCCGATACCCTTTTTCTCTTCCCGATACCGATTCCGATACCTGGGCTCAGGGTATCGGCCGATACCGAGTACTGATCCGATACCTGGGTGTATATCTGTATATACAGCTGTATATACTACTAGCCCTGTGTAAATTGCTAGAATTTTTTTATGGTGTGCTTCAGACAGATCCCTCAATAAAACATGAACAAATACATGGTGAACTACTGTATTTATTACAGTATTTTTATTATCTAACATGAATTTGACAGTATTATTTATTTTCTTATGCAAAAAAGAACTTCAAATGCAGCCAAAAATCTAACACCGCAAACTAAAAAAGGTATTTAAGTTTTACAATATAACTGTATAAAAAAACTGCAACAAATAAGTCTAGGAATATAAAAAAAGATCTATTAATCAGATAATCTCTAACAAGTAAAAAACAAGTAAAAAACAAGCAACCATCTAGGCATAATTATTATTATTATAGAGATGTATTATTATTACTGTAGGCTACAACAGTAGCTTTATATATTGTCAATTTACTCATGTAAACCAAACATTTATTTTAATGGGCTGCCATGAAGATCTTTGAGTGTCTGTGTTTATGATATGACAGTATTCTCAAATGAAACGGTAAATTCTCATGAAGTGACGGTTTATGCGTTCGTGTCCTCATGACACACAGCAGAGACTACAAAACAGCGAGCTCTCGCGCATCTGTGCCAGTCACCCACAGAGATGTAGATTTTGCGGGAGTAATATTTAAATAGTATTTTGCAGTTTAATATTCACAGACACTAGTATATATTCGGCTACTGTCTGGAGCCCTGCGTTTTGACTTACACGGAAGCGACTGAACGCAGTTGCCGGTACTGAATATACTCGAGAGTCTGTAACTACCGGTACTACAGAGACATACTGCTAACCACTGATCTATAATATAGTAGCGGCTTCACTGTCTTTTGGCAGTTTAGAATGTGATGAGTGATCCAGTCATATATAGATAAGGGCTGCTAACGCGTTTTCATTTCTTCTTCGCTGCTCTAAACAGGGGTTGCTTGTGGCAACACAGCACAACTTCCTGTGTTTTCAATGCATTTTGAGCAGCGAAGAAGAACCGTGCAGCGGTTAGGCAAAGCTTGCGGTCATAACTAGGTCTTTTTTAAGAAAATGGTATCGGATCGGTATATGGGTTCATGTACTCGCCGATGCCGATGCCAGAATTTGTTGTGGTATCGGAGATATTTCCGATACTAGTATCGGAATCGGAACAACTCTAATTTTTTCAGCCCTAAGATCCTGTGGTGGGATGACCAAATCTTGCCTGACTCCAGAATGAGTCATTGAGAAATACTTTCATCACTGGTAATATTAGTAAATATGTTTGACGTGTTACAATGTACAGATTAGAGATGTGGCTTTACAGGTCAATAGCTCGAGAGCAGTTAAGTGAAGAAAAACATGCCGCCGCAATGACCTTCACTCTCTGTGTACGTGACATTCGCTGATGGGCATTAGCCGCACGCTTAACATCTTTAATTTGTGGTTGTTTTGTATATGATTTAATTGGCTCCGCGCATCTGTCTAGACTTTTGTATTTGAAGCGTTACTAGTCACGTCAGTCTTCATGGACATCAAGAGCTCATAGCTGAATGTTGGCCGTTTTGTCCTTATGTGCTCTGAGGCTGGGGCCTGCTGGTGATGATAACAGTGATAATTCAAAGTGATTTCGCACAGCATGGTTTTGTCAGACCAGTCACCAACACCCTGTGGCACGGCTACACGCTCATGTGTCTTAAATACGCCAGAGGCTTTACCGTGGTGTGGTACACCAAGCCTTACTCATAGGTCAGATGAGTCATTGTTTTACTTTTACTTTTTCGTTTATACTGCAATGCAATCTGAAGGCTTTTTTGGGAAGCACGATAATGGATTGAGGCTACTCTACTTCTTATTTTAGATGTGAGGCCAATCGCATGAGGGGCTTTTGAGCTTTGTATTCAGTGGAAGTACAGTGCAATACGTCAGGCTAACTCTGGGCATAGTGCTGAGGCATGCTTTTTTACAGTTTTTTACATAATTAGTTCAGACTCCACTTATTCAACACAGAGGACTGCTCAAATTGTGAAACCACCCTGAGCCGTAGTGAAAAATCTCTGAACTCTAGAATCAGCACTCCCTCGGTTCTCATCTACCTGGAAATGTGTTTTTTTCTCTCTTTTTATTATTTCCTTATTTCCACCCTCTCTACTTTTTAAATGCTGACTTTTCACATGCAGTGTGCCAATTATTTCATGCTGTCTACACAGCCTCGCGTTCTCCCCTTATCGTGAATGAAAGAATAGTCTTCAGCCGGTTATCAAAATGCTAATGCGCTTGAAAGGAAACATTAGTCCTCCCCAGCAAAATGTTATTAAATATTGTCTATTTAATCTTGTAAAAGTGCCGCTATCTCTTCAGGATTTCCAGATGTTTGCTCTTTGCCCGTACCGTCCGTCTTCATTCCGATGCAAGGGGTGTTGGCTGGAGATGCCGGAGTGAAAATTGCCTGTTGTCCTCAATTGTTTTAAGTGAAAGCTCTAAAACAGAAAAAACCTTATGCTGAGCAGTTATTCTGAATATGAGGGAAAACCAGTTCAGGGGTTCAGTTCGGTTCAGAACTGGAGGGGGGGGGGGGGGGGGGGCAATAAGTAAAGTTTATTTTGTAATATGTGGTCAGTGTAAAGCTGCATTTCCCGAGTGCAAAACGAATACAAACACTCCATCTGCCTGTCAACAGTATTGCTATGACAGCCTGAATATATAGTTCGCCTGTGAAGGCAAATCACGCTTCTCCCTCCATTTGCTGAGGTATAAATGGTCATAAACCACTGATGTGCCTTTGTTCGTTGTGTCAAAACAGAGATGAAAATGTTCCTGCCCATTAAAAGTGCATCGAACAACTGCTTTCGCATATTCTCTTAATGACATTAGTTTCTCATCAGCATGCACTGTACAATAAGTCATTCGAAATCACATTTCCCCTTGGAGTTGGGATTTGGCGCCGTACCAAATGAGGGATTGGGCCCGTGCTGGTAAACGGTGTTAAGATTCTGTCCTGACCTTTGATTAAACCTCTCCTGCGGGCTCTGCCTATGTTGCTGTCAGACAGACGTTTGCAGGATTCTCAGGATTATGAGGTATAATGCAGATGGCGTTCCTTAAGACAACATACATTTTCTGTTTAAAAAGCAACAGCGAGGCTGGAATCGCTTGGCATTTTTGCCGCTGTGATTGACATTGGGGTGAGAGACGTGTCTTGAAGGGTTGAGGCTGTTTTTGCGAGTTGTGATTGGCTCATCAAAGAGCCTCACGGGTGTTTGTATGTCTGCGAATGCTTTGAGGACCGGATGTTGGCGTTATCCGTCACATTGGAGCTTTTCAGCTGGTACTTGGAGATCACAGATGATATCAGGTGGATATTAACTCTAATGTGCTCAGCCATTTCTCCATGAAGCCTTACATTTCAGGTCCCACTAGACATCATCCCATCTGTTGAAATTGTGCTGTGTGGATTATTATCCAGCAGTTTGACATGAATCAGGTTTTCCTCTAGTGCTCCTGGTCACATGTCCCGAGTTATTTTTATCATGCTTTTTTTCACAATATTTTCTCCTCAATTTTTTTTTTTTTTTTTTTTTGGTGACTGAAGCACAACGTGCTCCTCCAACCCCTGTGTGGACAGCTGGTAAACCCTTTGAGATGAGATTCTTTTTCATCAGAGGTTTTGTGATCTATTCTAAATCTGCTTCTTTGCCTTATTTCTCATCCACGTTGAGCCGCGCAGGTCGCTCCCGAATCTCTTTGGGTTTGGCGTGCATGGTGAGGTTTTGATGTTTATTTTGCCATGGGCGACGGGAGCCTGTGCCAGAACAGAATTGGCAGTGTATCAGCCAGAATGAATGTTATGCAACCTGTGACAACTCAGAGGACTGTGTTGGTGTGAAATATCAATATGCACAATACAACAGCACATAAAACGCCACATGGCAGTGTAAACAGAAACAAACTGTGTCAGGGAGATAGTGTAGATAATCCCGACATCTATGGATGAAAATGGGATTCGCAAAGAGATGCAACACTAGAACTCTCAGTTGTGATGCAGGCTGTTCCTTTGGCATCGACGTGGCTGTATTTCAGGTTTTATGGTATATATATTGCACTTGTCATCATTTTATGCTGCCTGGTCTTCTCTGTGAGGGGGAAAAATGTTCAGAAAAGCCATTGATGTGGATTATAATTTTAATGCCCCACAGATTTCATTTGTTTATTTTATTAAGTTAATGAATATCATAGCAAGGGATTTCTAATCCTCACGGCGACTGTTCCTGCCTTTTTCGCAGAGAATTTCTGATGAACCTTTTTATCTCTAATACACAGCACGTGGGGCTTCATAACAGCCCGCCGAGACACCGGCACTCATTTTCTCTCAGGTGAGCTTTTAATTGCATCTTCCTTACTCGGTGACATCTTTCCCATCATGGTGGGCTGCTCTCCTATGCGACTAGGCTCGCACTTACTCAATAAGTGGAACGGTGGCAGCTGTCATTGCATGCCTTATTATTACTGAAAAGGACTTTCTAGTCCTTAAAGATCCACAGACTATCGGCCTTGCTTCGATTTAGCGAACATCGCAGCTGCCAGACATCCATTACATCCTTACAGCCATTTTGGCAGACCGTTGGCCCCCGCGTAGGGAATCCAGTTCCAGTGGAGGAAAACAGCTCTTAATTGCCCTCCGTAAACTGCCTGGCTGCTGGAAAACAAAAATCAATTTTTTGCTCCAGGATGATTTTGGGGTGTAATGGCAAGCATCTGACAGCCAACTTTTGGCTATCTGTATGAAAGGTCACTGTCGACGGACTCTTGTCACGTTGATGCGTCGTGGGGGACTAGGCTATATGTACTCTAATCTGGGAACACCCCGCTGGGAGGAGCTCTGCTACTGTATCGCTTCCTCCGGTCGCAGCTCAATGTGCATTCACAGAGTTCCTAAATTGAGATTAATAATGTCATCCATGGCTGGAGTTTACGGACAGCGATTTCCGCCCCTCCTCTCCCCAGCTTCAAAGTCCAGCAGACTCCCATTTGAAGAGATATATAGAATGGGCACAGGGAATATTAATATTCTTTACAGACCACACGCATAGACAAGCATCATCAATTTTCCAGACTTGTTTGTATACATTGACTCTTTGACATTCAAACCAGAGGTATCCTCCCCCACCAGCACGGAATGAGCGGACAGCATGTGTGCGAGAGAGTGCGTGGGCAAAGTGTCATGGCTGCGCAGTGCCAAGAACAGCTCTCCACATTGTTAACTGTGTTCTGTCTGCAGACGTCTGCCTGGCTGTGGAGCTCATGAAGCTTAGGACACTGTCGTGAAGGACGAGCACTTTCCATGATGCACAAAGCCACTTTTCCTTTCATGTCTTTTCTTCATTCATTGTAAAGCAGGGATGTGCAGTAAAATAACTGTTTTCTGTTTAAGTATATTATAAATGCCATTCATTCCTGTGATGGCAAAGCAGTCATTACTCAAGTATTCAGCGTGATATGATCTTTCAGAAATCATTCTAACATTTATTATGGTTCCACTTTATATTAGGTGGCCTTAACTTATGTACTTACACCAGAAAATAATTACAATGAACTTAGTGTTCATATTGCATTGCAAGTTTAAGTGATGGGTCTGCCAAGTCAAATGTACATCATAAATGTAAGTACAGAAATTAATTACAGATGTAATTAAATACAGGTATTTTTTTAAAAATACAAGTACAATGTAAAAACATGTATGTACACAGTAAGTGCATTGTATTAAATTAATTGATTTAAATGGAAAGAAGTACTTTAGTGGTTAAGGCCACCTAATATAAAGTGGGACCATTATTATTATTATCAATGTTGAGAACAGTCGTGCTGCTTTTATGATATCCATCCATCCATCCATCCATCTCAAATAGCAGAACTGCATTTCACTGTTTGCGTGCTTCTTAAATTTTTTTTATTTTATTTTTTTCCACATCAACTCATTTAAAATATCAACACAATTCTCACAGGCTTTCATAGTCACGTTCATTAACGTGGCATTTAACCGTGAAAGTCAAATCACCTTCATAGACTGAAAAGTCCTTGAAAGTCTTGGAACATTTGAAACAATGAAATCTTGAGATTGGTAGAGAATAAAAGCTTTCCTCAACACCGCATCAGTGACTTGTCTTATTTCATCTGTGCCTCATTCTCTCCCACTATTTCATTTGTTTCACTTCCATGGACTTTTGAAATAACATTGCCAATTTGTGGAGCACGGTTTTTCCGGATAATTATAATCCAAATTAGCCGCCGCATAATGTGTCAGTGTTTTCCTGAAATTTGGTGGCTATGCTTAAATCTAGTTTGCAGTGGTTAAATATAAAAAATTCCAAGCATTAATGAATATTTTAAGCTTCTCTGCTCTGGTGACTTATTTCATTGTTTCATTAAGTAATTCGGCACACTTTTGGAAGAGTAAGCCAATAGTGATCAGAAGCACGCTTGTACGTTGCTGGTATGTTTTCATTCAAACTTGTATGCATTCAATTAAATCCCAACTCTCTGTATGTGACGACTGCAAGGTTTTAAAAGGAAACGGTTTGCTGCCGATTGGCTTGCTGATGGCGATAGCAGCAGTGGTGTATCAGTTGACTAATTGGAGAGGCTGTCCTCGCAGTGTTCTCTGCAGAGCCTGTTGTTTTGCTCATTTGGTGTGACAAATAGCAAGCCTGTGGAGGATGCAAGGCCTGGGTGCTGTTCTGACCTATGACATCTCATTTGTTTCTGATAAATGGCCATTTTCTGGAGGTGCATGGTTCACTTGAGAGGCAATTGCCAGGTATGAGTCGCCTTCTTCAGTGACATCAGAAAAAGCCATGGCCTTCCAAGACTTGGCCAGAAATGGTTGCTTTACTGGTTGCTCTTGCAACACAATGTCGGGCAGCTTCTGGTGTAATAAATAGATGCGATCATTATGGCAGCTGTTTTTATATTCTTTGTGAGCATTTACAAAAAAACATGTGAAATGTGTATTTAGATTGGTTTCTGCATGTGTTTCACCATCATTAGCTTGCAGGCAGTGTTTTTCAACCTTTTTTGTCTTCTGTTCATTGCCATCATGCCAGAAGTGTGAAGGTTTTTGTTCAGGAAGTTTGTAAAGTGATTGTGTTCCATGAAAGAGGCCCAATATATTTTCTTACAAAGGAACTGAAGGAAATGATGACGTTAGTCGTCATTATCTATTTTTATCTACTGACAACTCTGCTATTTTTAGTTCTAATTTGTGTTTTGTAGGTTTAACAAAGCAAAATCTGAAATTCTGTCATCATTTACTCACACTCATATTGTTCCACACCTGTATGGCTTTCACAAAAGAAGAACATTTGGATAATATACTGGTCAAAGTTTTTCATGGTTACAATAATTGTATACTGAAGTATTCAGCAGCACCATAAAATTATTGCAAAAGTATATATATATATTACATTCAATACTTTCGAAAAATGTGACAGTTTATGTGTGTATTTAAAGTAAACATTTAAGTCATTACACTTAGGTGAGAAGAAACTAAGGCAGTATATGAAAAAAAAAAAATTCAGTTCTGAAATTAATTAAAGTGTTCATCGCATGGATTTTTTGTTTTATTATTTTAATATGTTCATTGTGGTTTACTAATAATGTTTATAAAGTTTATTTTGCAAAAAAAAAAAAAAAAAAAACATATGTGGCAAAAGGATTTTTTCAACCCTAATTCTGAACCTCTTTCTGAACTGTCCTGTGTTTAAGGGGCGTGTCCTTTAAGGCTTGTCAGGAATCAGCCACTGTTATGATTGGCTTACATCATTGCATCGGAAACAGTATCAGTGCCCCCTCCTATTGCATGTTTTGAGTGTTTTCCAGTCATTTACAGACAAAGCGTTATGAAATAATTTACTTATGTGATGCAGCTGCAGTCAGATCTAGTACTATTTTATATTTCAACCAGTGTTTCTCTAAAAACTCTCTGTGACACTGTGCCTCATTTACAAAACAAAATACTCTGATCAGTCCTCTGACACGATCCGGAGTGCCATTAAAAATAAAATATCCACTTGTTCTTTATGCTGGGATCTGCAAAGACACGGACGATCTGTTTAAACCAAATGTGTCTAAACGAACGTTCTTTTACTCCATTTGTCCAGCTGACGACAGACTCAAGTGTGTGCGGACTGTGTCAGAAAGCGATCGCGCATCTGTGTCGCGCACCGGTAGGCGGGGCCTATGTCAGTGTGTCACTCTGTAGGCAGTGTGTATGCAAACGACTATGCCCAGTTGACATCACCTTGTCCCATAGGATCTAAAATGAGCTGTTTTCTGAGGGTTATCAAAGGATATCAAAAGATCAAGGGAAATTTGGTTTCTCCTTTCATGATCCCTTTCATTCTGATTAATTAATTCACAAATTGAACTGATCAGGGACTGGATTCATTTAAAAGAAGAAGAAGAAGAAGAAGTTGAGAATGTTCCTTAATGGAATTGTTGAAAAGAAAAAGAAAAAATATATATTTTCAAGACCTTTTTTTGGTCATTAATCTTAAAAGAAGATATTTACATAAACATTTTTTTTGGGGAATACAAAACATATTTGTAAGTTAGAAAATAAGAAACTGGCAAGAAGAATTTAATTCTTAAGAGTATTTTATGAATCTGGCCCCAGTCTCTCAAACTTACCTGAAATGGTTATCAGCTAATTTGAGGATAAAATCAGTTTGTATATTACATTTCTTGAATTAAAAAAAATATATATTTTGGAGACTTGAAAGCTCCAGTAACTTTTATTGCAATGGAAAAATCAACCTGCACATTAATTCAGAATATATTCTCATACTTAGAACCAACATGAAAGTAGATGTGCGTAAATAAAGGCAGAATTTTGCAGATATTTTATTCCTTGTAATACCCCTAGGATACACAGACCAGTGGTTTAAGACATAGTAAACAGTTGTCTTTTGCGCGACTATTGTGTCCTCCGACTTGCGAATGTCTCATGGTACAGAGCAGGCGAATGACTCCAGGGTCACGAATGAAGAAGACACCGGTATTAAACCTTACACTTGCCTCTTTAAACCTGCCAGGGGCAGCGCTTGCTGTTTATGTAAATGTTTTCCTCATAAAAAGGAGGCCATCCGTTGTCTGCCGTCTGGGGCTGAGCATGTATGTGTGGAGATAAGGATGCTTCGGGTGGACTCGTCTGAGCCAGAGAGAGAGGGAGAGAGAAACTGCTCATTGGAAGATAAACAGGGCTAATTAGAATATGCATTTGTTCAGTAATTCTGTCCATAATTGAGATATTTTAATCTTTGAACACGCCAGCTATTTAGAAAAGTCAGCCGTGGCTTCCCGCGTCAATCTGAAACATACTGTGTAAACGCGGCTTTTCAGACACGCTGGCAAAGTACCAAAAGGACAAGGAAAACACTTCTTTTGGATCAGCACCCCTCTCCACTAACAACACAACTACACAGTGTTTGCAGCAAATCATTTAGACACAAGAACCCTTTGTCGAAAAAGTGGAGGCAATCCATTTTTTGATGGGTCTTGTTCCCTTTATGTTTAGATATGATTGCATGGCAATAAATTTGAACAGGCCGTGGTTTAACAGGGATACAGCAGCTCCCTGGTGTAATCACCCCCCTAATCTACAGAACAATCTCCAGCGTGGCTCTATAAGTCGATAGCACTTCAGGTAGGGGAACAGGAAGTCTCCTGCCGCTCCGCTGAGAGATAAAGGCACCGATAGGAGACATGCGGTACTGTGCAGCCATTGTGTTAGATCAAGATGTGCCTCCTGAACTGATGGGTGCTGTGAATTCTGATTCCACCTCTCTGCCGTCTCAGGACGAGATATGTAGATGGCCTATAGAGAGACGCCGGTGACTAAATGAATATGAAAATGAGCTCAGGGAATGGATTGTTATTCAGCTGTCTCTCAAATATCTGGTGGTGGATGGGGCTGTAGCTGGCCATGTTTTTAAATCGTGAGAATAAAGGTGAAAATGACTTTGTGTGTGCATGTATACATGATTCGAAGCCATTTGTTATGTACTTTTGCCTCTTTTAATATTTATGTATTTATGTATTCTAGATACACTTTTATGGTGAATTTCTGGAAACAGCTTACAAAATAAAACATCTTCAGATATATTTTTATGTGGAGAGCAACTATGAAAATGTAATATTTTATTTGTAAAAAAAAAAAAAAAAAAAAAAATATATATATATATATATTGTGGTTTGCAGAAAAAATACAGCGACATTTTAGATATTAGGTGACACTTAAATAATACAATAAATATCAACTAAACAACAAATTTAACAAAACACCATAGCATGCAAAACTTGTAATGAAAATAAGACACGTATTATCAAATGTCATTTCACTTTTTTCCCTATAAATGAATTAGAAATTCTAATATATGTCTAATACATGTATACATATACATTCAGAAATCAAAGTGCTGTTTTTCTGTAAATTCTGACATCAAAAGAATGTAATGTAATTATGAAGGGATTCTTAATATGAATAGGAACATCAGGGGAGAAAATCTTAAAAATAATTGGTGTCTCAGTCCTAAGTTTAGAACTCCAAAATTTTAGATCTAAAACTATTTCATAAAGCATTTCAGTGCTAAAACTAGCTCCTAAATCTGTGAAAGGTTAGAGGTAGTGAAAAGGACTCCTATGTTTTAAGACCAAACCACAAACTGTCCTAAAATGGCTGTTGCCAGCAGTCTGCCTCGGAACGTAAACATTTTAGAAATATTTGACGATAAAGGTACCACCTTTGGTTTTGAAGGTTATCCCACAACCCTCTACCTTCGGAGGCAGCATTCTAAGGCAGGAAGGTATCAAGGCACGTTTGAATCCAAATTACTTCCTCTCTCCAGAGGTATCTTCATCTGATCAAATTTTTAAGGCAGCATAGATTTATCCTTTACTGCCTTCTATATCCCACAATCCTGTGCGTTCCATTCAATTATGGTTAAGCAGAAAAAAAAATTTATTTGACGTAACCTTAATCTCTAGTGTGAAGTCTTCGACTCGCTGTCACCCCTGTCAAAATAATGGCATCCTTTGGAATTCTTCAGCATTTAAGAATTGCTGGGTTTTTCCGGTAATGGGTGGCGCTCATGGTCAAATGGCAATTTCATTGGCTGGCACTCACCTTTTATCATCCCTGTTTTGATTTCAGCAAATCAGTTCGAGCAAATGCACAGAACCTGATTAATAGGCTATTCATGAATCCAGCAGCTCATCCTTAGTGCATTTCATAGTTCTTATCATTAGAATTTGTACCATTATTATCTTATCAGAATTTTTGTTAGTTATTTCCCAATTTTTCTTTTTTTTTTTACAGAAACACTGAATGACCAAAAAATCACCACCACCAGTAGTGTTAAAATGTTTAATATGTTTTCACACGTGGTTATCAAGTTTTATCAGTCTGGCGAGTAAACAAAAAAATTTACTAGCCAAATGACGATTCAATTCCCAATGTGTCCATAGAGGGTTGTCCCAACTCCAAATTTTCCTTTGATTATGTCCTAGTTTTTATCAACCAATTGGGCAAGAAGTAACAGCTGTGCTTGTGTCCAGTTTGGTTTTCTTTCCCGTTTGCATGTTTTACTATCAGCCATGATTATTCCACTCTGTTTATTAAAAGGATGTTTATATGCATATTCACTAATCATGAGAAGCATACTTGTAAGAGGTTGGCATTTAGCTGAACACATTCTTGTTTCATTAGTGACACTTAACCTGCATTTTAAAATCTTTATTTAAATGTGGCATTTTTAAACCTTTATCTTTACTCTAAAATATTTATATGAATAAACAAACTGGACCTTGTTTGTAAAACAAGCATCTTCGAAATGCAGGGAACAAACACAAACACTTGCACAACTCCGTTGATGCTCTGTAAAAATAAACTCCATCCACTGGTCCCTTAATGCTGTTTCTCTTTTGGTAATCTGTGCAGGGTTGTCTTGCCCTGGCAACCAAAAACACACTCCTTTTGTGACATTTCGCGACGCTCTCGCTCCGATCAGTGAAGTCTGTTGTGCTCTCAGTGCTCTGCTATACGGGAGCGCGCGCTCTTCCGGCAGACGCGCCCTTAGCACCCATATAAGGAAATTCTGCTCCATCTAACGTCACACAGAGCCATACTCGAAAAAAACTTTACGAAACTTTGACAAACCGGAAGTTTTTTTTTTCTCTCTATTCCTTAGTAAAAGTTTGTCTAAGCAACTTTGTGAATAGGTTTTAAGAGAAAACTCTTTGTTAAAAACTTTTAGGAGAACTCTTAGTGGTAAGAGAAAATGTTTTGTGAATACGGCCCTGGAATGTAACATGAAGTCTGTTTTTAGATATTGTTTCATACCCAGCATGTACAGTTTAAAGGGTACATAACATACACAGTTTTACCTAATCTTATGTTAATCTTGAGTACCTATAGAGTAGTACTGCATCCTTCATATATCCAAGAAGTCTTTAATTGTATCATATTTATAAAAAAAATATATAGCTTTCCAAATTTTTCTGGAAAAAGCCGAGCTCCTGGAGGCGTGCCGTGGGCGGAGCTATAATACTGATTTTTTTTTTTTGTGTTGTTTCCATTAACATATATTCACTTATCTGATGCAGTTGTACTTACATGAATGGAGTCTTTTATCACAGGGACTACTCCATGTTTTAATAGCGAACGATGTGCAAATCCAGCGTCGACTTGGGCCTTGTTTATAAAACATTCGTGACTCAAAATGACCAGAACACACAAAGGCACTTGATACACTTAGTTGCTGCCCCAGAAAAACAAACTGCATCCTCTGTTCATGTAAAGCTGGGTTTTTGGAGAAGCTGAAGACAGTAAACTTTCCCTCACATCCAAAAATGCACTTATTTGGAGGCATTCTCGAACAAATCCTACCCAGCGCTCGCTCTCCTCTGGTCAATGTGTGCGTGGGTGCGCTTTTCCGGGAGAAATGCTCATATAAGGACCTATGTTCTTGTCTGCGTCATTAGATCGAAATAAACCCATCCGAAACTTGTACCAACCCGTAAGTAAGATTTTCGGCACAGAAATTCTCAATCATTCTTCTAAATTATTTTAAATAATTATAAAACTTTGGCCACGTTTTAGCATGAAAATCCATGTCTTTAACACCGTGAACAACTCTGAATACACAAAACACCATTGTACCCTCCCTTTAACATGTCTTTCTCCCTGAAGGAGACATTAGAGAATGGCTCCCTCCTTTCCATTTGCTCTCCTTAAAGCAATACGTGTTAGGCATCAGTATTCGGTTTTTGGCATGTACAGCTTGCTCTCGTGAGCTGGCGTAATAGAGGGGGTTTGTGGCACCGCTAAGCACGCTGGATGTGGCAGTTTTCATAAATAAGCTGTATGCTGTTTAAAGAGCAGCTCTAGGTTGCTTTGCCTCTCATTACCGCTCACGTTTTAAATGGGATTTAGGATGAAATTCTGTCTGCTTAACCCCAACGAAATTACGAACACTTTACTAGAAAGACGTCAGGGAGATAAAACGGTCCTTGGGAAATGGCAAGCAATTAAAAGTATATTAGCTGTTCAAGGCCAAAAATAATTAAAGCTCTCAGACCATTGTGTTTTAGAAAATAGCTGCAGGCAGCAATCATAAGAGGTGCGCGCTGAGTCAAAAGTCACCGCATACATGAAATGTTCAGCCGCGGCCTGGCTACAGTACAGCCAAAAATAAGCAGCCATCAAAGCTTCCCTTTTGATTTGGTGCTTCTCATTTTCTGCGTAATGCCATTTTTTTTCCACTGTGCTTCACGCAAGCGTATCACATTACAGCATTTAGAAATGAGATTGGATCTGCGTATTTAATCACACCAATGCAATTAGTTGGTAGGAACAGAACGAACGGAACTGGAACGAGTCACCCCCCCCACCCCCCACCCCCACCCCACATTGCTGGATATATGGGTTCGGGTGTGTAAAGACCCCCAGACAACATCGTATTGCAGGCAGCAGGACTTCCATCCAAAGGACAAAAACTTATATTGTAGTGAATTTAAAGGATCTTTCCTTGGTTTTGCGCAGTCCAATAAACATGACCTCAGAGATGAAGGTCTGATCGCAGGGATGTGCTGCAGTGCGCCGGTTTAAACTCACATACATACGTTCACGCGGTGGCATTGTGTCAGCTGGTAACTGTGGTCCATCACGCTTCTAGACAAATCTCTGCGGGCTCGATGTGCTCAAAGGCAGTTCTTTCCACTTTAACAGGATTTGCACAGATGAGACGAGTGCTCACCAAGCACCACAGAAACATTATATGCCCCCTCCGGGATACCGGATAGATGCAACTTTTATCTGTTTTCTAATCATATCCTCGTTGTTGTTTATTTGTCATTGCCGTGTAGTGTTATTGATGGGGGTTAACATTACATTAAAAAATAGATTTTATAGCTCTTAAAGATACTGGCATGGAGATTCACCTCGATGTCACAATTAAAAAAGATTTGATGTGCAGTTGTCTAAGGAAATATGCAGCGGCTGATTGATAAAAGTGAGAAGCTTCTGATGATTAGCAAAATACTGAAAATAGTGACGGATGTTTTCTTATGGTTATCTGAGTGTGACAAAAAATATTGGAAATATTGTATGATGATGATGAGGTTGAATCCATCGATTTATGATCTCAAGTCTCAAGTTTGCATTTGATTGTAAGAAAGGGGTGGGGTTTGAGCAAATGATTGGAGAAATCCAGCAAACATTGACAGAGAAGTCATTTCACTTGTTAAAAATTATGAGCCGAAAAAAACTTACTATGTAATGATGTTTTATTAACAAGATTCGGGAGGAGCGTGTCAGATACTTAGCCTAATCAACACAGGTGGACCATAATCAAGTAATCAATCCCATAGTATAAATATCGCTGACTTACCTCTATCCTTTGACGGTTTATCAGCATCCCTCCTCCACCCCATCTCCTCACTTTGAGTTCACTTTATAAATAGTCGAGGAGGGGGGGATACTCTAGGTTCGGGCCATTCCCAAGCTCAGAGCCCTTCCCCGGACAGCACGCCAAATACGCATACCATACCTCAGCCAATTATATGTAAGCGTGAACTCGTGAATAGTTGAATCATTAATGGAAAGGTCAACAACAAGCGTTTAGAGAATTTGGGGGCAATTTTTAGGTCAGTTTGTGTGGCGGCCATCTTTATAATGCCATTACTGTTCGATTTTATTTCAATACTATTTCAGCATAATAGAATGATTTCAGGAGGTTGTGACAATGAAGACTGGAGTAATGAAGCTGAAAATGCAGCTTTGCCATCAAAGAAATTCATTTGAATAAATTATTTAATTTTATTTAATTTTATGATGTCATATTATATTATTATACCTACTATTAAACTTGATTTTGATCTGTGATTTTTTTGATTGTCACATGTGAACCCGTTGGTTCTGATAGACTTGTGCAAAGGCAAAACATATGGAGAACTTTGGATGATTTAAGTCTTTATTTTTTTTTGGCCAGGATACTAAAATTAGATCCTTTCCTGTCCGATTTTATTTCCCTTATTCTCCCTGTAATCATCAAAGTTTCATGCTGGTCGAGTATAAAAGAATTAAGCTTCTTTGGTAACATACTGTTGAGGCCTTTTGCTGAAGCTCGAAGACGATTTGAATATTTGAGTATTTTTCAGTGTTCAGAGGAGGAGAATTGATTTATTAATGAGGTATTATTTGAGCGTTCCTATTTTCAGCAACACGGGCGAGTGTTTAGTATTCAGGCAATCAGGGACATTCTTATGGGCTTGAGGTGCTCCCATCCTCCTCAGTGAAGGATCAGATAATTGAATAGTGCAGAAAATGTAAATATATTTATCTAGAATAGAAAACCTTGAGGAAAATGAGCGCAGTGGTCATCATCACACCATGCTTTTCCCTGCTAACTTTACAGCTGCAGACTTGATTTAAACAACCCCGAATGAAAGGACACAAGTGCACGCTTTTGCCCCAGGGCAGAGCGCTTCACGTGGATGGGATGTCTCGCTTGGCTCGAGAACACTGAAATTACAACGGCTGCAATTTCAACAACCCTGGGTGAAAAAACAATCGTCGCATGTCTATAGCCAAAATACCGAGTGAGAAATCGGAGCGGCTGATAAAAGGAACAATTTGCACTGTCATTTTGAAATCCCAAGGAGGGAAGGCTTTTGTGACAGTGTATAGGCAGTGTGTGAGAATACCAGTCCATCTCTGAGTCTGTCAGCCGCGCTGTCTCCACGGGAGTGTGATGACTATGCTAGGGGAAGGCTAACCTTTGCGAGTTCGGTGCTGTTCTGGAGAGAAGTCAAAGAACTGACACCTTCATGAGGGGGAGGGTGTGTGTCAATGTGCGTGTATGTGTGTGTGTTTTCGAAAGGGGCGTTTTTGCATTTTCTTGAATCTAATAGGTTCAGGCACACTTTGACAGCAAGTTAATTCCAACAAATACATTATTAAACGGAGCTACACCTGGTAAAGTAGGTCGAAGGGGGGAAATAAACAGCAAAATTAAAGCTATAATTTTATATGTACAGTATTGTTCAAAATAATAGCAGTACAATGTGACTAACCAGAATAATCAAGGTTTTTAGTATATTTTTTATTGCTACGTGGCAAACAAGTTACCAGTAGGTTCAGTAGATTGTCAGAAAACAAACAAGACCCAGCATTCATGATATGCACGCTCTTAAGGCTGTGCAATTGGGCAATTAGTTGAAAGGGGTGTGTTCAAAAAATTGCAGTGTCTACCTTTGACTGTACAAACTCAAAACTATTTTGTACAAACATTTTTTTTTTCTGGGATTTAGCAATCCTGTGAATCACTAAACTAATATTTAGTTGTATGACCACAGTTTTTTAAAACTGCTTGACATCTGTGTGGCATGGAGTCAACCAACTTGTGGCACCTCTCAGCTGTTATTCCACTCCATGATTCTTTAACAACATTCCACAATTCATTCACATTTCTTGGTTTTGCTTCAGAAACAGCATTTTTGATATCACCCCACAAGTTCTCAATTGGATTAAGGTCTGGAGATTGGGCTGGCCACTCCATAACATTAATTTTGTTGGTTTGGAACCAAGACTTTGCCCGTTTACTAGTGTGTTTTGGGTCATTGTCTTGTTGAAACAACCATTTCAAGGGCATGTCCTCTTCAGCATAGGGCAACATGACCTCTTCAAGTATTTTAACATATGCAAACTGATCCATGATCCCTGGTATGCGATAAATAGGCCCAACACCATAGTAGGAGAAACATGCCCATATCATGATGCTTGCACCTCCATGCTTCACTGTCTTCACTGTGTACTGTGGCTTGAATTCAGAGTTTGGGGGTCGTCTCACAAACTGCCTGTGGCCCTTGGACCCAAAAAGAACAATTTTACTCTCATCAGTCCACAAAATGTTCCTCCATTTCTCTTTAGGCCAGTTGATGTGTTCTTTGGCAAATTGTAACCTCTTCTGCACATGCCTTTTTTTTAACAGAGGGACTTTGCGGGGGATTCTTGAAAATAGATTAGCTTCACACAGACGTCTTCTAACTGTCACAGTACTTACAGGTAACTCCAGACTGTCTTTGATCATCCTGGAGGTGATCATTGGCTGAGCCTTTGCCATTCTGGTTATTCTTCTATCCATTTTGATGGTTGTCTTCCGTTTTCTTCCACGTCTCTCTGGTTTTGCTCTCCATTTTAAGGCATTGGAGATCATTTTAGCTGAACAGCCTATCATTTTTTGCACCTCTTTATAGGTTTTCCCCTCTCTAATCAACTTTTTAATCAAAGTACGCTGTTCTTCTGAACAATGTCTTGAACGACCCATTTTCCTCAGCTTTCAAATGCATGTTCAACAAGTGTTGGCTTCATCCTTAAATAGGGGCCACCTGATTCACACCTGTTTCTTCACAAAATTGATGACCTCAGTGATTGAATGCCACACTGCTATTTTTTTGAACACACCCCTTTCAACTAATTCAACTAATTGCCCAATTGCACAGCCTTAAGAGCGTGCATATCATGAATGCTGGGTCTCATTTGTTTTCTGAGAATCTACTGAACCTACTGGTAACTTGTTTGCCACGTAGCAATAAAAAAATATACGAAAAACCTTGATTATTCTGGTTAGTCACATTGTACTGCTATTATTTTGAACAATACTGTACTTATAAAACAACGAGGATGACAATGCACTTTAAAAAAATAAAGATGCCAAAAGGGGGTTTTGCTGTGATGCCATAAAAAAGAACCATTTTGTGTGTGTGTGTGTGTGTGTGTGTGTGCGTGCGTGCGTGTGTGTGTGTGTTTGTGTGTGTGTGTGTGTGTGTGTGTGTGTGCGTGCGTGTGTGCGTGTTTGTGTATGTGTGTGTGAAGAACATTTTTCCTCTATAAAAAACCTTTTGTGCAATGGAAAGTTCTTATCATGTATGTCTATAAAGACTGTGGGTCTCATTAGTCAATAATTGCTCTAAGTCTTTTTTGTTTTGTGCCCAGACAAATTTCTTACCCTGGGTCATTGCTGGATTCATAATGGACTATAATGGGCTAATTTTTTTTTTTTTTTTTTTTTTTTTTGCATTTTGCCGTCTTCAAATAATTCCAAGTTTGCTGTTCTTGTTACCATACCAAGTGAAACACAATACACAGTTTTGATAGATGCCAGTATTATGCAGATTATCCGATTTTTTTGCAGAATTCATCCCAGATTGAGCACCATTATCAACAATTTCAAATTAATCAGATTTATTTTAAAGTATTTTTTTAAATGTATCGTTTTTTGTATTTGTTTTTATAAATATATTTAGACATAATTTAGTCTCCTAAAATGTATTTATTAAGTTAGTTATTGCGTGTATGTTTTTTTTTTTATCTTCTTTGCATACGGGTAACATGTACTGCAGGTAAATGTAATTGTTTGTTCATGTAATTTTTGTTTCTTCTCCTCTTTTGTATTTCTATTTCTTGTTATATCGTCCTATACTGTTATAAAATATATCCCATTACATTATATTTATTCATTTTTATATATTGTATCCTACATAAATTGGTACATATAGCACATATCAATATCATGCTGTGTTGACAACTGCATACAGACTGTGTGCTTAAATACAAGCACATGCGTAGTGAACACAACCCAATGTGTCTACAGTAACTTTCATGAATTAATGAACCTTTTATGTCTTTTTACATGACTGTTTAACCGTGACAGACACAGCTTTCCCAGAAAAGGAGACATTAGCCATCGACAGACCATGTATTAGTGTGACACTGTGGGGTCTTTCAGAGGACCCGGTGTTCGTCATGGTCATTCACTGCTTCTGAGGAAGCCTTTTGTGTGCCAGTGTGGAGAGCTGGGCATCGGCAGACACTGCGCTCTCCATGCCTGCTGCACGACTGTGGGCCGCTTCTTGGTGCCTGGAAACATGGTGCTGGGGTGGGTACCTGAACCGCCGCCAGCTTGGACTCCTCTGCTGGCTCTTCAGACATCTCCACCATCTGCTGGAGGGGATGTACAAATTGGACGTTGGCAGAAACATCAAGCGGGTATCAACCTGACCCAAAGATGCATCCAAAATGACATGCATTTTGCCCTGTGCAGCACCATGGCTTGATATCACCACAATAACAGCAACTTCAGTAATATTTTTCATGTATCACTCTGACTAATCTTCAAACACAAAGCACTGTCTTCATCGCACTGCAAGGTCTAGGCATGCTGAAATGATTTTAAAGCGTTCACTTGACAGCTGATGATATAGGGCAAGGTCTGTGTAAATGTGTTTTAAAAAAGTCTACTTTTGTGGAGAAAAAAAAAAACAGCGTAGAGGTTTGGAATGACATGAATCTGAGTAAATGATGACAGAATGCTATTTTTTGAGTGAACTATTCCGTTACACTGTTGCTATGACAGTTGCTTCCACCTTTTCACGGTTGTTTCATGGCCATTACTTCTTCAGCTTGTCCCGTTTCTGTGACTTTTATTTGTTCTGCCTTGGTTATCTTTTTTTAATCTCCCCTGTCACTTTTATCCCTGTGGAGAAGTGAGCAGGTTTCTAGATAAAGGGAATGCTTCGTTTTTCAGATGAGGAGGGCGAAAAGAACCCCTTAGCATTGTGATGCATATCACAGCTGCGTTCGTGGCGTGATTTGTGTTCAGGTGCACCGTCGTGCACTTATTGCTCGTGGCTCAAAATGCATTATTTAGTTCTTCAAAACTCACGCCGCCTGGCCGCTCGTGTTCAAATTAACATTTAAACCTTCCACAGACTCTATAGCCAGTGGTTGCGTTATAGGGCAGACTTAAAAAAAACAAGGATATTTCAACTAAAACTGAAATTTCTCTTTATTAAATAAGACAACGAGATAAAAATGTGATATTTTGCAGAATGCTCAAGCTGTCCGTGCAGTTAGATTGGATTAGGAGCAGATATTCAGTTTTTTGGTATGGAAAAAGGAGCTTGAACATTCTGTTAAATATCTGCTTTTGTTTTCCATGCAAGGAAAAAGTCATACAGGTATGGAATAATATGAAGGTGAGTAAATGATGACAGAATTTTAATTTATGGGTGAACTATCCCATTTAATGATGCTTTACAGGTTCGCATAAGCAAAATCCGCAAAGGTTTTGAAGTACAGTATGTTATTTTTCAAATTCCTGGGCTATTTTGTAGACTGTGAGAGAATGTTTAGTTCAGATATGTACCAAAATTATTCCCTAAACTGGTTTCCCTGTCTTTTTGACAAAGACTGTTCTGTAAGTCTCGACTATAACATGACATTCTTGAAAACAATAACCGTCCGCTTGCTTCTCATTCGTCCTGTCTTTCTCCCTGATGATCCGCAGTCTGCTTTGTAAATGACTGCAGTGCACTCTGGATTTGAGACT
The DNA here is from genome assembly GCF_003368295.1 of Carassius auratus. Lineage (NCBI taxonomy): Eukaryota > Metazoa > Chordata > Actinopteri > Cypriniformes > Cyprinidae > Carassius > Carassius auratus. The sequence goes on along the minus strand of NC_039270.1, from coordinate 16,159,181 downwards.
TTAATGTGTCATTTTGATGATAAAGGTGGTTAAACAATAATCAGTTATTTCATTTGAAGCAAAGCCGATGAGCAAACACAGGGCGTTTTCTCATTATGTGATATGAATTGACTGAGAGCTGAGAGGAGGTGTGGAGCAGCCGAGGGTAGTGCTTTCTTTGTTATCACTGCCATCTCCTGGTCCATAGTGATCACTTTTGGGGCTGAGCGCCTCTCCTTTGTCCTTCCAAAGACTGAGCTGAAAGGAGAGAAAAGGGAAAACACTGCAGGAACAGTGGGATTCCAGATGTAGCATAGACAAATGTGCAGTTTGAGCAGTTTGGCTGAATTTTCTGGGTTGCCGAAGAGAATGGCTGCGCTAACATAAAAAGTACCATTTGGAGCCATGATAATATTAGGGCTTTCATGATTATTCTCATTTCGCTGGTTGACATGAAACACTTTTGAAAAATCCACAAGTCCTGCGGTATTTTCAACAGCATTTAGCTAATTAGTTTGTAATTATGCATGCAGTTTTAATGACCTTATATTAATTGAGAGACTGCATGGAATATTTGTCGTTTTAAACATTCGTTTGTCACACTGCAGGGCCGTTTGAATTGAACTACAGAAGGAAAAATGTGATTAAAAATAATGAGAAACCTAAAAGAAACAAGTGACCAGTTACTGGACCTACGGTAGCCTCTTTCTCTTGTCCTTTCATGTAAATTTGAACCTAAAATGTGACATTGACTCATACTGCTTGAATTCCCTTTAAAATGCAAGCAGAAACAGTCATGTCACACTCGCTTACAGTTTCTGCCAGTCTGTGGGCGGAGAATCAGTTTCAGGGCGTTTTGCAAGAATTTTGGCTGGTACGGGAGCACCTCAAATGAACTCAGAGCATCTGAGATGTCCGCAGTGCCAGCATGGTTTGTTTATAATGTGCTGTGAACGCAAAGCACTCCGGGTTCACTTTATTTTTACTTTTGAAATATTCTAAATAGGTTGCATGAAGCTCATGACAGAGTTTGTGCCTAGAGAGATGTAAATGCTAATGCGACTGAAGTCATGCAATCTATGACTATTTGACACAAAGCCGATGTGGGGCCAACAAAATGACTAATGGCAGAAGAAATCATCTAGTCGACTAGTCAGTGCAAGCTCACAATAATTCTATCATTTTTGGATATTTACCATGATATTAATTTGTTAATGTAAATACCACAGTCGAGGAATATGGTAGTCCTATAGTAATTTACAAAAATGTAATATGGTTACCACCACTGTTTTTAGACTGAACATTTGGAACATCTTTTAAATTCATCAAATGTACCATACCCAAAATACCAAATTTATTAATGGAACCACTATAGCACTTAGTATAATGATGTTAGCCATCCAGTCAGTGTACCTTGTTATTACCTTAGTTTTGTTCATCAATGATATCATGTATGTACATTTTTTTTTATTTAAGGTAATACCATGACGCATGCATATATTTGTCGTTAGCTTAAAAATATAGCAAGGTATGCTACCACATTTACTATAAACCGCCATGTTACATGATACAGTGGTCATTCAAACAATTACAGTAATGTTACATGGTTAATCCCACTGTTTTTGCAATAAATCCACAAAATTTTCCATACCAAAGTGAAAACAAACAAAAAACTATAAATGAAACCTCCACAGCTCTTCGTCTCATGATGATAGTCATTCAGGCAAAATATCATGTTACTACCACAGTTTTTTAACTTTAAGAATAGTATGTATACAAATGTTGTAAATTGTATTAAAATACCATTAAATACCATTCATATATTTTTATAATTTAGTGACTTAAAAAATATAGCAAGGCACTACCAAGGTTTTTAGAGTTTTATAGTAGTAATATGTTGAACATTTACCATCTAAATACCATGTAACATGAATATGGTGATCATTCAATCACTTACAAAAAGTACCCAATGTAATATATAACGGTTTTTGGACACTAACAGTGATAAAATGTTGCAAATTGACCATATAAATACCATGCTACATAAATATGAAAGTCATTCACACAAAAAATACCATTGTACTTCCTATTTTTTTTATATTTACCATGGTATTATTGAAAGTGTCTCGAACCATAGACTACACTTTTAAAATTAAAGTTGCTTCACGATGCCATAGAATAATCTTTTTTGTCTAAATGGTTCCATGAAGAACCTTTAACATCTGAAGAACCTTTTTGTTAAAATTCTTTATGGTGAAAAAAGGTTCTTCAGATTATAAAAAGGTAAGAAAGAGATGATTATTTAAAGAACATTTGACTGAATGGTTCTTTGTGGAACCAAAAATGGTTCTTCTATGGCATCGCGGTCAAGAACCTTTTAAGCACCTTTATTTTTAAGAGAGTACCTTGTAAATAACATGGTTATGTATTTCACAATGCACACTATACTACTGATTAATGTATTTCTGTATTATTTGCCATTTTCTGAGTGTCATGAGCTAGTGGGCCTTGATTAATGATGCTATATTCATTTCTGACAATCAGTTATGAACCCGACCAGGTTCATATTCTCAAACCAAAATCTGTATATATAGAAGTCCCTTGGCCACGCAGAGTTATTATCGACTTATTTGGGCTGGAACTGTGTGGAATGTTTTGTGATCCAGTGAGTCTTAATAGCTGCGAGCAAACAAAGCAGCTCTGTTGTAGTCATCAGCGCTGCGTCTTCAAAACACTCCACTCCATCTGTTGTCAACAAGTTGATTAATTAATAAGAAAACATTCTGTTTTATGCAAATCAGTCAACAAATCAGTCACATGTCATCCATATGCATTTTAGCCTCCAAGTCTGCGCCGTTGCTGGAGGAGTTATTGACACTAACCCTTCGGGCACACAATGTCAGCTCTTCTCCAACCACGTGTTTGATTCCAACATTGGAATTGTGGGCACGGAGAGCATCAAAGCTGCCCTCTCCTGTATTTGCATAGTGTTTAAGCTGATTCGAATCGCAAGGACAGAGCGGTAAAATGCGGTGAAATTACTGCTTGCTGACTTGAAGTGGAAAGAATGTCAGAATGTTAATGGCGTGGTGTGTAATGCGGCGACAATTGATATTCCAGCACGCTCAGGCAGGTTAAACATGTTAACAGCCGAGCTTCTGCTGCCTGAGCTGTTTGCAATAACATCACTTACAAACATGTGTTCATTAGTAGCAGCGGGGTCAGAAAGGTCCTCGCTGGATTTCAGCAGTGGAATGAAAGTCGCAGGAATGCAGCTATGCTATTATAAATCGTTTCTGTGTTGACTTAATTTATCTATTTATTCGTTTGCATAGAAATGCCACCAAAAACTCATTTAAACACACACACACACACACACAGCAGCCTTTTGCTAGTGTGAGAAAGATCTTCCGGTTGACTAATGCCCACCTGCCTCTTTCAGGAACCCAAAGCTGAGAGTAGCAGCTGCTTAAATAAGGACGTCAGCACTGAGAGTAAAAGATGGATGCTGCACCTTTGTGTGTTCATTTCCTTTAATCTCCGCGGCTTGCCGCTGTGGATTAAAAACCAGGAGGACTGGAAGTGCTTGATAGACTATAGACCTCCCAAAGCCTGACAGGGAAGAGTGTTTGGCAGAAATTCGTTGAAATCTTGCCCAAAGCGCAACTGTAGCCTGGGAAATAGAATAGCAAATGAGAAGCCATAAAGATTGTTGATTTTTTTTTTCTTTTTGCGTCTAGTAATGGAAATAATGTGTGTAAGACTTTACATATGATGTACCGAAAACACCACAGTCACACAGATCCAGATTGAATTGCACATTCTGTGTGTGTGTGTGTGTGTGTGTGTTGTAGCAACCTCTGCTGTGGATTTTATTATTTTCATTTTCCATGGTGGTGGTGTTAAATTGTGTTACTATCTCCAAGGCAATAAAGGAGCGAGCGCTCTTGAATCCTGACAGGATTTACTTGGAAGGGACTAGGGGATGTAAATTGAGAGATAGTTATTGGCGCAGAAAATCTTCTGCTCAGCCAAGATGGCGTAAACATGATGGAGAGCTGCGAGTCTCAGAGCTCAGCTCGGGATCAGAAGTGATGTGGAGACATGCCAATATTGACAACGTTGACTGGTTAACATTTTAGCCCACAGAGATTTAATTCGCCTTTAAACTGACAAGAGAGATTGAGTGGAAAGTGAGCTGTGTCATAATGCCACCTTCTTTTTACTAGAAGTCAACTCTTGGTGACTGACTATGGTTTGGTAAACACTATCAAGGGACTCTGCATATTACCTGTACTTAAAGGGACAGTACACCTGAAAATTTTAATTCTATCATTTTGGCACCTCATGTTATTCCAGACCTCTTTGAGTTCGTTCTGTGGAACACAACAGATATTTAGCTCTTTTCCATACATTGAAACCATATTCTGCAGCATTTCCATTAATACATACATTTAATCTGTTTCTCACATAAAGCTATTGAAGTGCTTTAGAAGACTTATATTCATACAGTATACAGGCTATGATACCTTAATAGCCCCCCCCCCCCCCATTCTCTTCCATGTGTATGAAAATGTGCAGCTTTATCATTCTACATCCTTTGTGTTTTACTAAAAGCCAAGTGGGTTTGGGACGACATGAGAGTGTGTTTTGTGTGAATGTCCTTGTTTGTGTCAAGAAAAGCTGATTCCTTCTCAAAGTGACATGGATGTAGGCGGCTGTATCGACGGCATTGTCAGATCCAGTCATTGTTTTCAAGGTCATGTACAAGCATGTTCGCCCCATCCAACGCTGTATTATAAATGTTAAGACAATTAGATGGAGCCTGTGTAATTAATTAATTATCTAATTAATGTCATTACAAAGGTAATTAAATGATAAAGGCCCATATTTGACACTCAGGTTATCCTTTGTCTCTGTAGATAAGCTGCTCCATTGTTTTTGTCTGTAGTGAGGTGATGCCAGCAACGCTGTTTATTTTATCAAAACAGATGTGCACAACAGACATGAAATGTTGTGGAAGGACCATATGTGCAAAGTATGAAATGGCTTAAATCCATAGCACAGAGTTTTAAAGACCTGGGTCTTTATGGGAGCACACCGCACCTCTGACAGTTTCATCTTAGTGCTGGTTGAGAGGCACTTGGGGGAACTGCATGAAAAGTGATTATGCTGATGTAGCTTGGAGCTCCATATTTCATATCCTGCAGATCAATAAGACACGAGGCAATATGTTTCTCTGAAAAGGCGGCCTTGGAGCCCGCATGGGCATCCGCTGACCAAACTGACCTGCAAACATGACTGGGACCTGACTGAGTGTGATATGTCTGATAACATGGAGCAATTGGAGCCATTTTTAGCTTCAAACGTGGTTTTATTTCCATTTTCTGTGTTTGAACACCATTTTAAAACACTTTCATGTGGTTCATGTTTAAAAGGATTTAGCTGTTGACCTCTGACACCGGCATCCATTACATTAATCAATAGCGAGTGGATAAGCCAGTCGCTTTCACTTGGTGTTGAATGCTCTCAGAATATCAGTTACAGGGTTTAGGGTTTCAAAACACTGCAGTCTACTCTCTTGCTGTTTGTGATCTCTACATAGTGTGGGTTGCACTGAAGGGTAACACTGCTGCTGTGATCTGTACTTGACCTGCACGGTTTGTTCTGAAAAAAAATGATTTGAGATTTCTGTAAATAACCAGTGCTGGTAGTTTTTATAGAGGAAGGTTTTTTTTTTTTTTATTGCATCCAAAGCTTATCTCTCACGTTTAATTTATCAGATAGATGGATTTGATCGACCCATTAATTTACATTATGTGAACCATGTGATTAATCATGAATTTATATATATATATATATATATATATATATATATATATATATATATATATATATATATATATATATATATATATATATATATATATATATATATATATATATTCAGATCAATCGGATGTATTTGATATGTTTTGTATTTTAAGTTACAACAATAGTCAAACAGTTATTTTTCTTCATGATTTTCTTCATCCATGCAATTAAACCTAGATTCTGTAAATTGTAAATTTTTTCCTGAATGAAATATACATGGATGGATAAATGGAATGGATATATGGATAGTTTAGTAGATAAGTGAATGGACAGATAGATGAATTCAGTTCTTTCATGTTATTCATTAATTAACAGTACAGTATTGTGACTGTGAACTCATATGGTTAATCATAAATTTCATAAATTATTCACTTAATTTGATCTAGTGTTCACTAAGTTACAATGAAAGATAGATATACACAGATAGATAGATGTTACACAGATAGATAGATGTTACACATATAGATAGATCGATAGATAGATAGATAGATAGATAGATAGATAGATAGATAGATAGATAGATAGATAGATAGATAGATAGATTTGATCTGAGTAAACGAGCTAGACATAATTCTGAAGTGTATTTTTTTTATTCCTCAGTCCTAAGGTGTGAGGTTGCACGCAGTTCTTATACAACCATTAGCATCACACTCACTCGCAGCCTGTGATAAGATGTCGCAGAATCGCAGCCGATAAGCAAATGAGGTGAGGAAGTTCTTCACAACAGGTGGATTAAGTGGAGAGAGGGGATGAAGAAGGGATGATGCAGGATAAGTACTGCGGAAGGAGATGAAAGAGGCCCATTTGAAGTGTCAGCGAGACATCAGAGCAGACCTGGGAGAACTGTTAAACTGCCTTTATTTTAGCAAGAGAGCCCCCCGCCTCTGTGGGGGGAAGAGAGGGAAAGAGAATCTACCAGGAGCACTGCTTGATGAGCAGAGTGCGTTTGAGAGGAAGGAAGTGCTGAAGAAAGAGAGGGAGCGAGTCGAGCGACACTGTTGTCTTTGAAGTCGAGAGCTCGACTTCAAGGTGGTACGGCGTGAATCCTGATGGTGTCAGTGGCACTCTGGGTAAAGGAAAAGAGGGCAGCCCAGTTATTTATTTACAGTCTTTTTTGCATTTCTATAGCTGCTTCTCTACAGATACCAAAAGGGATTATGCTAATGAGGCACAATCCATTAGAACAGAAGAAGTCTTGGTAGTTAGCCGAGAAAAAGAAAGCGTGAGAGAGGCTGTTTTTAGCAGTCTGCTCAGCGGCAGAGAGCTTCACCATCAGCATGACTCTCCGTAGCTCTATACACCATCAGATGGCACTATAGGATAAATTTGAGAGCGGCTCCTGCAGCTCTCTGCATGAGGACAGAGAGGGAGCCAGCACTGTGGAGAAACCGACAAGAACAGATGAATTATAAACCCATAAGCGCTCTGCATCAAAAAAAAATCTTGTCAGAAAAAGGCGTTCGCTCTGTTCGTGCGCTTTTGATCCGACGAGGTCTTGCCTCATGGATTACACTCTCTCTTTAGGGAAAGCCTGTATTTACGTCATGCGGTGCAGTCGTTTCATAAAGTGGGGAAATGTAGCAGTCTGAAATTGTTGTGTAAGATGTTGCAAAACTCAGTTATGAAATTCTCAGGCCGGACTCGTGCATGTAGCTGGTTTAGCATTAGTGTGCTTATTTAAACAGTGACTAGGGTGTCTTATCTTGTTAGTTTAATTTATAGTTTATTATAAAATTGTATGTATTTTATTAAGATATTTATTGAATTAAATAAAGACTTTTTTGTGCTATATTTGTCTAAGAATTAAATTAGCATCAAATGCACATGTCCAACATGAATTTATTTTAATTATTGTAAAAGGTATTTTTTATTATTCTACCTCCACAGATACCTTATTATTTTGTCCAACTTATAAGACGGAAACACATGTATCATTTGTTGTGAAGACTATCCCAGAATGCACTGCGATTAGCTTAGTAAAGAAAATGGTGGACAATAAATAAATAAACAATACACATGTATTTCATAAAAAAAGATATATTGATAAAAAAAAAAAACGTTTTACTCAGTTTTTATGTGTTTTTGCCTATAGACAAATCACACTGTTAGCTTAGCAACATGCTAACACCAAACTATTAAAATGAATTGTGAGCTGATTTGTACGTTTCTATGTACTGTAAATTGTCATAAATCAGTAACTTAAGAGGTTTAGTGACCATTAGTATGCTATCTTCATAGGCAGCGAGGCCAATCACTAGGTTTTTGAACAGATAATATCAGTAATTAGATATGTATATATGATTTGCTTGTGACCGTGTCAGAGTGAACTTGCCCTTGCTCGAATAAAATGCGCTCTCAAAGTGTTCTGCTCTTTGGCTGCTTTTAGCCTGCGCTATCCTTGTTTTACACCCACAAATGCACATTTAGGCCATAAGTCCACTCCATCTATACATAATGCAGGAACTGCAACTCTGCGCGAGAGGCTTGTGAGAGGAGCTCTCGTTTGAGGCAGGTCCTCAGCTCCGACCTGAGCAGCAGGCACACACTCTTTTCAGCTCACCCCCTTATAAAGTGAGACATGAGGTACAGACAAATTCACATCACATACTAGCCGCTGGAATGATCATACCTTTCACACCAGTTATTTTCGGCAGCAGACTGTGTCTGTTCTGGTTTTGACCCTACCTTCCCGGAGTATCAGTAATATATGGTAGCTTTACTTGAAATCTGGATTGTTGCCAACCATTAAAAACACTTTTAGATTTTTTTCCCGCCTACTTTTTGGACTGTAATTGTTACTTGACTAAGCTTCATTTTACTTGACTTCAAATGTTATGAAAGAAACTGTAGCTGTGGAAAAATTAACAAGCAGAAGCCTTTGCAAATTGTTGCATTGGTTGTTGTAAGCAAACACACACATCTACCAACGGCAATCCTAATAAACGATGATGTAAAAATGCATAGTTGCATCAAAATAAGAATTCACTTAATTAATTATGGAATTTAATAACATGCATGTCTAAGTATAGACATTGAGAATGTAATATTTCTGCAACATGCATTGGATTCATTCATTCATTGATTCATTCATTATTTATTTATTTATTGTTATTTTCTTTCCCAGTTGTGTTTTTAAAATATACAGTAATCTGGGATAACTAAAAAGAGATGTTTTTGAATACAGTTAATATATAACTGATAACTCTATGATGCTGCTTGGTTTGAAAATAGCCATTATTCCCCTATACATACCATGGCAGTTTTAATTTTATTATTTTTGTAAACTTTCTGATTAAATGCTTGATCTATTATGCAACAGTCTACTTAATGTCTATATGTGTTAGTTTAACAACATATTTTCTTTTATATTCAATATTAAAACAGTTATAATTGTGCTTTCATTTCTTATACATATGTTCAATTTTGCTTCAGTTATAGGCCTGATGTATTGTTTTGTCAAAATTCGACTTTGTCTCAAGAGTTTTTTTTTTTATGTCTTCAACATATTCTTGGAAGTAATTACGATTTGCTTGAAAATAATTGAATTGGCTTGGATTGGATGAAATCATTAACAGAACAAATGTTTACACCCCTACTAATAAGGCTAGTGCCCACTTACTGTATCTGATTTTTAGTAAATGATTAGTAAATGATTACATGAGCAAATTAAATATCACCTACTTAATATTCATCGGCCAGGCTGATTATTATTATTATTTTTAATGTATTTAATAATGTCAACATTCTGAAGAAAGCCAATGAAATGTAAACCAAGAACATTGATGCCACCGTTCATAATACGTAAATTGGTCTGCTAATATTTTCCATAACGTTGTAGCATGAGATCCCCTGCGTAATTAGAACCCCTGATACTGCCAAGCTGTTTAGTTGCTGTTTTGCTCTTCACAATGCATATTTAATTCAGGACCTCTGTGAATTTGCACATCTTGCCATGAATGCTTCAGATGAATGTTTCATGGTGAGCTGTACAGCCATATCTGCGGCATTCATTATGAACCACACCAAAATATTTCACTCAACCCCAAATTACTCATTACAAATATAATAAACCTAATCTCATCGCATTCTGGCTGTGAAATTATGTATTGATTTACTCTAAACACCCTAGTCAGTAAAATGTGCTCACTCTCCATGCTTGTTGACTGGGTCATGTGGGCCAGGGCCGGCTGATCTGAGCCATACCCAGTGCTAATAGAGGAATCAAACAGAAGACAGCTGGATTTGATAAGGTTTTATGCAAACACTGGTCCAGGTTGTACTTGTGCAAAGCAGAGGAAAAAGGAAGAACCTAATAACCCCTCGTTTTTTCTTTTTTTTCCCCTTCCGTTTTCCTTTGGGTAATAAGAGAAGAGAAATGGTGGTAAAATGTCAGAAATATCATGAGGAATAGAAGATCTGAAGCATTGCTTAATGAAAACCTCTGGCCAGTGGCACTGTGAGGCAGAGAGAGCTGCCGTGTGATCGGGCTCAGAGCGGTAATTTCTCACCAGGAGCGCAACGCATTCCATTACGCCCGGCCACTGCACACACACACACACACACACACACACAAAGCAATACTGAAGGAGAGTGAAAATAAAGCTAGTGAAGCACCCATAACAACACTTTTCTTACTGTCTATTGTTGTCTGGAGGCAAAAAGAACACAAAGATTAATGTGCGGGATCTATGTGGCTGAGGTTGTTGCGAACAAAAGGCCCCTCTGAGCCAAGCGCAAACCATCAATAGAGATCAGGATCATTGGAATGACCGCTCTGAACAGGGAGCCAATTAACCCAGGCCTCGAAACTACCCCACAGAGCTCTGCCCGCTCCTGGTCTCCATATAACCACCTTAAACCGCTGAATTCCATTAAAGGGACAGTTGACCCAACTACTACTATGAAACAGAAAAGATGATGTTTCAACATTTTTTTTTTTTCAACAAACCTTCAAAGTCAGTAAGTTCCAAAACATTTGACATTGACTTTTATTGTATTTACAAAAACTTTTTTTTTTTTTTTTTTGCTTTGTTTTTAAAAACATCATCTTTTTTGCTTTTGTCTTGGGGTTGGGTGTGGGGGGGGGGGGGTGGACTATCCCTCAAAGTCTTGGAATTAATTAATTTACCACAAGCCTCCAATTTGATTAACACAACACAATGACGAAATTTGTGGTCTTGGCAGTGCACAATCTTCTTAGTGCTTTGCTTGTTATCTAGCGTAATGCTCAGGGTCAAGGTTCACAGACGGTCAGCAATCTCTCCAGCTCCGGTAGCCCTGCTCTCGTTTAAGTGCCGGCACACGTCTCTCCTTGAAAGTAACCACTTTTTCAATTACTCTACCATCAGCTTTCAGTGTTGCAGATAATGGCAGGGTCTATAGCCTAGGCTAGCAGCTAAATGTCAACTAAACAGAGCCCGTGTGCTATCTGCAGTTAAACAACTTTGCCAAAATCCAGACACTTAAGTGATACAATATAGCTTGAGACGATAGTGGAGAATGTTCTTCTTCCCCAAGGTTTCGCCAGTCTGGCTCAATGCGAAGCACTAGTGATTACAGTTATTTATGTAACACGTAGTCCCTGTTTTCGTTTTCCACACATGTAGAGCGCTGCCTTTCATGGCAGCCCCTCAAAAGGGCACATGTTGCAATCCATTTAGCTTCTCTTCAGGTGGAAAAATCCCTGAGGATGAGACTGCCAAACCGAGCGTTCATCCTCACTCCGAGAACTTGTTTTGTTGGGTGAACAGAAGTAAATGCATCTTCAACAACAGAAAACATTTATTGTCTTACACTATTCAGCAGCGCTAGCCTCGGGAAAAGGTCTTTTTGTGTGTTTCTTTCACTTGCTGATTATCAACGCCGCCCTCAGGATGTTAGTGAACTTCACGTAATTACATCTCGCGAGCCAGTCGCTCGATGCACCGAATCAAAATTCGCACTGCTTCGGTCTCAAACCTTTACAAATAGGTGGTCTCCAAACAATGTCAGGCAAAAGTCAATTTTTAAAATCATATGCAACATCAGTATCGGTTGCATCTTGAGGTATGGAGCGTTGTGATGAACAGCTTAATCCATGCCGCTATGGCCTGTTCGTCCACACCCATTATTTTATTCCTCTGCAAATGAGCATGGACAGGAGGGTAATGAATTCTACCCTCAAGTGAAATGGGAGGATTTTCTATTTGCCAGACACTTCCTTCCCCTTTAACTCCTTCATCTGATGGAGAGTGGACTTTCGGCGGTGGGTGGAGGGGGCGAGCGCCTGACTGATGGTGGGCCACAGCAGACAATCAGAGAAGAGCGAGAACCATCTGTCTCTAGCGAGATGAGACGGGCCCGCCAGCTGCAGTGTAAAACATAGCCCATATAAGCAGCGGTCCAAGTCCTAAAATTGGAATCGAGGTTCACTTTTGAAAACTGTATTGCATTGCATCAGGCAATACAGCCAAAATCAATATACCCCCAGTGCTGGAATTGGGCTCGAGTGACAATCACCAGCGGCGCAGCCAGAGAGACATTTTCAGACAATGCCTTTTTCGGTTTTCGCAATCAGTCCGGCAGGAGCGGGAATGGGTGGCCGAAGCTGAGTAAAGCATTTTCCAATCTCGTATGGCATTCAGCTTCAGTCAATGACCAACAAGCTCCGTCTGAATGGCTACAAGTTGACTTACAACTCAACCCCATTTATAGACTACAGCGGTGAAACCGCTAGTCCCTACCTTCCATCTCAAGGCGCTACTTGTGGAGGACTATATATATGGGCTGTACAATAGTAATTTAGATCATGCGATCTCAGAATTGCCGTCAATATAAAGGAATGGGGCATGTGTGCATTTGGGCTGATGCCGCACACCTGAGCTCCATCAGTGGCCTAGATGAGAATGGAGCATTAGTTTCCCAACGGTGGCGGAGCCACGGGCTCTCAGCGGGTTTCTCCGCCTCTGCTTTTATTAGAAAAAAGTTGCAGAGAGCACTGCAGCAGTGCAGCATGACTGTGGCAACTCATTCCACTAGCTGCTCTCCTGCAGTCTCCTGGGAAGTCCTTCGGCAATGGGTTCCTAACAGGGATTTTTTTCATGTTTTCCTCCTGCAGTTCCTCCCATGGTTTAAAACTATTTGTTTTTATGAATCATTCCTGTGTGTGTTTGAATCTACACAGCTCTAGCTGGCGCTAAAGTAAAGAAATTAGGTAATTTTATTCAGCACAGTAAACGGTTAATGCTATATTATATTATATTATATTATATTATATTATTAATAATTGGGGCATGTATTCAAAAATTTCTGATAAATGAACACAAACGTACTAAAATATGTGGTAAACTGATATTAACAACATTTTCTAGAGAGCATGTTGGCTGTTGATCTGTTGGTGGCTGATATCATGCTGGTAATATGGTTAATTGATAATGCATTTTAATTAAAAAAATCTACATGCAATATGCAAAATCAACTTAAAAATATGGACAAATAAATTCCAGATTTGGGAATTGACGCACTAAAACTTAAGTTTTCCAGGCAAATTAAACTTGAGGAGCACAGCATGTTGCCTGCTATTCACCAAAAGCAGCCCATTCTGATAATCTTAAATTGACCAAATATTGAACAATTATTTGGTCCGTGACTTGTTTTGCACAACGTTGAATGTGCTTTTAGAAGTCAAGCTATTATTTGAGATATGCAGGCAGGTCACAGGCTGTTTTTGTGAATAGAAGACAACATGTTGTGTTCCTGAAGTTTAATTTGTCTCCTTCCATGCATGATGTTGCATTGAATGACAGAATATCCTCTTTCTTCCGCTGCTGTGTAGCGTGACAGGTCCATCAGTATTGCTCTGGACGGTGAGGGGGCGTGTGTCTGTGTCTGAGGTTTCGGAAACTTGAAATTACCGAACCTCAAAACTCCACAATACATTATTTATATGACGAAGTGTTGTTTGTAAGAAACAGTCAGTTGTGTTTTATATAACGCTGCCCTATGTGTAGTTTGCTCCATTAATGTGCTTTCAGTCAAATATCTGCATTATTTAAAAGACGCATCAATACCCTATTGACATAGTGTACAGTACCTTCTTGTTTATGTTATGAATGAGTCATCAGCGCATTTTATAAAGAAAAAATGTGAATATAATATACAGTAGCTTCCACTTTCTCTGAAACAGCTTTCCTTTTCTGCTGACATCACTAAGGCCAGATTGGTTATTGGGAAATTTTATCCAGCAGCAAACAGATACATATCCATATATATATATATATATATATATATATATATATATATATATATATATATATATATATATATATATATATATATATATATGCATGTATATATAATTTTAATATATATATATATATATATATATATATATATATATATATATATATATATATATATATATATATATATATGCATGTATATATAATTTTAATATATATATATATATATATATATATATATATATATATATATATATATATATATATATACACATCCCACTTCCTCTGAATGCAGTCCTGACAACATAGAGTTAGATGAGGAGAGGTAGCAAAACTGCAGGTTGTGCTGAATGAGGGGAAACTGCAGTATAAGGAATCACAAATGTGTGCATGCTTATATATGTGACCCATTTCACTTCAAGCGTTGATGTATTTCCATCCAGGAGGGGGCAGCAGGTAGCTGTGCTGACAGGCTCCTGAAAAAGATGCTAATTAGTTTCTTCTCCCTTATTTCTGCTCTTAGACCGGTCATTTGGGAATGCCACTTTCTTCATCACAGTATCGTGAAGATCAGCAATTATGCTGAAGCAGTGAAATCTTTTTTGGGTAACTTTTTTTTATTATTCTTCCCCTCGTTCATTTTTTTATACAAGCTTATTCCCCTTGAAGTGAACTTGTTATGGATGCTCTAGTTGCTGTGGTAAGACAGCAGATTATTAAAGGATACATTATTGAATAAGGCCAGCATTTCAAGAGTGCTAGCATCTTTTAACTTTCTCATTTTAAAGGGAAATGCATTCATCCACAGAGTCTCTTTGCTTAATTCCCAGTTTTTGGGGCTGAATAAGCTTTCTGACGGCATATTTAGACACCATATTATAGGTGCACAACATTTTTCTACCCGCATTGCTTCATCTGCATATTTCCATCACCCTGGCTTTGGATCGTTGCCAAGCGAATACATTAGAATACGAAAATATTACACGTATTGATTTATCATTAATAAATCTAGGTTGATGTATTGATTGCAACATTGGATGCCTTCCAGATTAACAATATGTTTTACAGCCAGGGCAGCAGAAGAAATGAGATCATACTGGCATGATTAATGAAGGAAATTTGCTTAAGGATACAGCGTGAAACGGTTTGAATTTCTGTGTTTGCATGCAGCCTTCAGTGAATCTAAATATGCGACGCTTCCACACCGAAGGGAATTCTACTGC
This sequence comes from Carassius auratus, assembly GCF_003368295.1. Classification (NCBI taxonomy): domain Eukaryota; kingdom Metazoa; phylum Chordata; class Actinopteri; order Cypriniformes; family Cyprinidae; genus Carassius; species Carassius auratus. The sequence continues at coordinate 16,143,886 of NC_039270.1, read as the reverse complement.
ATAATATCGGTACATCATTTATATAGTCGGGTGAACATTCCTTTTATTTATTAGCGTGGAGCGAAGTGTGTTTTACGAGCCGGGTTTGTTTACATGAGATGGTTTTAACAAGAAGGTTCTAGTGTTTGTCCTGGTGTGCTTTGGTGGAGATTAGAGTCGTTGTATATTTACAGCTAAATTACTCTTTGCAAGTCAAATATGAGCTTTTAAAGAGTCTCTTGAAACTGCAAGCCAAACCATTTATGGTTTTTAGAGACTGAATGTGCTTATGAATATCGTAACCTACTGGTTTGCCATCCATAGTGAATAGAGAAGTGCTGTTTTAGTGTGTGCGAAAAACATAACAGTGAAGCCTGAAGGAAAACAACTGTGTTTGAACAGATCTGGAGAGCACGAGAAATCACATTAATGCACCCTATATGGGCCGTGGCGTGTTCTTCTGTTAAACAAATATTACATCACGTTACATTGGCGAGTTTTTAAATGACTTGCATTTGACCTCCAGAGTTCCTCCGAAACACTAAGATTAAATCAATGTGCGCTGAAACTGGCTGCTGGTAGAACTGATGTCCTCAGCCTAGACTTCAAGAAAAACTGCTGCATGCACTATTTTTATTTTTATTTTATTTATTTTTTCGGACAGGGAGAGAAGGAGCCATTGGGAATGAAAGAAGCAAATTTAGAGCCGGCTGTTGGAGTTTTCCACTAGAAAAATTTCAATAAGCAATCTATTTCTTGCCATCATAGCAACCTTTGTTAAGTCTGGAGATGTTAGGTTAAGGCAGACACATTGAGAAACCTCAGGAGGTAAAGCACTGATGTCATTTAGCGTAACAAAACAGAATAATAATAATTAGCCTTTCATATCTGATATTTGCATTTATGGCCACAGCTGCTGAGTAAATAGCCTTTGTTTTAATTTATTTATTTATAACAGTAGAAGTCAACATATATGTCTTTATTTAATAACAATAATAATAAAAGATAGACTATGCAATATATTTTTTTTTTATTCAGTGTCAGATATAGATAATATATATATATATATATATATATATATATATATATATATATATATATATATATATATATATATATATATATATATATATATATATATATCACATCACCTTGTATTATTACAGTTGTCAGCTGATTTGTTTTGCCTTGTTTCTCTCTCTCTCTCTCGCTCTCTGTCTCTCTCTCTCTCTCTCTCTCTCTCTCTCTCTATATATGTGTGTGTGTGTGTGTGTTTGTTTATAGTACTATTTTAATGAGCTAGTGTAGTATAAGTGTTCATTAAGTGTATTTTAATAGAGTGCTAATAAATGTAATATAATGCCATGTGAAATAATAGGATATCTTGGTCAACATATTTATTTCTATTCCCTTTCATAAATAAAATGTTGTGTTTTTCTTTTTCACATCTCCTTGGAGCTTGTATTTGCATATATGCCTTTATTGATATTAATCATTTATGAGACTATGGAGACAAATTTTCTGCTGAGCCATATCTAAATGATTTAAGGGTTATGCTTATAATCAATATCGTATTGATCCAACACACATCAGCGAAAAATAAAAGTAATTGTATGGTTTTGAAAATTGACGCTTTCACAGCAGAAGAATTACGCTCAATATTATCATTCACTGATAATGAATGCATCCCGTAACATTTGCTTCCTTTGAAGATTAGACTGGTAATTATTCTATCATCGTGACAAATGAAAAATATCCTCCAATCTTCCTTCAATTCAATTAATCTGTGCTTTATTTCCTGCCTGGGTATTTGTAAGCATGAGCAGTACCCAGCCATGCAGTAAATTCATTGATGTTCTTCTCTAGTTTACGACTGAACATTATGTAAATGTTCATTTTTGAATAATTCAAGCTGGGAGTCATTTGCATAGAGGAGCAGGATTGGAGGCCATTTGTTGAGGGAGGCAGGTGGAGAGGTTGAGTGATGTGTCACCTAAATGCATGTGACCTTTCCAGTTCAACATGGCTTCTTTGCTGCTTCTGAACTTTAGGGTCCTTGTGACAAGCGGCACAAATCACACAAGATCTCGTACTACAAGCTAGACAAACACGATCTAGTTCGCAGATATACATTGCCCGTGGTGTACAGTATGTTTTGGCAGCGGAGCTAAATGTTGCTAATTTCCTGTTTTGGGCATGGGACATTGTTTTTACAAGGTGCTTTCAGTTGTGTTATGAGAGATTTTTGTTTTCAGAGTGCTGAGAATATGGCTTTCATTTAAACCAGCTTTGGCAAAAGTAAAAGAGCAAAGCTGCATTTATACCTTTCCTTGAATGCCATAAAAAGCTTTTTGTCATCCACTTGTATCTTTTTAGAAGAAGAATCTGTTCACTCCATTCAACAACATTACATTTAAACTCACGTTATCAAACCACATCAATGGGAATGAACTGAGAAGGTAGAATCACAGTTCGATGTCCTCCAGCATGACCCTGGGCTCTGATGGGATATGGTGGCGTTAATGTGAACAGTTTAAAAGGATAGCTCATCCAAATATGAAAATTCACTCTTATTTATTCACTCTCATCTCCTTCCAAACCCATATGCTGTTGTTGTTTTTCTGTGGAATACAACATGTTGAAAATATTTTCTACAAGCTTCATACAAGAACAGATCATAGTAGCATCATAATCAAAGATCAAGATGCAGGAGAAAAGTACAGTAGTCCGCTAGATTCTATATCCCAAGGCTTTTGAAGCTTTTCTGATTTTAATGAAGAAGTGGGTGTTCCTTACACGGATGCCTTTAAAAACATACACACACACAAAATATATGTTTTTTATTCATAAACTGGTAGTTAATATTGTAATTATAGAGTAACATCCAGAAACAGATTTAATTAAACCTAAAATGTTGAAGTTGAAAGGCTAAAATAGTAGTTTCCTTTCATTTAGCAGATGTGGCTGAACCTTAATGTTACAATGTATCCATTCAATCATTTACGTCCAAAATTTTAGTTCCAAAATTGGCTAGTTTTAAAATAGTAAAAACTTTCACATTTTTACAAATAATTTGTCAATTCTGATCAATTCGATGTTCGTTATCTGACAACTCTCAGAAGATTGCGTCATGGTAATGGATATGACAATGTTAATTTATTTGTTTCTGGCAAAATAGATCTGCTATATGCTGCTGCTGCTGTTGGTTATTGTAGTTGTAGATTATTGCTGCTGCTGCAAGCAATTACAGGAACTTGCTATTGCCAATACATACCGTGACACAGTTTTCACAAGCCAATGGTAAATTATCAAAACTTATAGTACTAATATCGCAACAGATCATCAAAAGTGCACTTTTTCAAGCATTTCAGCATCTGTCAGTACCAGGGCTGCGCGATTAATCGCATGTGATTTTCATGCATGCCTCGTCAGTTAAGCTGGTTCTTTGGAGCGGCACTTAAAGCTGCAGTAGGTAACTTTTGTAAAAATATATTTTTTACATATTTGTTAAACCTGTCATTATGTCCTGACAGTAGAATATGAGACAGATAATCTGTGAAAAAATCAAGCTCCTCTGGCTCCTCCCAGTGGTCCTATTGCCATTTGCAGAAACTCCATCGCTCCCGTTAAAAAATAACCAATCAGAGCTGCGGTCCGTAACTTTGTTTGTGTTCAAAATGTAGAAAATTTTATATAATAAGCGAGTACACCATGAATCCATTTTCCAAACCGTGTTTTTAGCTTGTCCTGAATCACTAGGGTGCATCTATAATAAGTGTTTATATTCGGACTATTTTAGATTGCTTCGGGGATACTGCGGCGGAGTAACCCAGTACCTTTGTGATTCTTCATAGACATAAGCAGAGAGAAGTAGCTCTGGCTACGATGTTCTTCCGCAAGACGCAAGCAGTTCTGTTTATTAACCGCTAGAGCGTCAAAAGTTACCTACCGCAGCTTTAATACACGGAGCCGTAGTTCGCTGACAATCTATGCAATATCGCATTCATAATCGTATGCGATTAATCGTGCAGCCCTAGTTAGTACAATACACACAATCACAAAATATCCTTTTCACTACACAGAATAAGTATTTCATCTATATAAATGTTTCGTTCACAGTAACTGCCTTGATTACAATGACTTCTCATTCAGCTTAATACATTTGTCTATTATTTAATCTAACTCATCTTAATGGTTAATCAGAGAGTCATTTGGTGCATCTATATATATATATATATATATATATATAGATTCAGTTGACGTATAGGTTCTATAGAACGTGAATGCAATTTAGGGATAACCAGTGTTTTGTAAGTGTGTGTACGGTCCAGGCAAACCTTATTTTATGGGGAAAAAATGTCCCCACAAATATGGCAATATCTGAAATCATTGTCCTTTTGGGTTCAGTGAGAAACAAAAAATACATTTTCATAAGGGTAGGTTTAGGAGTAGGATTAGTGTAGGGGGAGACAGTATAACACTGTGTGTGTGTGTGTGTGTGTGTACCTACTTACTGTAACCATATTTTGGGGAAAAATTGTCACCCAGAAGTATGCAAAACTTGAAAAAAATCACCTGAAACCTCCCATTGAGGATGTCCTCATATGTAAAACTGTGTGTTTTGCTGTTTGTGCACATAAAGCAGTATACAAGGGAGAGCAACTGATCAGAGATGTATCATAAGAAGTGAGACAGATAGCATCAAATGCAGCATTTTACATTACATTATGCCACATAATACTGTATATAGAAGCATTACCATGGTAAAGCCTTCACATAACTATAAATCACCCTTCATCTGAAAAATTCAGCTAGAATATAGATTCAGTCATATGGCACAGTGAGGACATTTACTGCATTGGCCCTGTCATACCTTCATCACACCTTTTGATAACGCACTGGATAAATACTTTTATAAAGATTACTGATTTTATGTGCAATATGCAAGTTAGTGTATTTCTCACATGACAGTTATTGCCTGTATTACTGTAATTATTTCAGCAACAAAGGTGATTTCAAACATGAATCTTGCATTGTTTGCAACTATCGCCTAACTTTAGCCTGATTCACAGTGGTTATCTTATAATAATTTCTAATTTGAGTGATACGGGTAGGTTTTCGCAGGAAATTCGAGCATGGCACTGCGTCATTACATCACGTCTGTAAACATAAAGAAGTTGTCCCGGCTAGTAGGCTATCGCATGTGAGGATCCTGCAGGAGGCGGATCATTTGTGGCCTTTTCTCACAGCAGCCAGAATAATTAAATGTATTATTTTGATGGCGGATTGTAATCCATAAAAGATTATGTGTTTATGAAACACATGTGAATAAAATAAAATTATATTCCACTTACAAATGTGCTTCTAATTACAGATAGCCTGGGATTACAAAGATCTGTATTTTAAAGAAAGCCATGTTCGAAGGGAGCATAATTAGCTTTTGGGGTTAAAATCATTTCTTAAAATGAAATTCGAGAGTATGACAATTACATTAGACTGTGCAGAAATTGAAATCTACACGTTAATACACACTATAATCATGCTGATGTCGTTAACATTAATTATTTGAGAATAAAGTATAACAATAATAATAATTTAGAGGGTTTAATGTGATATGAACTACTGTAGTGTTGTCACGGTACCAAAATTTCAGTATTCGGTACCGATACCAGTGAAAATCCACGGTACTTAAAGAAACCTTGTACCGTCATATTTTAGTTTTTTAAGTACCGACTTGGTACCGAAGTACCGGGTCTTTTGACAACACTAATATGAACTAACCAATCTTTAGATTTAATCACCTTTGGTAGCGAGAATTTTAATGATTTTCTCCTCATTAGGTCAGATTAAACGTGGCAGACTTGTTACTTGTTCAGATTGCAACATACGATGAAACTTCTTATTTGCGTCATATTCCAAGATGTAGGCTAAGAAACATTGATTGCAAAGTATAGTACATATCCACACCTTTGCAGTGACTGACTGCCAGTCTGCCACACATACACTTCAGAACATTAGATTCATCCGTGCTGGAGCCGTGTCGACTCACAACACATGTAAGGTAGATACAGTAATTCCACACACAGCTGCAATTCCAGGTTTTAAAACAAAGATGGCGACAAAGAAGCAAAACTTATGGATTGCAGCTCTAAGAGCATTTTCAAGAGTCATTTTACGATTGTTCGTTATTGTTTCACGTGCGTTTCTCATAAATGCACTTAACACAATCGCATGTAGTTGTGCTTTAAATGCTACTTAGGAGTCGCTTTCCAATTTTCAAGTGCTGAAATGTCACCTTATAGAATGGCTCATAATTTTAATACACACTAATTTTTTGAAATGTTAATCTAATGCCCAGACAACTCGGATATAATAACTACAATACAATAGTATATTATATTATATTATATTATATTATATTATATTATATTATATTATATTATATTATACTTTGCATAATAATATATAATTTATATTTATTTATATTTATATATATATATATATATATATATATATATATATATATATATATAGAGAGAGAGAGAGAGAGAGAGAGAGAGAGAGAGATATTATTTCCAGGTCCAATACATGGCTGTTTCTCGTGCTCGTCCGCAAGTCATTGACAGATTTTTTTTACCAAGTCTTTGAAACATATTTCCTAGATTACTTCTTTTTATTCATTTTTTTTTTTGTTGGTTTAGTCATTTAATTTAGATGTGTATTTAGATGTGTAAATTAATATAAAAATGTTCACAATAAAGTACAATCAAATCCTTATATTATAATTACATTGAACTTAAATAAATAAATAAATACATTTAAATGTGCAATCTGCCGATTGTCCTGCAGGTGACCACATAAATCTGTCTTCTTACGATGCACTTAGGGCTTTATGATTACTCCAGAGCACTCGTAGATCTACAAGCAATGCTTTTGGGAAACAGACCGTAATATTAAGATCAGTCGTACGATTGTTTTTATGAACTTCTTAGGCTTATGAAGCTTTTGGGAAATAACATCCTTGATTGTTAAAAGTACTAAATTGAAATAAGATCATACTGTTGTGTTTTGGTGATTAAAGCGGTCATATGACATCGCTAAAAAGAATATTATTTTGTGTATTTGGTGTAATGGAATGTGTTCATGCGGTTTAAGGTAAAAAACAAAAAACACAATTAAATATAAAAAACATACTTACAGGCTTTGAGTCAGAAGCGCCAGACTGTCCTTGCAAAATTGGAATTGGCCAACTTTATCGAAACATCTTTTCTGCCACAGATACATTGTAGGCTACTGGTTCAGGAAACAGTCCTCCTCCATAAAATGCGCAGCACACATCTGAATATTTGGGTTGAACTGTTCTGAAAGAGTGTTATAAATATTTAAACAAAATGATCTCAATACATGTCACAATGATCATTATGTGGAATGAAAATATGCGCAACTACAATGAAATTATGAGATCAGGTTTTGAAAGAGTAACTTGTCATGTTACAAGTGTGATAAGCTTAACGTTTTGTACTAAGAGTTTTGAAATGTACACCTTGCTTGTGAAAATAGTACCAAACTAATTTAAAATAAAAACTAAGAACCCATCACCTGCACCGTCTAGATTTTCATGAAAGAACTTGGCCTTAATGTCTTTAAAAATATATATTACTTAGCAAATTGTTCATATCAATGCAAAAAAAAAGTAAATAAATAAGTAATTACCTTGCTACACAGTGGCAGAGCTATAAAATAATTGAACCGTATTTTCATTCTTAAATGGCTTGTTTTGGATTCGATTCAGAAGAAGGCAAAATATCAGCTGTTAGCACGAATGCGCAAAACCTTTAGTCTTAGTTAATTTGTCCACTTATTTTGATGCGCCAGATGGTACTCGATAAACAGCAAAGCATTTCTTGTAGACTTGCTTTATTGCACCTGCGCTCAACTCACTGGGCATAACCAACAACCTCAGATGAGAAAGTGAAGGCATGCTTGTTGTTGTTGTTTTCCTTCTTCCTCTTTCCCCAGTCAGCACATATCAGGAGTGTGTAGTTCCTTCACCAGTTAATCCAGCTCCTCACAGAGAACATTACCTTTTTATGTCCCAGTGTTAAACTGTATAAAGTATCCCTCAGGCTACATCCGATCACACTCACCATGATAAGAGCTAACGGAGTGTATCAATTGCTCATGAGTTCCCATTCTCCACGAAATAAGGAGAGGCAGCGGGATGTGGATTCTGAACCCGGCAGCACTTTCACAAATGAAGGCTCAGTCCCTGCGCCTCTAATCAATTACCTGATATTTTCTCCTCTTTACGGTATCTCGCTCGCCATTTAGCTCACTAACAGACAGGTTTGCAGCAAAGCCTATTGTGGGGGAGGATTCTATAACTCTCTCCTTAGAGCGCTAATGGAGGAGGAAGAGGCAGGGGGTGAATTCGGAGGGTAGCGGGCCGACCGAGCAACACCTCCGGGTGCTGCCTGCCACCGATCTCTCACTGCAACCATGCGTTGGCCCGCCAATAGCAAGCGTGTGTTTTGATAAACAAGAGAGTTTTATAAATGAGGGCTGTGCTCCTTGCCTAAAATAGATTTTTTTATAGCATAACATAGTATGCCTACACTTCCTACAGTACTACTGTACTTACATAGCAGTTTGACTCAGTTGAGTTCAGTGGCAGCGTACTGAAAAGCTAGCCAGATTATATTCTTATTACACTTCACATGCAAAAACTTTAGAAAATATTGTATTTACGCTGAAATTCTAATATTAGAAATTCTAATATCTAATAAGTGTTAAGTTTTGATTATGTGCTTCTCTTGCTGTTTTTAGTTTTTTATATTTATTTTAACTTAAACTCATTTAAGCATCAATCAAAGTTTTTAGTATTTTTAATGTAACATGAAAATGATTAATATACTTGCCAGATTTTCAATATCTGCACATCCCTAATAGCTTACTCTTGAAACCTCCTTAATGTTGCATAGGCTGCCTTCTGATGCTTCTTCTTCTTTGTTTCTTCGTACTTATTCTCTCTAATCATGTTGCTTCCTTATTGATTCTTACCTTTTGTCACTGCAACTTGTAATATATAATGCCTTGCTTTTATCTTAAAGAAAGTGAATGCTTTTCTATCAGTGGTGCTTCTCGCACGTTATTTAGCACCAAAGTCAGAGCCCAAATTGGCAACTAATCCAGCAAACGGACTAGCGGGGAACAGTTTGGTCAGCCAGACGACCCTCTCAGCCAGGGATATCGCTCTCATCAGTCGTGAAATTGTACCTACACCCTGCTCTATTAATGGGAATTGATTGGTGTTTGCCTGGAAAAGATCGAGAGCTAGCCTCACCTGTTCTCTGATCTTATCGGCCATGAAATGAAAAAATCCACTCATCCCAGAATTAAACGCAGCATCAGAGTTTTTTTCCCCTGCCTTGTCCTCTGAAATTAAACTTCAGAACCCCTGCTTGGCAGTTCCTTTTAAGTCGTCTGAACTAAGGCGAGGACAAAAGGAGGGGTGTTTTTTTGTGAATTACAGATCTGTGAAAGGAGAATATTGTGTATTCTGTGAGAAAATAGTGTTTCATGTTCCACTCCCCCACCTCCCCCCAAACAAATAATATTAAGTTGTTCCTTAAAAGGATACTCTTCCTTCATTGTCACTTTCTGGGACACTATAGGTTCTTTAAACGACCTTGTTTGGGCCAGAAAAAAAGAAAAAATGCTTTCAGTAGGGTGACTTGATGGGTTTCTTCAGCAGCTTGTGTATTAAGGGCTTCAGTCATGCTGGCTTCCTGTTCTGCACTTTTCCCCTGTGGAAATCTCTCTTCCTCCAGTGCTAGTTATAGAGCTGGCCACATTCTCTCTGCTTCGTCCACTGCCGTAAAACTAGGCTTTGGGAGAAAATAGAAGATGTATTAGTATGTATGAAGTGTGTAAATGAAGACATGGCGGCGTGTGCATATTGCAGACGTAAGGGAGTTTTGAGGGATTTCTCCACGCTCCAGTTCACTTCAGCCGCATATTGTAGCCTCATCAATAAATTATATATTAATGCTTCCTTCTTCTATGCTAATCTGGGGCCAAAAGCCACATGCTCAATCCAGAGGTGCTAGAAAGCACTCTGGAGGTTGGACATGCATGAAAATAAACGGAAATAGAATCTTGAAGTGTTACAAGCTTTGATCCTTTCCTTAAAGCGATGTCACAATCATGCTGTTGTGTTTATCGGGGAAAAGAATTACATGAATTACATAGCCTGCTGCTGAATCTTTTGCAAAGCAATATTTAGCTGTTTTGTTGTGTGGTGAATGTGAGTTGTAAATGTAAGTTTGCAGTCTGTATTGAATGCGACGAAAGAAAGACAGTGTGCCCACAAAAGAACTCCTTGTGGGCTGCAAACCTTTTTTGTTGTTGTTGTTGTTGTTGTTATCATTTGCAAACAATTATCTCTTATGAACCGATTCATTTCAGTGGGTCAGATTCATTTCAGTAAATCAATGTTCAGTTCACAAACAGATGATTCTTATATATATATATATATACATATATATATATAAGCATTTGAAATGCAGAATATTGTTTTTCCAATCTGGTTTTTGTTTCAGAGGGAAATGAAATATATAATTAATCAAATAAAACACATCAAGCAAGGTGCTGACATTTAGATGCAAGTGCTTTTAATGTCCTCTCATAAATATCCATATTCAAAACTAATGTTATATGTAAGTTAGTATTATATGTTAAGGAAGCACATTTCTATTTTTATGGCTTTCACATTTGCATATACATTCTTTGGTACTGAAAGATATATTAATGTGGCAGTTTAATTAGGCAGACCTACAGAGATATTGATTATTCACTAGCCCGGGGTAAAGTTTTCCTTCTCTTCCTAGTCATTTATCGACCTCTCTGTGGGGAAGATTGACAGTCACTGTGACTGAATATCAAGCGCTCCTCGATACTGAAGACTGACACTTTTAGATTCTCAATAGGCTTATATGCACTTTCTCCATCATCAGCCCAAAATATCTCTGTATGTCTTTATAAAAATATGACAATCCTCAATAAAATAATACATTGCATATAGCGAAATGTATTCATAGACATTGTTATAATTTCAAAAGGGACCAGAAAATTTAACTTTCCACCAAGGGTGCCTATTCTATTTTATTTTATTTTATTTTATTTTCAAAGAAAGTAATGATGATTTTACACGTAATTCCTAGACTCAAGTTTAAAATCTTTCTTCAGTGGATAAGAAAAAGATATCTGTGATAAGGATTATAGTTTCTGACATACAAACAAACTGTTCTCATGAATATGGAGAATTTAAGGCACACAACCTCCCCTCAGGCAAACACATTCATGCAAAGCTTAAATATCAGCGCATTGTGTTTTGCTCTTTAAGTTGTTACGGCAGAAAAAAAAGAAAGAAAGAAGGGGGAAAAAAAGAGAAAGTTGATGAATGGTTTTAATGCTACTGCATGAGGTGCAAATTATAGAGAAGCTATGCCTCAAAAAGCATATCAGAGACTCATTACGTTTCCGCGATTCTGTATATGCAGGGCTTCTCATTTATTTTTCATTTTAAAACAACCACACAGCCTCGGCGGTTGCCATTAGGCCATTAGCTTCATCTCATTAGCTGTGTAAAAGTTGGGCATTTTCTTTCATTTCTGCTCCTCTTCAACAGCCTTTTAAAATGCATTGGTTTCAGAGTTTGGATCGCAGTTCACGCTAAGCCTGTCACTGCGAAAACCCAAAACCACTTGAAATACATTGATTCTGTTTTTGTTTTCTGAACATGTCCAGCCTATGCAGAAGAGCCTAGAATTTAAGCCACGAACAGCTGCAATGTTTCAGTTCTTTTTATACAAATGTTTTTCTATTCATCCTGACATTATGAAGACAAATACTGAATAGATTATAAAGGCTGTGAGTCAGAGAATAGCTCCTTTGCAGTGCAGTAGACATCTGTTTTACTGTTTATCAGGTATTTATCACTTTTATTTTTATTATGCTACAATTTCTTACTGATGATGAAATTATTTGTCTGTAAGTTGCAGAATCAAAGTCCCAATGTTTTTCCATATCAGTCATCAGTGAAATGTTGTGAACACAACAAAAGGGATTTGTTGTACTGCTCTGGTATTGTGGTGAAAATGAATTTTAGCCATTGGTTCTTCTGATCTTCATTCTTTGGCAGTGAAAATAAAACAAACTTGCCTTTACAATTAAAAACACACTGTCTCCTCGACATGATGCTCTCACACCAACCAGAGCATCTGTGTGTGGGGGTGGGGCAGGTCAGAGCTTCGTTTCTCTCAACACAGTAGGCGGAGATTATTATGCAAAGTGCTCCTAGTGACGTACATAGAGATGGGCGAAAGATTTGAAATCTATAACAACTCGTTTCAGCGATTCAGAGTCGACTCCTTACTTTAGAAGCCAATAACTTTATAAATCGTGTACTTTTTAGTTTAAAGGTCCTAAGACATGAAAATTTCACTTTCTGAGGTTTTTAAAGATTAATATAAGTTCCCCTAGCCTGTATATGGTCCCCAAGTTTCTAGAAATTTGAATCGGTGTACATTGAGATTTTTCTATCTTTCTCTGCCTTTGAGAAAATGGAAGCTGGGCTGATCTTGAATCTCCTCGTTGTGACATTGCAACGAGAATTGTTACCTCCCCTTTCTCTGCTTTGCCCGCCCAAATATTTACATATAATTCAGTTGCAATGTCAGCACAGGCATTTCAAACAGACTTTTATGATATGGATTCAACAGCACCGGCACAAACAGTGAGTGACAGTGTTCATTAATGCCTGATCTGTGATCAGTGATTTCTGATGTGTAGCTAATCATTCAAGTTCACACAGACTTTATTTCTAAATCGTTTAATACTGTTTATGCATCAGTGAATCAAGCCAGTGACTAAACGATCAACTTCACGTTGTTTCTCTTAGTAGCATGAAACAAATCTGTTATTTAAATTGTGATTTAACTACAGAGAGCGATCAAAGAACGTATGCAAAGATGTCAGCCAATCACAACAGTTGTGGTTTACTCGGAGTCTCACAGCAGACACGCCCCTTCAAACAGAGCATTCAAGCCAGAGGGCTAATATCAGGATCTAAAAATGCTTTTTATTTCTAAATTCTAAATGTAAAAATCATACTAAGAATATAAGTACACCTAAGGAAACATTAAAAAGCATTTAAAGAAAAGGAAATAATCCATGTCATGGGACCTTTAATTACTTTGCACATTGTTTACACTGATGGACAGCTACATCATACACTGTAATACAGGTAATTTTTGATTTCCCATCTGTGTGGCTCTTTAAAAGACATAAGAAGATGTTAAGAAATGTGAGAGTTGCTTTCTTCCATAGAATTAAAAGTGGATTATCATTTATACTGACTTAAAATAAACTAATAATGAAAAATATTGAATGTATTGTATTCAGACCTAAAGAAAGATGTGCTTAACTTTGGATCAATAGTTTACCTCCAGATGTTCTTCAGGAAATCCAGAGCACACCTTACTGTCTGAAAAGGTTTCATTGTACATGTCTAACAAACACTGGCTTCATAAAGTCAGCCTTGAACTTTCTTTGAATCACTGTTTTCCAGACCTTTGGTTTCACCTTGAGCACTGTTTTCTGTACAAAGCACTAAAGTACCACTGTCACTGTTAGTGCTTTTGTGAACTTGACCTTAAAAGACTCTGTTTAGTGACTAAAAAAATAAAAAAAATCTATATTTTGCTGTATTGAAAGTTTGGGGTCAGCATTAAATAGTTTCAAATTGACAGAAAAGACATTCACAATGTTAAAAAGAATTCTGTTTCAAATAAATTCTGATCTTTAGAATAGATATTTGTACTCATTGAAGAATCTTGAAAAATGTGTATTACGGTTTCCAAAAAGAAAAGCAGCACAACCGTTTCCTACAATGAAGAATAATAAGAAATGCCTCCTGAGCACCAAATCAATATATTAGAATGATTTCTGAAGGGTCATTTGACGCTGAAGCCTGGAGTAATAATGCTGGAAATTCAGCTTTATATCACAGGAATAAATGAGATTTTAAAATAGAAAACAGTTTTGTAAATTGTAATAATATTTCACAGTATAACTCTGGGTTGCTGATCAAAGAAATGCAGCCGTGAGTATTAGAGACTTTTTTGGAAAACATTAAAACTTGCCCCAAAGTCTCGAATGGTAATTTTGTGCAGTATATATTCTGTCTGTGAAAAAAAATACTTCAGTCAGACATGGCATTAAGGTAAATTATTTTTGTTTAATGATCGCTAAGTTGTGTATTTGACTGTTATTTATGGAAACATACATACTTTCTCGTCTCTCATGTCACAATCTCTCTCATTTAATACCAATGCAATTTAGTTAAGTTCATGTTGCTAGGCCAATTTGTTTTTCTTTTCTTTTTGTTTAGTTGGTGTTGTTGTAAAACACATGCCAGTGGCCTCAATGCTTTTCATCCTGGTACCATAATCTTGGTGTTAGAGCTCATTCCTGAGGGACCAACAACACCTCCAGTGTTACACCTCCAATCACACACTGCATGCATGTAGTACGACCTCTTGCAAATTTCACATTTTCCATTTTATTCTCTGGAAGAATCCATTATATAGTTGGTGTCAACAAGGTTAACACCCCGAGATCGCTCCCATTAAAATGTCTGCTGATAACTCAACACTTTATGTTCACATTTTACCTCTGTGACATTGATGCTAAGGGATTCATCAACATTTTATGCCTTCTGTGAATCAGTCAAATGTTATTGGTGTCTTGTGTGCATATTTTCAATGTTAAACTGTTGTTGTGAACCTACTTTTATAGCGTTTACCCAGAGGTCTCTTGATATCGTGCAGTCGCTGCACAAACCTGTCTGTGTGCAGTAGAGGGTTAGCTGAACTGAAACAGCCTTTCGTCTTTTGTGCAGTAAAACACTGACACCGTTTTTATACAGTAACAACTAATATGTTTTTTTTTTTTATGAATACATAGACACGGATGCCGATTTTTATGCCTTTGAGCAACGTACATCTGGGAAGTGGAAGGTCAGAGAAACATAACTTCAGTCTTTGACACAAGTATTAAAGGCTTTATGGTATTTCTCTTGATGGCTTGCTCGATTTCCATGACTGCTAGCTCTTTCGCCGTAAGCGGATCCGAAAGGTCAAGCTAACAAGCGTGAAATGCAATGTCCGATTCTGAGGGAGGAGAAGCACCTCTGAACCCGAGCCCAGTGTAGGACAAATGGCGATGGCTGATGGTTCAAATCAGATGTGATGTTTCTGTAGCAGCCCTGTCTCTGCACGCTCCAAACATGCCTAAGCCCAGTTATCCAGCCAAACCTCAGCAGCGTCCCGCGCAGTTCTGATGCTGTAGAGTCGGTGCCACATGGTTAGTGGCCTGCACTCTTAGCCTCGGGCTGCGCTGTAATTGGCAGCTGTCTGCCGTGTCACGGTGTCCAGTGGATAGTACTGGAGCTACTGATGGACACTGTGGCATTTGAGAAGAGATCAAAGGTGAATGACGCTGTCACTGGCCAGCATTCTTGTTCGCTGGGACTCTGGTGTCCTGCCAGCGCTGTGGCTTTGTATTAAGCTTGATTAGACTAACCCAGAATTCTCTGTCGTTTTTCATGAGGTCTACATCAGTAGTTCTTCACCCCTGTATGTTGCAACCGAAAAATGGGTCGCAAGTCAGGTATAACAGGGTCATGGACAGGGAAAAAAACGAAACGGTTAAATGTGTAAATGAAATCCTGTTTCTGCCTTAGTGTAAAAAGTTGTGAAATATCCTACAGTGTGACTTTATATCTAGTTTGTTTTTGTTTTTGAAATTGTAATTTCTAATTTGTTTTAATAATGTTATTGTGTAATTCACAATGTACCTATTGTTGTTACAACGGCTGTTGATTGTTTTAAATTGTCTCACAATGACCTATTTTATTTTATTTACTACTCTGACTGAAACTGGGATGTTGATGTATTATACATTATATTTATTATTAGTTGTATATTTATTGTTATTTTATATGGTTCTCTACCAGAGGGTTACAACATGCTAAATGTAAGGATATAGTTAAGACAGTAAAAATGAAAAGTCTTTTTGTTTTTGTTGTAGAATTCAGTGAATGTGTGCATAATTATACACTATTGTATTTTGGAGTAAATTTCTCTGTAAAAGTTTTATTTGTTATTTGTAAATGTTTTAGCCCAGTGGTCAAAAAAAAAATGTTTTTTTTTTTCTGGATGACATTTGTCAATACTACTAATGTAAAAAAGTTTGGGGTGGTTGGGGGGGTGGGTAGGGATGTATTATGTAATTGTAAAATGTTACGAAATAATAAAATAAAATTGTCATCATTCATTTATTTATAGTGTTCCTGTAGTTCAATTGGTAGAGCACTGCGATATCAAGCGCAAGGTTGCGGGTTTGATTCCCACATGATACATGTGATATGATATGATATGTAAAAATTGATAGCCTGAATGCACTGTAAGTCGCTTTGGATAAAAGCGTCTGCTAAATGCATAAATGTAATTTAACTAAAATATTTAATTTATCCTGTTTTTGTTTTTTTCCAAAACATCTGTGTTCCACAGAAGTATGCTATTTAGAACAAATAAATACATTTTCATTTTGGGGTGAACATTCTCTTTCATAGACTTATGTATTGTTGGGCCGGTACCATCCATAGTAGTATAATACATTTCATATATGATTTTAATGTCAATTTTGTATTCTAAACAGTTCTAGGTAACCACTTGGGTCCTACTTCAGATCCAGATGAGAAGTGCTGCTCTATACTATAGCTACATGACCATGCCCGTTCTCCATTCAGGCTCCCAAACCACGAAAATTACATCCGTTCCCTGCATCCAAAATTTCTCCACATGACGTGGAGAACGCTTCACTTGTAAGCTACATTCCGGCGTTATGAATTGAGTATTTTTTTCACAGTTCCATTTGACCGGTTCGCCTAGTAATGGCATCCTGCCTTGGATTGTCAAAACCAGCTGCTTCTGATGTATTCTACTAGCATCTAAGCGTGACAAACACTCAACATGAGCTTGAGGACAGCCCGGTGACCTTTGCAAAGCTGGCCCGTGTCTCTACCATTGTAATTACGCTAGAAAAACAGAATATTTTCATATCAATTCTGCCCGTCTTGGTACAGATGTTTCTTTTTTTCCCCTCCAGCATGCCTGGATTATCCGGCAGCATGTTATTATAATGTCTATTATCTATCCCATATAACCATCATCACTGCCATTATGGAAAAAAGAACAAGGCACGGGGAGAAACGCACACACACATTAAGCTTCCTTCAATTCCACACACTCGGCTGCAGTTATTTAGTCATTTCCTTGGCAGAATTTACATTACGTTAGAGTGCACAGCAGTCAGCTGAACTGTCAAGCCTGCCATGGAATCTCATGTTGTCACTCTGTCATTGTCAGAGCAGGCAGGATTTTCTCCCAGCGGATAGACAAGTCTCTGTCTAAACCCCTACAATGCACTCTCTCAGGCAGCTCACCGTCTCCATCTGCATCTCTCTACATAATAGATGTTGGCCACCTGTACTGCTAGTTTCAATTTCTTCGGTCTGAGGAGCCGGAGATATTCCAAAATGAGCCAAGCCAAAGTCTAACCCGCTGGCCATTATTGTATATACAGCATTGCCACATGTACTGCCTGAGAGCTGTTTCTGACAGACTGTCAGTCTGTGTGCCTTAAAATTCCTCAAAAAGTTTTGTGTTTGTTGGCTGTGGTTACTTTCTGAGGTGAACTCTGAAGTGTTCCTCAGTAGAAGATGGAGCTGGGCGGGTAGTGCGCGCGCTCCTTTATTTGTTATGCTAGCGCTTTTCTGTAGGCGACCCGAGTTTGAATACAGCTCAGGTCATTTTCAGATCACATCTCTCCACTTCTCTCTATCGTCTCCTGTTTCATCTTTGACCGTCCTTTCCATTAAAGGGACTTAAATAAAATGTGTCTGTTGATATTATATATGGAAGCCCATTTCGAAGTGCAGAACAGCATCAAAGTAAAAAACTGACTTTATAGCGTTGTGCCTTAATGTCTCATAACTTCTAAATGGTAGTTTACTGAAAATGTAATAATGGTAAAATTTCATACAGTATATGATTGTTTGTTGTAATTTACATAATGCACATTTATATTTACTAATCGTCCTGTCCAGTCTACTAATCAGTTATACTGGATTTAGAAAATTCTAAAAACAAAAAGTTGAAATTAAATTATGTCTTAAAGCTGCAGTAGGTAACGTTTGTAAAAAAATATATTTTTTACATATTTGTTAAACCTGTCCTGACAGTAGAATATGAAACAGATAATCTGTGAAAAAATCAAGCTCCTCTGGCTCCTCCCAGTGCTCCTATTGCCATTTGCAGTTACGGACCTCTCCCGGTAAGAAATCAACCAATCAGAGCTGCGGTCCGTAACTTTGTTTGTGTTCAAAATTTAGAAAAATTTATATAATAAGCGAGTACACCATGAATCTATTTTCCAAACCGTGTTTTTAGCTTATTCTGAATCACTAGGGTTATTTTAGATTGCTTCGGGGGTACTGCGGCGGAGTCACCCAGTACCTTTGTGATTCTTCATAGACATAAACAGAGAGAAGTAGTTCCGGCTACGATGTTCTTCCGCAAGATGCAAGCAGTTCTGTTCATTAACTGCTAGAGCGTCAAAAGTTACTTACCACAGCTTTAAAACATCTTTTACTAAAAGAGTTCTGAAAGGAGCCGAAACCTTAATCTTGCAAAAACAGACAAGCGGCATGATAAAAACAATGAAAAGTCGCAGTGATGTTGCACTGTTGTTCTTGGAACGCCTCTTGGCCAATCATATTTGAGGATCGGAACTAACTGTTGTATAATATTTGATAGTAGAAGTATAAGTATTTGGCCCTTTAATTCTATTTTGTTTATCTACCTCCTTGTCTCTCTCGGACATGAAAAAATTCCACAATGCAGTCTTCGCTGAGTATGTGTCTTCAAAATGTGGAAGATGTTCATCTCCAGTGCAGAGTCAAGGTTTTTTCTTGCTGTGTATCAGACGTTCCTCTCTGTCTGAGGGAGCCACTTAGCAGTTGAGCCATGCGCAGAGACTCCGTTTTACCTTTCAAGTCTTTGAAAGTCACCTCAGATGTCAGGGTATGTTTCTTCTAGTAAAATGAAGAGACCGGTGCTCTGTGTTTGAAGGTGTGGGATGGGAATGGGTTCTGGCTGCCTCCCCACACTTCTGATCAAGGCGTTCAGACTGTATGTGCTGATTTCCACACGCACCTATCAGACGACTCTTAGGGTGTTGTTCCCCACATCTGTCCTTCAGCGTCTGACATCTTGATGAATACACTGTGTCAGGAGGTTTGCATAGATTTAGCAAATACCCGTGGGCATTATTCATTGCAATCAGCGGGAACACGGCCTGCTATGGCTTTTATAAAGCGATATGAGAACAGTTATTCTGTAACTTCAGCAAGGACAGGTCAAAGAGAGAGGTTCGGCTCTGGTAAAAGGCGCAAATTAGACTTGATGATTTTAGATAGGACGTTTAATAATGAAGTAGCTTTGACAACACAGTTTTGAGTGGTTGTCAGGAGTCATTGCTCAGAGGAGGCTCTTATATCAATCATACAATTGTACTGAATCTGCCAGTATGGACATATAGAGCTTTGGCTGTGCGACCTTTGACCCCATACTTTATCCAGTCAATTTATAGTCACCTGAAGGATATTTATCAATAACCCAGCAATAGTGTAAAAGGAGTAGTCAAGATTATATTCCTATCAGCGATGGTAAAATATAGATGTACACTTTCAGATGGATATCTCTGGTCGCTGTGTCTTGTTCGGAATCAATTGTTGAGCTTTAAGGATGTGTCAAGTTAAAAACTGTCTTAAAAATGTGAAGTATTTTTGTAATATAGTAGTATTATAGTATTTTATAATATAAACAACCTATAAACCTAAGCAATCATGCATAAAACAATACGACTTGTGATCAAAACTGCAGGGAAACGTTGTACGTATTTAGGCCTAAATGTAAGATTTATGTATTTGAATTGCATATAAAGTTTCCGTCTATTTGGTTTACACAATGGTTTTCCATCAAGAAACGAATAAATGTAATGCATTTTTGTCTGTGACTGTATGATACTTTCACACATAGGACAGCTGAGGGACTCATATGCAACTATTACCGAAGTTTCAAATGTCACTGATGCTCCTGAAGGAAAAATTATACATTAATAGCCGGGGGGTGAAAACCTTTGAACGGAATGAAGATGGTTACTTTTTTCTATTTTGCCTAAATATCTTAGATTTTTTTCAGTTAGTACTGTCCTTCAGAAGGTACAGAATATACTTGTTTCACAGAAGACAAAATAAGTAAAATTTACCCTGATCTTCAAATTCATGTCAGGGAGAAGCAGTGTGTATCTAGACGAAGGCAAAAGCACTTTATTTGGCCTCCGAAAGTAGATGCATTTAGGAATCTTTAAGATTACTTACAACTGAACAGCAACACATTTTATGGAAGACCGTTTCGTGAAACTAGGAGAGGAAGTAATGTATTAAGAGCTGGGGGGTGAAAACTTTTGGAATTTGAAGATCAAGGTAAATTGTACTTAATTTGTGTACCAGGAAGCATACAAGTATCTTGTGTTGCTTACGAAGGGCAGAACTAAATGGAAAAGAAATTATATTTCAACAAAATAAGACAAATTTGGCCATCTTCATCGTGTTCAAAAGTTTTCACCCCCCAGCTCTTAATGCATCTTGTTTCCTTCTGGAGCATCAGTGAATGTTTGAATCTTTTTTAATAGTTGTGTTTGAGTCCCTCAAATGTCCTCAGTTTGATAAGATGTATCTCAAAACCATAAAGTCACTGCTGGAAAGGGTTCAAATATGCAAAGATGCTGGAAAACTGAAGAATCTGCAGCACCTTAAAGATTTTTCTGAAGAAAGCTGCTCAGTTTAACTGTTCAGAACAAACAAGGGACTCATGCACAACCATCACAAAACAGAAAGACAGTCGAGGATCATCAGGTAACAGCACACAGTACTAAGAACCAAGGGTTCCCAGACTTTTGAGGGGTTTATTTTAATAATTTCAGCATTTTTTTGTCTTGTGGACTAAATGTTAATATCTTTTATGTACAATATCTTACTCAGGACAGTACTAAATAAAATATAACATGCATTTAGTATGATCTCTGAAAATTACTCACATTTTCACAGATTCTGCAAAAGGTGCACAAACTTTCGAGCCCCACTGTATATGTAAACATCTTTTGTGTTAAGTATTTTATTCTGGTCAGTACTAAATAAACAATATGCATTTTGAATGATCCCTCTTATTAAGGTAAAATAATGAAAAATTTTCAGATCATTTTGCAGAAGTTTGTACATGTATGTGTATGTATATATGTATTCATATATTATGTAAACAAAAAGCTTACATTTTGGATGCAATAATTAATTGTTTGACAGCACTAATAAATGTTTTCTACATAAATACGTTTTTTAGTGTAGCAAGACTTACTTAAAACTGATTAGTTGTTCAGGCAACCCACAACTATTTTTTTTTTTTTATATTTTGTATCAAAGTTCAATTTCAGTTTATGAAGCAAATCTTTATTTCTTTTAAACATGGCTGTGTTCATTTTACACAGCATCTGTTGCATCTTTTCTTAGACCTCACAGGACAGGTGTAAAAAAAAAGAATAAGAGGTGAAAAAACAAACAAAGATCTATATATATGCTGTATATATACAGCATTTATATCTAAAACCATGGCATGAAATATATGATTTTGAAACCCTTAAGTACAAAAATGTCAAGTAGTTTCTAAAAGCTGCATACAATATAATTATTAAAGGATTAGCAAAATGCAATTTATCTAAATGGCTTTTGATGAAATATAGCATGTCACACCACAGGACACTTGAAACTATTTAATGCCAACTACCCATAGATCATTATATAAAATAGCAATGCTCACTGTGATATATGGCTGACAATGAATGCAGTGAAAGAAAAAGTTGGTGCTTCATGTATTGCGGTGAAGTAAAGAAATAAGAAGTCTAGTGTTTATTTGGCGTTTGTGCTTGAGTTGAGGATGGATAGTCCATTTGAGGGTTGAGATGGAGTTATTGAGCAGTCTGACAGCTTATGGAATGAAATGGCTTTTTAGTGTGGTTGTTTTGGCTTTAATAGTCCTTAACCTTCTTCCAGATGGTACGGCTGTGTGTACACTATGGGAAGGGTGAGTGGGATTTTTAACTCATACCGTTGGTCGGCATTGCTGCTTTCACCCCGCCTTGCAGAGTTTGAGCAGCTCCCACACCAGAGAGTGATCCAGCTGTCCAGAATGCTGTTTCTGACACATGGCTGGCAAGAGTTTGACCACTTCAGCCGCTAATGCTATAATGCAGACAACCAATAGTTTAAAGACTGCAAGTTAAGTTTTAAGGTCAAATCTCCAAATGTTGATAAACCTGCCTGCTTTGATAGGAAACGCAGGAAAGAAAGTGTCATTCACAAAGCAGTTTCATGGGGTCTTAAAAAAACAAAGTTTTAAGTATAAAGGTTAAACAAGGATAACAAATATAGACCTAGTTTTCACTTTTCTGAAAGACACAAGGTGAATCAACTTCAGCTCACTTTGATTTCCCATTGTTCTCTCAGCTTACATCCAGGGAGAGAAAGAAAGATATGAGATTACCTTGATCCTGACCAAGATGGATCATGAAATATTTATTTATTTATTTCCTGTGCATGAGGATGCAACTTGCTAGTATGACAGCTCCGAGGCCCCGCGATGATCAGGCTCCGACTCTTAACGGGGTGGAGATTCCTCGCCTCGCAGATAAAACAGACTCAATCCCCAACATGCCCATTTCCTGATAGGATTAAACATGTCAAAGTCCTGCCAATAAACCTGTCAGAGAACAAAGGGAGAGGTTTGCAAAATGCTCCTCTGCCTCTATGAAGTGCAAGTTGCTGACACTACCTCTTAAATTGAGATGACATTTTTTCAGCTTACGCATCGTAATGGGTGTGGAGAGGCAGCCGAATCCAATTCTAAGAAGGGCAAGCTAATTAGAAATCCTAGTCTAATTATGTTTCTTTTTATAGGTTGAGTTTTTGAAATAACATCACCATTAAAATGCTAGGGGAAGCACTAATGTAGAGGAAGAAGATGATAGAAAGGAAGAACAAAAAACATTCAAAGGAGGTTGAAAGGAAGGATTTTTTTTTTGTGTTCCGTTCAGTTTGTTCTTTTTATGTTGATTTCCATTATAATTCATTTCCATTATAATCCATTATGAATTAAATGAAAATATAGCCTCTTTTTCAATTATTACGTAAATACAGAGTACATTATCTCCATAAAGACTTCCCCAACTTAGACTCTTTGGAAAATTTCAGCAAAATTATAAAAGATTATCAAACAGTGTAACACTGTTATACTGCTCGTTGTACATATCGTGGCAGTGGTGTTAAAATGTTAATGCTCTATTGCATAAAAAATAGCCACATAAACAAAGGACAAAAGCATTGCGAGTGCAAAGCTGTATCAGGTGGGCTACTGAGCAAGTTTACTAAGGTAGAAAAGCAATACATATAGAGCTAGTTGTGTTATGAAAACATCAATGCAAACAAGTCTATTAGCCTGCAAATCATGCACCATGGTAAAAGTGTTTTTCAAGTTTTTCAACACTCAAACATCTGCCACTTTTAATCATCATGTTTATGTGACTAGTAATAAAAATTGTTGGTGTTACCACTAGTGTTTATTTTAGTTGGAGACTGAAGTCAATTGTATGTATAAATATGTTTTTGGAGACGTAGAGGCATGATTTTCTAATGAAACTGTGACCATACTGTTTGACCATATACTTTTGGAAAACATACTACAATTCTATGTTATCTTGTGTTACGGTTTTACAGAAATAATTTTGTAAACTGAACTAACCAGGGCTGCATTTCCCAAAAGCTTCGTAAGCCTAAGAATTTCAAAAAAACGTTCGTTCAATAGATCTTAATATTACGTTCTGTTTCCCAAAAGCATCGTAACTTAAGTAGCACTTGAAAATCATCGTAGATCTTCGAGTGCTCTGGAGTAATCATAAAGCCCTTAGTGCATCGTAAGAAGACAGATTTATGCTGTCACCTGCAGGACAATCGGCAGATTGCACCTTTAACTTTATTCAAGCGCTTTATTCATGTGACTATATTGTTATTATATTATTATAATATTATATTATATTGTATAAATATTTTTATTTATAAATGAAATAATTAAAAAGGACAGAAAAAAAATACAAATGCACATCAAAATTAAATGACTGAAAAAAAAAGAAGTAATGTAGGAAACATGCTTCAAAGACTGAGATAAACTAGGGATAAACTAAAAAAATAAAAAAAATACATAAAACCTTTCAATGACTTCTTGACGTGCAGCCATCTTGGGCCTGGAAATAAAGTCTCTACAAATATACTTATAACTATTATATTATATTATATTATATTATATTATATTATATTATATTATATTATATTATATTATATTATATTATATTATATTATATTATATTTGAGTTTCATTTCAATAAATGAGTGTGTTGCCTACTACAATTCCTAGCCATTCTATAAGGTGACATTTCAGCACTTGACAAATGAGTAGCGACTCCTCAGTAGCACTTAAAGCACAGCTACATGTGATTGTGTTAAGTCCATTTTTGTGAAACACATGTGAAACAATAACTAACGTTCATAAAATTACTTGTAGAAAACAAGTCGTTGTCCAACTCAAGAGAGCAATTCATTATTAAAAATGTCAAGAAATATTTCAGTCTCTTCCTCAAGCAAAGATATTGTATGACTTCAAGAAGAGTCATATTAATAATACTTTGCGATGCTTATTTGAACAGTGTTCATTCATTTTTGTTATATTGAAAAGAGAGCTCGGATAAAGCCAGAATGTTTGTGTGAACCTTTAACTGCTCTTTACCCAGGGTTTAACCATAGGGTGAAGTGTAGTGTGAAAAGCTTAGTACATTAAACCAAACCAAAACTGTAATGGTATGACTAGTTACATTAAAAAGATATGAAAAGTAGCATTTTAATCATGATATCACTATATTTTCAAGGCAGTACAGTGTCTGGATATTTGCTCAGATTCAGAGTGTATACATATATATTGTACATATGAGTCACACATGCTTGTGCATCATAAAAATGAATATCTCAGTCACAGTGTTTTAAATGTATGCCATTATAGAACTGCACAGCATGTCTTTACAATAGGTATTAGTACTGTAAGGCAGGGATATATGAATTTGAGCTGACTGTTACTTTAAACTTTAAAAGATAAACTTTTCTTTAGTGTTGCAGTTCTGCAGCCACGGATTAGATTAAAAGCAGTTGTTCTACTTATACAAATGTATTCTTGTAATTTCTGTATAGTGTGCAGTTATACAGTGACGCTCACATATAGTCTCATTAATACTGCACGATACCCACTAGCAGAAAGAGAATATCTACAAGAATCTGCATTTGAAACAGTATTGTTCCACGAGATTAATATTGCCTCAGTGTTTTCAGAATTTATTGGGCATAATCAGATTGTAGTAGCAAGAAGTGCACACCACGCACATATCTCTGAGTTCGCCCAAATGATGAATGATGCATCCAAATGGAATTTGCATCTTTCTCGGAATGTTAATTTTCGCGGTTTCTCTCGGTTAATCTTCTTTTACATGTTTTTAATCATTTAGGGACAGATATTGAAATCTGTAATTTGATTATAGCTTATTGCACAGAGTGAACTGGTGTCTTACTATGACATTAAAGAACTGCAATCTTGTCCTCATGCCTGTGTTGATGAAACAACCAACTTTACAAAGCACAGCGGTTTCGCTTTAACTGCCTCTCGTTCACCATGAAAAAAATCTATGCACAGAAGCTGATGGCATTGAAAAAAAAAGAGTACTCATTATCCAAGTCACACAAAAAAACAGTATATAACCTTTTGTTGTGTACAAGTTACAGATCACTTGTTTTTATGTTGCATAATGTAATATATGTATATTAGATATACAGAATAACTAGCTAACCCTCTTTTCAATGTTAGTGTTTATTTCATGATTAAGTTTCAATATTACAAACAGTCACTTTTTTCCTGAGAATTAAGCAACCCCTTTTTCCTTCCAATACTTTTAAACAGATTCAGGACCTTTTTTGTAGCCTATTCATGGAAAGAGACAGAAATATATATATAAATATATGTTCACCTCTTGTGGGTAACATGCTGAGGAATCATATAATTCAGGCTGCAATAATTCATCCCGTACTTAAGCAGAATTCCGGTGGAATTATGCAGAGAATCTTTGATGTTTGACATCATAATATATTTGTCTGTCATTTCTCTGCTTTCCCCTGCGTGAATTGATGAATGTACGGAACAGGATGCAGCGTACAGTAATCCCTCACGTGTTCTTTAAAGGCAGCGCAGGCAGAACGCAAGCTCGCGGTCTTTCACGTGCCATCTCCACATTTAGAGCTCCAGAACTGCAGCAGGCCTCTGTCTCCGGCCCCGTTCTAATTTCTGAGCGCCTCTGTGATCCATCTGTCTCTGTCTATAACCACACGTACCAGTTCGTCTCTTGGGCTTTGTATCCTCTGTGCTTAGAATAAACATAATATCCCTCTGAAACCCATTAGATTATCCTCTTCTCTACCTTTATTTAGGTTTATATTAATTAACACACACTCTGTCAGGTCTGTGGAATAACCTGCTTTTCCTATGTAGCACGACTCCTCCATAGGCCCGTGCCTTTGAAGTGTCTCTTTCCCAATAAGACAAAAAAAACTACCAGAATAAATGGAACTAATAGAGAGCGTAAAGTGCACACTTATTTCTGCATTCTGTCATGAAGTGGGGCTTTAAGCAGGAGGCTAAACTGCAGGCGAGTTGCAATCCAATTATGCCCACCAGCATGCGTTCTAAGGGACAGGCCGCTCTTTTTCATTAACTGAATGGAGACAGCAGATACATCATGTTCCCCGGATGCTGGGGGAACGGGTACCGAACGGTTTGGCGAGTCACCTGTGAGGGGTGATGAATGCTGGAATTTGGTGTAAATGTTTGTGCTTTGTACTGGCTGGTGGTACGATACTTCATAGAGGAGACTGGGACTGATCGTCACATGGGATTTAGTTCAGTTTCAAAAATGTGCAATTTAAGTTATTAATGGCAGTGGGCAAGTATTTAAAATGTTTTGCGGTTTATTTATTGCAGTATTTGTTGGCCAGCTTGTCATGTAACATGTTTTATGAAGTATTAGATTTTTTTATGATTATTCCACCGTTTACATTTTGCTGAGAAACCTGTATTAGGCTGTTTATTGGTGGGTTATTTTGTGATGAGCTCTCCCATTTGGGACAGCATGAACTGTTATATGTGTTCCAGCTGTTTTAGCTACTTTTGTAGACAAGATATTAAGGTAGCTTTGCACACACCCTTACAAAAGCAAAACTAACCTGAGAAGTATTTACTTCAGTAAAACATATGAAAGGTTGCACTAGTTTCTTCAGTATTTTTCTTTTTACAAATTTCTAAAATTCACTGCATATTTGTGTTTTATTTCAGTATCACAATGTAGAATAGTAGCAATTTTCTTTAGGTGGTTTTCAAATCCCAGAAATGCTCAACTCTCGAATTGCTGATGCTTGCAGTATGCCATTGTTTAAACTTTAGAGTTACAGTTTTGTAACTGGTATAAACCTGTCAGCTTTTTAAGCATTTCATTTATATATGCAACTCTCAACAAAAAGTAATGTTCTGCTGATCGATCAAAGTACTATAATGAACTGAACTGAACTAAAATTTAAAATGCACAAAAACCATATATATTTTAATGTAATTCTTTACAGTTTCCTTTTTTTCTCCTGGAAAAGTATTCCATTTACTAATAAATATTAAAAATGTTTTTCTTAAATTGAAATCACTAAATGTTTATGTTTACAATCGATTAATAAATTACAAGTGATTAACAAACACAAGGTTTTATAAAAGTGAGAGTTCCATTAACTGGCTATATCTTTCACACTGACCATCTTTACTATTGAGCCCTCAGTTGGAATTAAACCTTGATGTTGAGCAAATCTCTTTAACTGGACTTATAAGTTACTTCAAAAGTTACTGCCTTTTCCTCTGATTTTACTGTGAAATCATTAGGTCTTTATTTATTTTCTTGGGCTGTAAGAGTGGGAATATTCCCATGTGGCCCCTTTCTGAAGGAATGGACGTAAAACCAATACATTTTGGATTCTGCACCTTACTGTTGGTAACTCACTATAGGTCAGATTTAACAACTGTTTTGGGTACTGTAAAAAGGCTTAAATGCCAACCTCACACAAGCTGTTATTTTTGTTGACAGGGATATATCATTTGGGATCTTTGTGTGCTACTTCGAAAGCAGACGTACAAGCACGGAAATATGGTTATACTCGCAAATCTTTTGTTATACCTCATGATTCGTACATATTCAGCTGACAGCAATATCAATAGCAAAAATCTTGTTTTGTCCTAACAGTTTAGGCTGAGAATCTTATAGGGAAATTGCCTAAGAATGGATTGTTGTTGTTTTTAAAAAAAAAAAAACTTTATCTTGCAGATTTTGTTAAACATAAAAGAAAGAAAAAAAATCCAAAAAATAAATGTACTTGAAATGAATAGATTAAGTCATATGGGAATTTAGAAAAGGAACATTATCTGTTGCTGTTTCATTGAACAGCTGCTGTAGTTTGAAACTTTGGATTCCAAGCAGCAGCCTCCACAGAATAAATCTGGAGCTGGAGAGGATCAATCTCTTTTCTTCAGACATATCCACCCACTTCAGCCAAACTCACTATTACTTGTAGCATCTCTGTACAGCTGCGTGTGATGTGGTTAGAGAGAGGGAATAGCCTCTTTTGGGTGGCTGCAGGGAAGTGGTGAAGGTTGGGCAAAGCACTTTGAGGGTCTCTGGAGGGAGGAGGGAGAGAGAGAGATGTCATCAAGCAACTCTGCAGGTCACCGTCTCCTGAAAAGCAAGTGGAAAGGGTGACTGATCAAGGTGTCATTCCCTTTGCATTTAACATTAAAGCCATTTACATTTTATAAGGGAGAAGTTCCTCTGGCCATTAAAAATTAATCACAAGAAAGTTGTGTGGGAATATTGATCTTCTATCTGCTGGCCTTCTAAGAGAATGTGCTATCTCTGCAGACACCTCTCAAAAATCTTACCCTGAATTCTTCATACCTGCATTGACATATTTCAGTGGCAGGAAACTTCTGGGGGTTGAACTGGCTGTCGGAAGACTGATGGAAGGCACTAGAACAAGCCTAGAACCCTGAAGAAGTGCGTTCATGATTCTGACTTTAATTCATATGAGTCAGTGGTTGCCTTTTTTCACTTTCAGAGGTGAATGTGGTCAGTTTCTTATTAAATGGCTTACTTCTTGGCATTTCATTTCATAAAAGCACTGGTTACAATGTCCTTACCATTTATAACAGTGCTTGTAAGGCATCCAAATATTTATATTTGATACAATTTGATCCAACACATAAATTACCCATACACACTCCATTCACTTAGAAATTCACTTTGAAACTTTATAATTATATTCCAATATTACATAGACGTATATTAGCAAAATATTTAGCAATTCTGCATACTGATTTGTGCATTTACTTTACAATTTACAGCCACAGGTGTTGAAATGTAAAGTTGAAAATATTCAGTTGATTTGATAGAATATATAGCATTCAAAATGTAATCGTTAGCAGTAATTAGAGAGTTGTAATTGATCTACACTGTAAAAAATTTACCGTAAAATTTACAGTAACTTACTGGCAACAATTAGCCAGTAAGTTACTGTGAATATGTTTTACAGTAAGGGTACTGTAATTCTATTTACAGTATTTTATGTATACACTGTGAAATCAAAAACAATTAAATACTGTGATTTTAGTTGTATTTACAGTAACTTACTGGCTAATTGTTGCCAGTAAGTTACTGTGAATATGTTTTACAGTAAGGGTACTGTACTTCCATTTACAGTATTTTATGTATACACTGTGAAATCAAAAACAATTAAATACTGTGATTTTAGTTGTATTTACAGTAACTTACTGGCTAATTGTTGCCAGTAAGTTACTGTGAATACGTTTTACAGTAAGGGTACTGTACTTCCATTTACAGTATTTTGTGTATTCACTGTAAAATAAAAAAAACAATGAAACACTGTGATTTTAGTTGTATTTACATACAAAAAACAGTTAAGCACTGTTTTTATGTATTGTATGCAATACAGTACTATAAGCAGTAGATAACAGTTAATCACTGTAAATTCAGTTTCTCACTGTACAATTTAAATACTGTATCACTGTGACTTAATATTAGCCATCATTAAAAGAATCACCCATATTCTTAAACCCTGCAATCAACTGCAGACAATAAGAAAATTGTTAACAGTTATTTATTTAAAAACATTTGGTGAACAGGAATGACAAAACAGGTACAACATAAAGGGATAATTGACACTGGACAACATGTCATTATGCCATCCAAAGTTAACGAACATTCTGGGCCCTATTTTAACGATCTGAAACGCAAGTGTCAAAGCGCGAAGCGCAAGTAAGTTTGTGGGCGGGTCTCGGCGCTGTTGCTATTTTCCCGGCGGGATAAATGGCTCTTGCGCCCGGCGCAAATCTAAAATGGGTTGGTCTGAAGTAGCTTCATTATTCATAGGTGTGGTTTGGGCGTAACGTGAAATAAACCAATCAGAGCGTCATCCAACATTCCCTTTAAAAGCAGGTGCGCAAGTTCCATTACGGATTGCTATTATTGTGGCGTATTTACCAGACGCACGCCAGGGGCGGTTCACAGCCGAGGAGACTGATGTTCTTGTAAGAGCAGTGAAAGACAGAGAAGTTGTGTTGTATGGGGATGGGAGAATAATTAGCCTGAATAATTTGTGAGCTAGTTTTATGCCTATTTTTTTTCACATCTTCGTGTCACACCACAATGATTTCCGTCATCTCATGTGTTAATATTTTTTTAGTGTAACAATTTATGATTTGCAAAAATAACTGTTGCATCTGTGTAGATTACATGAGCAAAGTGTATGCGCGTTGTGCACGCTATACATTATGGCCAAGCATGCGCCCTTAAAATAGCATAATGAACAACGCGCAACGCGCCACTGACTTTAGACTAGGTTTTTTCTGGTCAGTGGCGCAATTGTTTAATGGAACAGCAAAATAGCACCAGGGATCGTTTGCGCCGGAACACGCCTCCTTTTTTGCGCTGATCCGCCCAGGGAGCGCAAGTTCATTCACTAGTTTAGCGACGTGCTTCCGTGGAGGGAAAAGCGCGCTTTGCGCGGGTGCAAAATAGGAATGACACATGCGTCGGTGTACAAAGTCAATTGCGCTGGGTGCAAGATAGGGCCCTCTGTGTTTGTAATTTTTAATGGCGTGAAGTCTATTATCTGCGTATTCTACTGTTGCTAAATTTAATTACTGACTTAAGAAAATTTTACAAAACGAGGCTATTTCATTACAAGTTTTGTAAAGTTACAGAGCAAACTATTACTAGTTCATTCACTAGTTCCACATGACTGGTTGCTATGGCAGAACAATAACGCAAATTGATACAACACGGTCAAAATATTTAACTACTTTGAAGCTTTTAAATAACTGATTATTACCACATTCTAAAGAGTAATAAATAACACTATGGCAATACTGAAATAAAATAAAACATTGAACATTTAAAAAAAAAAAAAAAAAATTTAACATTTGCATGAACATTTAAAACAGAAAGGAAAATAAACTTCCCCTGCCACTATGGCCTCTTGCATGCCCTGACCTTGGAGACCTAGAATCCTAGTTGGAGCCCTGAAATTAAAGAAGAAAACACATTAGATCAGCTGAACTGTAAATGGTAAAACTAAACTGTTTAACTCTGGGGGAGTTGTAAAATGAGCCTATTTCCAAAAAAAGGGGAGTGTTCTTTTAACAAATACAACTTTTTATTTTAATAATGTAGGCTACTAGTAAATAGTGAAATTAACATTTAGAAAGATTAATAAATGCTGTAGAAGTGCAGTTTATTATTAGTTAATGTTAACTAATGTAGTTAACCAGTTTAATAAATCGAACCATATTGTAAAGTGTTACCAATTTGTTATACACCGATTCAGACGACTCGCGAGTTCAGTGTTGGACAGATCAGTTGTTTTAACCATTCATTAAATGTAATCAGTTCAAATGAGTCATTAGTTCGAGAATCGGACGTGTCAGTAGCGGACTATGGCACGCGCTTTATTATCCCGGGAGTTTAGGACATTGCACAAGATTTTTGTCAACACAGGAAACATTTCATCACTGGATAGTTTTTTGTTTGTTTATTGAAAGTGTTTATATTTCAGGTGATGCAGAACAATTTTCAGAGTACATAAGGCAACGTTTTCTTTAGCACAATTCACACCCAGCGGTAATTCAGGGGAAACAAAATCTCTGAATGCTCGACATGAACTTCGGTCTTCCGATCTTTTACCATCATGTCAATTCTCAATTGATTTTGATTAATATTTAGATTTACATTTATGCATTTAGCAGATGCTTTTATCCAAAGCGACTTGCAGTGCATTCAGGCTAACATTTATTTCCTAACATGTGTTCCCCTGGGAATTGAACCCATAACCTTTTGCGCTGCTAACGCAATGCTCTACACCACTGAGCCACAGGAACATGCCTGAGGGAGCGAGAGAGAGCAAGACAGTTTGACGACTGTGAGAGTGCGTGCGCGGCCAGGGCTCTCTGCTCGTTCTATCAGTAACATGCGCCCTGTCACAAGTGCAGCAGTCATCTACATCACACCATTCAAATGGCTTTGGCGGGACAAAAATTCGTTTTGGCGGCTGAGAGAAATGGAGGGTGAGTTAATAATTTTCTTTTAACTGAATAATGAAACGCAATTCAGACCCTGATATTTATCTATCACCCAAAAGCCGGTATTAGTTTTCCTACACTGTTGGCTTGCAGCCTCCATGTTACAGCTAATGCTGTGAGATTTTATGCATGTTAAATCTTAAACATAAAATAACCTGATCATGTTTGATCAAGGCAAGCGACTGTTCTGACTTGCATAAAAATCCTCTCTATTCATTTGAAATATAGAGTTGGGTTCTGTTTTAATGTACCCAAGTGTACCTAAAATAAAAAGAGTTTAATATACAGGTTTGTGGCTCTTAATTTCTTATTATTAATTTAAAATCAAGAATCGAAAGCTTGCGAATCGAAATCGAATTGGAATATCTGAATCGTTAAGGTTTTAATGGTATTACTACTCTTACCGATACGGCTTCGATCGATCGATCCGATACTTTAACGGTATTCTTGTCGGTACTCTTTGATAAATATATATATATATATATATATATATATATTATATATATATACATAACAAAAGATAAACAATTAACAAAGATACACATTATATAGGCCTACACAGTGCTTTCATTTCAGGAAGGTCTACTACTGTTCAGGTATGGTCTAAACAGAATTCTAGTAAAGCAATCAAATGTAAAATAACGCTGCATCGTTTATCATAGATAGATTAATGCTTATTAAAGCTGAAGTTATTCATTTAAGCCTTTTTTTTGTTTAATTCACAGTAATGGTGCAATCGTCAGCATGTTTGTTAGACACTGACCCTTTAAGACCGAGTGCAGATCTAATAGGCGACTGATGCGCTATATTTTCTGACAACTATTTCCATACCTACGTCCATTTTAGACATATTTTTGTGTACATTTGCTAGTTTAGATGTGCACATGAAACTGAAAGTATAATTTGCTCATCTCGTTGCGTGCGCCACCTTGGGAACAGCATCTCATGAGCATATTTTTGTGCTATTAATAGCTCTTTTTATTATTAAACGCGTCTCCACAATTTAGCAACAGTAGCTAGACTGCATTTTACAACAATCACTGAATGCTGAATCTGATTCTGTCGTGACGTTTAAGTTTTAGGGAAAAATGAGAGCGTAGCCTACTGCTGCAAAGGGAATTAAGTTGCGCTATACAGAATGCAGCTATAGTTTTTAATGGTTTTACCTCAAATATATTATTATTATAATCTTTGGAAGCCAAAATCTAAAATAAAATCAGAGTAATCACAAATCTGAAGTGTAACCAGGCTATGTTTGAATGTTTAGTTCTGTCCTCCAACGTCACTCATTAGGGCTGTCATGTGCGCACTGTGGACATCTCTCTGTCTCGGACTGCGAATAGCAAAAATGCATCACAGACAAATGGTTTAATATTATGGTATATAGAAAAGGTTGGCGAAATAAAACGTCTTTATAGCAATAATAACATTACGTGTATTTTTCCAAGTACCAACAGCATAACCGATAACGTCCGAGCTTATCGATACAGCGGTCTTTCAAAATTCAGCCCCGGGGCCCGTTTAATACCAGCTTTCGGTACCCACCCCTACCCAGCCCTATATGTTAATGGAATATTTTTATGAATGAAGGCGTGTATCACTGATATTAGTAATATAGCTACTGATGTCTCGATGAAAATGTTTAAGAATCAGTATCAGTTTTGC
Source organism: Carassius auratus (assembly GCF_003368295.1). Classification (NCBI taxonomy): domain Eukaryota; kingdom Metazoa; phylum Chordata; class Actinopteri; order Cypriniformes; family Cyprinidae; genus Carassius; species Carassius auratus. The sequence continues at coordinate 16,109,177 of NC_039270.1, read as the reverse complement.
AAAAATGAGAATCAATTAAAATAAAAAAATCTATATTTTTTTACCCAGCCCTAATAAATAAGGTAACAGTTTATGTTTTACTTACATATATGATTTAGTCAATCAAGAGCAATCAACAAGTCTCTCTCTCTCGTCAGTTAACGTTGATAAGCTACATTGTCTTGTTTGACTTTCTTTGCCATTTACATCTGACTGAACTACAAACTTTCCAATGACGTTTGGATAAATGGATGCGCTCAACTAGCTCACGCGTCTGTCCCGCTGCACGCTCAAGCCACAGCACGTTTTTCTCTCAGCTCGCGCACCAAAGCAATGTGTGTTACTATATTTCGTTTAATATTTCACTAGTAAGATAGATTTACTTCATATACTGCCTTTTTTATCCCCATTATACCCTCTGTTGTCAGTGTTTCTTTTTCTAAACACAAACACTATTTACACGCCTGGTATCGGTTGTTGGTATCGGAGTAAAAAAAAAATCATTTTTACGAGTACGAGAAAATTGAGCTTAGTATCGGCCCGATATCGATACCAGTATTGGTGCATTCCTAATAATTATTATTATTATTATTATTATTATCAAATTATGATTAATTATATTAAACCCACAGATACCTATATTATTAATTGTATTATAATTATTATTAAAGCTATTATCAGAACCTCACCTGTATCTAGTCAGTTAGCAAATAGAACTCCGTGAAGTCCCTGATGAAGGAGATTACATGGGGGTTCATGTATGAAGTCTTCCGCTTCACCACTCTCCCAGTCGTCTTGCTCATCTGCTCCTTGGCAGTGCACTTGTTGGAGTCAGGATTAATCCTGACTAAAAACCTATGAACATGAGTATAGGAATTAGGGGATGGGACAATATGCGCACATTAATGAATAACTGTAAGTGCAGTGAGCAATGTAGAATCATACATAAAGGCCAGCTGACAGAGGCATTTCACATCTCAACAGGAGTTAGTCAAGGCTGTCTACTTTCTCGATTACCATTCCTCTTCGAAGGACGACTAGATCATGCGGCCGACTAGATCATGCAGCCGACTAGATCATGCTGCAAGCCACTGACAACAGGCGCAATGGGATCCAATGGACCCCATTTACACAACTGGACGACCTAGACTTTGCAGATTATATCACATTACTGTCCCAAAAACACCAACAAATGTAAGAGAAACTGAGAGGGGTAGAACAGAAGTCAGCTGAGACAGGTCTCCACATTAGCACAACGACCAAAGTGCAAACAGAAAGACACTGGCCAGCTTGATGGTTAACCACAAGAATGGGCAAGGCAAGAGCTGCATTTGACACTCAAGACCAAACTACGGCTATTCGACTCAAGCATTAACACCATACTCCTTTAAAGATCTGAGACGTGGAAAACAACAGAGAACCTCCTGAACAAGCTACAATTCTTCAACCAGAAGATATATTCTCAACATCAGATGGCCTGAAAAAAAAAATGAAGAATTAAGAGCTTAATTACTCCCAAAAGGTTTTATGTAAAAAATATAGTGTGTACATGCCCAACAATCCTCCTAAAGCATTCAAATTGTTAGGAGGCTTCAACCTACACTATTTAGATACTCAGATACTTTACATAATAGGGCTGGGCCATAAAACATTAACAATATGTATCGCGATAGACATGTAATCAATATCAATAAAAAATGCGTTCGATAAAACGTTCGATTTTTTTTTTTTCTTTGCATGAACAAAGGCACTCACTCACTGGTAACCTAGCAACATAGGGAGTAACACACTACCAGCCAATCATGTAACAGTTTAGTTGCACCATATCGTTGTCTCGTGTTGGATTCTTCAATAACAGAACCGGCGTGGAGTGATAAGTGGAAAGCCTTGTTTGATCGGTGATGTAGATAAGATGACTGACTGCTGCGCCAATTCTGACAGGCAAGCGCACGTTACTGAGAGAACGAGCAGAGAGAGAAAGAGAGCCCCTCCTCCGGCATCGCGCGCACACTCTCAAAGTCTTCAAACTGTCTTGCTCTCTCTCCCTTCTTCGCGCATATTAATTAAAATTTATATTACCATCAAAATCAATTGAGAACTGACACAATGATAGGTCGGAAGACCGAAGTTTCAGGTGAAGCATTCCGAGATTTTTTTCCCTGAATTACTGCTGGGTGTGAATTGTACTAAAATAACGTTGCCTTATCTTCTCTGAAAAGCGTTCAGCACATTCAGCTGACATAAACCACACTTTAAATAAACGACAAACACTATCCAGTGATGAAATGTGTTCTGTGTTAACACAAATCTTGTGCGATGTCCTAACTACTGGAATAATCACACGTGCTGTCACTGCGTCATGATAGGTGCGCATTATATTTTCCTGCTTTTTTGTCCTTTGCTAATCACACCATTGGTTGCTATTGTTTCCTCAAAAAACTTAATTTCTTTTCCACTGAAGAAAGAAAGAAATTTTCGTTTTGAGGTGAACTAATCCTTTAAGTTTAAAATAAAAATGTTTAAATGTAATATATTTTTCTCCTGGTCCTTATTTTAAATAGGTCATAAAAATATCAATAATTATCGATATCGACCAATATGAAACACTTATATTGTGATACAGTTTTCAGCCATATCGCCCAGCCCAATTACATAACATTTTAAATAGGGGTGTCAAAATTTATCGTTTCTACGATGCAGATGAGGACGATACGGTATCGGTTCAGTAATAGACCATAACCGATTATAATGTACTGACACTTTTCTGACGTCATTTGTCGCGGTAGCATACAATGGCAGAGGGAGGCGAGACGCGAGTGCAAGTAATTAAAGATGCTCCAACTACCTTTAAAGCCTACATCTGGGCACATTTCAGCTTTTATGAACAACCTGGTAAGCACATCCTGAAGAAGACGCACTTTGTGCACTCATGTCACGCACAAATAGAATATGCAGGAGGTAATACCACTAACTTGATAAACCACGTTAGCCGTTTTCACCCCGAGCTGTTAACGCCTGGCAGAGTCTGATTGCTTTTAGAGATGCACGGACGAGCTCCAACGCTGAATCCACAGCCAAAAATAAATCATCCACCCGCCCCAACAATTTTCTCTGACTTAAGTATCCGCACCCGATGGTCAAATTACTATTATTCTGTGTTGTTATGCGTGATTATAAATGGATGATAGTTACCTTCAACAGCGGACTCAGCGACGGTTGATGCGTGCATCTTTAATGGTAACATAATACACCGATTAATAAACGCTGCTTTTAAATGAATATTTCTTTAAAACAATTTATATGACAGATTTTTCTTTTCTTAATGGCATAAACAAGCTTTACTCCCAACTGGAATGTTACTGTTTGAACAGGCGAGCACACACACGCGCACTCATCACTTTTGAAGAAAAATGTCAAATTGAGTATGCGGTGCATCGCGATGCATTGTGATATAGAATTGAACTGAATCGATGACATGATAATCGTAATCGAACCGAACCGTGAGACCAGTGTCAGTTCACACCCCTAATTTTAAAGGGAGAAGATGATTTTGAACAGCTTTTCAATTGTCAATTTGCTTTTACACTGTAATCAAACTATTTAAGATAAAAAATACCTCTGAACAAACTCCAGTGTTGTGCTGGCTTCCACCTGATACTCTAGGTTGAATACATAGTAACAGGCGAAGAGAGCGGCCAAGGCAGTGGTGAAGTCTGCCATGTGAGCACCAGGTGGGATTACGACCCTCCCCTCGATCGACAGCATCCATTTTTTTGCAGTCAGGATTGTCTCTCCTTAGTAAAGACAAGAGTCATCACAAATTATATTTCATAGTAATACATTCTATAAAAGATTTTCTCCACATAAATTATTGTAAAAACAGGGCAGGGAGCATACATATCTTCGAAGCAATGCATTAAAGGGTTAGTTCAGCCAAAAATGAAAATTATGTCATTAATGACTCACCCTCATGTCGTTCCAAACCCATAAGACCTCCTTTTATTTTCGGAACACAGTTTAAGATATTTTAGATTTAGTCCGAGAGCTCTCAGTCCCTCCATTGAAGCTGTGTGTACGGTCTACTGTCCATGTCCAGAAAGGTAATAAAAACATCATCAAAGTAGTCCGTGTGACATCAGATGGTCAGTTAGAATTTTTTGAAGCATCGAAAATACATTTTGGTCCAAAAATAGCAAAAACTACGACTTTATTCAGGATTGTCTTCTCTTCCGTGTCTGTTGTGAACGCGACTGTTGACGTACGACGCTGCTGACGTGTTTTCTGGTGCAACCAATAACAAAGAAAACACGTCAGCAGCATTGTACGTCAGGGGCGTCACTGCAGTGTTGTGAACGCGCTCACAACAGACCCGGAAGAGAAGAAAATGCTGAATAAAGTCGTAATTTTTGTTATTTTTGTAGCAAAATGTATATTCGATGCTTCAACAAATTCTAACGGACCCTCTGATGTCACATGGACTACTTTGATGATGTTTTTATTACCTCTCTGGACGTGGACAGTATACCGTACATACATTCTCAATGGAGGGTCAGAAAGCTCTCGGACTAAACCTAAAATATCTTAAACCGTGTTACGAAGAGGTCTTACGGGTTTGGAACGACATGAGGGTGAGTCATTAATGACATAATTTTTATTTTTGGCTGAACTAACCCTTTAAAGGAACACTCCTTTTTTTGAAATAGGGCTTATTCACATTATTTCCTACATTTAGATAGGTGGGCAAATGCATTTTTGTGTCAGTGCATGCATTGTTTTAGTTTGACTGGGTCGGCGTTAGCTTAGCTTAGCACAATGAATGGAATCCTTTGTTGCCAGCTAGCATGGCCTGAGTAAAAGTGATCAAAAAAATAAAAAAAAACCCACCTAATTACTTCTTGTGGCCTGCGTATTCACAATGAGTACAAATAGCGATCCAGATTAACACTAGGCGATTTCCTAGGCAGATATTGACTTGGGACTATATTATGGGGAAGCACAGGCGAAGCACTGCTGCTTAGGCGAAGCACTGCTACTTCGGCGCAGATATATCACGCAACACATGAAATCCCACGACTTCCGTCAACATACCGGCGTGAATAGTAGCTGCCTGGCTATTTTCCTTACAGTACACGAATGGCGATGAACATGGCTGATTTTGAGAGAGACGAAGAGGGTGACTTCTCAGACAGTCAAGAACCAGAACCATACCTATTTGAACCAGAGTTTACAGAAGACGAGCTGCGTGCTTTGGAAATAGAACGACAGGAGGAGGAGGTTGCATTCGCTCAACAGCCTGAGGACGTGAGGATGAGAGCCAACATGAACTGGTGGTGTGAATGTGGGGGAATATGCCAATCTATGCCGACGGAAATAGAGTGTCTGTGCTGTAGAGAGTGGGACATGTTTTTGCCATTGATGACCAGGCTCAACACGTCAAATCAAGATGAGCGTGCCCGAAGTTGTGTGTGTCACATCTACAGAGGATTTCACGGCGCTGATCCATTCTGCAGTACTCGATTTTTTTTTCCGGTGTGACAAAGTGAACTGGAAAAAACGCCCCACGCCGAATGGACCAAATGGACAGCTGTCCACAGAGTAAGTGATTATTTTAATCATGACGCATGTATAGACCGACCCATATTATACCTGTATTCACATAGAGTTGATGTTTTCATGTGTTGCGTGATATCTCTGCGACGAAGTAGCAGTGCTTCGCCTGTGCTTCCCCATGATATAGTCCCAAGTCAATATCTGCCTAGGAAATCGCCTAGTGTTAATCTGGATCGCTATTTGTACTCGTTGTGAATACGCAGGCCACAAGAAGTAATTAGGTGGGTTTTTTAAAAAATTTTGATCACTTTTACTCAGGCCATGCTAGCTGGCAACAAAGGATTCCATTCATTGTGCTAAGCTAAGCTAACGCCGACCCAGTCAAACTAAAACAATGCATGCACTGACACAAAAATGCATTTGCCCACCTATCTAAATGCAGGAAATAATGTGAATAAGCCCTATTTCAAAAAAAGGAGTGTTCCTTTAAAGGATTAGTTCACCTCAAAATGAAAACTTCCTAATAATTTACTCACCCCAATGCCATCCAAGATATCCATGTCTTTCTTTCCTCAGTGGAAGAGAAATTAAGTCTGATTAAAACATTTCTGGATTTTTCTTCGAATAATGGACTTCAATTGTAACCAACGTTTTGAAGTCTAAATCAATGCAGTTTCAAAGATGAAGTGCTTCAACGGGCTGTGCAGGATCCCAGCTGAGGATTAGGGTTTTATCTAGCGAAATGATTGGTCATTTTCTAAAAAAAAAATTATAATAATTTATATACTTTTTAACTACAATTGTTAGGATTGAGCTGGGAACTACATGTCGAAAGGTTGCGCTCGATATCGCCGGTGGAAATACACAAAGATGGCCAGCGAAATGGAGCGCGACCTTTCGATGTGATGATGTAGTTCCCAGCTCAATCCTAACAATTGAACTGCATTGATTTGGACTTCAAAACGTTGGTTACAATTGAAGTCCATTATTCAAAGAAAAATCCAGAAATGTTTTCCTCAGACTTAATTTCTCTTCCACTGAGGAAAGAAAGAGATGGATATCTTGGATGGCATTGGGGTGAGAGTAAATTATTAGGAAATTTTCATTTTGAGGCGAACTAATCCTTTAAGCAGCAATAACTGGTTTGCTGATAGAAAAACTATGAGTGATACAGGCATAGCAAGCAATCTGAAATAGCAATCACGACATTATAGGTGGCTACTAAAGATGAGAGATTACTCCACATAACTTAAATTTGGAGTGACTGTGCTGTTACTGACTGGTGCAGAAGCAGAGAATGACACAACACACATTCACTAGTGTTTTCCAGAAACTTTGCTTTGCTTGTGCCCTATACATTCAAAGGATTCGTTAACATTGAATGTGAAACTTACCAAGCATGATGATCCTTGGAGTGACTGGGAGAGACAGCTGGGCCTCTGCGTCTGCGGGAGTGGTAGTCTCCTATGCCAGCAAAGATAAGAGTTACTTGAAACAAGGTAGACTGTATATTATCTCTAGGATAGAAAAAGCTTTTTGAAATTTGTTAATAAGGAAGCAATGAGCAATGGTCCTTTTTTTTTTTTTGCTCTGAAGGTTTGTGAAAGGTTTACACAAAAAATTAACTAAGTACCACAATATCTTTATCAATTACAACACTACATCAATTTTCTCTTAATTAAAATATTGTGCTCACAGTGACTTTACCCAGCATTTACCCAGGAATTGAGATAGAAGCTTGCACCATGTGGGTTATATTGTGAGGTGAGGTCTATCAAGGAAAAAGTGCTCAACCACCAATAACATCAACCTGACACAAACCTGTATTTACTTGAAAAACTGGAGGTTCGTCAACCTGCATTAACAATTTGAGGAGGGGGGGGGGGGGGGGGTTCACTCTAATCAGGGAAAATGATTCTTCCACAATAAATGTGACAATTAATTGTTGAAAACTCCAAATAAAAGATTTAAATAATTAAGGAACTTACATCAGCAATGAGAAAAAGTGACTCCTCTTGCTCTTTGAAGTGTGCCAACATCACAAGCATCGCTGCTAGGCCATCAGATCCTTCTCGGTCCTTCTTTATGGCTTCCTTCAGAACAGCTCTTACTTCTTTCCTCCACTTTGTAATCTGACTACTGAAGAAATCCAGGAGTCTTTTACCCTTTTTGTCCATATCTTCATTCAGTCTTGTGTATAGTTCAACATTGGTGAGAGTGGTGAAGTGTGACAATAAAAACTTCTGTGAAAAGAGAAATGGCCACTCTTTACCCACATCCAGAATGCTTGGGGAAGGCTTTGCGTTGATGTATTCCCGCTGTTTGGCATAAGTGATTGCCATTAGGTCTTCTACCCTTCCTCTCTCAGCGCCCTTTAGTCCCTCTCGGCTGAATATATCAATCATCTCAAGCTTCTTTTCCTCTAATGATGCTGATGTTTCCCCATCTGGATAGTCCGCTGGCTGCCAACGAACACACACATAACTGTCGATTCTTGCACATGTAGCTACTGCTGGCTGGTCATCATCACCATCCTCATCATCTCTCTGGGTGCGTTTGTGCTTCCTCAGACGGGAAAGAGAGTTGCCTCGATTCAAATATTCTACTCTGGTTTTGAGCTGATTTATAACGCTGAAATACCCACATCCAATTAGCTCCCCCTCTTCATTTTTGTCTAAAAAGCTATTTGGATATTTTTGAGTTATAGCTTTAGCCACTACCACACACTCTCTGCGAGTAGGGTTCAAGGAACGCTCTCTCATCGCATCAACAGTGACTTTTATCAAGTGTCTGCGGTCATCCGGAGCTGGCCTCTCACCAGCATCTACTGCTCTTCTAAGAGTCAGCCTCACTTTGTTCCATGGCACCTCAAAACTGTTCACCCATGCAGAGATGGGACTTATAGATGATATGGGGCATGTGCTGGAATAGGCAACTGACAGTGGCTCAGACGATGAAGGGCTCAGCTGGGGATTTGAAGGACCTGCATTACACACTGTGAAAGCACAGAATAGTCAGGTGAAAATAAGGTTTGACCCAAAAAAAAAAAAATCTAACAAAAGTTTTCTTAGTGGTTTACAATAGTATCAGAGGTACTTAAACTAAAACTAAAAAAAAAAAAAAAAAAAATCAAAATGGTGGCCGTCAAGTCCTTATAGGTGGGTCAATATAGGGTTAAACCAACAAAATTTATATAAAATGATTTTTGTTTGTTTTTTTGGATTCTGGTACAGTTCAAATATACAAACTATAAAAAATACTAAATAACAGACTACAATGTATTTAAATGTGACCTTGGGAAAAGGGTCATTTCAAAAATGGTTGCCATGGCTTCATCTCAATTACTAATCAGCCTAGATGGGTGATTTGAGGTCAACTGATGGCAAACAAGAAAATTATTTTACATGTTAACATTGAAATATTTTTGATGAGGTGCTTTTTTCCAGCCGCATTGCAGGTGTATGTTAAAATCAATGTGTTTAAAAAAAGAGCAAATGCAATGCATGACTATGGGATCTGCATGGATGGGGGAATATGGGCAATATTTTAAATGCTGTTTTCAATTGCAATGCGACCACTATCCTTCTGTACTGTATTGCACTGTTCTTACATACTTGGGCCTATAATCAAGTGATTAGGCTCTTTGGAAAGTTGTGGGTCTGTAGTTTTGCGTGGAATAACTGTATCTAGTGCAGAGACAGCATTGCAGAGGCAAGAATATAGTTTTTATTTTTCCCTTATATACCATCTTTTTTTTTTTTTTTAAGCAAATTTGGCTTTATATGCTGCCATTAGCAAACAGCAAACTGCACATCCAGAAGGGCATCTATTGCCGCGGGGGATTTCAATAATTCTAACCTCAATCTGTACTCCTCAAGTTCTATCAACATGTCACCTGCCTGACCAAAGGGGACAGAATCTTGGACCAGGTATACACTAACATCCACATATAACCACTTTTTTTTTTCTTTTTTTTTTTTTTTACAAAATTATGATTGAATGATTGCGGATTTATTTAGTTATTAATTGTAGCGGATCAACTAATATATGTTAATTAAAAGAACTAATCTCACCTTTCAAGGAATGAATAATTTTTCTGCACTGAATGGGTGTGAGCAGATGTTTGATGTCATCTTCTTGAATAAACTGCAGATCATCTGGTCCTTCAACACCTACTTTCACCAACTCATTGACTAAAGTTTCAAGCTTTGCTTCATCTAGCTGTGGTAGCATGGCCTGTATTGCCTTCTCAATGGAGTCCATTACTCATTCTTCTGAAACACAGAATGATGCAGAGCAACAAGATTAAGACCAAATTGATTATATACAGAAAGAGGGTAATAATCTGCAAGATTCTCTACAGTCAAACACTGATATTGTGCTTCTGAGTTGCTTTGTAAGCAATAAACACCAAGATCCACAACAGGCACAGACTGATACTGCTGGACAACAAAATGTACGTTTGCCTCGTTTACCAGTATCAACAGTATTTTTCCAAGTAGATACCCTGTGTCATTTTGGTCCACTACAACAGTCATGCCTCTTTTGTACAGAGTGCCTTTGAAAGTGACAGAGGGTGTTTCAGTAGTGTCTTCTGGGCGGAGACCCTTGAGACTGATAGCTCTCTGAATGCCAATCTGGTACAGTTGGTCATCGAATTTACTTGGTTGGCCCATTTGCAGAGTTGGAGGAAATAAGTTACCAGCATGTAAATATGCTTGTAGCAACTGGTGTCTTTCTGCTAAGGTACTGCAGAGGTTTTTAAAGTTATGCAGTTTCCTTGCACACTGCTTAAAATATGAGTGCTTGCTTTCAAAGCGCAATGTCCACAACCTAATGAGGGGACCAAACTGAAGAATGAGTTCTGGGTAATGGACAAGATAGTGGTGTTTGGGTTTAAGTGTCTTTTCTGGGAATGTGGCAGTTCTTAGCTGGATGTATTCCTCAATGAGAATCTTAAGGTATGCTACTTGGTTGGTATGGATCTTGGGTGCACATATCAAATCCACAATTTCTCTGAGCTTTAAGCACAACTGCCACACCTCATCATCAAGTGGATTTTTGATTCGGTCTCCAACCAGAATAGGAAAGAGACGTAAGAGGCACCAGTTTTGAGCAGCATGTCCTCCCAGCTTCTCCGCATTAGTTTTAACCTCACATGGCTTGTTATTTGCATCACTGCCTAGGTATGTGAACTGTGATATAGTCCGATTCAGTTGACCATAGGTAAAGTGTTTGCCCACTGTCACTAAGTGCTTAATGTACATAGCAAGATCAAATGAAACAACCCCTTCAAACAGGTCATGACCCAGGCACGGAGGGAGCCCTGGCTGGCAAACATGAAAATATTTCAACTGATTGAAAATTGAGTCAAATTTTACTCCACTGTTCATCTCCTGGTCTGCCAGGTCTGCCACACTATTTTTGTAACTCTCTATGGTTCTTTTAGGACCAGATTTGCAGGGATCTGTTTGAAAAGACACTCTGTCGATGACACAGTACCGGCAAAAATGTGTGCTTTTACTGAAGTTTTCAGTAAACCCGCCAATACTGTGTGACCCCAGATTATCTCCAGTAATGGCAATCACAGAGCCTTTTATTTTCTCCTCAGCACCATATTCAATTCCATTTTCCTCCATTTCTTTTAAGTCACTGACTAAAGTGGAGAACACTTTTTCTTGTCCAAAAAATTGGAAATCCTCCTCTCTGCACAACATAACAAGTTGCATTGGATCAATGGAAGACCTGTTGTGTGGTGCAATCTCTGCAAGTGTCATGTACATGGCCAGTATTTTGTGTTTTTTTCTGCCTGAGCCCAGTGGGTTCGCAACTTCGAAAGAATCCTGATACAAGATGAGAGACAATGAAGATAGTGAATCTCGTAAAAGTATATTCTCTTTAAAGTTTCTACCATCTCTCACATCTTCCAGAACATCAGGATTTGTTTCTGTGTCAGCTTTAGCTTGGGCATACTGTTCTTTAACAGAGTTCTGAGAGAGGAGTGATTTTACTGTATCCTTGATGGGCACGTACTGGTAGAACCTCTCTTTGCCTTTAGCATCAATGCCCAAATAAGTCTTGACTGGCTCAACATAGCTAAATCTGCTCTTAAAGAAGGTTTTACGGGTTTGATCTGTTCTAAACACTCCTTCGTTGCACATTTTCAGAAGGTTATCTTTTGAGAGATTATCAAGGAGCCTCTTAATATCACTTTCAGGGACATTCAGATTTGTTAACTCTTCATGCATCCTAGACAATAGATGAGTCAAACCAGTGTTGTGTACCTCTTGTATTTCCTCTATTAAGGTCTGAATTGTACTGGCTGGTAACAGCATTTTAGCCTGCATTCGGAGATAAAACATGGCCAGATTGTTCATAAAATCATCTGTGTCCACTTCATCTTCTGTGTTGTCATTATCATCGTCAAAAGTGGTCTCAAAAGTGTGATCTAGTTCACTGTCTGATGACATGGAGGCACAGGTGATATTAGTACTAGCAGCACTGGTAGAACTTTGGCTAATACGTGGAGAAGTAGATATACTCTTGTGTTTCCGATTCAAGTGCGAGGCAAAGGTTGAACGGACTCGGAAATGTTTTAAACAATTAATATAAGGGCATGACACTTCTGTGCCATATTTAATATGCCACTGAAGATGTTCATGTAAGCTTGGAAAATTTGCTGACACATAGTTACAACCTTCAACAGAGCAAGCCAAATCAACTCCATCAATGTTCCTTTTAAGTACTGGTTTAGCGGTCTTCTTGTGAAAACGGTACATGTGGCTCTGAACGGCACCACGAGTCACAAAAGTGGCAAAGCATTTTGCTACGCCACATGGAAATCTAAAGTTAGCTAGATTTCTGTGTATGCTCAAATGACGAACAAATGCAGTAATTGAAGCTGTGGTGAAATTACAGTGCTTGCACGAGTAATTCATCTTGATGGAAAGCTAACTAATTATACTCCTAGCGCTAGCTGTATACACTTGGCTTTCCACAGCCTGACAAGGGTGTGGCACTGAACTTTCTATTTTTCCTTTTTTTATTTTTATTTTTTGCTCTAAGTAGTGATGGTAGAGTTACTTACTGATTTTCTGGAAGTCCCGATAAGCAGTCTGTGAAGGATCCGCGATTCCAAGATGGAAACTCCGGCAGAGGCCACGGGTGGGAAAAATACATTAATGTTAAAGCCTGTGAAAACGTCTCCGTCGGAGCTCTCACGGAAACGTTTTCGCTGAATTCCTCTCAGGCAAAAAGTGAAAGATATCAACACAAAGACGAAAACAAAATAAATAACTTTACAACCACAAGACAAATCCGTGTATAAAGAAACGTAAATTTGAGTAATAGTCTGTTATTAACGGAGCTTAACGTTAACGGCTGCGAAGACGTCTCCGTCGGAGCTCTCACGGAAACGTTTTCGCTGAATTCCTCTCAGGCAAAAAGTTAAAGAAATCAACACAAAGACGAAAACAAAATAAATAACGTTACAAGACAAAACCGGGTGTAAAGAAACTTAGATTTGAGAATTAACGGAACTTGTCTGTCACTGACGACGAGTCAGAAATTCAAGTGCTGCTGCCTCTTTCGCGCTTTTTTCCCCCACAGATACTAGATCGTTCTAGACTGGGTAAACTCCGCCCACTCTGGCGCTTTGATTTCGCCAAACAGCTCTGGAAACTTGCACCTTTATCTCTCCTGCTTCCGAAGGAAAAAAATATATATAACACTGATGTTTGTAAAATACAAATCCCATGGTACGTATTTATGAGTTAACCAGACAGCCCCAATTTTGGGAAGTAATGCACATGACATAGCCTACCCAAAATAAAAAGGCTGCTGCTCATAAGTCATTCTGAATAGACACATAACCTACATATATTTACAAAGCTTGAGAGTTTTGGCTCAAGTTCAAAACTCAAAATTAATCAGATGTTATTAATATCGAGATATATAAGCTCAAAAATAAAAACAACAAATATTAAGATTATATTTATTAAATGTATAAAATATTAATATTTAAATATTAATATACATAATTATATGAATATACTATTGCAACTTATAACCAATGGTCATGCTTCAGTTCAAATCTGAGGATGATATCTCAAAAAATTATGCGTTTATGAAGCCTATATTGTTAGACCATGTCAGCGGAGACTTTGGAGAAGTTTAAGATAAGGCTTATCAAATATTTTATTGCCCTGTTAACACCCATTTACACCCAAACACCCATTTACAGTCACAAAACAAACAAACTAACAAAAAATATTCTTGGAATCTTATGTGAATTCTTTAAAAAATATATATTGTATGGAATAGAAACCTGCAGCAGGTGCATCAGAGTACAAGTTACATGACACATTTTAATTTATTAATATTACACTTTTACTTAAAGCTCACCATCGAGTATTTACATCATATTCCGGTAATGAATTATGAACAACAATAATCTGGAGTTGTCCATGTGAAAGGGGTACAAAGAAAGATATGATAAAAAAAGGAAAATTACAGTAGTTTACTTTACTATTTACAGTACTATAGTGGCTAAATTGTGATTTTTTTACAGTAATGCTTTGACTACTGTGATTTCAACTGTAATGCTTGGACTACTGTGATTTTTACAGTCTTACTGTAAACTTTACAATATTTGACTGTAAAAATCTTATACAGTAATGTTACTGTGAAATCGACAGTAAATTACTGTAGATTTCACAGCCATTTTTTACAGTGTAGTCTTCCTTGCATATGTTTAATCATTCGAAGGTGCCATTTAGGGTACATTTGTGTGTAGTCTCCTTAAAACAATGCATGGTTGGTGTCATGACAAAGGAAATGTGGCATTTCGCTGCTCAGAACCCAAACATAAACTACATAAAACTTCAACACCTCTCTTTTGCGCCCTTGCAAGTGCTGGTATTTCCTTCAGGAAATGCAAATCTAGTTTAAAAGTCATCATCATAAATATCCGATTGATTTTAAGTACATCTTGCAGATAATTGAAACATAGGCTATATATCTTGCTTGTTTGCCTGTGCAGGGCAGGGATGATATTTTATTAGTGCAATTCTTCAAATGCATATCAAGAAAGCTTGTTTCGTTTTTTTATTTTCATTAGCGTCATCTAGACCTATCGATTTACTGATTTCTGCATCTATTCCTTCAGGCAAATGCAAGTGAAGGGTCTTTTTTTCCCTCCAGTGTGGTAAGCCTTGGCGTAATCCTAGTTTATCAAGACACAATGCCATCCACCTCAATACATCTGCTCTGGCCCTCTCCAAATCGAATAATGCTTGAGGGTAAATCCCCTTTATAACGAGTCATTTGAACTGGAGAGGGAGTACTGTGTAAAGTATTCCTTGCGACAAACAAAAACTTTCTCACGGTTATTAATGCGCCACGTCTGCAGAGCAGAATGTCATGACGCATAGGTTCTTATGCATCATTTTTGCGCTAAATATTTTGACAGGTTAATTGCAAGATTGTGGCAGATGGAGGTGGAGGGTGGCTTGGCTGGGGGATTGATTGCATGTCACCGGCTCCTGATTTAAACTTTAATGGTGTATCAGCTCAGCCCTACGTTTCTGAATATGCTTCATACAGTTATAGAGCTGTCCTGCCCACAACACTCTTGTTGAACCTCACTGACAAACCCTATAGCGCAAGCATGGGTAGGAGCGATTCTATTCAGTTCTTGCCTGATAATGAGCCCTTCCCACTTAAAAAAAAAAAAAAAAAAAAAAAAACTCATCCAAATCCTTTAAAAGAGCATCTTACAAGTCATCTGGTCTTTGACCGGTATAATTCAGGACCAACCATTAGGTTATTTTGCACATAAACTTCTTTAGAAACCCACTGAAACATCACCTGCTGATCATCATTAACCAGAATAATACTGTATAACGCATGGTCCTGCCAAGCAAATGAGTTTTATGATTGGCATATTCCCGCTCTTCAAATTATTTATCCGTCCCACATGGTGCACTTTTGCAGCTCTTAACAGAAAGAAGCGGGGAATTTTCGCCTGTGAGCTTGCCTCTATTAGCCAAGCAAAGCATTGCTTTATGAGGCCATTAAACGGGCGCACGCAATCCAAAATACTCATTAGAACTTAACCTTCTAAGTCCTGAAGTAGCATTTTTATTATCCAGACAAAGAAAATAGTCCCAGTCAGCAGTCCACCCTTTTCCAATTCCTACCGCCCGCACCACTCCATTCTTTTTTATGAGCTGGTACAATCAATAATGAATTGAAAAAGAGAGGCTCATCCAGCAGTGAACATAATTTCTGTCAGAAATGTCTACTGTCTTTCAATGGTATATTGACTTCTTAAATAAAAAGCAGGATGACATACATCACGAGGGTGCAGGGGTGACGGGAAGTCTTTTTATGGAATATTAAGTTTGGGATTATTGGACATGGACAAGCAGGAATGGGGTGGTAATTTTCGATTCTTAATTAGGGTCACATGCATGCGGACCACCATCATGTTGGCTTTATGCCGCTTCAGGAGTTCTTATACGCTGAAGGGGTTTTATGATGGGAAACATTAAAGAAAGCAAGGTGTGGAGATGAAATTGTCATTACGGAGATGAGGATGGATGTGGCGAGGCTGATTTCGATTTTTTTTTATGGAGATGTTCTTTATAGGTGATTGAAAGCTGGCTACAGAGAATGGCTGTACAACAACTGGCCCTTCCCCTGGTATATATTTCTTGGCATATAAAGCAGGAGAATTTGATGGTAGAGAAAGCGTGCAAAATCTGAAAAGACAGCATACTGCGTGATCTACTAACCCTTCACCCATGCTGCATTGTACACCTCAGGTGTGGAGATCATCACTGATGTGACCGAAAGTGACCCGTGACTTCCCAGAACCATGGATGCGGGGAGGATTTTGTGAGCTATTAAATATATATCAGCATTCTAATAACAATGCCAGGCACAAAGTGTATTTTTCCACCATCCAGATCCAAGCGTTTGTGTCCAGAAACAGACTTTGCAGTCTTGTCAGAAAGCACTTTCTAAGACTCCTACCTGCAGAAAAGCTGGCACCCACTTCAGCCCACCACACAAGCTCTTTATGACATCACCTGCCAGCGCTACACATTCTTTATGATATCATGTGCCAGCACAAATGTAGCAGAAACTGAGCCTCCTCAAAAAATATATGGCATCAGCAGATATTCCTGTAATTAACCACAATACCTTTTGTCATGCATTTTACGACATGGAAAAAAAGTGAAGCCCGGATAGATGATTTGTCTCCACGGCACTCTTGCACTGTTCCGTGAAGTATCACCGCTGAATTTATGTTTAAGATTCTATGACACAATCAATAGAATCAATATTCATTTCTGATTTTAAATAGCCCATCCAAGCCTCCGGTTTGTGCATAGACAGCTGGCATGTTTTACAAGAATTCCCTCAGTGCAACCCACATGGATTTGAATGTGTAATAGCATGCATTGCGTGGTATCTGGAGGTGCATGCGTGGGTCCTGAAGGCTGCAGCAGCTGAAATGCCTGCCCAGAGTAGAGAGATTAAAGAGCCTACATTCCTGCTCTGGCAGCTTTGCTGCGGGAGGCAGAAGTGCGACCATTGTTCTGCAGTTAATTGAGCCCCTAAGGCCCACGGAAGAGCTGTACCCCCACCGCAGGAGACAGGATCTGGTCGGTCGGCCAAATGGCAGTGTGGACAATCCGGACACTAAAGAGCAGTGTGGGGTGGTGAGAGGTGGAGAGAATGCTGTTCTAGAGGGAGGACGTCTTCACTGAGAATTTCAGTGCGCTGCGGCAAATGCTGGAGTGGAGCTAAAGGTGGTGGCGTGATGCACAGTGTGGTGTCGGAGAGTTAGCTAACTAAAAGTAGCGAACTGCATTTTTCATCTTGACAATAGCTCAGCTACTTCGTATGCCAAAATGTTAGTTTTTGTAATCTTGTATTGCATACAGATTCATATACAGTATCTGCTTGTGTAAAATCCCTTGTGCTCTCAAATTAAAACTTAAACAATTGAAAATAATTGTATTTATTGAAAAAAAAAGCTGTAATAAAGTAAAATTTAAATATAAGATGAAAAACTAAGCTTAGAAATGATGCCTTGGAATGCCCTGGACTATCTGAAATAAAATGTTAAAGGGGACATTTACTGTACATGGTGCTTGCATATAAATGTGTCTTATCAGTGTGTGGACACTGCCAGCATACAATGACAACATTTCATTCACTCCTTTTTATAATCCCCAAAAAACCTAAACAGTCTCAATTATTAAGCTGTTTTGATTTTCTGAGCAGTATTGTGTCATATTGCTCATTCCCTGCCCACGGACACTGATGAACTGTCCTGTATTAGCATGTTTCCACCCTCAGCCAGTTGTACACTCTCCGCCATTTTCTCCATGCTTGAGCAGAGCTGTTTTGACAAGGTTGAGAGAGTGTTGTTTTTGTCAGTGTTGTGGACTTGTGTTTCCTTGTTTTACCCCTGTTTTAGTTCCTGTTTTACTTATTTGTTCTTTCCTGTTTCTGTTCTTGTTGTGTGAATTTGTTTCCAGCTGTGTTTTATTAATTTGTTCATTTGCTCCCAGGTGTGTGCTGTTGGTGTATGTGTATTTATAATGTGTTCTGGCCCTTGTTTCCTGTCGGCTGTTGAACGTCATCGCGATTCTCCAGTGTTTTGTATCCCCTTGTTTCTTGGATTAAAGTCGAGTTTTGAACATTATCCTGCATCCCCTCATTCCTTCCCTGAGTGAAATGTGATAGATCAGCCGACCTAACAAAGATGACTATGGATGAAGACAGGCTTTGGTGTCTGTGGCAGGGTGGTCGGAAATTGGAAAGGTATGTAGAGGAGTTCCTAGAGCTCTCCAACCAGGTGAGCTGGTACGACTCTGCTCTTGATGTCTGTTTTCGGCTGGGCTGGATGATGATGTAATCGGCTGTGATCGTATAGTTTTCCCCTGATCGTGCTAGTAAGATTTCAGAGCGATCATAATCCAATCCCTCCTGAAAACCACAGAGCCTCATCCGCTCACCCCTCGCCAGGACCCTCCACATACCCAGTCAAATGTTCTGACCACCCATCTCCTCCTTGCACCGTCTCCGCCCAGAAACACTGGCCATTCCCCAGTCGAGCACGCTGGCCTCTTCACTGTCAAGCCTGCTGGGCTTGGCCCTTTCCAGCCCACCGGCCACGGCTCTCTCCAGCCCATCAGCCACTCCAGCTGTGGCTCACACAAGCCCACAGGATGCCCTATACACCCGCAACCAGCAAAGGAGAAAGAGGGAAAATTGATGACTCACAGCCCTCTTCCTCGACCCCAGACTTCACTCTAGTGTCGGCTCCAGCCCAGAGCTTGCACCCCTGTGAGCTCAAGTCCCAGGGCTCGCTCCAGTTGTCAGCTCCTGTTCCAGATTCTGGCCCACGGAGGGCTCCTGTTCCCAATATAGCCCACGGAGGGTCCATGTTCCAGAGTATAGCCCATGGAATGCTCCTGTTCCGGTTTATAGGCCACAGAGGCTCTGTTCCCCAAGTTTACCCCAGTTAGGGCTCCAGATCCCCCGTTAAACCTGGGGAGGGCTCCTGATACCCAGTCAAGCCCAGGGCAGGCCTGTTTGGAGCCTTTTAGCGTTCCCAATTTTTTTTTTTTTTTTTTGGGGGGGGGGGGGGGGGGTGCTAGTATGGGTCCATCTGTAGTGGCTGGGCCCATCTGTAGTGGCTGGGCCAAGTGGTGAGGCCAAGGCCATTGCCTTTTGACCTTCTGAGTTCCCTGCTCTACCATGGCCTCCTAGTCTGCCTGCTCCACCATGACCGTCCGAACTCCCTACTCCACCATGGCACCCTGAACTGCCTGCTCTGCTTTAGCACCCTGGACTGCCTGGTCTGCAATGACTTCTGGGACTGTCTGTCCCACCATGGTCCACTGAGCTCCCTGAACCGTCCTGGAGACCTCCCGTGTCTCCGTCCTATACCTGCTTCCAGGGTGCCCACTGGGAGTACTGTCAGTGTTGTGGACTTGTGTTTACTTGTTTTGAATCTGTTTTTGTTCCTGTTTTCCTTATTTGGTCTTTCCTGTTCCTGTCCTTGTTGTGTGAATTTGTTTCCAGCTGTTTTTTATTAATTAGTTAATTTGCTCCCAGGTGTGTGCTGTTGATGTATGTGTATTTATAGTGTGTTCTGGCCCTTGTTTCCTGTTGGCTGTTAAATGCCATCCTGATGTTCCAGTGTTTTGTATCCACTTTTTTCTTGGAATGAAGTCAAGTTTTGAACAATCTCCTGCATCTACTCGTTCCTTCCCCAAATGAAACAAGACAGTATTACGCAATCATTGAGGAATTTTAATCAAGGTATGTTGCAGACATTTAATGAAGACTTGTGGAATATGACCATCTGATGTCCCCTTTAAGATACTGCAATTATTAAAATTGAAATAAAAAGTATAATTGTTTAGATTTTATTTAAATATTACTTGGAGAAGGATAAATATCTTATACATATATATATATATATATATATATATATATATATATATATATATATATATATATATATATATATATATATATATATAAAACTAATAAAACTGGCCAAAGCTCATAACAAAATTACTAAAACTTTAACTAAAATTAAAGTAAAAAATGTAAATAAAATAAAAGCTAATTTAAAATATTAAATAAAAACTGTATAAAATAATACTAAAATATCACTGCTACAAGTATTATACTGTAGCATTGCAGTTTTACAGTCAAGTGAATTAAGACAATGTAGATGATGAAGACAAGTGCTCAAATGCTCAAGGAAAATCTATTGCCCTGTCATATTTGTTAAATAAAATTTTTAATTAAATTTATTTTATTCATTTTACTGAACTGGTTCATTCAGAATGAGCCGCTTCGTAAATGATTCAAAGAAGGTTCAAAGGGTTCCGTTTGAGTTCAAGTTACAGATATTGTTTTTTTTTGTTTGAATCTAGTTTAAGTACTTAAAATTATGGGTAGTATTTTCCCTCAGCTCAGAGTGCATGGAGAGATGGCAGGCCTGCATGGACTTTTGTTGTGGATCAATGGTTCTTTAGACTGAAATTGCTCTAAGGGCCTTTATAATTGTTCCATTTTTATCTTTGTTGTACTGTATGTGTAGGCAGCTCTAAATTCATGACAGTAAATATCAATTTCTGCTTTTTAATATACAGTTTGTTTTGTTTCTTATATAAAGCTCTAATGTCAGACAGTATGATAATTGTGTTTGATTGACATAAGATTCATTCCATTGAGAACACTTAATGTCAGCAGCATGCAAACTAGATAGTCGTAATTTTGTTCATGTGCAAAGGAGCTTCCGTACCAAATCAGTCATATTATCTATTCAGATGGACTCGGAGAGCTTTGAAGGCCACTTAATTAGCCTCCTCAGTGGTGACTGGATATTTGACCTTTAAGAGTAAATTGAGTCTTTTATGGCGGTTTCTCTTAAGTGGGATTTTCAGGAGTAAAAAGGGGAGAGGGGTGTGGGGAGATTCAACTGTTTCTTGATTTTCCCTCTCAAGCATGACAGTGGGCCTCAATGGCTGAATTTGTGGCTCTGCAAAGTCGCCTCCAGAGAGGATGAGGTTGAGCCATGTAACAGTTCTCTGACAACCAAGGCTTGCATCAACCTCATTGCGCATCACGGTGTAGGTGTATGAGTGTGAGTGAATGAGCCAGCGCTACTGTGTAAAAAAAAAAAATAACCTGGTGAACTCATGGCAGGAAATGTTAATGTTCCTTTCCTCCAATCCATTCCAAATGTCATGCAAATTGCTCCATAAGTCACGGCCTGTGCTCATTGGCTGGGAGTGAAACTGCGGCACCAATCTCAGTAGCCTTGCTCTTGTTTGACCGCGGCTCACAGTAACCCGGCAGAATTACTGAACGATGCTGATGCCATGTGACTGCCAGCGCAATTCATTGCTTGGCCTAAAAAGCTTTGGATGCACTTAAGAGGTTGCTATGGACGTAATGAATAAATGAGTGCTATGAAATTACTCCTTCCGGGAAGGCACTTTCTGTCTGTGTTGGTAAGTGATCGCATATGTGGCTGCTGTGGACACCTTTGTAAACATCTAAATCACTCGGTATTGACCAAACCCCAACTAATCATTATTTCTACTTCCTCTTTTAATCAAGGGTTCTTCTCGAGAAACGTTGCTCTTTGTCTTATGTGCATTAATGAATGGAAGCAGTGAGAGCTGGAAAGTGAGAGAGTGGTTAGGATTTCTTAGATGGTGCACTCACATCCAGTGATTGTTTTCCAGCATAACTTCATTAGAAATGGTCTTCAAACGTCTGGAGGTTAGCCATAGGCTTTGAATGTGAGGTACCTTCAAGTCGCTTTTATTTGTAGCTTTTTTATTTTCATTTTTGAATGCCTTTCTCAACTGTTTTAAAGCAGTTACATAAAGACATTTAACGACGTTTCATAACTATTTAAGTCATTCAGATTGTTTTGAGATGTCTCCTATAAGCCTTTGAAGATGTTTCCTTAGATTTCAAGTTAGTTTTTTGCCTAATTATTAGTGAAATTTACTAGCAGGCTTTTTTTTTTACTAGCAGTTTGTTTAATTTATGTAGATAATTGTTGTCAAGTTTAATTCATGTAAGTTCATTTTACCTGTATTTATATATCACTTTTCACAATGCATACCATTTATAAAGCAGCTTAACATTAAATACTGTTTCTGTGTTAAAATTAGACCAATATGTTACATCGACACAGTGTCCATATGGCAGAAATTAGCAGTTCTAAGATTACATCAAATCATGCAGTTAGTCATGTATTCATTCAAGCAGAAACATTGAACACATTAAAGCAATGATTACATGTTATGATCATAATGAATACGAAGAAAGTTAAAAGGAAAGTTAAATGCATGTTGTAATTAAAAAAGTACCACTGACAAGTAACAAAAAAGTCATTTACACCCTTCCTGAAATCATTATTGTTTTATCTGGTATAAGTGGGGAATAGCTCAGATGCTCTGGCAGGGTCTTTTAGCGGCTTTTTTGAGGCTTAGTGCATTTTGGATGGTTTCTTAGTGACTTTGATGGTGCTGTGCCATCCCAATTATTTTAAAAGTCTGGCACAATCCATGTATATTTGATGGCAACAGAAATGGGATAATCAATGGAGAAAATGGCAAATAAATCCTGAAGTCTCCAAGCTATGCCATAGCAGCAGTTTTTCTTTCCTCCGGAAAGCTGTTCTCGTCTGAGTTATGGGAGGGGTGTGTGCCTGAGCTCGCCGCTTGCCTGCTAACACCAGAGTAGTCCATATAGAGTAATTATTCACTGTGTTATAGGCATCACATTCAATAAAGAGTTGCAAAAGGCTCTGCGGTATGCTGACAATGACCACGCCAAAGGTCCCCTCAATTGTTCACTGTGGATGTAGTTTTATTTAAATGTATCATATAAGTGAACTAGATTAAGCAGGTTTCACGTGTTGAGTGCATAATTGCATGATGTGTGTGAAAATGGCGAGCAGATGATTTATCTCACATCGTTTGTAACTTAGACCTTTCCGCCAGCCCCTCAGTGCCCTGCCATCCATTTGTCTGCCCCTGCATAAATGATTTACCATTGTAATTAGCACCTGTAGCCATCAATGAGGAGATCCTGTTCCTAAATAACACCATTCTGACAAAGCATAACCATCCTAATCAAGAATTAAGTATCAGAAAACTGTATCATACACAGGTAAGATTTAGCGTCACACAGATTTTAAATGTTGGTGATGTTTTTTGAAAGAAGTCTATTATGCTCACCAAGGTTGCATTTATTAAAACAATACAGTGGAACTGTATAATATTGTGAAATGTTATCACAAGTCCCATAACAGCTAAGCAGACTTTTCTGCAGCTATTACTCCGGTCTTCAGAGTCCTTCAGAAATCATTCAGATCTGCTGATTTTATGCTAAAAAAAGAAAGAAAAGAAAAACTCTTTTATTATCGATCTTGAAAATATGTTTGTGGAATCTAATACATTAGGCATTTTTCGTTAGATGTCTCTGGGGAATAAAAAATTCAAAAGAACAGCATTTCAAATAGAAATCTTTTGTAAAACTATAAATGTCTTTATTAGTCAGTTTCCTTTCTGAATATATATATATATATATATATATATATATATATATATATATATATATATATATATATATATATATATATATATATATATATATATATATATATATATATATTTATATATATATATTTTTTATGTACAGGAGTTTATTCAATAGGACTGTATGTACTGTAAGAAATCCCATGGTATACTGTGAGTTAGCTAGTTAAAACAACACTGAACCATCTTTAAATATTTCAGTTTGAAGAAAGAAGCATTGGAATAGTTTATGAAATTGCCACATGGCAATAATGGCAACATTTGCTCAAACCAAAGTAGAAATGATATGAAATCCACCCTGTGTTTCTTTAATTGGGATATTGTGCTAATAGAAATTGAACTGACATGATTTCCAGAGTAACTGTTTGATTAAGGCACTTGTGAAAGAGAGCTGATGCATAGCTACAAGACAGACTGCATTAGCATTCTCCGAAGCATCTTCCCCTGACGTGATGAAATAGCATTCAGTTCAGTGTATTTGCATTCAAAATTGTAATTCTCTTTCACATGGTCTATCCACCTGCTAGATGAGATTGGTAGTCCTTTAGAATAATTGAGAGACACGAGACAGGAGGCATGAGAAATGTTTTGCCCGAGCTATAAAACACACAGACTGCTCATGTGGGCCAGGAGAATATATTGATGGGGTTCCAGAACTCATCAGACAATTGTTCGGTCAGGCTACTTGCATTAATCGTGAAATAAATTGAAAAATGCAATCAATGATTGGAGAGAATGTTCTGTGGTAATGATATCACTTCGAGATAATCCAATAATTGAGAACTTGATGTATTCTGTGCTGGTATTTCTCTGCTCAGCCTGTCAAAATAAAGTATCTGGAGCCGCACGGAATGAGGGGAAGCGGCACAGGGAGGACGACTCTAATTCCCAAGCCCCCTTTAAGTGTTTGGGGGATCAGAGCCTCAATTAAACATCAGAGTATGGTTCATTCTGACTGTTTAAAACCAGTTGTCCAAAAAGAGGACAAAGGTTGCACTGCATATTAGAATGACTTTGGACACATTGAGAGAAAAATGTTGGAGACAATTCTGCATTCGTCTCTTCATGTTCTTTTTTTTAAAGAGATTTCCTCTAACAAAAGGTGAAAATAAAAATGAATATTTCCCCATTACCATATTTATAAAGTAGTGGAGAGCAGGCATATAACAATCCATGTAACACACAATGCACTCACACTGGCCATATCAGGCATGCATAAGTACTCTGCCTACAACTTTTCTTAATATAATGTACAGTTTAAGTTAAAATTGACACACGTTTTGAAGTATTTAATTAAAACGATTCTTAGATATATTTGAATGTTTTTTGGAGCTTATAATAATTTCTAAAATGATTTTTTTTTTTTAAGGAAATATGTAATTTCACATTTGTTCTTAAGATAAACATTTTCTGAATAAATGAGCAATGTGTTATATGTGTATTAGGGATGCATGATATTGGATTTTTGCTGATATCTGATATGCCACTTTTTCAACCCATTTGAGCCAGTAGCCGATACGGATATGGGTATATATATATATATATTTTTTTTTTGGAAACAATACCAAGTCTCTCCTTTGTGGAAATTGTAAGCTACTGTAATTATTTTAAATTTTGTTTAATTTTTAATAAGAACTTATTTGTAACAATTAAATAAACAATAATGGAGTTCTTTTCTTATGACAGTACATTGAAGCTTTGAAAATAACTATAAATAAACTATTAAAAAATATATATATATTTATTGTTATTATTATTATTATTATGTGGGGGGGGGTAAATTGAAAGAACAGCATTGTTTGTTACATTTGTTACATTTACATTCATTTGTTACATTTATATTATTTAAATCAAGCTTTTGAATGGTGTAGTATTGTATATTGTTATTGAAACTTCATAATGTTTCATTTGATTATACATTAGTCAGGAATTATAGTTTGGAAAAAGTCTAACTATGTTTACACGTTATGTGAAAACTAGTACAAGTATATAAATAAATAAGAGACTTACTCATGTTTATGATCTTTGCTGAATAAAGCGCTTCATTCTTTTTTTTTCGGAGGAAATCCAAATCTCAAATCCTGAGGTAATCCACATCACATCTTTTTGGGGTTAATTATGTTTTATTCCTCTCATTGCGAAGCAAAGAGTAAAATAAAAAAAACTTGTAACAGTCTGGCTGCGTTGTTTTCTATATGGGCGTATTCAAGCCGCGCGCTTTTTTCATTTTTATTCCTTGAACCGGTTTAGAGCCCTGCCCCATCTATCCCCTATATCAAGCGGTGATAGGAGAAACAATTATGTAGAAAATAAAAATGAAATCATTCAGAGACAAAAGACGCCATTTTCCCTCAAAGAATCCAGCAACTGCATGTGCAATTTGTTGGATTGGTATTAACCTCAGCATACCAGCCAGGCAGTTTAACAGCTGTATACATAAGGAACATTGCTCAATTGACGAGAGGGATCATTTGAGGTCCCAGAAGTCTGTTTCTCTACTAACATGTGGGTGTGTGTTTTGGGGGAAGGGTAGCATCGAGCAAATTGGCCTCTGTTTTGGCATTTTGTTCAAACGGAGCCTAGAAGAAGAGTTGAGGTAATTGTGGTGGATCAGCAAGAACAAAGCAGGATCCATCAGCCAGTGTGATCTCTTCCGAGGCGGTGTCAGGAAAGGCTATGTGAACCTGCAGCACGGGCTGATGAAGGTTTATAGATTAATGAGCGCTGAATGCTGCCTTTTTTTTTCTTTTTTTTTACCCTGCCTGGTTTATTGACAGCATCATTTTGCTTTTAAGCCCCAAACTCAATATTGCAAGAGAGAATCCTTGCTCCTCTGCAAGTTTGGATCAACAATGAAGATGCACTATTTTTATCTTAGTGTTTGATGTTACTTTATTAATAACATCTGTGTGGTAATTGTTTTTATGATTCATAATTGAATCTGTAATGTTCTAATTAAGTTTTATCTCTCCATTTCTACATTCTGTTTCCTTTAATGGTCCAGAATAATGGAGGGCGGTTTTGTAGTGATTTCCCTTCTTTTTATTTTTTGGAATAAATTACAACAGAAAATATCTATATATTTAATATTACATTTTGGCTTTCTATTATATATCTATTCATTCATTTTAGAATTCATAAAGTGTGACTATGCTATTTTGAATCCGTTTTAATTCAGATTTAATTAATTTTCTATGTTGTTGTTTTTATGTTTTATTTCAGACTCAGTTTAGTTATTTTTGTGCATCAGGTTTTTTATATAATTTATTTTATTGATCTATAGCTGGTTAATGTGTTCAAGTGCTCGGTATTTATTATAAAAAAAAAGTAAAAATACCTAAAATATATGATGTATTTATTTATTTATTTGACCAGTTTCTACTCTATCATATATTTATATACTGTATATGGGAATGTAGGAATGATCTTAAATAGATGTTGAAAAGGGTTATCTCACAAAATGTATATATTCATGCGTGCCTTATTGTTTTTCACTTAAAAACAATTATGTAGGCAAAAATGTGTCACTGAAAACCTATATTGTTGCCCACTAATCTGAATCTTTGGATTGCATTTTCCCTTGAATGACTGTGGAGGTTATGACCTTGTATAAGGCTACTTTAGTCGCATTTAGTCGCATTTTTCCAGTGCAGAGGAACTGCAGGCACCTATAGGTGTGTCTTCTGTCAACAGCTGCAGACCCTAGACTTCTGTCTGATGTCCTCAAAAGTGCAGTCTGTACCATGCACCTAGAGGTACGAGGGCCCTGCCTGTCCAGATATTCTAATATTGATGAAGAGTCTTAAAAGGCTTAGATCTGGCTGCATCTTCCCTTCCACTCTCTCTGATAAGCTTAGTGTTGTGAAAGTGCAGGATTCAGTAGAGTTACTGCAGCATTGGGAATTTGTGCTGGCTCAGCTCTCACTTCCTTCACCCACCCTCCTTTCTCATTATTCCTCAGAGCAGCGCATAAATTAGCAGTACCTATAGCTCTCTCTCAGCCAAACATTTTAGAAATGTATTCATCGATGCTTAGAGGGACTGAGATGGCTTTTCTAATACAGATGCCGTTAGCATTTTATTAGCATTACCTTTGATCTAACATCAATAGATTTAATTGAAATAAAGTGCTGTATTTGAACTGTGTAGAGAACTGCAGGCATCAGTTTTGGGCTTATCTTTATTTTAACATCAGTGGATCGCTATATGTTATTCTGGACATTTTATCCCCTGGAGGATGTCATGATTCCATGATTCCATGACTCAATTGCATCAACTGTCACTTTATACTGTAACACCTTCAAAGAAGTCTATATGTGTAATGCAGGGTTTCATTGTTTGAAATAAAAGAAACAATGACTGAATTAATATAAAATAAAATATAACTTTTTACGTTATATTACTTTAACTTAATATTCACTAATATAAACTGTAATACTTTATAAAAAAAAACATAGACATATAATAAAAAACTAAAACTAATAAAAATTAAAAAAGAAAATACACAACAAAATGTATAAAAGTAAAATGAAAACTGAAAATATGAAAATAACTTCTGATTTAAAATACTTATAAAAGCTATAATTAGAGATGGGAATTGATAAGAATTTAACGATTCCGATTCCATTATCGATATTGCTTATCGATCCGATTCCTTATCGATTCTCATTTGTTGAGGGAATAAGTACAAATTAGTTTTTTTTTTTTTTTATTAACTCGCTTTGATATCTGATCAGAAGACAGAAAAGAGCACATATACACAAATTACGCCTCTACTGTGGCAAACAATCGTAAACTCTTTACCAAAACTTAGAGACATTCGTTTATCTTCGCCTCGGCCATTTTATTCTTCCCTGCCTCTGTAAACGGAGTAGCTAGAGGTGCACGAGAGATACTTGCTGCAGCCTCCGAGCCAGCAAGACTCAGGCCGTTATCATCATCATCTAAATTTGATGAACTATGAAAATGGAGATTATCCGTATTGTAAAAGTTTGCACAATGAAAACAAGTTGTCTGGAGACAAGTTACCTTTGGCATTAATAACAGATAGCGTCCCGTTAGCTCCGCTGCTGCTTGACTCACTTGTTGTGTCGCTAAGTAGTAGTGTATCAAACATGCGACAGTCCTGCAAATGAATTGCATGCTGTGTGGCCAAATGTTACTGCATATTGACAAAATGGAACTTTTACCAGCAGTTGCAAGTGACCGTATTGTCTTCTTGTTGCGTGAAATATATCCAAACTTTAGAGCGCTTCGATGCCATGTTCGCTGCGTTTTTAACCACAACAATGCAGCGCGTGTGTGGTGTCATGACATTTATGCAACGAGCAGAACCAATAAGCGCAATTGTTAAGCAGGCAAGCAAACGGTTCCAAGAAATTGATTCACTGGGCACCGGTTCTGAAGGAGAACCTGTTCTCGGTTCCCATCCCTAGCTATTACTCTCAATAAGAGTAAAGTAACACTGGTGTAATGCTTTATAAAATTATTTTAATGCCTGATATTAAATCTGATAATTAATTTATGGAATTTAATGTATTATAAATAATGTTAACCGCAGTACAAACATATATACAGTGGTGGCCAAAATTATTAGAACATGAGTATTTTTTCCATCAAAAAAATTGTCTGCTGTTGCTTCTGATTGCTTTTAGATGGAAACTCACTGCTCCAGTCACCGTTTTATGTCCAGTGCTGAGTTTTATCATCCTCGTAACTTCTTTCTAACAAAGATATTAGAAAAAGTTTCATCATGTGGTCATGTACGTTGTTTTTTTATTTTTTGGTGAACATGTATATCATTTTATAACAGATAGTTGTAACACTTTATAAAATGGTTCGATTAGTTCATGTTAATTATTGGTTAATTATTGTACAGTGCAACCTAAATAAAGTATTTTGAGCGTTCATTTCAAAATATTAATGGTTTTTTATGAATGTTCTATTGAATCATTAGGCATGTTCGACGTGAAGCAGATCATCACCATCAGACCGATCGGTGTGTGACATCAAAGTACGGCAAGAGCTTTAGAGAGCAGAGACTCTGTATGCTTTTCAATCGCTCTCGCAGTACTTTGATGCAGGGGTGCAGTTTGTTTGTTGGGGAGGGGGATATACATTTTGTCTAACTTGTTGTAGAAATTGTATTAGATAATCGTTTAATATAAATTTATATTACAACTGTGGCATGTCATAGCTTTTGGTTCTAAATGTGCAGGCGGTTGTTTCTTCATAACAAAATGTTATATTAATTAATTTTAAAAAGTCATGATTGGCCTGGTAATGAATAATAGGCTAGTATTTTTATAACAAATGCTACAGTTAAGAACTATGGTACATGGCCTTCAGATATTCCAAAAGATGGCATAGATTAAATCATTAAGAGCCTGATGAACTGTTGAGGAGTAAGAAATAAACAATATCATTATAGTTAGATTAACTTCCCATGGCATGTTGAATTAGAACAAGCTGTCAAACTATAGCCTATAAGTGCCTAAATGATCTGATACATATGATACAAAAAAAAATAATAATAAAATAAAAAATATACATATAGTGGTTCAAACGATTTATTCAAAACGTGTATTAAGAAAAAAATGCCACTGTGGGTTCCTCGAAGAACAACAGTTCTGCTTTGTCTTTATATTTCCATTGGCAAAATTGAGCAAAGTGTTGTATATGTAAGTCACTTTGAGTAAAAGCATCTGCTAAATGCATAAATATATATGTGAATTGTAATTTTTATTATAATGTATTCAGAGACAAACTTATAACTTATATAATGTATATACAGTGCTGTTTTTAATAATTTTCATAATATTTATTAGATCAAATATTACATTGCATGTGTAGGAATGTGTCCCACCTCTGCCAACAGACCTGTTTTAATTCCATCACTGAGGCTCTGGTGAATTTTCACCGATTTATCAGAGAATTGATTTTCAATCGTAGCACAATGCAGACCTCCTTTGTTTAGTCTCTGGCTCTCTTCTGCTCTGTCTTGTGCTCTTCCCCCTCTATCCGTCGGTCCGGCTGAGCGCAGTCTTCTGTGTCAGCTTAATAAAGTCATTCTGCCCGGCCGTGTTCTGCCGCTTGTACTCAGCAGAGTGCTACTTATTGACATTTTTTCATTCTCCTTTTTTTTTTTTCACTGCATGTGTAAGTCCTATCGAGCTCATTGAGGGACTGAGTTAGGCCTGCTCTCTCTCACTCCCTCTTTCTTTACCCCTCCATCCTGCAATTCTGTGCCACAACAGTTCAGTATTACCCTCCATCTCTGTCTGTCTCTCTCAAGTACTCTACGTAAGTCAGCGAGAGGGCTAGAGAGAGAGTGTGTATTCTGAGTGAAAAGGAGGGAAGCAGACCATTAGAGGTAAAGGATAAGCAAGCCCTTCGAGAGTCCTTTTGTCCTTTCATACGGATGAGGGCTGTTTGTGCTACTATTGTTGCTTTTCCCCTTGATTTCATCTGGAAAGTATCATTACCGAACAAGAGCCTCTTCGTAGCGGTTTGAGGCCGTGTCCACGCAGTATGCTGTGGCCTTTGTGGAATGGTGTTTGCCTAAGAAGTTTTGAAAAGGAAACTTGAAACAATTTACACCCTGTGAGCCATGAGACTCCTTTCATGGGACTTAGTTCATGTAATGATTATTAATGTCAATTTAACCCGTCAAATTTGTTAATGAAGTATAAAGTATAACATTCTTTAAATAATACATTACATACATATTTGTAAATATATTTGGATTTAGTCACATCCCCTTACCATTATGTGTATGTATATACTTAAATTCCTTTTTGTGAAAACTCTTAAATCCATGTATCAGTCCACACAGAAGATGTAAGTAACTTATAATGTTGTTCACATGGATCACACAAAGATGTAGTGAATTATAGTATATTGCTGAATTATTCTATATAAATTAATTCTAATAATGAATTAATTACAATATCAGAATATCAACATAACACGAAAGGTTTACCATTTAAATTACTATTTTATGATATGGCTGTCAATCAATGAAAAATGTCCTTCAATAACTTTCAGTTTTACATTTTTATACAAAACAAACTAAATGAAAACAAAAAAGATGTAGAATGAGACATAGACGCATTTACTGTGTATATGAATGTATGTATGTGCCTATGTATGTATGTATATATATATATAGTTACAGTATCTGCAAAATGTTCATTATTTTACCAAAATAAGAGGGATCATACAAAATGCATGTTTCATTTTTATTTGTATATATTTTTTGGACTGACCTGAATAAGATATTTCGCATAAGACACATTTATATTTTTTCCACAAGAGAAAATAATAATTGAATTTATAAAAATGACCCCATTCAAAAGTTTACATATGCTTTTGTTTTTTTGTAATGTTGTTCAGTTGCTTTGCCTCAATCTGTTTTGTTTAAATCGCTATATAATAAAAGTGACTTGACTTGACTTGATTCTTAATACTGTGTTGTTACCTGGATAATCAACAGAAAAATCCCACAAATTCTTTGGTTTTCCAGTATCTTTTGTGTATTTGAACCCTTTCTAATAATGATTGTACGATTTTGAAATCCATCTTTTTTTTTTTTTTACACTCAGGGACTCATATACAACTATTACATAAGGTTCAAATGCTCACTGAAGGAAACACGATGCACCTGGAGGTGAAAACTAGGTATATATATATATATATATATATATATACACACACACACACACACACACACACACACACACACACATATATATATATATATATATATATATATATATATATATATATATATATATATATATATATATATATATTAGGGGTGTAACGATACGCGTATTCGTATTGAACCGTTCGGTACGAGGCTTTCGGTTCGGTACGCGGTACGCATTATGTACCGAACGGTTCGTTGGACTAATTAATTATATTTGGAAAATAAAGAAAAAATTGTGAAATATAATGATATGCGTTCAACAAGGTAGCCCAATAACCCAAACGACGTAACAGGCAACGCCCCTGACACCCCCGAACAAGAAAAAAAAACACCATCTTATATGTTTATGTTAGGCTACTCAGGTCAGGCGTTCGCTCACTCAGTACGCGCTGAAGGCTCGTTGCAAAATGGCCAATGCGTTTAACAGACCACAAATAGAAGATCCTCCAATAACCAACAGGTCTGGTGTTTGGGTGCACTTTACCAATCGATCGGGGCATCCAAACAAGCACGGTAATCAAAATGGACTAGTACTGTACTGTGTCGGAATTTCCTGAGCAGTACGATTCAATTAACAGGCCTGCACGTTATAGAAGAACTGTTATAAATAGAACGTATGCACGGGCAGTTTTGAAAACTCCACCTGCTTTGCTCTTGGCATAGTGCAGCGCAAATCGCGTTGTATCTGAAGGGCAACGCTGAGCCCAGGATCCAGCGCCGCGCGTATCGCGTCCTGTGTGAAAGACCCTTTAGTCATTTTGCAACGAGCCTTCAGCGTGTGCTGAGTGAGCGAGCGCCTATAGTGGAAAACGCATGTTTTAAGAACATTCTTAATGTAATTTAGCCCCGTTACTATATTCCTTCACGAGCCCATTTCAGCCAGACCGTAATTCCTGCTTTGTTCCAAAAAACATAAGCCCTATAGAGAACCAATTGAGTAAAAACACACTCAATATAAAGAGTTATAGAGTTCCATATGAAAAGTTACATCTTTGTATTTGTTCATAACTACTACAACAATATAACATTTTAAATTTTTTTTAATAAGGAGCTGTTTTTGTTTTATACAGTATGCTGCTAAGAAAACACCATAGAAGATGGGTAAAGAATAGATCATTGTTCAATGTAAAAAAAAAAAAAAAACATACTTTGTTGCCAATTTGTTCTTTTTGCTGTATCTAAAACGTACCGAACCGTACCGAACCGAACCGTGACATCAGTGAATCGTACCGAACCGAACCGTGAATTTTGTGAACCGTTACACCCCTAATATATATATATATATATATATATATATATATAGGCATAATTTGAAAAATGTACACATCTTCATTGTATTCAAAAGTTTTCTTAATGCAAAATTTTTCCTTTTGGAGAATCAGTGACCATTTGAATAGAGAATTGGAAAATTTTGTAATAGTTGCATATGAGTCCCTCAGCTGTCCTCAGTGCAAATACTAATAATTTAAAATACCATAACTGGTGTTAAATAATCAGCATATCATGTCATAAATGGCATCAAAATTAATTACTTAAAATGTTTTAACTGATTGACAGCCGTAATGATAATATAATGACATAATAACATAAAAACACAAACCATGAATGTCAGCAGTTGTCAGTCCTTCTTAAAAATAACAGATAATTAAAAAAAAAAGTTTGAATTTCAGATTTCAGCACAGGACTATATATAAAAATGTATGCCAGCGGTCTGAATCCAGAAGCATGCTGTGTGACCCAGAGCTATTGAGAAGCTTCTCCTAACGACCTGCTAGGAAAGGAAAGTGCTACTAACAAGTGTTAAATAATACAATTCCTACCCTACAAGAGAACTTAGAGGTGCTCTATTTATTTTAATTTTTTTCAGGGAAGTATAATGCATTCATTGCCTTTTTTTTAACTGTGCAATCAAAAAATTGCCGATGTCATTCCTGCATTTTAAATTTATTTCATGACTAATTGAAAACTTTGCACATGATATAAACTTTCCCTTTAAAAGGCGTAACATTTTACTGTCGAGAGTGGTTTGCCAAAAAGCAATGAGTAACCGTCAGCGGAAGTCTTACTACTAATTTGATACGCAGATATTTTGAGGTGACAAGGTTAATGCATCCATTTTTTCTCATATCATATCAAATCAATGCAATTTCCCTGCCCTTTATTCCCTCTATCTGTGGGTCATAATCCTCTTTAGGGTCTTTCTGCAATGATGTCCAGTTACTAAATGATGAAAATCTTATTCAGCTTCACTCAGTGGCCTGTCTAATGGGAAATGAGCACACTTTGAAAAACAGCTAAGTGTTTTAGGCTGAGAGGAAAGTGGAACTGTTAATATCATTACATTTGAAGAGAGCGTTTGTAACACAGATTCTATTTCTTAAATGAAGATTGGCCAGTGCATTATGGATGTATTGACGGCAGGCACGAGGGGAAGATTAGTGGTATATCCAGGAACCCTCTCAGCGTAACCAGACCCTAATCTCTTAATTGTGTAGTTCTCTTTCAAACACTCAACAAGCATTAACAAAATTAGAAATGTTTTTCTTCCCCCCCTCCTCTTCAATGGGTTGAGTATGATTGATTAGTGTTTGAGAAACTCTGTGCATCGAGGCATGTAGAAATACTCTGCTCAATTGAATTCAACTTGATTCTTTATAGCGGTGGTTCTCAACTGGTGGGTTGTAACCCAAAAAAGTGTTGCAGACTTGTTCTGATTGTATTAGTTTGCATTGTTGTATAGAAAAGGAAATGCTTCTGCAATTTTCTGTTATTGAGATCAAAGGCTGCACATCTAGTCAAACTCTATGATGTTTGGATGAAAACACATCTTTCTGTTCTGTGAAGCTAGTAGATGCTTGCACGAACAGGTTGACATCCTCTCATCATCAAAATCCATAAACAAAACTAATTAAAGGAATACATTTAATCTAGTTGCTTGATAAACATAGTTTGTGCAAAATTATTGACTGTAGAGAGCATGAAGCCATCAAAATTCAAGAGGATTTCTGTTTTAAAATTCAGTTCAGCTGAATGTTGTTGGTGATGTGCAGTTTATTAACATAGTTCAATGCAGTCACCCATACACATAATTTAAAGGGGTAATTGGATACCAGTGATTCTTTAGTGTCTATAAATCTATAACATACTTTGGTTCAAATTTCTCAATGGTAGTGTTTACCCTGTCAAAAACAGCTCTGTTTTTAGCAAGCCGTTTTAGTCCATGTTCCTTTAAATGCTAATGAGCTCTGCTCATCCCGCCCCTCTCTTCCGTGGGGTGACGAGCCATTCTCATGAGATTGTTTACTTTAGCCATGGAATTTAAATGCATTTAGGCAGTTTGGGGGTCGCACATTTCCTTCAAAAACAAAAGTAATCCACTGAATCACAGATTTTCCTACCTCCCACTAAAACAGTGGGTAGTACAATTCGACAATGAAAAATGTTACTGTAAGGTTATGGTTTATTAAAGTCTACATCTACCACAACTCTAAACCTACCCGTACAGTACTGCAAACGCAGTAATTATGTGTTATATTTGCGGTTGTAGCTAGAAGGGATACAGCTACAGGAAACCAACAATACATATTATTTTCTACCAATTAGATTGCATTTGTATTGAAGTCTATACCTACCCAAACCCTAAACCTACCCTTACAGTAATGCAGATACATTAAATATCGTTGTTTCGCATTAAAAAAAAGGATGAGAAATTGATGTGCGCATGCGCAGTATACCCGGGTAGGAGAATCTGACGAGTAGGATCAAATGTCAGGACACCGGGAGTAAAAGACGAAGAGACTCTAACTCTAGGTGAGTATACATATGCTCCTGTGTCGAAACAATGCTGGACTGATGCTAGCTCGCTCAGGGCAGGTCTAAGGTAAAACACGTGTGTCAATCGACAGTCGTGGGAGGGCCTGGGTCTGTGTGCAATAGCTTTGTTTGAGGAAGGGGAAATTATTTAACAAGATAAAAAATAAAAATAAAAACTCTGGGTGGATTTGTATCAGTATAGGGTGATTATGTGCACACACTTCCAACACACATTTCAGTTCAAACAACTTGTAAGTTGCATGAAAGTGTATGTCGCATCCAATGACCCCTTTAAACATTGATGTTACAGTGAAAAAACTCTGTCAACTATTGCAGATTTAAAACAAAATTGCAGATTTATTACAACCTTTACAAAAAGTTGTTTTAAATCTAAATAATACCCTAAGGGATACCCAAAAATGAAATTTGTCATTATATATTTGTCATCACCCTATAGCTGTATACGTTTCTTTCTTCTGTCAAAAACAAGGAGAATGTTAGTAACCAAACACTGGACAGTAGCCATTGACTTCCATGGTATTTTGTTCATTCTATGTAATAATTATAATAATTTTGGGTACTCAAAGTGCTTTACATGAAAGGGGGGATCTCCTCAACCACCACCAGTGTGCAGCATCCACCTGGACGATGCGACGGCAGCCATATTGTGCCAGAACGCCAGACGAACGCCTTTATGGTGGAGAGGAGGCAGCGTGATGAAGCCTATCAGTGTACGGGGATGATTAGGAGGACATGAGGGCCAGAGGCCAATGGGAAAATTTGGCCAGTATGCCGTGGTTACACCACTACTCTTTTTTTGAAGGATTTTTAATGACCACAGAGAGTCAGGAGGGCGATTCCAGGGTGAGCACCCCTTAACACACTAAGCCCCTTTCACACTGAACATTGGGCCCAGGAAATTGCCGTAAAATTGCCGGATTGCCTTCAGTGTGAATGCAAACACATCCCGGGATTGATTCCAGGATCGTTCCCGGGTTGGGGACCTAGTAACATTGCTGGGTTCAGTCCTGGAACTAGGTCTGTGTGAACAAATGCCAGAACCAATGGCATAAAGGGTGTGTTTTAGTGATGATGCACGTTATCGTGCGACTCTTTTACCGGGTGTTTGGAAGGCAGATCAACGTTCCCGATGAAAAAATCTGTGCAAACTGTAATGAAGCAGAGATCAGTTAGCTCCTAACTTTCCGCGCTGAAGCTGAGATCGTTCGCCAGCTTAAGTGAAAGATAACGTACCTAGCATTTTTGACTCGTACATCCGTGATGTCACGGATTATTACGGGACCTTTACGGCTTATGTGTGAATGCACGCACAGATTCTGGGAAATCACTGGCAGTGTAAATGAACCAAAATCTAACAATCCAGGAACAATTGCCAAGACACATTACAAATGTATTCGGTGTGTAATGTATCCGGAATCTCAGTGTGAAATGGGCTTTAGTTTTCTCAGAAGGTCTCCCATCCAGGTACTGACCAGGCTCAACCCTGCTCAACCCTGTAGCTTCAGTAGGCAGCCAGTCTTGGGCTACAGGGTGATATGGCTAGCTATACATGTAAGTCAGTGGCTACTGTAAACAGTGTTTCTTAAAACACACATTTTCCTATATATGAAAGAAACTTATACAGGTTTGGAACAACTTGAGGGTGAGTGGATGATGACAGAATGTTCGTTTTTGGGTGAACTATACCTTTTAAATTCAAATAGGTTTTTGTGTACGACCAGCCTAAATGATCATATATACATCAATTGACTGGTGATTTGATTTCAGGTGATTTCAGTATGGATATATTTGTTTAGTTTGGTACAATCCTGATGATGTATTGGGTTGCCACTTGAATGCAAATCTAGAATATGTGTCCTGAAGCAAAACCCGTTGAGAACCACTTGCTCTATACTATTCCCATTATTTGAGAAAAAAAGAGAGAAAAAAGATTATGTATACCATTTCTAGCATGGGAACGATGTCTTGCCTGTCTTATTCCCTGCTCTCACCACCTTTTGCATGGTTCCATGTTGCAAACCTCAGTTTTGACAGATCTCATTTTCTCTCCCCTCAGCCCGCTCTCGATGATTGACTTGTAATTACTGAAGGGAGGTGCTGTATTTGGTGTGTAATGTGTTACTCTAATTTGTATGTCTCTGTTGACAGATTCCAGGACAGCCAATGAGTTGTGATACGGACCAGCTCAGGGTAAGTGATGCTTCGGTGCTGCTTTCTGTGTGTCTGTGTTTTGGTGTGTTTTTTGTGTCACTGTTGTGCTTCTGGATGTTGTT
This sequence comes from Carassius auratus, assembly GCF_003368295.1. NCBI lineage: Eukaryota > Metazoa > Chordata > Actinopteri > Cypriniformes > Cyprinidae > Carassius > Carassius auratus. The sequence goes on along the minus strand of NC_039270.1, from coordinate 16,070,670 downwards.
GGTATTGACCTTTTAATTAATCAATCTATGGCGATCATAAAACTGCGATGCATTCATGTAAAGACAAATTATTTCATCACAATGACTTTAGAATGAATTTTTGTGTATCCTTCGTGTTCATTTCAGCATCTCCAGTTGAGATGATGATGATATTAAATCAATAGACAAAAAAAAAAAAAAAACTTCAATTTTACTCTCATACAGAAACCTGTTATTCCCTCATACACTGCTGTGTCCATATTAAAAATACAACAAAGCTTACCTTGCCTTCTCATTAAACTTTAATAGTGGCTCTCAAACCCTTCTGCTCACCCACTGGTCTGAAAAGCCAGGGTAGCAAAGGTGTCAGCTTCACTCCTGATGAAGACCCTCCCAAAGATCTTCATCTTCTTCAAAAACACCACATCTGTGTGTAGGGATGAGCATGTGTCCTGCCGGCTCTGCCTTGGGCTCACAGAGCACACAGTGTGTCTGTGCAGGCCTGCAGGATCATGGGAGGGATTTGTACACCACGCAGGAGCCGAGGTGCTGCAGTCCCCTCTCAGTGCTGTAATTTATCATGGTTTGTTGAAGGGTTTTAAGTCTGATAGGTTTGATATGATTAATGCACAGAGCTTCCTATTCATACACACACATCACTCTCATTTTCCTAGCAACTACTTTCTTTATTTGTTTTTTTAATGATACATGTATTTTTTCATTTCTTTTAAAATTAGAGTAGTAAATATGGACTAAACCAGTAATGAGTATACAGTATGTATTGTTTAATATGCATTGGCCTTTGCAAATTAAAGAGAATAATAATGATAATAACAATAATAATAATAATTTGGCTTTTGGAAATATTAATGAAAATATTGAAAAACTATTATATATTTAAAAAATAAATTATAATATACTGTATATTTAAATTTTTAAACAATTCTTTATTTATATATTTAAAATCACAATGATATTATTATTATTATTATTATTATTATGTTGATTTGGCTCTCGAAAATATTAAAAACACAAACACACATATATATTTATAAGTTACAGTGACGCATTGCTGCCTCACACATATAATTTTTTCCCTTCAATTATGTCGTAATAAGGAGATGTCATTTTAATGTCATCTTTTCTCGTTAAAACTAAATAATTTTTGGTTGTAAAATCAAACTTCAGTCATTCAAATAAAGAAATATTAAGCCGAGGGTCGATTATTAAAAAATAACTGTTTTGATCTGATCGTAGCCTAAACAAGTCATGGGTGCAGTTATTGGATATAGCACTATATTGTAGACAGATTGGAGATTAATCCTAATAAACATTATGCTACAATTAAAACCATAACAGTAAAATATATTCAAAACAGTGTTTTTAAATAATTTAAGCATCGTTCAGATCTTTGTTTATGTCAGACTGTGGCGACATAATGTACCATATCGATAATAACGGGAAAACATTGTTTTTCTGAAATAATATGTCGTTATTACGAGAAAAAAATATGTAGTATTACCGAGAAAATGATGTCGTTCTACGTCATAATTATATTGTTTTTACGACGTAACATCTCGTTATTACAAGAAAAAAATTCTTTTAACAAGAAAACATCTTGTTTTTATGAGATAATTGAGTGGAAAAAAATATGTGTGGGGCAGCAATGCGTCACCGTAATATGGAGACATTATTATTATTATTAATATTATAGATATTAATTTATTATAGATATACATTGCTGATTTGGCTCTTGGAGACATGAAAAGCACTTCTCTTGTTTCTTTGTCATCTCATTTCCTCTTGTTAGTGACTCATTCATGAGTCTGAGGACAGTTGTTTCAGAAGTGCTTTTTGGAAGCTTGCCTTTAATTTAGATTATTTGAGAAGGATCAAGTATGATACACCTAGTAATACTCCCATTTTTTGGTAGGATATGTTTTTGTCAAAATCTAAACAAATGAGATGCACTACTGCTTTAAGGCTGTTTAGCTACTATTATAGACGTGTAGCTTTTTAATTGGGTTAAAGGACACAATCAGACCAAGGAGATGGCAGCTGGATCGGTCTGCTCCATGTAAATGGACATCTCAGTATAAGCGGCTCTCAGTTCCCATGACCATTAGACCTTTCTTGCCCCGAAGTAAAGCGGTTTAACAAAATTTTATGCTGAAGTATGTTTACTTAGGTGCACAACCAACAGGCTTTACATTGTACCTGCCATTTATCTATGTCTGATACATCAACAATCATTTATTGTTTTCAGATTGTCGTTCAAAGTATTGACTGGATCTCTCTGTAGTATCGTTTCATTCAAAATAATACAATTTCATCTAGTTGGATAGTTCTGACACTGAAATCTTATTATATGAGCAGTAGTCAAAGCCAGTTGTTCCTGCCTTGTCTCCTAATATATTCAAGAAAATATTTAATAGGTCTGTGTAATTTATCGCATACGATTGTCAAACTACACAATAGCGTGTTCATAATCGCAGACGAGTCGCTTGTGAAAATGGGATGGGATGGAATTAATCGCACAGGCCTAATATTTAACATTTAATTCATTAAGACATATTTATTTATTTTTCCTTTCTAAAGTAGGAAAAAAAACTGTTTCTCTTTTTTCCTGTTCCCCAATATAATTTTCCATCTAGTCTCTTTAACTAACGTAAGTTCATAATTTTTGATAAGAAAACAACAAGTCATAATCAATAAGTGCTAACAATAAATTTCATGATTTTTAAAGCATTTATTATTTGATTTTTTTGTATTTTAGTATTTAAGAATACAGATAGCCTTGTAAATAAATAAAAAATGAGACAAAAAAAAGTATTCATAAAATATTTGACATTTTTAATGAGGTTATCTCAAAAGACTCTGCATAGCAGTAATTCCCCTATTCTATTTGTTATCATTGTGAAATGTAATTTATTTTTTTGAGCATTGGTGCCGTCTATGCTTTGAGTAATTCCTTAGAAAATCCCTTACCTTTGGCAAATCAATTTAATTCAGCCATATTGCTTTAATATGATACGCTTGTGTTTGTATATTTGTTGTATGTGGGCCTGAGTCTGAGCCTTTAGCTTAATCGTTTGTCCTCACCCTCTCTTTCTTGTTGTGACGGCTGTACTTTTCTCTTTTTTTATTGTTTTCCTTTTAAAAGGGAGTCAAATTGCTTCCTGAGGAGAATTTAATATTCAAATTTCCATCATAAATACACTGGCAAATCTCATTGCGTTTGTGTCTCACACACATAAAACTAAAAAAAAACAATGGACCTTGCTCCAATTTCCATTTCCGGTTTGAAATCCATTTACAAAAAGGTTCTTTTTTTTCTGTTACTCTCGAGTTTCTCTAATACCAGTGTTTGATTAAAACCCCCATTCTTCTTCTAAACAGTAGTAATGAGTTTAAGCCTCATATGCGCTTTTCTAGCGCTTTAGCTGGCTGCCGGCTGCGTGTCTGGTCTCTCAGTAGCAGTAGCGTGGTGGAGTCAGCAGATGGCTGTAGAAAAGTGCTGTAAGGAGGCAGCCAGTGCGTCAGAGCCAGAGCAACCCGAGCGGGAAGGCCTTGGCCCCAGTACACGCTGCTTTTATCTCCAGCACATTCACCCCAGACGAGGAGGAGGAGAAGAAAAGGGGGAAAAAACCCATCCAGGCTGCAGAGTCAGGTGCAAGCTCCACATTTAAGAGACGGAGGTGCTTTCTGTCTCCTTTTCATCCGCTCATATCATTTTTGATCTCAGTTTACCTGTGTATTTTTTTATTTACTTGAATATCTCAGAGCTGAGATTGCAGTTTTTTTTTTTTGGAGGAAGTTGCAAGCTTATTTTTTTTTCAGTCAGTTGTCTTCTTACCTTCCCTCAGGACAGAAGATGTATCTTTTGATTTCCCACTGATGTCTTCCCCTGCGCATCAGCTTCCGGACGACAGCGTCTGAGGATCTGAGCAGCATTTTGTTAGAGGGAAAAGTCCTTTTTTGCGGGGGTGGGGGGAGATCTGTTTCGGATCGTCCTATCAGCTGTGCGTTAACGTACACGTACCTTTCTTGTGGAGCCTGTACTAGAGAAACCTACACCATCACCCTCCTCTCTCTCTCTCTCTCTGTTTCTCTGGCACTTTGAGTGCACAGTTGTACTGGACTTCCTTGGTGCACGGATCTTCTCATTAAATAGATACGTCAGGATCTGGCGTTCAGTGAAAGGGTGAGGAGGACCAAGTGGGGAAAGGCAAGAGAGAGCAAAAAAAAAGAAAAGAAGAAGAGCAAGAACAAGACTGCTAGAAGCATCTCAAACCTTGTGAAGTAGCTTCTTCTTCCTCCCAAGTGTCAGTTTTAATAAGCGCTATTATAGTGATATAATAAATTATACAAAAGAACTGTGAGCCTGAGAGAGTGGAAACAAGAAGGATTCATCCGGGTTTCCGTAGCCCAGCTCGAGAAGTTAAAAGAAGCTAAGTAAGGAAGCGTTTCCTCGCTGCCGGAGAGCCCCTGACTCCTCGCTCAAGATGATGATGTATTTGTGGGTAGGTAACCGATTGTGCCACGTCTGTTCGCTGTGTGTGCGTATGTGTCGTTATTGACGTTTATGTGTTTTCTCGTCTGATGGTTTGAGCTTGTTTGTTGCAGGACAGAAACCAGTCCAAACACATTTGATCCTCTCCGCACGCGATGCGCTCTGTTGTGTTGTGTTTGTATACCGGTTAGCAATCAGTCATTTGAAAGTTTCATCCCTCTCTCATCTCGTCCTTGGCGAGACTACTCTTTCTTTGGAGTAGAGAGTGTCAGAGAAGCGGTGCGTGACACGTTGATTCATAACCGCAGGGTTAAAGCACAGGAAGTCATTTTAGAGAGCTGTAAGCACGTGTGTCTTGGCCTGCTCATTATCTGTCTCTTCACCTGCCATTATCACTCAGAATCAGTCCTAGCTGAGGAAATTTCGCTGCACTTAATTGCCCATGGAATAAATTTAAAGCACCCTGAAGACTTCACTGTGAGGGTTTATCAGGAAATTAATCTCATTTTAACAAATCTTAATCTGATGGGCAGTTCAAGTGAAAATAGAAATAAGGAACCAGTTTATCCTTTACATAATGTGGCAGCTGGAGTTTTTTTTTCCCTTTCTTTCTTTCTTTTTTTTCATGAAGATTCATGTTTGATTTTGTATTTTCACTAGCAATGAAAATGCCATTTTGATTCATAAAATAACAGAAACAATATGATAATAATAATAACAAAAATAACAACAAATGTATAATTTTGTAAATGTTAGATCTTATTATTATTTAATTTAGTCATCATGATGATGATGATGATGATTATTATTTTAATAACAATATACAATTAATAATTATAACAATGTATTGATGTTGTTATTATTATTAATAATAACAATGCATTTTCTTATAATACTACTACTACTACTAATACTAATTCGTTTTCTTGTGTTATTAAAAATTGCTATGTAAGCGGGATTGCATAATGTTATTTATTTTTAAGTGCAGACGTATCCTTATAATGTTAATTATTAAAGTAAAAAAAACATGCATCAGTAGTGAGAAGAGCTCAGAATCAAAAGACTTGATAAACATACGAGACAGTCTCCAGTTACATAGTCATGCAGCTACGGCAAACTGAAATTCTATATTAAGAAAATGAATATTGAATGTTTAATTGGAACATGGGTGGTCTGGAAGGAATATGCTTCGCAGAAAAGATTCAAGGATGAAATTTCCCAGGAGATGCAGAAAATGACTGTGCTGTATAAAAGTATACAGTTCTTGCTAAATATTTAATTTGCATAGTTGTGGTAGCTTATGACAAGAAATTGCTGGTTCATTTGAACAGTACCGATGGGTGATAACCTGTTCTGCATTTCACTAAATAAAATTTAATAATTAATAATTAGATCTATAAATCAATGCATACATACATTACTACTTTCAGAGAACAACTCTAAATTGATTTACATAATAAAAACAGAATGATGTCCAGAGGCCTAATATTGCCGAAACGTGTAGTATAAAGCTATGAATATGACATGTTGTTCTTTTTAAGAGGCCTCCGGTGGCCATTTGACAATCCAGTTCAGGCTCTCTCTCTATCAACCCTTCAGTACTAGTTTCGTCATAGATCATATGGCTGTAAACTGGAATTAATTGTGTGGGTTACTTTTTCAGCCGCAGGGTTTTCATCTCAACACAATTTAACACAGCATCGGCACATTGTACCACATCCAAATATTTCAGGCGTGGTGATACAGTATTAATTGCAATATAGGCCCCATGTGTTCTATCAATGCTGCGTCTGTAAAAAAATTAATGAAATACAAATAAAAAAAGAAGTTAAAAGAAGCAGTGGTCCACTTTTATGCACTGCTGTCAATAAGAGCCCATCAGGATGAGGAATGAATCACTGAGGTAGAGAAAAGACTGAAGCAAACCGCAGTGTCAGAGTTGTGCTGCTGTCCAGGCTGATGTTATTGCCTTTCTTACTATTTACTCCCCCCTACTGCTGGAAAAACTGCTGTGGAGGCACTTCTATAGCCCCTTGTCAGAGTTGTCTTTCAATAGATGCTATGAAAGCAGTTTATTCAATTGATTGATAAAGGCTGCCCTCCATGATAACCAATAGAGGAGCCACAGGGCCATGCCGTGTGTAGGAGGCACATATTGCGACTTAACTTTGTGACACCAGTATTGGAAAACTCAAAACTTGCAAAGCAAGAATCTTACCATCTTATGGCCCATTCTTTTTTGAAGTGTCCCACTTTAACCATTTATTATATAGCCATTATGTGATGGATAATACATGAATAAAATGTCCCTAATGAGACAATTATAAGAAATAGTTAAGGTGTGGCACTGTAACATGTTCATCCTTATGTCATTGCAAATCTGTATATATATGGATGAATTCAAAAGGAGCATTTTTGAAGCTCTTTTCCATAAAACAACTATTCATAGTGACCAAAGTAAAGTCAGCTGTTTTGTATAGTGCTTTATAGAATATAGATTGTTTCAAATCAGTTGTAAAATGAAAGTAGCAGTATCAATGATGCAAACTTTATCAAGACAAATCCAAATTCTGTTTCATTTGTAACACAAACCGTTGTAGACTGTCATTCTTATAATGGAGGTGAATGGGAATCACGGCTAAAACACACACAAAAAATAAATTAAACCATGTGGCTCATGACGATACAGTGATGTGTAACGAAAAAATGTTTTATCACGTCGCACAACGTTACATCTGATTGGGACACACGGTGTTACAGTTTGATCCCCCCAAAAAAAATCTGAGAATAAAAATGTTAATACTGAAAAATATAATACAGGTGCATAAATTAGAATGTCGTGGAAAAGTTAATTTATTTCAGTAATTCAACTAAAATTGTGAAACCCGTGTATTAAATAGATTTAATGCACACAGACTGAAGTAGTTTTAGTCTTTGGTTCTTTTAATTGTAATGATTTTTGCTCACATTTAACAAAAACCCACCAATTCAGGATCTCAGCAAATGATCGTGAATGGTTCATAAGACCAAAAAAAATGTAAAAACATATTTCAGTGAATTGTTGGCCTTCTGGAAAGTATGTTCATTTACTGTACATGTTCGGCGGTGCATGGAGATGATCAGTTTGTGGCACTGCTGAGGTGCTATGAAAGTCCAGGTTTCTTTGACAGTGGCCTTCAGCTCATCGGCATTTTTTGGTTTCTTTTTTTCTCATTTTCCTCTTGACAATAGCCCATAGATTCACTCTAGGGTTCAGGTCTGGTGTGCTTGACTGGCCAGCAAACACACCAGACCTGAACCCTAGAGTGAACACCATGGTCATTTAACCAACTTTTGGCAGTGTGGGCAGGTGCCAAATCCTGCTGGAAAATAAAATCAGCATCTTCAAAAAGCAGAAGGAAGCATGAAGTGCTCCAACGTTTGTTGGTAAACGGCTGCAGTGACTTTGGTTTTCAAAAAACACAATGGACCAACACCAGCAGATGACATTGCACCACAAATCATCACAGACTGTGGAAACTAACACTGGACTTCAAGCAACTTGGGCTATGAGCTTCTCCACCCTTCCTCCACGCTATGATCTTGGTTTCCAAATGAAATACAAAACTTGCTCTCATCTGAAAAGAGGACTATGGACCACTGGGCAACAGTCCAGTTCTTCTTCTCCTTAGCCCAGGTAAGACGCCTCTGACGTTGTCTGTGTTTCAGCAAATTCCTTGACACGTCTGTGTGTGGTGGCTCTTGATGCCTTGAGCCTCAGTCCATTCCTTGTGAAGTCCACTCAAATTCTTGAATCGATTTTGCTTGACAATCCTCATAAGGACTCTCTGTTAACATGCTTGGATACAGCACTCTGTGAACAGCCAGCTTCTTTGGCAATGAATGTTTGTGGCTTACCTTCCTTGTGAAGGGTGTCAATGATTGTTTTCTGGACAAATGTCAGATCAGCAGTCTTCCCCGTGATTGTGTAGCTTAGTGAACCAAACTGAGATACCATTTTGAAGGCTCAGGAAATCTTTGCAGGTGTTTTGAATTGATTAGCTGATTTGCATGTCACCATATTCTAATTCGCTGAGATTGTGAATTGGTGGGTTTTTGTTAAATGGAAGCCAAAATCATCACAATTAAAAGAACCAAAGACTTAAACTACTTCAGACTGTGTGCATTGAATATATTTAATACATGAGTTTCACAATTTGAGTTGAATTACTAAAATAAATGAACTCAATAATCATTCTGATTATTGAGAAGCACCTGTAATTGAATCTGCAATTAGTGAAAGTGGAGAGATGAGATCCAGTCTAGAGATGAGCAGTTGATTTGCACGGCAGACATGGAGATCCAGATTTTTTGTTCATTTGTTTTTAATATTCAACAGGCAAAGTGCTTCTGTATCTAAATCCACAAATTTTCATAATTGTTTGAATAAAACAGACTACTTTTTACTACGATTTACTTTTTTTTTTCTTTTTTTTTTTTTTTTGCCTGAACAAAATTATTTAATATAGAAATTACTATTGTTTTTACAAGTTTTGATGTTGCAAAATTAATCAATAATAAATTAATTTGATTAAACTATAAAGCAGATCTACAGAAGACAATAGTCTCAATGTTTAGTTCTGTTCTCATCTGATAGTGTCAGTGCCATCAAAATGATAATATTGCTAAATATTAAGTGTTTTGAACCCCAAATAAGCTGAGAAACAGAACTGCCATGACCAGAATCAGTAAGAGAGGAGACAGTGAGAAATTGGCCAATAAGATAAATGTTTAAAGAAGGATATTGAATCTAAATATTACAATATTGTTTCTTTCCATAATATCTTTGTTTTGCATGAGAGTTGAAGAGATTTGTATAAACATCAGTGTGTTTGTTTGCTTGTTCATTTATTTATTTTGTAGTGCATCCTTGTACTAAACAGTGTGTATGTACGTATATAGAGTTTATGCATTACATGTGTCGTTAGATGAATATGCATGTAGCTGGGTAACAGATAAAAATGAGGATTAAGAACATTTGATGTATTCGCAGGGGATATAATTGACATTAATGCAAGACAATTCAGCACACACCATATGGTATTTATACACCTTCTAATTCCCTCTTTCTCTCTGACAGTAATGATGGGACCTGGGTGAGAACGCTGCACTGTCAGTTGCTATCAAATATGTTCTTATTTAATTAGCTGTCTTGCAGTAGAGCGCAGCTTATATATCATAATTCCTATCTAATATACTCAATCCTGTCTTATTTTATTTCATTGACTGTGCTGAAGTGCTTAACATGTCTCTGGTTTCAGAGGGCTTGGGCAAGTTGCTCTGAAAACCAAGAGCGATTGAATAGCATTAATGCTAATGCCATAGCCGTTGAGGCATTGCTGCAAAGATTTAAAAATTGCCCTTCTGATAGAGTTTTACAATGTATGACAAATCAATGCATAGCATTTTCATAATGAATGGCTTTGACATTTGGAATGCCAGTCCCCGAGCAGGCTTGGTTGCTGACCTGTGACGAGAAGTGGTTCTATATTTCATTATATTCTACTGAGTTATACTCACCAGCCCCATTCGTGTGAGAGAGGGACAGGCGATTCCTGACTGCTATCCCAGCACGTACTACTGAATGTCTGTCTAGTACTATAAATTTAAGGGAGTAAGTTTGGTTCTAGAATGTGTTGTCATCTATCTAACCTTTTCCACTTTTTAAACATTCAAATAAGGTGTTATCAGCAACTGTGCAGATAAACTACAGTGAAAATAATTTAGTTTCATTTATTTTAGTTCTAAGTAAAGTGGACATAACTCACACAGTTTCTGCCAATCTCATGTTAATCTTGAGTACATACAGTATAGTGTAGCATCACATGCTTAATACCTTCAGAAGTGTCTTTTAGGGTTATCAGATTTATAAATTAAATAGACAGCTGTAAACGTTGAGCTTCTGTTGGCGTGCCGTAGGTGGAACTATAGAGTCACAAGCACACGTAAAAAGCAATCTAACATGCAATACAATCTATATATTCCATATAAATATATAATTTATATTCCATATAAATTTTAATCTATATATTTTAGTGCATCCTCAATAAGTCCCGGGAATCCCGGAGCAACCCGTAATCAATAAGTAATCAAAATAATAAAAAGGACACAATAAAATAGTAATAAATTAGTCATCAGGTGCCATGTTCAATACAGCAGCATCTTAAAGATATCTAATCAGTTAAATTAATCAGGTAAATTAACAGAAGTTATTACTCCACCACATGTGTGTGACGTCATTGGCCTTATGTTGTTGAACTTGAAGTGGTTCAAATGACGGAGATACGATCGTGTCCGGGAAACAGCCGTGACTAGCTAGTTGTTGAAACGCACCCCGCACCTCTTCTGGAGAAGTGCCCATACATGGAATTCCACCCTTTATGACATCATACAGGGCCATATTTGAAAATAAACTTCACACAGAAATACTCGTGTTTTTAACGCTTTGGTCATGTTTAGCATGAGAATCTAACTCTTTAGCAGTGTAAATAAGTCAGAATGCATGAAATCGCATTAGACATCCCCTTTGAATTAAGTTGGTCTCAATTAACTCACTTCCCAAACCCAGTTCCTTCCGAAACTCATCCTGCGCACCAGGGTATTGACTCTGAGGTTTACTCGCCATTGTTTGGTATTAGATTACAAGCGCACACGGACAGATTTAAATGACCTGCCATGTCATTACCTGTTTATTCACAAATACTGAAAGCACAATTGTATTGGTCATTATCTGCTGTCATGAAATGAGAGTTTGTGGCTTTTTTCATCGGTCTGTTATGATGATTGATGGAGACAGGTGGCTGTTCTTTACAGATGGCAACATATCAAAGTGGCATCATTGTAATGACAGAGCAGCCTATGACAGATATCAAACCAGGACTCGGATGCTTTAATGTTACACTGCTCAAAATCCAAAACTTTTTTATTCCCCATTGGACATCGAAACCTTTCATCTGATTCCACCGTGTCTGTTTTTTTTTTTTCTTCTTCTTCTTCTCCTGGTTGTGATGTGGCCGTGACAGTTTTAATCTGATTTATAAAATAGAATACATGTATATATGAAAACCTCACCGGGATGAAACCATAAATGCAAAGAAAGAATATGAGGAAATTTTAAGATGACTTTGCCCAGATCAATGACATTTTGCGAGATTGTCTGCTTTGTTATAGATATACTGAAATCATTACCCTTCTAATGAAATTTCCTGCCAGATAAAACAAAAATGTGAAAGCACTACAAGCTCTTTCAAAAACAGCTTTTATTACATAAGTATATTCATTACCATAAAAGCATTGGGCCCATACACATATGGGTCTAGAGCTTTACAGTAGTGGAGATTTTTATTGCTTGCTATAAAATACAATACACCAGCAGCACATACCACAGAGAGAAAGAAAATCACTTTAGCGTCTTACACTTTTTTGCACTCTCTGAAAAAAAAAAAAAAAACGGCCAGGCCAGGAAAACACCTTTGTGATAACAATTGCAGCCAGGCAGCGTAATGCACTTTGAAGCCCTAGTAAAGGCCCGGATGAAACTGGAGATTATTGCCATTTTGAGAGAGATCAATGAAGCTTTGCTAATAATTCACTGTAGGAGAACCTCTGGGGATGTGGTATTTATCTACAAATATCAGCTCTGGTCAGACCAAATGCAGTGTTCTCGCCTCTGGTGCCCACACTAGTTCAGTTGACCTAGTTGATATTTAATGTTTCCTCTTGACTAGGAGGGGGGAAAGTGGGGAAGAGAGAACGAGAGGAAGAAGAGGGGAAAAACATGATTGGGCTAATGATGTTATGTGTTTGAACAAATGGGGACATGGTGCAGTCCACTTGATGTTGAAGGGTTAGTTCAGCCAAAAATGAGAATTCTGTCATCGTTTATTCACCCTCATGTTGTTCCCTAGCTGCTCTTTTCGGTCTAATTAAAGTGAATGAGGACTGGGGTTGTCAAGCTCCAAAATAAATAAGTAGTTTTAAAAACTTTTTCCAAATCTGCAAAAGTCAAATAATTGCTTTGTGTGAAATTGAAATTATTCCCTGAAAATTAGTAGTGATTAACTTAAAACTAATTTTTTGATACAAAGCTCATTTTGTCTTTTTAAAGCTTGACAGTCACAATTCTCATTTACTTTCATAATACTCAAAAGAGTGGCTAAGATATTCTTTGAAATCCCCCTTTTTGTGTCTAGCAGAAAAAAAGAAGGTCGATAACACTTTACAGAAATACCCCGAATGCGGTATTTGTTGCAGTATTTATAAATGTTTAATTTGTTACCTGGAACATTTGTTCATTAAGGGTCATGTTAGCTCAGGTTCATTAAGTATCATTAACAGATATAACTGTGATTTTAAACTTGTGATTAATTTTTAAATTAACATGAGCTAAGATTAATAAATTCTTTAGAAGTTTTGTTGTTGTTAATTTGTGTTAACTAATATTTTTTTAAAATGTTACCCAGTCACAGTGTTCACTCTGAAAATGTAATCAAATTACAGATTACAACTTTTAAAAGTAATGACGTTACTGTTCTGATTACTTTATTTCAAAAGTAATTAGTTACATTACTAGTAAACGTTACTTTTTATCAATGAACTCATCCATGAAATTTACATGAAATCCAAGCATCAACATGCACAGAACACTTGTTATTTTTGACTAAAGCAAGCATAGGCTGCTGCGTACATGGTTTGCATGGCAGAGTGTATATTAGTTCTTGTTGCTTTTGTGCAATAGATGAATATCAGTTTATTTGTTTTAGATATTTTATGTTTAGATATTTCTATTCTGCGGGAGTTCCAAGATTCATTTTATTCTCCCGCATCCTGCACAAATACAAGGGCCTTGCCGCCCACACCAGCCCTCGCCCATCTTGTCCCGCTCCGCACTCTGTTTGCGTCAGGTCTCGCGGGAGCAGATCTCTAATCCACTGGCACTCGAAAGATCGTGTGATGCCTTTTAACAATCAGTGTAATGCTGCTGTAATGTATAGAGACCTCAGCTTGTAACTATACTCTAAAAAATTATCAAATTACCCATCACTGCCCAGTCATATACATTTGGTATGATATAAAAGGTGAGTAAATGATCAATAAGTGATAGATAGATGGAAGGATTTTAAATTGACAAATGCATTTTAACCACGGCAATCATTTTATATTTCAACATAGCTCAATGCTAATGTATCTCGTGGGTTTGTTTTGTAATGGGGGTGCTTCTGTAACGACAGGGAGCAACACGGGTAGTGAAGAGACAATTAAGGCAACAACTTGGAAAAATGAGTGTGTGTCTTTCACGATTTTTTTCCCCGTCTTGGAGCGTACACTTTGTAGTCGTTAATTTAATTGCTGATATTCCCTGAATCCCTGAAGAATATAAAGGATTAATCATCCAGTTCATTTCGACGAGAGATATGGCCTTAAGTGAATTGCAGTTTTACCATTTTAACCCTGTCTGCCCCTGAATGTGACAAGATTAACATTTTCAATTAGCAGTACGTAATTGCGGTGCGCGCTCAGCGGCCTGCCCACACCCTCAAAGGTGGAGGGGGCATTTCAACGGGCCATGCTTATGGATCTAACGCACCTCCGACGTTCTGTCATCAGTGATGGCCAGGAGGTGGCTTTTCACAGGCATCTTTGCGAGAGAACAAATCTGTGGATTCGAGGATAAAAAGAAAAACCTGACATGAGCATCGGCGTGAGTGTTGTAAAAATGATGGTTTCTCTTTTCTTTCTCAGGGGCGTTTGTGTTGATAAGGCAGAGCAGGATCAGCAGTCTCTCTCCTGTCTGGTTTTTAATGTCTGTGAAGAAAAAGATATTGATTTAATCAGACCAGACTGCTGCGGCAGAAAGGTATATACTGCGGGAAATATACCTTGAGCATTGAGGTAATAAATACTGCAGATGGACTCGTGCGAGCCGTTAAGCAGAACCTTTTGTGGGCTCCATTGACAGAAGGCCCCTGTGAATGAAGAGGCAGGCGAAGACGGAGAGTTTGTATTTTGGAGATAGGTGACTGATTTCACACTCTGAGATTTCTGCTGTGTCCTGCACATGCTAGGATCTAGCCAGATAGTGGGGCAGTCGCATATCAGCCCTTCCCTTCAAGGTGCTTACTATCGCATCAACTTGATAATAGAAATGCAGCTTTTTCAAGCTGACACTGTATTCATGGTTCACTGTCAGTGGGGCATTACATGCCTGCGCAGACAGATGCATTCTGGGTATGGCTGAGATACTGTGAAGATTTCAAATATAGTGAATTAGCAGTTGTATGTAGCCACATTGACCCATGGGTGTATTCACATAGACAGTTTTAAATAAATGAATACATGCAAATGCTGTAAATGTTGTTATTTTATCAGGTAAAGTTCACAAACTATAAAAGCAAAGCCTGATCACCATGTGTACATTTCAGTTATTCATTGGTTTGCCTTTGAAAATGACAGAGCTCAGCTTAGCTTTCCCATTTAGACAAAATTCACAGAAAACATGTTGAAGCAATTTCATTGTTGCAGTTATACTGATATGAACTGCAACACAGAGATGCAGTGGTGCAGTAATACTGATGTAATGAGGTCACAGGTGAATGCTTCTAAAGTCATTTACAATGGCTTTGAATACACCTCAACCAATTATAATCAACTCTCCATTTTGTTAATTACAACTGAATGCTGCACAAGCAAGAATCAATAACTTAAGAATAACGTACAGTAAATAAACTAATATTAATCATCGTCATCATCATTATTAAAGTAATTGTCTTACCATATTATTTGAATACATTCTTGAATGCATCTTAATTATGAACACACTGGTTTGCAGTGCAAACAATTTGACCATTTACTGCATGTTGTTATTCTTCTCCTTATTTCCCTACAGCAGATAATGAACTGGAAGTCTTGCCCATAGGCTTGATTCTGCATCGAAGAAAAAGCTGGATAAAGGCGCCTTTAATTACTAAATTAATAGAATGGAATATGCAGTGCTGTTTGCTTCAGTCCTAAATGGTAATATAACCAGTCATTACCAGAGGTAAACATTCCAACCAATCAGCTTCCTCAATCAACCTCCCCGAATTACATTTCCTGATAAATCCAGTGAATGATCCCGATATCAGTTCCAATTCTGATCTCTATGCCATTTTTCAGTTGTATCTTAAACATGTATTTGTTCAGCGTTGTCCATCCTGCATTTGCCGCTGCATCTTGCTCAACTAACTCATGTGGCCCTCTTGGTACCTGTTGTTGTTTTAGTGCCAGCAAAAGAAATCCTGAGTCGTAAATGTTCTTAGTCTGTATTGTTGCAATAAAAAGTACTTTGTACTGTGAAATGGAAAGAAACATCTCTATTTTGAGTTGTCCCAAAGCGAATGACTAATGAGTCGTTTTTTTGTTTGTTTGTTTTTTTTATCAAAAAAGTACAGTGTGAACAGAGTAGCTTTATTGCTGAAACAGTTGACTTGAATGAGAATAGAGAATTAAAATCACAGAGGAAACTGTGTAGTCCAATTCATAAGTGACTCGTATGAGCTGATTCTTTTTTTTTTTTTTGTGAATCATAAACGTACATTGTGAACAGTTTGATTCTTGAATAAAAAAATAATGAAAATTATTTTATTTGAAAGAAAGAAAGAAAGAAAGAAAGAAAGAAAGAAAGAAAAAAGTCTGAATCATAATATTTATTAGCAGATGGTTTTCTGGGTATATTTTATTGAATAACGTTGTCTTAAAAATCGAAGTCTTAGCATCTTGTTCTCCAAATGTTTCTTGCTCTTTATGTACACTTCTTAGGGAGTTTTCCTTTGCCACTGTCATTCTTCTTTGTTTTGCCAGTGGAGTAAGCCAATGCACTCTTAAAGCTGCTTGGAACGGTATTTATTGCAATTGAATAGGATTAAAACAAATGTAATATTTTCATTTTGTTTTTTTTTTACTCAAAAACTACAAATATAAATTCAGATTTAACACTTTCTGTTATTTCATATTAAATGCTAAGTTTTAGCCCTAACCTTAAACAACCCATATTTTCCTTTAGTCTGGACGCTTATAACAAACCTTTTTGTAAATCCAAGCTACCATTTATACTCATTATTTCATCTAATTCCATGGTGCAGAGCAAGGATTTGTCCATCTGTAACAGAATAACATGAAACCAGGGATATCCTAAAAGGGCTGAGACAAGAAAAGAAGTTTCTAGGTGGCTCAGATTGGCTTGCCTTTCATGTGGGTCCAAATTGGAGTCAGTGTAGGCAGGGAGGGGCGAGGGGGAGCTCGCAGTCCTCATTAGGCCCCTCTCTCTCCTCAGGTTGACCGGTCTCCAGGCCTTTAATGAGCTGGACATTATGCACAGCAGAGGGGGAAAGCAGGTGAGCCGCTTGTGTGTCAGAGAAAGATCACATCCAAATGCGTCATAATGAGAGCCAAATCCTGGCCCACGATGGCCTATCTGACAGCACAATATCTGTGAATGATGCCTTAATTATATGAATTGACTCATCTTAGTGTTTTTGTTCGAGGTTCAAGAGACACTGTTTTGCTCTGCAATATCCCCCCCCCCCCAAAGCACACACACCTCCCTGTCAACCAGACATAATTTGCAAGTCACAATGTCCGCTAGTGCCGTTCACACAACTGTTGGACAGCCCTGCACGGTTTGTCAGCGTGATGGAGTTACTGTTCCAGTTGATAGATATTCTCTGGAAACAGGGCTTTTACAGTGGCTGCATCTGAAATCGTAAACTCTTTGACTAGGTACTTCTTTTGAATGAGTTAATCTAAAAGTGCTCCAATAAACTTATGACGTATTGATTCAAAGCACTGAATGCATCAAGAAGTGCTGCATGGGGTATGAAATCTCGGTGCTCTTTGGTTGTATGGGATAGTATATAGTTAAAGACAAGAACTCTAAGGCACTCGAATTGTAGTGAAAAGTTAAAAAGCCTTTATTGCATCACTGGCTTTATACGTTAAAACTCTTTTACCTCTCACCAAAAGAGTTTTAAGGTATAAAGCCAGTGATGCAATAAAGGCTTTTTAACTTTTCACTACAATCCGAGTGCCTTGGAGTTCTTGTCCTTAACTTGTGATGCATTTAATTTGATATCTTGCCACTGTTGGTCCTGGGATTTTATATGTCAGTGGAATGCATGAATGAGCATTTGAACGTAGCGTTGGTAACATTTTTGGTTTGATTATGAAAAGTTCAATGTTCTACTCCATCCTAATTTAACTATGCATTTGAATAAAGCAGTATTGCCATTTTAAGTCTGCAGCTCTATGTCAGAAGCAGGGTTCCCGTTTTGTGTGATTTCACCTTATGTCTTTACAAACCTGACTTTCTTTCTTTAATGGAATGCTAAATATATTTATTTTACACCAAAGTCATTATTCCCTGAAGAGTTTGACATCTGCTCTAGCTCTCCTTGGTGTGTTTATGAATATGTATATAGCAGTGTCTTATTTGTGAATGAGTCTTTAAAAAAGGTTTTGTGAACTGATTTTTTTGATTGATTGAAAAGATCTGGTTTGAAAGAGGATTCGCTCATGAATCACACGAAGGACATGAAGGTGCAAATGTCAAGATTTTTTGTGAAAATCCGTTTAGACTTAAGACCCTTTCTTTCCCAAAGTTGACTGCATAGCAAAGGAATCACATAAACTGCGTTTATGGTGCTTTTTCAGAATATTCTTCAAAATTTCATAGGAGGAAGGACGTGTCAAGAGGGTAAATAAATAATGGCAGAAGTTGTGGTATGATCTGTTTTTTTTTAAGAATCCTCACTGTTTTATCCACGGATTGACAACCCTCATTGTCCCCTTGAGAAGAACTGAGTTAGTAGTCAGTCAGGTAATAGCCAGGAGGTTTTTACTGAGAACATAATGAGGCAGGTACGTTCTGGATTATAGTATGGATTACAGTCTAGTTTCGTTCCACCATAATAGAGCATTTCACAACAACCACTGAGCCGTGTAGAAACGCTGATTGATTCTGATTGATGAAAGCTTGTGTCTCAGAGACTGAAAGTAAGTTGTGGCTGCATTAGCCTTCGCAGATACACTAATCATACACAATTAATAAATCATTGCTAGTTCAGTTAGTAATTAGAGAAGGGAGGCTACAAAGCACTCGGAGCCGTAAGGTAATTAACGGGCAGGAATCTTAATGAAGAAAAGGTATTCTAAGAAATACACTAGCGCCCACAGGTTAATTGTGCAGTTTATTTATTAATACAACGTGATGACAGTAAGCAAAAATACAAAATGACCTCAGTTGGAGGAAAATAAAAAATGCCTTGCTTGTAGTGATGGCTTCTGCTCTGCTCCATTGCTGCAAATTTGCTTCAATATTAGCAAAATTTTGCTGACAGGATGCAAGCTGTGAGGGAGGCTTAAAGTTTCCAGACACTCCGGCTGTGGCACACACACACCGATCTCAGCACAGAGGGCATCAGCGCTCTCTCTTCAGCATCCCGCATGCTTAGCGCCTCACACACACAGACAGATATACACACATGCCATTTGCTAGAAAACCTTTGAAACAATAGGGAACATCATTAGCTCACTGGAAAGCCCAGCACAGATTGAATAGGCGAGGAGAAAGGGTGTTGTGTCAAATAGTCCAAATGGAAAAGGCGATGCCCACGGGGAGTGTTGCTCCACCTCTCAGTCTATTGACGTGCAGAGAAAAGGGATGGCACTGGGGGACAACAGAGAATAGCTCGTATCTCAGCGCAGGCCTCTTCTAGGAGCCCGTTACATTACCAGTCCTTTCATATTAACAAAACGCTATTCAAATTGACTCCGCCTGATGGATTTGTGAGATGCTGAACATTTCTTGCACCATCAATGCATGACAAAAACTTAAATCAAACATGCACGTATTTATTCAGTTTCTTGGTTTTTCTCTTTGGACAGTGTTATATATGTATATATATATATATATATATATATATATATATATATATATATATATATATATATATATATATATATATATATATATATATATATATAACAAAATCTAGTGAGGCTTATGTATAAAAAATAATAAGAACTTGCCAATGGGGTGTAGATAAAATGAGTTAACTAACTAGTAAACTAGTGTAGCAAAGTTTGTGGTCAGTAAGATCTTTTCAGGTTTTTAGAAATAAATTTGTGCAAATTTAGTAGTAGATTACATAAAATTTCAATGCAAAGACGCAAATACATGCAACTTTGTGCCAGGCGATGCACATGAAGCGAATTGGGCAAGGCATTTGACACAAAAGTGTGAGTCGCGCCTTCTGTGCAAGTTGGGTAGGAAATTTGCATGATGCATCATCATGCAAGCCAGCTTATTGAAACATCTGGTTGTTACCGAAAATGGAGGAGAGCATTATTGTATTTTTTATTTGCTTGAGTGACTTGGAAAACATCCTGCAAGTAAGCTGGAGTGAGAACCATGATGCAAATATTTGCTCCACTTTTGGTGAAAAATGTATTTGCCAAGTATGAAACCTACTCCTATAAATCTAATAATATTTTAGGGGGAAGAAATGGAACAAATGAATAAATGTTCACCTTTCATTTGTATTTAGCCTTCATACAAACAAGAAATGTGAAATCACTGTCAAATAAACATCTAATGCTCACCTTACTAATATTAATATATTTAACTTCAAACTATAAACTAACATACACTACCATATATATATATATATATATATATATATATATATATATATATATATATATATATATATATATATATATATATATATATATATATATTATAAAATCCTGATTCGCTGCTCAAAAAACATTTATTGTTATGTTGAAAACAGCTGAGTGGGATTTTTCAGGTTTCTTTGATGAATAAAAAGTTCAGAAAAACAACATTTATCTGAAATAAAAATCTTTTGTAACATTGTAAATGTTTTTATCGTAACTTTTGATCAATTTAATGCACCCTTGCTAAATGAAAGTAATAATTGCTATAATTTTTATTTCTTTAATAAATAAAAAGCTTTTGAAGCTTTTTAGTGGTTACAAAAGCTTTTTATTTCAGATAAATGCTGATCTTTGGATCTTTCTATTCATCAAATAATGCGGAAAAAAATTGCTCAACTGTTTTAAATATTGATAGTCAGCAAATCATCATATTATAATGATTTCTGAAGGATCATGTGAAGCTGAAGAAGACTGGAGAAATGATGCTGAAAATTTAGCTTTGATTACATAAATAAATTTCATTTGAAAATATATTCAAATAGAAAACAGCTATTTTAAATAGTAAAAATATTATTTTTTACTGCATTTTTGTTTATTTTGGATCAAATAAATGTAGGCTTGGTGAGCAGAAGATAATACTTTAGTAAAACAAAAAAAAGACATATCTTTCTGTTCAAAAACCTTTGACTGGTAGTGTAGGCTGATTATTCTTATAGATTAAAACGTGCTTAAACCAGGATAAAGAGTATAAAACATGCTCCGAGTTGCTTCAGAAAACAAAAACAAAACAATGAGCAACAACAAAAGCATGTTGCTGCAAACGGGCTTATTATTGAAAATGCAAACTGACTGTCTGCCAGCAGGAGGCACTGTGAGAGCGGCAGAACAGCGTAGAACCAGCAGTTTCTCCAGTAATGGCTGTAATCAAAGCAGCTCCGCTCATCAACACATCTTTATCAGATAAAATGAAAATGCCATCGAGACGCTAATTTAAAAAGAAAACATTTGATTTGAAGCACCATGTTAAAACTGTCTGACCAATGAGATGATTGAGGTGATTTTGTTCACATGCCTAGAGCTGCTGAAGTTGCAGTAAAACACAAATTGATGGCTCTCAAGCACAAAACGGTCTTGCCGAGCATGCATTGATACCTAAAAATGAAGAGGAAATAAGCAGACGAATAAGATGCATCAAGGCAAGATGAATGTAGAGCTGGTGGTCTCATTGGTGTCTGAACACCAGAGCTTTATGACAAACGCAACAGTGATCTTGATAAGAGGGAGTTGTTATGGACAGCCTTGTGTACCAAAGTATTTCTGTTTAACATTAAGCGCCATCTAATGACAGGGAGTGAATTTGCACATTCACTCGGCTCATCGCCAGTGAAAACTGCTTGGGTATGAACACAAAGACACATCGAAAAACACGATAATCGTACCGGTGTGCATGAGGCTTAAGAGTGCTTTCACACTTGGCCGATTGTTTCAGAACCTGGCACGTTTCCCCCTTTAGCTCGGTTTGTTTGAGCATATGTGAACACAGCAATCGCACTCAGATCCTCGCAAAAACAATTTGTCCAAGATGGCCTGAACAAGGTGGTCACGGCTCTATTGAAAATGAACCCTGGAGTGTTTAGATTGTAGTGAGAAAGCAACGGACCAACGAACCAGGCTATATCACAATGTATGATGGGTAATTACATAAGTTCTGTGAAAAGCAGTATGAATGGTTGATTTACAAGAATCCTGGAATCCAGCTAAAAATGATAAACAAATATAATGTCAGCTACAAAAAAACCCAACAAGCTGTTTGGGAATATAAACCGTGGAACTGTGGGCCAATGAGAGGACTGTTTACTCGCATTTTATTATTATTATTATTTTATTTTTTTATTGATCTAAAGATTGTTTTGCCAAATAATTAATAAACAAACACACACACAGTGGCTGGAATCAGTATCTTAGTGAATGGCAGCTGTGTAGATTGAATACAGGTCTTGACATTGGCAGTCATAATTTTGCAGTATAGGAACAAGGGTTGCACTTTATTTTACAGTACGTGTACTAACATGTACTTATAGTGTACTTACAGTATATTTATCTAAGAAAGTTCTGGTAACACAGGGTAACTACATGGGGTAGGGTTAGGTTTAGGGATAGGTTCAGGGTTAGTATCTAGTTGTTACATAGTTATTGTAATTACTATAAGTAGTACATAGTATGTACATGAGGAACAGGACTGTAAAATAAAGTGTTACCGGAACAAGTAAGTCTCATGATTGTCAAGACTCTGTTTGGACCCGAAAAACACAGCGTGTCCATGTCATTGATTGGCGTATTCTTAGTTTTGAGCGTTTCCTGCCGCGTCTGAAGCTAATGATCTTTGGTTGTGTCCACCCGCTGCTAGCAGTGGCATATGGGTGTAACATGCAGAGCAGAGGAGCTGGTGGGGAATGTGCAGAGATACGCTGCAGCTCTGCATTGTTATAGTGGGACCTAAAGAAACAGAATAACAAATTCATGCTGCATGTCGTGCTGTAAATAATTTAGTAGGAAGCTGTCCACCGCTTCGGCTTGTTCGGTTTGCTGACAGCCATGTTTAATAATACTCTTATTTACTGACCCCAGAACTTATAAAGTAGCGCTTCAGCGAAGACCTAGACATTAAAGGGATTTGAAGAATAAAAAGTTCTCTGTTGTGCAGGGCTGTTTGTGTATTCGATGACTTGAAAAATCAAATGTGCTGTACCTTGGTCTTCGGGACTGTTGGGTTTTGACAGTTTGGCACTCTTTGATCACTCAGGAATAAACCAGAGTTCACAGTGAAACCGGGGAAGTAATGGGCTCTTCCATACAGCATGTGTTGAGACCTCTGAATTTTTAAAGGCAGATTTGTCCACTATGAAAAAAGATGCGGCGAAAAAGGCAGTGTGACTATGAATATATTTTCCTGAAGAAACGGACAGGGGTATTAATCAGAATTATGGGAACAGTTGATAGGCATAGAATATAACTTTGATCCATAAAGATGAGGTGACATTTTTACTCTCACTCATCTCATAATTTATTAAAGAAGAGTTAAATTTGACATAATCGAGTCCATTATACGAACAACACTAAATAAGTTATTATATCAAATCTAATGCCTAATCTTAAATCATTTTCATTGCCACACATACAGTATTGCATGAATTATTTCTCAAAGGGCAAAATATTCCCTCGGAGTGAATCCTTGGGATTAAATTTTGAATATTTCTATTCCTATTCCTCTCTGTAGCTGCCTGAGAACAAGGTCATTTTGGCGATTTTGCAAGGTCTTTCATCCAAATTGAGTGAACCTTTAAGCTAACCTTGTAAACAGAAGTTGAAAAATAAATAACTCAACAAAATATAAGCCACACAGTTTTTGAATGCACCAAAAAAATAATTCTGTCAGCAGTAAATAGTGCATTTGGAAACTTGCGTGAACAGATTTCAAACAGTAAAGCCTGATAAAACCACTTGGTGACCATGACAGTCACATACAGAGCCACATTTACCTTTATGCATTTATTTTTGAACAGTTTAGAGCATGCTTTATATGTATTGTAAACATTGAAGAAGCACATTAGCTTGTTTGATGCATATGCTCATAATTAAATAAATGCCATTATAAAACCCTTTACTCATCTTTTTCCAGCTTCTGTAAATGCGTGCAGGTGTGTGCAGACGCAATTAAGATAAGAGAATAAGTATGTAAGCATAAAACGTCTGTTAATGTGTTGGAATGTGACGTTTGTCTTAACATTAATGTAATTAGCTTCAGCTTCTCTATGGTACTGAGACGGTTGGTGCAGACCAGAAGAAAGGGAGCGAGAGCTTGACGTGACTGTCTTTTAATTGTACTATGAATTAAAACAGTTCTCTTTTTAAGCTATAGGTCAGCACGTACACCTCCGATCTTGTCAGACACAAACACTCATTTCCATTAAGTCTGGCCTGCGCACAAGACTGCGGTGAACAAAGGTTTAAATCCATTTAACTTCTCAGCTCTATTTTAGAAACAGCAATTCCAGCTCTGTCACGAGCCCAGCGGAATGACAGAAAACACTGCCTATCTGAATTAAAGATAATGAAAGATCATTCTGCGGCTACAAGCAATAGTCTGTGATGATCTCCCACATTCTGTCGGCCCTCTTTTTTTTTACTTCCAGAGAACATTGTGTCGTTCGTAATTCCTCCATGTAGAATTGAGCAATTAATGAGTGATGGTGGAAGGGTGGGGGGGGGGGACTCAATTGAAATATACTTTGCTGAGACCCTTGTTCTGCTACCCTTGGGCATTTATTTCTAAAGTTTGTGTTTAATCACACAATCTCGACCATGATGGTTGTGACAGGTAATTTCCGTAATGCCGTTGACAAAGATGGATTACATGGAGGCCTGTTTGATCCCATGCTTTTGTGTGCCGGTGATAAGACCAGGTAAGGGTTATCTTAGTATGAGTGCTGGCACGATATAGCTACCTAATAAGTCCCAGGTTAATACCGGGTGAACGTTAAGGGAGTCGTTGTGAACGGCAAGAGGAGTCGCTTGAAAGAAAGAAAGACGGAATGAATGGGTCACATTTATTGGTGGAAACAGATTGAGCAATACCTGTTGTCAGTAGTTTTTTCTTGGCCATTGGCAAAAAATATATATGAATTTCAAAGTTTTAAATAAAACAAGGATTTTTTGGGAGTACATTGGGGAAAATATTTATTTGATCCCCTGCTGATTTGGTAGGTTTATCCACTTAAAAAGAAATGAAGAGTCTGTAATTTTTATGGTAGGTTTATTTTAACGGACAGAGACAAAATACCAACCAAAAAGAAAAAAAATGACATTATATAAAGGTTAGAGATTGATTTGCATTTTAGTGTGCGAAATAATATTTGATCCCCTACTAATCAACAAGAATTCCGGCTCCCACAGATTGGTTAGGTGTCCATGGACTGAAATCCTGTAGTGCCCTGCAAGGTCCCCCTGCTCAAGAAGGCACATGTACAGGCCCATTTAAAGTTTGCCAAAGAACATCTAAATGATTAAGAGAAGGCTTGGGAGAAAGTGCTGTGGTCAGATGAGTCCAAAATTGAGCTCTTTGGCTTTAACTCGACTCGTCATGTTTGGAGGGAGAGAAATGCTGACTATGACCCCAAGAACACCATCTCTACAGTCAAGCACAGAGGGGGAAACATTATACTTTGGGGCTGTTTTCCTGCTAAGGGTACAAGATTTCTTCACCGCACTGAGGGGGAAATGGATGGGACCATGTACTTTTAAATCTTGGATGAGAGCACTGATGATGGGTCAAGGATGGGTATTCCAGTGTGACAATGAACTGAAATTTACCGCCAAGTCAACAAAGGAGTGGCTCAAGGAGAAGGACATAAAACATACATAAAAGATTTTTAATAAAACATTCAAGTCTCCCAGTCACTGACTTTTACTTAAATTGTGTGATTTACCATCCCATGTTGTTTAAAACTGTTTATATATAACCAGATCGATAAACAGTGCATTTAAACCAATAAGTTTATCAATTTTACTAGCTATGTAATGCCTGTATGTTCACTATATAATGTAGCAATATAATGCCTTCCACTCACAGAATTAGCAGTTATCAGACAAAAATATAGTTGACAACTAGACTTGTCTTGTAATTATTTCATGACTCTAGACCAGGGGTGGGGAACATTGATCCTGGAGGGCCTGTGTCCCTACACAGTTTAGCTCCAACCCTAATCAAACACACTTGAAGAAGCTAATCAAGGTCTTCAGGATACAGGTAGGTTTTTCTTTTTCAGGGTTGGAGCTAAACTCTGAAGGGACACAGGCCCTCCAGGATCAACGTTCCCCACCCCTGCTCTAGACCATATACTGCATAAAAACATGAACATAGTGTCCGTGACGTCACCCGTGACTCCTGAAGAGCGTTTTTGAAGCTCAAACTGTGCAGAGCGAGCCATCGCCATCTTGGCAGGGCGTCACCGCGTGATTCTCCCGGACAATCGAAAATGGGCAAAAAGGCAGGAGCTGGTTGCTGAAGCCACGCCCACCTAGCATGACTGCAATGTCAGCAATGGCAATCCACCTGTCACTCAAGTGGCCATGCCCTTAATTATGCAGAACTTTAAGGCTTAATATAATTTAAACGGATAAGTGATAAGTTATCAAAAAATTCACCCCCCTCACAGTTGTCATGAAGGGTAAAATTTGCTATATAGACCAAAATCATGTTTTGCACCAGGCTGTAAACATGTCTTTCTCTGCTGTAAAGTTGGACATTTTAACATGGTGGGTCTATGGGATTGACTCCCTTTTTGCAGCCAGCCTCAAGCGGCCAGTGGATGAATTACAGTTTTAGTCAATTCCTTATTGGCTCCACGAGAGAGAGCGGGAGATTGTCGCTCGCTATAGACACTTCTTTGTGATGACAGTAGCATAAAACAATGAAATAATATTCTGTAGCCATATAAAAACAGCTGTCATGTGAGTGGGTAAAATGTACCCACTGGTGCTTTTATGTACACAGCGACCTCTGGCGGTTCTAGTGTTAAGGTCATGGAGGGGTCTAGACAGTCTCCAGACCTCAATCCTACAGAAAATGTGTGGAAGGAGCTGAAACTTTGAGTTGCCAAACGACAGCCAAGAAACCTTAAGGATTTAGAGAGGATCTGTAAAGAGGCATGGACTAAAATCCCTTCTGAGATGTGCGCAAACCTGGTGACCAACTACAAAAAAAAAAAAAACGTTTTACCTCTTTGCTTGCCAACAAGGGTTTCTGCTAAGTCATGTTTTGCTTGGGGATTAAATACTTATTTCACTCACTGAAATGCAAATCAATTTATAAACTTTATATAATGTGTAATTTATATATATAATTAAAATAAAAATAAAAAATTTTAATTACATTTTTTTTGTCTTTCTGCTAACATGTCTCATTTAATTCAGTATGTTACCTTACTTTGTAATTAATTGTGAAATTAACTAGTAACTTCTGAGTGAAAATAGTTTTTCCGTCCAAGATAAATTATAAAAATATTATTACAGTAGTTCAGAACTATTGTAATAGTTTTATAGCTTGTTCATTAATTAAAAATAATATTATTACAGTCAGTTATTTTTTAATAATAACAATAATAATAATTCTTTTTTTTTTAAATATGTTCTTTTTCTATTTATAAATATATTTCCCAACCCAGATGTCCAATATTTTCCTACTAACATTTTTACATTTATTCTCTCAAGAAATATCTTTAATATATCAAGAATACACAGTATCTTGTAATATGAGAAAGTCACATAATTTTTACCATAAGGTATTAAAGATTTGAGATGACAGATAAAACAATCTTCATAAAGTTAGATTTTTTTGTGTCAGATTTTGAATTTACATTTTTCTTTATCCTGATGAAAGCCTGTGGTTGTTTTTAAGGCCACAAGTGTTGCTGTTGTTCTTTTGTTTTAATCTGTACACCTTGTTGAGTTGGTAAGATCAATTTTTTCACATTTATTAGTGGTAAGATGCAGTGTGTGGCTATTTCATGTTGTCTCAACTCTGATAGGAAATGCAATGCATTCCATACAGGTGTGAAACCTTCATTGGAATGCATCAGGCAGCTAACGCAATAGATTTTAGAGGCATCTCATTGACTGGAATGATATCTAGGTGCTTGCTTTTCTTTTAAATTGGAATCAGTGATGGAACAGTTGGAATATTAATGCTTTTCTGAGTCGTTTAGCATTTATGGAGCTATGGCAAAGCAACATGAGTCCCATTGTGGACCTCCTGTAGTGTTCTATCTTCTCTGTGGTGCATTTAATAATTGGTACTCATTTTCATTCCTGCCACCCTAGTAGTTCAGCAGCTGGGTAATTACTGCAAGCCAGCTTTAAGACTATGCATGTCAGAGCATTGTGTGTGTGTGTTTTCCTCAACATGTTCACCAGATAATTCTACCCATATCTGTCGGTCTCTCCACTTGTTTCGAAACTATATTTCACAATTCACTTATTAACACCTTGCATTATTTGTAACACACAATATCGTGTTACATCACGTTCACACTCAAATTGCATCCCTCTAGAAATGCTTGCACTCAAGGAGTGAATTTATCTCTGTCCGGGAAGAGCTTGATCCCATTTGCCCCGGGGCGACAGAAGGCTGAAATCTCTGGCCAAGGCCTGTCATAATAAGACACTGACATGATGTCCAGATGTAATCTATGGGCTACTAGTTAAGCTCATTGTGCATTGCTTTGAGGCAGACCTGCTCAGACCTGAACATCTTTTTATGCAGCACTGGAAAAGAGGATGTTTCTTATACATTGACATAATTAATCAGGAGACAGAGTGCTCCCTCAATTAACACTGCAGGGAAAAGTGGAATTGGCCTCTTTTTGTATGTTGTGGCAGATTTAAGGACCTTTGTGGTGAGCAAACAAATGGTGAGGCCTTTAATGAGCAGCAAGAATCAGACGAAAAAGCTCGGAAATATAGTAGGAACGACGGTTATTTTAAGTAGCGAGGTAATTGATGATCTTACAGGAGAACATGGTGAATGGAAATGGAGGATGTGGAAATGGATGGATCATTTAGAGTTTGCTAATTGATTTTGGGCTTCGTTAAAGGTTTAGTTCACCCCAAAATTTTAATTGTCATAATTTACTCACCCTCATGTCATTTCAACCCGACTTTCTTATTTCAGTGGAAAATAAGAGAAGATATTTTGAGAAATATTTTTCTCTGTGTGTGTCCATAGTCAGTGGCATCCAGTTGACTTTCCTTTTGACCACATTGATTTTAGATTGTATGGGAAAAAAATGGTTTTACAGGCGACAGTAAGTCTGATACAGGTTTGAAATGACAAAGAAAAATAAACATTGGCAAAATGTAAAATGTTCAAAGTAGTAGTTAGATTGCTGTAACATGTTGAGTGTAAGGCTAAATCTTGCAGAAGTTTATTGGGAGATTGCTTCAGTGGGTGTGTGATGTCCGTAATGGTTTGCATCAAGATTTCGTTCTGTCATATCTCATAAAACATCACGACGCCGGAGCCGGTTTGTTTGCCTGTACACGCTAAAAGTAACAGAAGAAACGGTACCATCTGTCCTCCTTTTAGTAAGACTGACTGGCTCCGAAGTTCAGCGCAAACATCAGACATTTTGATATAATTTGCCAGCTGCTGGGTTAGCTGGCGTTTGAATTCCAGGTGCCGTGGCGGGTTGGTTGTGTGAGCGGGTGAATGAATGAGCAGGGCGTGTCTCCGAGCAGCAGCTGATGATTACAGGGAGTGGTCTCTGGAGACGAGTACTCCTCCGATTGTTCCCTACCTCACGCTGCCACTAAAATGAAGGCGAGTCCCTCCGGAGGCTCTTTGCTCTTTTGCAATCTTCATAAGGAAGTGGCAAGCTAATTAATGATATGCTAATGACTTCAACGCAGCATCCCTTCGCAAGACTTTCTCAATATTGATGTACTTGGATCCGCTGTTGTATTATACCGTGGATGGAGACGTCAATGAAACCCATGCGGCTCACAGTTTAATGGTCCTAGATTTTTTTCCCCCCTGAAAATATTATTGAACCTTGTCATTTTATATTCGTTGACTTTACTAAAAATAAACATCTAATTTTATCTTTATGACGCACATTTTCCGCCACATTCTTTGTTATCGTTGACAAAATCAAAACATGCTTTTGTTAGTTCATATTTTTGTCAGTTGATTTTCTTGGATTTGAAATCGTTCTCATAGAATCACACAATCCACTTATTATAGAATGTTCATGTGAATGTAACACATAAGCAGACTGAATCCCTTTTACGTCACGGTAAGGTTTTTCATTACTGGTTGGAATCTTTCTTTAAAGGCTGTATCTTTTCATTTTTTTGTTTTCTTTTAACTCACTCGAATCAAGACAGCGCCATGCTCAGCCGTGCAGAACTTTCAGAGCTCCACATATTAAGCGGTTAATTAATGGACTCCTGTCTACGCGCTTCAGATCGGATCCGTGGTGGAGGAGGCCCGCACGTCAGCTCTGATGGATCGCGGATCCGTCAGCTCCGAGGCTTTTCCTGTTGGTCGGTGCTGAACCGTTACTGCATGTGACAGCCCCTGGTCCTGTCAGAACGAATCGCCCCCTCCTCATGGGCTCTGCAGCAAAGAAAAGTGACACGTTAATGGAAACTAAAGCACTCTAATGGCAGTGCCTGGTGAAAGCACGGGGAAGTCATCCATGGCGTTTGCCCCAGCTCTCTAAGATGTCGCTCCGAATCGCCGTCTGGGCATAAAGAGCGCACGCCCTCGCCCCAGCCCTGTCCGCAACCCTTCCCCTATCCCTGTTTGTACAAACATCCTTTTAATGCGTTGTTGTTTTTTTATAGCCCATATATATCTGCTCTGGACCTTTGGGGTTTCGATTATGAGCCGAGGAACTAATTAGTAGAAAGACACCTTAGCATTATTTGTTATGATTTTAGGACACACAAACATCTAATTAGCACTTTACCGCTGGCCTCCATCTTTTCTGAGCGTTTGTCTTCTATTTAAAGGATATTCGGTTTCCATGGTTTTTATATATGGGAACACTGGAAAAGAGAGAAAAAAAAAAGGAGAAAATAGAAAAAGACGAAAAGGCACCGATTCTCTCTTCATTTTCTCACCCTCGCACGTTTCCACAGAGGTGATTAACGGTGAGATGGGATTGTTTTTGTTGCCAATTAAAAAGACAGCAAAGTCTTAATGCATTGCAATGAGCGCAGATCAGCAGCTGCTGTCAAGCCAAAGCTGGGGGTGGACAGCTAGCGTCTCCGCAGCTTCTGCTCTAGGTAACCAGCTGTGTGGAGGTGCTAAGGATCGCTTGCCTCGTCCCACCCAGTAATCAATTTGCAGGCCCCTAGCGCAGACAGCAGTGGGGTAACAAACGACTCGCATTTCTGTTGCTTCCAGACGCACACTCAAGTGCTAATGAAAGGCAGTCTCAGCTGCCATGCAATCTGCCTGCACTCCTCATTGCCCCCGAAAGTCCCCCATGCATTGGGCCCATTGTCTCAGTGCCGCCGTATTTTTGCCGGAGCCCCATCTGTTTTCGTAATTACTGTCATGTAAACTGACTTTTCCAAATTGTGCGATGTGCAAAGTAAAAGAGCAGCAAGGAATCTCTGATTAGCCTCCCGGCGCTGATAGTCGCTGATGCGGCCGTCTGTGGCGTTTGGAAAAGTGTCACATAACAGGAGACGGACGGTTTGAATTCCTATGCAGTCCGTGACCGCGCCAGACTTCGTGCCCGCCGTGATCCCGCGTCTTCTATTTCCAGCCCCGAATGGAGAAAATCTATCGCTCCTATTCGGTTGTGGCATTTTTTCTTTTATTTTCCTTTTGGAAATGATTGGACAAGATGCCTGCATTCTCCACCAACCGGGAGAAACAAACAATACTATATACAATGAGTCTCAGCCATCACACCCGAACGCCTGGCTCATCGGTTCCTGCTCAGCCCAGCTAGATAATGGCTGATTTTTGTGCACAAAACCCATAACACTGTGGCTGAGGATGTTAGCCATCATCCTGACTTAGGATTTACATTAAGCAAGCCGGGATCATAATGAAAAATAACACTAACAATGACCAAACCGGCTCCCTGCAATCCACCTCCATGTGAATTCATCAATCTTCCCTACACGTTCAGCACCTGCTGCAGTCCTGTCAACTTCCTGACACGGGGTGGAGGCAGCCAGTCCGTCCTTATTAGTCTGTCAGCGATGGTGATGCTCACATCGGGTGCACAGGCTGAAATGGAGCCCGGGCCTGTAGCTCCGCACCCTGCTACTGAAATACACCCAACCTGATCCTAAATGACAATGTGGCAAGCACTGCCACAGCTCATTTACTCAGACACTCAGAGGGATCTTAACACGCCAAAAGTTGTGTCGCACCTCCAAAAGCTGCCGTGGTTCGACGCAAACATCTGAGGGATGTGTTGTTTGTCATAGGTGTGTGGATTTTCTTTGGTGTTTTGCCCTCTAAGTGGGACGACAAGGTGATATTAGTTGTCGTTTTGATAGAAAATGTCACAAGTGCGTGCTGCCTTGTTGTTTAGCAAAACACATCTCCATCTTTGACTTTCCTGTTGGTGCGCCTTTGAGAGCTTGTCATTAATAATTAAAAAAACATAATGGAAACAACCAACCATGCTGCCTTTTAACAGGAGAGTCAATTTGTTGCGGTGTGGTGGGAGGCAGGAAACAGTTCATGGGGAGGGATTTGTATTCGTGTTTGTCATACTGTATCTAACTGATAACTCCACAACAGAGCGTCAAGCGTGTATTGCAAATGAGCAACGGCAAAGCAAAATAAGTATTAAGGATTAGCCACTGACAAGGATTTGTTTCCCCCTCTTCAGGTGCATACATGTATGTAGCAGGCCCTTCTCATTAGTGTAGCATGGCACACAATAACAGTTATTACACCAAGCTCACTTTTTCTGTCAGTAACTGAAGCTATAAAATGTCTGTGAAATTCAATCTAAACAGTAAAAGCTTGAAATAACCATGAACTGTTTTCCAGCTCAGGGTATGATTAAATTTTCTTCTCACCTTAAATGGTTTCTTCCTTATTCTGGGGTGGTTTCTATTGCTGTTGTGCGGCTATATAAAAGCAATGATTGTGGAAAACGTTTAACTGGGGTAATACTATATGTTCAGGTCCTTCTAAGTGGAAGAGGAAAACTTTTTGTTGTTGTTTTGGTCTAGTCCAAAATCTATCAAAAGCTGTATTTATTTACTTTCTCGAATTGCTTCTGGTCTTATTGTACATTATTATAATGTAAGGGTGGAAAAAGTATAACTCTCATCAAAAATGTAATAACTTTCTCCACCTCTGCTGATGTAACCCAGGCTGTGGGGGTGGGGAAAAAATATTCCCAATAATATCATGGCTCACTTGACACACTTCCAGCAAACCTCAATGGATACTGTGAAGCCCCGCCCTACAGGACTTAATACTGTATTCCGTTTCACTAAGAAATATGTCTTAAAGGGACAGTTCACCCAAATCAAACATTCTATATTCCTTTAATAACACTCATATCACTCCAAATCTCGTTGACAAGGTATTTTGAAAAATTCTGAGTGTTTTGTTGTTTCTTATTTTATATCCAATTTCACTGCATTTCATTGTTTAGGCAATCTTCAGTTGAAACATTATTCTTAATACCTTCTTTATGTTCCTTAGAAGAAAAAGGCAAACAGGATTGGAACAACCACGAGTAAATAATGACGTAACTTTTATTTTTGCATTAACATTCGTTTTCATTTTATTGCAGACATTATGAATCCCATTACTTGTTTTGTTTTGGTTTTGATGCCGTTAAGACCTGATGTAGAAATAAGTAACCCCAAAACTTGACCAGTTTACAGCATGGCAAAGATCAGAGCTTTCGTCCATTTCATTTTTAATCGAATCGTGCTATTATCGTGACATTAGGCTGTTCTCCGGTACCATACAGTGCAAAAGAAAAAAGCACACAAGCTTTAGAAACGTTGTTGCCTCCCTCCCCCCCTTCCTGCCCATCACAGACAGACCAATAACACAATGTACACAAGAAATCTGAGAGAGAGCCATCACTGACAAACAAAGAGATAAACGAGGTTTCTCTCTCTCAATATGCAGTCCCTGCTTATTTATTCAGTAAAGGCGAAGACAACAGACGCGCTGCAAAGGGCAACCATGCCTCATCACATGTCAAAGGCACAGTGACACGCAGTGAAATAAACACTACTATCTGCGATGAAATGCTGGCCGAATGCTCTTTTATTCCTAAAAAAAAAAAAAAAGATGCACTGGTTGACGGTCCAGTTAATATTTTGTACTCTGTAACATCAAGACAGGAAAAAAAATGGAGGAATTCAGGAGGAAAGGCCGAGAAGACGTCTATGGATGGGGAGGGGGTTAGAAATAGTCTTGCCTTCAGGCTATGAGTGGGGTGGAGAAGAAAAAGAGTAAAATGGAGCAAAGCAGTCTGCTGCCCTCTCCATAATACATGTCTGCCGGCTCCTCAGAAGCCCTTTTTAATTACGGCCCCTCGTGCAACATAGAAAAACATTGATTTTTATGACTCTGCTCTTTTAAAGTAACAAGGATATGAAATCTTATTATGGATTTGCGAGTCACCTTAGGTTGTAACGTGGTGCAAAGAGGGAGGGAAGAAGATTAAAGAGAAAGAACATGAATAATTCAAATTCTTTTCCCCCCTACTGTATATCTTTGCACTTTCTGCTTAGACCTTGGTCTGCTCATCGGTTGAATATCAGTTGTATTTAACATTTAACAGCTGTTAATGAATCTACAATAAAGGCCTTGCTGCTGATAGGTAGATAAGGGCCAGAGTGGTTTTAAAAGAAGCGTGATGAACAATACATTTAAACATTTGTGTGTGCTTTAATGAATTATTTAGAACCTCACATTTGGCCCAGTGTGCACACAAATGTTCTTTTATGATTCAGATAAGCAGTTACTCTTATGTGTTGCCCTTATATGTCGCTGTCTCAGTTTGCTCAGTGAACCTTTTTTTTCTTCTTTTTTGTGCAAGGCTTCCTTTTTAGCAAATAGTTACTGATATGGCTCATCCAAAGTCATTTCATTTCTTTGTATTTTAAAAAGACTATCAGCACATTTGTCCAATGATTAGTTCAAAATAACATAATATTTAATTATTATTATTTATTAATTTTTCACTGTAGTGCACAAAACTACTTGCATTGTTTCTGGAAGTACACATTGAAAATCAATCATAATGTGGGAGTGTGTTTGCGTGTGTGTGTGTGTGTGTGTTCTTTTTTTATCCTCAAAGACAAGCATATTTTTGATGCAGTAGCTTAAGAGGGCTTCTGGATCAACTACATTGTAAAATAGCAAAGTATGTTTTGTTTATTTTATTTATATAAAATATTTTTATTTATTTATTTGTAGTAGGAGTGCACTTTCAGTTTTGCATTGATGATGTCAGTATTTTTATACATACTGTGTGTGTGTATATATATATATATATATATATATATATATATATATATATATATATATGTGTGTGTGTGTGTGTGTGTGTGTGTGTGTGTGTGTGTATTCCATATCAAACATTTTTGATACAAGTGGTCTAATAGCAAGTTACCATAGTTACAACAGTCCTTATAACATTTACATATATACCACATTTTCACAGAAAATACGGTTACCATGGTAAATTTAAAGCACATACAGTATGTAAACATCTAAAGTTTTACAGAGATTGTCATGCAACCTTTATGGATAACTCAACTGTTTTGGGCTCATAATAATAGTAATTATGATTTTAAGATTTTAAAGTATATATATAAAAAGAAAGTAAATTTGTGTAACCTACTATGTCCAACTGTAATACATTGTGCTGGGTAATATTGTAAGACATAATATTGAATAGTCCCACCCTGCCCCATAGCTACCCATTAAAGGGTTAAACTGTTTACTTATTCTATTTTACACTATACTAAATAAGAAGAAATGTTTTACTCAACGTGTTATAAGAGAAGCTTCATCCAGTGATTATACACAATAAATAATAGTAAATAGCCAAGTGTTAGAAGTCATATCATTTCAGTAAATCAGGTATTAGGTTGGACAGGTCTTCCTTACAGCACAAAGCATTACAGGCTGACATGAAATGATTTTAATGGAACACAAATGTGATGGCAGTTTGTTTACGTGCTGAGAGTTTCATTTCTATGTGCGCGCTTTATGCGGCGCAATAATAATAAATTATAAGGACAGTTCAGTTTCACGCAAGAGAAAAAACGAAGAGATTCCACCACCCCCGTAAAAAAAAAAAAAAAAAAAAAAAATGAAAGTGTGATTTAGGATTGGCCCCCGCCCCGCATCACTTCGCCTCGGAGATTCAGATGCTGCTCAATGAAACAGACGGTGCGCCCGGACTCCTCTGACAGCGAATGGAAAATCACACGCGCTTCAACTTCACTACGTCCAGTCACCAACTCTCGTATCTCTTGCCTGTGATTGAGTTCATTTACGAGCGCCAGAAAAGGACTGAATAGAGTTTCGTGCATATTTACAAGGGCTTTACTTAAATCATCACGGACAGGAAAACACGCGTGCTGTGTTTTCGCTCATCGGGACGCTCGCGCTCAAACATCCACATTCACTCATAGCCGGTTATTCAGCCGCGTTTGCGCAAACTCCACTGGCTGCTAAAAGGCTTCATAACAGCAACCGATCCTGCTAAAGCAGTCTTTAACACCCCTTGAAACTCGGCGGACAGGACAAGACGAGCAGACGCAAACACGATGCAGCATCCCCTGACGGGCGGAACGTGCGTCGCCCTGCCAAACGTGGACATGTGTCCTCAGCTCTCCTGTGCCTTGACTTTCATGTACTTACAGCAGGTGAGTGAATGAGCTCCTCTCCGAGCCCGCGGAATCCAGTGCGAATATGCGAAACGCGGATTGTGGCAAGCCACTTTAGCATGCGCATATATATATATATATATATATATATATATATATATATATATATATATATATATATATATATATATATATATATATATGCATAAATATGTTTCACTAGTAACGATTCGTTAGATGCCTGTACTTACTCTGGTAAGCTTGTCGCTAGCTACTTCTTCATTAAGCTTTTTTAATATTTACCATCTCAATAGTAACTGTTCACACAGAGTAGAGAAAAGTGTGGAACAAAGTATCACTTTTTGACTTTCTCGGTTTGTGTACATCCACAATGGGTTCTATATATATATATATATATATATATATATATATATATATATATATATATATATATATATATATATTTATATATATATATAATATAATAATATATATAATATATATATCCACAGTAATTGTACAGTTGTCTAGGATAAATATGTCACTTTGTTTCATAATTGCAGTTTATACGTTTTTCATTATTTACCCTCAAGAAATGGAAGTGAAATGTGACAACATGCCCCCTAGGTGGGGTACATTGTAACAGCTGAGGGGCACGTTGTAGCATGATCATATGACTGCTTAAAATATTATCTGATAGAATGAAAAAAAATATACATGACAAACTAAAATATTTTGTTAATGAATATACAGTATATATATATATATATATATATATATAGATAGATAGATAGATAGATAGATAGATAGATATTAGATATATATATATATATATATATATAAAATAATGGCGTTTTTTAAGAATTAAAAATAATCTGATTTTAGAGTTTGACAATGAACATATTGCAACCAATGCTTGGGACGACCCACATAATGAATGAATAATCATTTCTAAACATTAAACATTTATTTCAGTCTTTGGTTAGTCTTTATTCACCTGATTCTCATTGTTTCTTATTTCATAAAGTAAATAGTGTAAGTTACATCGCTAATGTCACAGAATAGCACATTGTAACGCAGTGTTACAATGTGCCCCATCTGCGCAACTGGATTTTAAAACAGGTTAGTGTCTTCTGCTAGTTATCAGAGCATTAAAAAACAATCTGAACTGATAAATAACAGGTTGGAGATTAAAATAATATCAGATTAGTCTCAATTTAAATGAATAAAAAAAAAAACAGATTTTACTATGATAAAATAAATGTTTAGCGATATCTTCAAAAGATTTTTGAATTTTGGCACACATTTTGTTTACATATATAATGTTGATATGTCAACTAATAAATTCTGTAAATTTTGTTATGCTAGCAAGTGTGGAAATATTCAAACCACGTGTGTTACAACTAACCCCGCATTACTTTGTGCCCCGCGCTCCCCTATATTCCATGCACTGGTACTGTCCAGACAGTATTACATTTCAGTTGTTACTTGCAAGTTTAATGGAACTGTCAAGTAGCTGTTTGGGCTAATCATTATGTAAGACAAGTGAAAAAGTAGCTGTAACGGATGAGGTAAGATATTGTGGGCATTACATTGGATAGTTTCTGATAAGCAGGTGACTCTGGGTAAAAGTGAAGTTAATAAAAGTGATAAATAAATAAATAAATAAATAAAAGTGAATCTGGGGCCAGTTGGATAAACTTCTTAGATTAGTTTAAATAAATTAGTAATCGTAGACTCGGTTCGACATGGCTCAGCACCATAGCCACGGCTCGTCACAGTTTGTCTTTCCACTGCAGTTTAGTATGGCTTTAGAGAGGGCAGGATTATTCACATGTCGTTATAGTTGCACCGCCTCTACTGCCACGAGTCTCCATCAAGCTCTCACTGGATCCTCTCCTCTGCTGTCAGCGAGAGGAACATCTGTACTTCCTCAACAGACAACAAAACTTTTTGTTTATTAAAAAAAGGTTTGCTCGTTTAAATCAGTCGCGTCATCTTTGCTAGCTGTGCTTCTATCCGGCCAATCAGTGATCAGCAGAGTTTACATTTCCGTCACGTTTTGGTAACCTCAACTGAG
Source organism: Carassius auratus (assembly GCF_003368295.1). Classification (NCBI taxonomy): domain Eukaryota; kingdom Metazoa; phylum Chordata; class Actinopteri; order Cypriniformes; family Cyprinidae; genus Carassius; species Carassius auratus. The sequence goes on along the minus strand of NC_039270.1, from coordinate 16,031,935 downwards.
GTGGGACTAAACAAATTACCAGGTACTGTACCCAGAGGAAACCCCCCCAAATTGAACCATGCCATGACATTAGTGACTGTCTATGCATCTGGAATATATACAAGTAACTATTAAAGAAATTCGTAATTTGAAAATAAATGCTAGTAAGGAATAAATGTTCAAGTGGCTTGCCACAAACAGTGTGTGTGAGTGTGGGTGTGCAACCAAGTGTAAGTGGAACACAGATGAGATTGGACAGTTTGGTAAGAGGGGGATTTTGTCTACTAGTGTGTTGGCGTTTTGGTCATGGATCTTTTGTTAATCATCTGTCGCTATTTAAGTGTGCACATAATTAATTGAAATAAACATTCTGACATGTCATCTGTTTTGAATCAGCCTTAAAAGTAGTCTATATATAACTACATATCCTAAGGTTGTTTGGAAGAGCATGAGCTGATTTTCCACTTCTTGTAGAGGTAAAACAGTTCATGTGGTTTAACTGTGTGATAAGCAATTCTGCTGACTCTTATGACTTTGCTACATGATATCCTCATGTGCTCAGCATATTGTGTGTGCATGTGTCTAATGGGTTTTTCTTGCTTTAGTTCTCGATTTTTTTGATGTTATTATTTTTTTTTATATATATAATTACTTTTATTAGATTACATTTAAATCTCTTTTATGATTAACTTGGATCATATTGCACAGTTAAAAAAAAAAAAAGATTTTTAATTTAGAGTCATTAATGTGCTAGACTGCACCCTTGGGCATCTTTTCATCCCCTGATTATCTGATACACTTGATTGTCATCAGTGCCTTTTCCAAACAGTAAGTCGGCTCCTAGAGTGATGACAATTCAAAGGGATTTATCAAATCAGAAGTTAATCTATGGTATTGATCAGTCATCAGATCTTATGTGCCAGTGCATGTCTCTCTCCAGACTCGACGTGCCTGAGATCAGTGATCTCATTTAACTTTCATCTGTCGCACCGAGCCACCATTAACCTTCAATGACATCTCTAACCTTTGTCTTATCCAATAGAAATTGCATTCTGTGTCAGTTTAATTGCACATACATCTGAGTGATAAATATATTTTTTTTCTAACAAAGAGACAGGTTTTATTTCTCTAATCAAGCCAGAGTATATCAGTCATCCATTTCTATGGGAGAACAGATGCTACTTTAAATGTATGAGGCTTCAGTACCAGGTTGCATGAAGCGAAAATCATTTTAATAATTTTTCTAGTTATCATAAAAGTTGCTTTCTTTTTATATATCAGTAATTTTGGTTGATACTCCCAGTTTGTATTTGGCAAAATCCTTTTTCTTTTCTTTTTGCTGGGATTGTTCCAAGATCATCGTGACATAGAGGTTGATTTACTTGATTTTTAGTTTTCTGTTTCTCAAATATTTATGTGCCTGCACAAGCATTTCTGTTTTTCTGTGTGCGCGCGTTCATGTGTGCTGAGTGAACTGGGAATCTGGGTCTTTGAGACTATTTATAGCTGAGATGCAAGACATTTTGAATACATCTCACTACAGCTGGGGTCTCATTCAGGACTAGGTACAGGCGACGCAACTTTATTTTCTTTTTCTCGATTTGCTTTCTTTACATGTGGGTCACGTGTACGTGGCATGCAGAACGATGTTGTCTAAGAATAGTTTATGTTTTATAGTGTATATCAGCAGTACCTGTAAACTGGAATTATGGATTGTTTGTATCCAGTGGCAGAATTATTTTCATCAAAGCAAATAATTACTTAATAAAACCGGAGCGTCTCTTAGCGACAGCTTCATGTTGAACAGAGACGTTTAATTACTTGCTTCTATTAAAAGGCCCAGCAGTCAGAGCATATATAGCATATGTTATCCCTACGTATACGTGTGCTTTTCCCAGCACATTTTTCTAACGCTATTGGTTTGCATTCACCCTCAGGACTAGGGCGTTTTGTACAGTGCTTGTGTCAGGTTTAAGCAGCTGCCAGATAGACCTCACCTGACCCTTAATGCTGGGGGCGTCCTGCACCCGCTCCTATCTCTCTCCTGCCACAGGACCCCAGCCTGACCTGGGGTGGGCGGTGTGGGAGGTGTGGTCGCCTGGTCTTCACGGCTAAAATCAATCCAGCCCAAAGTAACATGGCTCTAGCTTTCTTTCAGCAGATCTTTTACAGCCCCCATCTCACTCCTCTCTCTCTTTTCGCTGCTCCCATCTGTGCTGACTATGCGTAACTGCTCCTCTCTCTTTCCTTTCCATTACATCTGCTTAGGGCTGTTCATTTATTTAAGTACCCAGCGCACCCATACGCCATCACGCCTCCTGGACCCTTTTGCCTTTCACTGTTTCCTTCTCAAAAAACGCTCATGCATCAAAGTAATAAAAAAATAAAAATCGTGATCCAGGTGACGTTTTGTAGTGGTGCATTTTTGTGTAGAATGACGCAAAACCGATTCGATTTGGGGCTAGTCTATTGAACTGGTGTGTGTGCATGTGTATGTATACACTAGATATTTATGTGGCATAATATATATTTTTTTCTGTTGACTTTTTGACTGTAATTATGTACATAAACATAAATACTATAAATAAATGCTGTAAATGGTATACTAAATTGAAAGACCATTTTAAAATTAAAATATACTTCTAAATTAATCATAAATGAATTTTGTTATGATGAAAATGGTTTGATTCGGCTGTTATATTTGTAGTTTAAAATTCATTACTGAGTAAAAAAAGTCAAATGTAGGGCTTTTTAAAATGTAATAATAATAATAAAAAAGTTAAAAGTAAGAAAAAAAAAAAACGGTTACCAGTTACAGAGCCTTAGATACACTCATATATACATGAAAAATTTGAGAAAATCTTGAAATCATGATGTTTTTATTTTAAAAAGTTTTAAAAAGTTATGTAGTTATTGTTATTGAGTTATTGTTATAAAGTTATTGTTATGTAGCTACCCAATTGAAAAAGTGCTGCTTTATTTCTTTAATGGCTCTTTTGGCTTCAGTGTTTATATAATTTTTCTCCCCTCAGTCCTCAGTCTCATCAAAAGAGTAGTGTTCAGATTTCATTTAAAATCAGACATTCTGCCAAATCAAATTATGGTTAATTTCATTATTTCCTTTTTGAAATAGCTTTGGAAATCAATTGCTGTTTTTATTTTTTTATTTTTTCAGGTAAGCATGGCCCATAAAATGACTGATGCTGATTTTCAAAAGTATTTTAAGCGTCAAAACTAAAGTGGAGACGATTAAGAGCTCGGGTGTGAGATTGAACCTGTCCTTTCATTGTGCCGGGGGAGGTTTCTGAAAGGGCAAATATGCAGAGAACGATACAAGCATGTTCAAACAAAGACAGTGAATTTAACATTTAACCTTCAATTTGAGAACCACCCCCGCCATAGACGCTGTCGTTTTGTGTGTGTGTGTGTGTGTGTTTTGTTTTCAGAGCTAATCTCTCATCTTTTCGATCAAGATGCATTAAAAGCTAACCAGAAAGTTTAATTTGTATTTTTGCATGGCATTGAAATCTATATCCTTGGCTCTTTGTGTAGTGCTTCATTTATTCCATCCACTTCCCATCTCGCAGCCCTCAGCGAGTCGCTGAAATGAGAGATTGGTCATGTCATCAAGTCCTGATGAGTTTTCAAACCCTTCAGTAAGCATTGACAGGCAGGTAAAGGCCAGGGCTATTGCGCTTGTCATGGGCCATGACTCTAAATGATCACATCCTTTTGTCTGCTCTGTTTGCATGCTCATAGTGGAAGTTGGTTATTGCTTGAATGCAAACAAGAGGGTAGTGAATGTCCTAGGTCATGTGTGCGTGTTGTGCACCGGTGCATGGCCCTCTGGGAGAGAGAGATAGAGCGCAAGGCAGAGGAAGAATGAGGTGGGAGATTGCTGAGGGACGAGAAAGAGAGTAAGAGAGAGAGAGGCAACGCGTGTAAGGAAATGGGGGCGGAGACCATCTGCCGGGCCTTGTGCTCCTGTTTGTGTGTTTGTGTGTAGAAGAGTGATTAGTCTCTCACGTTCATAATAATGTCTGTTTGCTTTTGCAGCTGTTGCACAATTTACCAATTCTCTCCTTGTCCCCTTTTTTTATTTTTAGTTTTTTTGCATGTCCGCAATGCAAAGGCACCCTCTGTTCTCTGTGAGCATCTTACAGTTCATTTGAAGCGTCTTTATAGTGTCGGAGGTTTTGTTTTATTTCTGGGAGACTGTTGCGTGTGAAACAGTATTTTTGTGAGGATGTCGTACTCATGACACGTGCTTTGCTCATAGAATTGTTCTGTGGTCAGCCCTCATCCCTAATGGGAAAATCAGTTGTCCAAAAACGTGCATTAGTGTGAAAGTTTGCTATTAATGCACGTTGTATGAAAAGGGGTGCTGTCACGAATGTTATGTCCTTTTTTTAAAGAATTTAAAGCAAATAAATAAAAAGGAAGATAGTTGTAAAATAAATGTCGTATTTTGTAAAGTAATGCGTTTGAATTAAACGGCTATGTTAAAGTTTCTTTTTTTCAAATTTATTTATAAATTACATTACATTAATTACTTAAATGATATAATATGAGATTTTCAATTCACTACGGCAAAATTTGACTAAAAACTTGAATAGTTTGCATTCCTGAATGGATATTTCCTTACATTTTTATAAAACAGTTGCCAAATGTTAAATATTACAACCTACCTCACACTCTTTCAACCTTCAGTTTGGCCATATCCAATAATTGGTGATTGTCCCACTAAATGTCTATGGTAGTTAAAGCACTGCTCCTTTTTATTTTTATTTTTATTATTTTTATATGAAGATTACATTAACTAGTTTAGTTAAGCATATCATCTGAAACTGCAGTCACATAACTGCTGTACATTTTTAGTTGATGTACAAGTACTTTCTTTTTTAAGTCATAACCATAAATACGGAAAAATATTTGTGAAAAGATCTGCTATCTGTACGAAGGTTGTTGCTCGTTCTACATTTAGAAGGGCCTTCTGCCTTTTAGTACTCCCTCAAACAATAGCATCTACATCTGCAAGACTGAAGACTGAGAGCAGGAGGGAAAGATGCGATAGACTGATTAAAGCAAGACAGGAAAGCGTTGAGAACAGAAGCAGACGGAGAAAAGATTGAGCCGAAGCCCCGTAATGCGCTCGCGTTCGTGTTTGTCTTCTGGCTGCCTGAAAGTAATTATCCAGCTGCTGAGCGACCGGGCTCGAGCGATGTTTTATGAGCTTCTGTGTTTAACACATCCAAATGAACAAATGTCAGCTCCCGTCGTGCTGGTTAACTCTGTCCAGCAGGGCCTTCACTCAGCTGTGACAGGCCTTGCTTAATGTGAGCGCTCCCTGCTTCTGGTCAGTCAGCAGAGGCAGTGAGACCGGAGCCCGATACGGAGGAGGTGGAGTTGGCATGTTGAGGGCTTGCTGTAGATTACGGCCACTGTAATTGCTCTGAAATGGAACTGCATCCCAGCCAGCAGGCAGCTCATTAGAAACAAACCCCAACATATCAAGTGAACCTCAGGGAGCTGTGGAGAAAAAAAAAGAAAAGGAAAAAAAGGCAAAGAAAAGCAAGAAAAAACCTGCATCACCAGCTTCCACATCTACAGCTGTGTCTAGACAGTTCCTAAAAAAGTTGTTCAATTATTTGGATCGTCGGGAAAAACTGGGACAGTTCTGTTTTTTGTTTTTTTGGAGGGGAAGGAGAGGGGGAGGGGCTGCGGTCTCATTAATGTGAATCAATATTTAATCAGATGCACAAATGTGGCACAAATAACAATATCAGGATTGTTAGCGTTTAGCCTTTTTTTTTATTCAAAAATGTAATCCAGTTGGTGTTAATTGTGAGTCTCCAGAGAAACGGTGTCAGTGCAGGGTTCACGTCTCACTCGCTCTCGTCTGATTGACAGTATCCTGGAGCCGGGGGTCTGCGTTGGGCTCCTCCCCAAGCTGAGGCCGTGAATATAGCCTGTTCTGCTTATACGGTAATTAGACAGGGAGCGATCGCTCCACTGCAGCGCCCTGCCCAAATTCAAGCCCGCTCAATGGCCTCCAGCTGAGCCAAGATCTCCGTGTTTTGATCTCGGCTGCTTCTTATATTTGCTGATCTCACAAACATACACAGGGGGTGATGTATTAGTTAGTCAGACTGCAATTTCTAATGAGGAGTCATCATAAAATGCTGCTTCAAGCCACCGAGGAGAGGTGGAGGATATTGTCGGTGCGTTTTTGTTATGAATTTACTGTGGAATCTTTCTCCCGGCATTCTCCCTCTTCCTTTTCTCCGCTTATCTTATTATTTCCTACTATTTGTCCCTTTAGTGCTTTCTGACTTGATTTGTTCCGCAGCAACCCTGAGCAGTGCAGAAAGCCAAGAGTTTGGACGTATATTGGAGGTTATAAAAGACTGAAGGATGAGTGAAGTTATCTGGGCATGGTTTGCTGATGATTCGTCACACAGTTCACACGCCGGCCATCTTGGTAACACCCTGAGTGCCGATTTTCTATGATGGTCATTTATTTTGGTAGGCAAAACCCCAGAAATTAGTTAACATTTTAGCACTTCTGGTTTCCACAATGGGTTGTTGGTTGCCTAAAATAAGATCTGTGGTTAACACAAGCTCAATATATTTTATTGTTTAATTCTACAACATATAATACATCAGTAATAACCCTCGTGGATTTTTTTTTTTCAACTTTACTTGAAAAAGGCTGTTGTTAACAAGAGGCTAAATGGCTAAAAACATTAAATGTCATCAGACTGAAAAGGAAAATGCATCTACTCGCTAGTTATCTTTTACACCCTTCTTGTACATTGTATTTAGAATGATGCACTTGCAAACTTTTTTAAATAAACACTGTCATGCGATCTTAGTGTTATTTGTTTATATACCCTATATTAAGCTTCTTACTTCTGCCATTTGCATTTGTCTTCAAAACGAATAAAAGTTTTGTCCATTTATGAAGATTTTTTGTAGTAATCCAAAAGCCAATGGAAAAATCCTATTGGGTTTTTGTTGAGGGAACCAGGGTGATGCTAACTTCCAGATTGGCCTACAAAAAAACACTTCTTACTTTGCTGCAAATGCTTAATACAACTCGTACTTATTTTAACGTGTTTTTAGATTATGTTTCTATTACATATTTTAAGTCATAAATTAATTATGAACTTAATGTTTGTTTGTTTTTCCCAGGTTGGTCCAGCTAATGTGCATGCATTTTGGTTGGCTCTTTAACTGTAAGGTCGCCATTTAACATTGCGACTTTCCCCATTCAGTTTCCTGTGAGTGATCTGTCTTTTCCTACATATACCAACTTCCAAGTCTTTTGCAATGCGTTGATAAAGAGAGTCTTTTTCTTGTTTGGCTTTAATAAACCCTGGTCATGTGAGACACTCGTCGCCTGTGATGTGGTTTATTTGAGGTGATGGGATCGAGTGCAGAAGTTAATGTAAATGAAATAGTTGGGGAGGAAAAGATGGTGTGTGGATATAGTAATTTGAGCAGGGAGGTTGTGACGTGGCAGCTTGGATTAATTAATGCCCTGCTTGAGGGGAGGCAGAAGTCAGGAAGACAAGAACGGGCGAAACCATTTATGAGTCCTCCACACCTTTCTCAAGGCTATAGAGAAACATTCATTGCGTTCGTACCATGAAGAATGACAGTGTTTTTTAATTCGCTTCATCGCCGGCATTTTGTAAACAAACTTGCACGACACAACATGAGACCTTTTCCATGTGTCAAATTGATGAAGAGTCATGTTTGGCACTGCTTTATTAGGAAGTCTGTCTTTTCAATTAGATTATATTTTGTTGGCCCCCTCAGAGTTTTTGTCTTTTCACCAGCTTCCCTTTTGTGGGGTGTTTGTTTTAGAACTATCAATTCATATTCATATGCAAACATTAGCATTCTATTTAAGATGTCCCAGAATGCACTGTGCCTCTGGTTTATTCAAGAGTGAGATGAATGTGCTGAGAGGAAAAACACTCCAAAGTAACTGATATCAGTGTATTATTATGTGACAGTTTTATCTGAAGCAATATGGCATTAGATATTGATGTTATATATTTGTATTTGTTTTAAAGCTTTATTTTCTCTATTATATAAAATGATATATATCATTTTTGTCATGCATTTCATATTTCATATGTAGGTCTTGCACTGTGACAGTCTAAGGCCAGTGACAGCTTAAAGCCAACACAAGCATTTGAACAGTGCTGACAGTCGTGTCGTCAATCAAATGGCGTTCATGGCAGACATTTCACCAGGTGTCCATGGCAACTCATTTCCCTGTCTGGTACGGGATGAGCGGTCCGGCTTTAGGCAGTGGACAGGTTCATCCTCCACAGGGCCCACCCACAGAGCCGCAGATCAATATCTGCAGACAGCAGTGCAACAATAGAGAGGCCTTATCACAGGCCCCAGCAAGGGCCCTCAATTGGCTCCTCCATTTTGAACTTTCAGGCCTTTGATATTCAAACACTGCACACTGAATAATTGAAGAATCGGCGTCATTACAAGACTCTAAGCTTTTCCCCCTTGAGTACAGGAAGTGCCAGCCCAGGCTCGGTGCGGGCTGGGATTGGTAGACTAATTTCACCTAAAATGACAGAGAATCCAGTACTAAGCCTACTCTGTTAAAAGGCTAAACAATTAGGTTCTTTTTCGATCTCTTTCTGGAGATCTGGTGGTGACCTAATTATTTTGTTTTGCGTCTTTATGTTGCACAACAGAAAACCCACTCAAAGGAGAGGGAAGGAAGGAGCAATGGAAAAGAAGCAGTGTGCACGCTCCCTCTATTCAACCTCATTATGTCTACTGGCATTTTAACTCCTTTTGATGATTAAGTGAGAAGAGAGGCAACGGGCTGCATGTTGTCTTCTCACTTCTGACACCATCTCTTTGCACTCTGCTTCCCTCTTTGTTTCTTTACAAAATGTGCTTTGCTGGAGAAGGAGAGAGCGCTTTAATGTCGGATTCCCAAACGCACTAAATCCTTTATTTTATCTGGGTCAAAACTGCCTCAAGAGCCTCATCAAAGGCCGAAAGGGTACAGAGGTGCTGCCTGAGACAAAGCCGGGGTGGAAGGCTTTAAATAATTTTGCCTTCCCTTGTATTTTTTCCCCTCTCGCTCTTCCTGAAATAGCAGTTGCGGTGTTCACGTTTTTGTTATTTGGGTGCGCCTCTGGACATCATCTCCTTTTTTCCTTTCATCCTCCTTTTTTCCTCGCTCCACGTAGTTGTGTAAGGCCGACTAAATGAGGACAGTAGAATCCGTCTCCGGCTGTCGTGCTGAGAAACACAGGGAGATCTGAAGAAACGGCCACTGCAGGAATCCTTGTAGCACTAGTCGAGCTTAATGGAGGAGCCAGGTGCGGCCCAGATGATGCCATGGGGCCCTGTGACCGTGAAGGGAACAGGGTTGTGCACCGTATAGAATTGAATTGAGTCTGCCTTTTAAAATCCAATTAAAGAGCTGAATTCGAATTGAGGTTTTGAAGCATATTTTGTTGAAACAAATGACAGCTTTGAATTTTGGATGGGTGGATAAATAAATAGATAGGCCTTGTCACCTGTTTGTATTTAGGCTATATTTAATAGGCAATACTTTAAATATTATTATTATATTTTTATTAATATATTGTAAATATATATGTTACTGTTTATATTATAGATAGATAGATTACATTTTTTATATTTAGTAATATTTATATTAATGTGAAAATATAATGCATTTTAATGTTTTTTATTATTATTTGTATTACTTTTATTAGATTGTATTCTTTAGTTTCCCTGCTATTCTCATTCATCTCCCCATAGGGTGTGGCCAATTCAATTAAAATGTATACCCATTAATTGAAAGGGAGCCAGTTCTTCAATTCTGATGTTTGCACAGCCCTGGAAGAGAATATGAGATGGCACTGCTGTAAAAATAAGGTGAACGTTTGTGCCCAGGTTGCAGGGGTGTGTGAGTAAGGTATTATGCATGGTCATGTCCACAAGATGTAGCACTACACAACGACAGCTGGGCTATTGTCTCCCCTGTTTGCACACGAGCCAGCGCAGTATAGGATTATATATGCAGCACTACAGAGGGGAAAGAGAATAATAGCCAGATATGAAAGGACGAGTCCCTCATGGCTAACCGCAGCAGCTGGACAGTAGGCCAACAGCAACCTGGAAACAAACATATGCGCTTGATAAGTAGCCGTGTTGACTTTTCTAGAGGATATACCAGTGGGCGGCTTGGTAAATGTTTTGTGGGAGGCCATTATTCTGGGCTTTTCTCTGCGTGCTCCCTTTTTTTTTTGTCGTGCTGAACTTGAAGGTTTTTAGTTTCATCCGAAATACGAGCTCACAAACAAGCAGCTGTAGAGGAAAAAAAGCTGTTTGTACGTTGAGAGCTTCGCTGCTTCTATCTCGGTTACGTAATTTCCTCAAGGACGTCTCCGCCAAGACCGCAGCCTGGACCGTTCCAGCTGCTGTTCTCCCCGCTCCCTCCTGCAGCCATTGGACTGATCACTCCTGTAAACACTCTGCTACTGTAAATTGATCCCAGCGTGGGCTTATCAGAGGTAGCTAGCCTGCAGGTCTGTGACTTGGAAAAGCAGAAAACCGTATTAACATTTAACACATTCTCCCTATCCGACGGCAGATAGCAACAGCATGTCAAAACCCATCTTCTCCACATCATTGTGGTGAGGCCGGGGCAATGATCTGAGAATTGTGTGCTAACACAGGGGCCTCCGTTTCTTGAAATGTTTTGGGAGAAGGGTGGAGGTGGTGTTGGGGAAAGAAAAAAGCTTGTTGTTGCACATGAAATGTCAGGGAAAGGTAACGCCGTTGAGGGCCGGTTAGGAAAAAGGTGGCAGAGGAGAAACAGGTGCGGGGCTCGGTGGGTGTCTAAAGCCCTGGATCACACTGCGGCACGCGCTACGCAGTTCACAATTCATTGGCTAATGGCTAGCGTGTGTCTGAAAACAGAAGGAAAACCTTCAAAACAAACAAGAGCACTGCAGTCCCCACAGATGCACTAATTTCCTTTGAAAATAATGAACGCCTGCTATACAGTATGTGTAGAGAATGAAATTTTGATGAGAACCCAGTTAGGAAAGAGGTCATTACTGTGTTACATTTGCTTGTTTATCTATTTAGAGAAACTGAGTAGGAGAATAAAGCTTCTCTTGGCAGGTTAGGTCATGGAACAAAGCCTATCGCATTTATCATTGGAAATAATAATTATTTGGCATTTACCCTTGTGAAATTACCTACTCAGGCAGAAGAGAAGAGAAGCACGACGTTTGAGCCGAGAGCGAAAGGCTGAGCGAAAACGAATACCTTTAAACGCTGGATCTGATAACGGTAAACAAATTGATTTTTGCTCAGTGGGTAGTCATAGGGAACTTATCTGATCCAGGCGTGAGTCTTAATTCAGCTCACCTCTTCACGACGAACAAAGCGTCTTGATGAGGGAGCCATCCGTTTCACCTCCGTCAAAGTGTGCGGATGCATTATGACGTCCGCTCAAATAAGATTCATGACGACCTTGGGAGCGATTGCCATCGGCTCGTATGCATGCGGGAAGTGAGTTTTAAAAGTTGATATTCCGCCGCGAATTTGCATGATGAATCCCGGGTCATTAATATCACATTTGATGAAGTGCCAGATTTAGTCGGGGAGACCTTTTAAAGATGCCAGAACGCAACCCAGGAGAACCTCGTGTGGCAGGGGCTAAAAGGGCCGGTGGTGCTGCATACCAAGGCTGTAAATTATTTGCATCCCCATAACGCGACACTGCACCTTCACCTCCATCGCCTCCAGCCCCTCAGGCCACACAGTGCGTGTGAACAAGAGTATTGGCTCTTAAAGTATCAGACCAGCTGTCGTGAAGGGAGAAATGATGACTGTGAGATGAGCTTTTGGATAGCTGTTACAAATCTTTGATTATGAGTTATTAGATTATTTGTTTACTTGACCTTTTCAAGGGGATTCATGCAGCTGGTAATATACTACAAGTAAATCTCTTCTGAGGGCTCTGAGCAACCATGTAGTGCAAAATCTAACCTTTTATCAATCTTTCTTTTGTTCTATATATACACTGTAAAAAAAAATGATAATGTACTGGCAGAAAATTACCAGGACATTTTCTGTTAAATTTACAGACACTTCCTTCAACATTTAAACAACATTTTCGTCACCATCAACAGAAAATCCGTTATGCAGAGATTTCTAAAAATTTTTAGCAAAGGCCTATATTTCGTAGCAAACACATCCAGCACAATAAATACAAATTGAACATGGTTTATTTTTACCTCATGTAAACATTCTTAAAAGTGCTTTCAGTAGCTTTTATTTGCCTTAAACAAAAATATTTTCACAGTGTAGTTTTACTTTTTTTTCTGTCATTCTGTTTGTAGTTTTATTATTTTTTATATCATTCTGTTTGTAGTTTTATCTTTTTTTATTGCTCTGTCTGCAGTTTTTTTCTTTTTTATTCTGTCTGTATTATCTTTTCTATCATTATGTCGGCAGTTATATCATTTTTCTGTCATTCTGTCTGTAGTTTTATAATTTGCATATAATTCTGTTTGTAGTTTTATATTTTTTTCTGTCATTCTGTCTGTAGTTTTAGCATACTTTCTGTGATTTTATCTATAGTTTTTTCCATTCTTTTTATCATTATACCTGTAGTTTTATTATTCTTTCTATTGTTATTTCTGTCTGTCCATATGCCTATTACATTTGCTTACATTTATTTGATCTTCAGCGCCTTTCAAAATCAAATTGCAATTCTACATCTTGTTTGCTGCCAGATTTTAAGAAATTAAACTGAATTTAAAAGACATTCTCAGTTCAATTCTGAATGACTCTATCCTTGCCACAAAGGTACAGTAGTCACTCTCACCAGTACACAATAGATTTGCAAGATCCCATTTATGAGATACTTTGTCATTCACGAAGAAGGGGGGCCACAAATACTTTAAGCATTAGGACTAAAATGACATGTTGAGATTTTCTGTCAGCTAGCTGCTGCATTTTCCTCAAAACTTCCTTGAAATATGTCAGAAATTTTCTAAATAATCTACATTTTTCCACAGAAAGCCGAGTTTTATGACAACAGACTGCAGCCATCTTCCCACAGCGTGGTGGACCGTTTTAATGGTCATTGTTTGGTTGTGTGAGGAGCGTGCACTTGGTTCTCCGTGCACTTGATTCATTAGTTAGTCTCTGGAGTGGGCTGACGGCAGGCAGGGGTGCTCCTCTGTCGCCCTAATGGAATGGAAATTCACTTACATGCACAGACGGCTGCTGCGTCTGCACACAGACATGTGAAGGCGCCAAAGGGAGGTTTTCAACCTCCCCTGATCTGATTTGCTTTGATTGGAAATGCTTAAGGACACGCAATTGTGTGCACTTCTTGTTTACAAGTGCACAAAGATGCGTGAGCTCGAACGCATGTGGCATTACACTTTTTTATGTATGGTTTAAGTGTGTGGGCAGTTCTGTTGTAGTCCAATCTAATGACCTCAGCATAAAAACAAACATCAGAAGAGGTTAGAAGACATATTTCTACTACTCGTTATCTTTCTGCTAAATTTAAAACAGCAGTAGGATGTGCTAGTGGGTTCTGTAACTAGTATGCTGTTTAATGGATGCACTGTTAAAGAAATATTGGCCAATGTTGATATTTTTCAAAAACTAATGAGCTTTCTACATATGTAACTTTTTAGCAACATAAACATGCTCACCAACGGAAAATTTGTTCTAGAAGGTAGGCATGAATATTCTGCCTCGTAAATTTTTTTTTTTTTTTTGGCCAAATTGAAAAATTAGAATGATGCTAGTACAACTAATATTGATATATTGTGCTTTTACAATAGTCATTAGTGGTAACACTTTACAGTAAGGTTGGATTCGTTAACATTAGCTAAAAAATGTTGTTAATTATTCACCTTAATGTTGTTCCAAAACCTTAAGACCTTTGTTCATCTTCTGACCATGCTTCATAAATTAAGGCTGAACCACTGATGTCACATAGACAATTTTTAACAATGTCCTTACTACCTTTCTGTGCCTTGAACTTGTCAGTTGCATTACTGTCAGTGGAGGGTTAGAAAGCTCTCAGATTTCATCAAAAATATCTTAATTTGTGTTGTGAAGATGAACAAAGGACTAGCAAAGGACAGGTTTGGCACAACATGAGGGTGAGTAATTATGACGCAATTTTCATTTTAGGGTGAACTATTCCTTTAATTCTTTAGGCATCATGAATTAACTAAATATTTTTTGCATATTTTATTAACCTAGATCAATGTAAATAAAAGATAAAAAGGCAAACTTTTTATTATTTTTGTTCAAAATACATTGCTACATATGCATAGACGTTAAGATTAGCCAAGAACCTTAATGTTCAGTGCTAACATTTCAACTATGCGTTTAATTATGCTAATTTTTATGGTATAAACATGAAACCTAAAGGGTTAATAGGACACCTTTTCTGCAGTCACTGTTCCTTTAAATGCTAACAAAAATGATGTTGGTGCCAGGATCTTTGGCCATTGTTCTGCGGTTAGACTAATTACAGGTCTCGCAGTGGAAGCCCTTTCGTTGCTCCGAAAGTGTAACTGAGTGGAATCTTTGCCATATTTGTGTCCTCACTAGAGCCTCATTCTGTCAGAGGTGCTCCCACACATTTGTACACGCAACAGCAGGTTGAATTTCTCAGGCAAACAGGCCTAATGCAAGGAATCAAGCTGCAGCCACTGCTGATTTGTGCTTCTGTACTTTCTCCATTAGCTGGTTTGATAACGGAGAGAGAGGTGTTGAACTGGCTCACTCAAAGAGGAAAGTATTATCAAAGACTCTTGCTGGTCCTCTCGTCTGTTTTGTGAATTAAATATGCTGATTGTGAGGGGCTCGCAGGTGGAATACGGCATTTGATTTGTCTGCCATGAAACTTTATCTGTTTGAAAGCATAATTTCATCTTGTAATGTGCTTTGAGTTTAGAATTGTGCAGAAAGAAATTGTTCTTTTTCTTTACAAAAAAAAAAAAAGTCCATTGGTCTTATGGTGCATTGAAACCATTCTATTAATAAGCTTCTTAATCCAGTTTCTTTGACTGTGTTGCTCAACACAAGCAACAACCAGAGGTTGCAGCTCCCCAAAGGCGTCTGATCTCAAATGTGAGGCATGTTGGGAGATGGGCAGTATGCGTGCTAATTAGTGGAGACTTCCATCCTTTGAACCCTTACAATATGCCACATGTCTAACCTCTGCCTTACAGTTAAGAGGCAAATGCCTCTTGGGTAAATTATTCTGCAGTTGCTATTTGCATGTTTTGCTTTCGGGGCTTGATATGCCGTGCCGTAATCACTGCGTATTACTGTTTCTCCCTCTCAAGAAACAAGCACACGCTACAGCTCAGCTCCAAGTGAATTGGGAAAAAAGATATCTGCTGGCAAAACTGTAAACAAGATTACTTTCATTTTGCTAGCATTTTTATTTCAGGGACTGAACTAAACATGAACAACAAATTGCTAATGGCGAGTTGCTCTTGCCAGGAAAGTTAGGATCACCTGATGAGCAAAAACTCTGCGTTTTCACTTTTAAATCCCCCATGAATGGCACCATGTGAGAGCCGCGACCAAATTTCAAAACTCAAGGCATTTTTACCCCCTCCTCTTATGGGTCCAACTATATTGCATGTATCAAGTAAGGGCATTTCAAAAGAACATCTGAAAGCTTCCTGTCACTTTTTTGGTGTTCGCCGCCTTCCCTTCTTTGTTTCATGTCATAACGGCCGATCTGCTCCCCGAAAAACGACTCAGCACTGCTGCACTTAGAGCAATAATTGGAATTTTTATGGTTGAGAAAGCAAACACTTTTAATACAGGCAAAAGCCCTCATGCAGTCCATGTGGAAGACAGTGGGAAATCAAAAAGATGGATCACCCTAATCTGTGTATTGACATCTCTCATGGCTGAACAAATGGTGCAGTTGAGCTATATTCGCCTATATTGATCCCCAAGCTGCTTAACATTCATGCCCTTGCTCCTGGAGGTTGACCACAGGGCAGGAGATTTGCACTCCAGTCCAGCCTTTCCAGACCCACCAGTACCCTCACCTCATCCTAAACTGACTCGTCTCATCATCGTCATCTCATACACGCCAAGTAACATATCACGTGGAAAGAATTCCTCTACAATCCATATTTTACATGTGCATTTCTCTGAACTGGCGTAGACTTTGGATAAAAAATCAATTAGAGCTGCTAGTAGTGTTCGAAAAATTAAAGGATTGTGTTAGCACGAGTAGAATCCTTTTGAAAATGGCAGCCTTGAAGTGGACCTGCCTGCCTAAAATAATCTCTCTTTCATCGTTAGAGCATTGAGAATTAAATATTAAATCAATATTTTACTCCCACGTCTCATTTTACATGATGAGTAACAATACAGTGCGTGTGTCATGCAGATATATGCACCATATATGGCACCTTATTGTTTATATAGTATATATATATACTTTTTTTTGTAATTTACTAAAATAAAATTGTATGTCAGTGTAATATTGGCTCAAAATCATTTAGCTTGTCTGAAATGTATCTTCCTGAAATGTAATATCAGTGCATCCCTGCATTGTAAACATTGTGACATGCTACAGTATAGACGCCTGAGCGCTTGCTTTGTTTTGTTCTTGTGGTCTCTTGTTAGGTCTCATAGGCAATTACTAATGACCATCCATCCTGCTGATGGGACAAAATGCAAATGCACTTTCTGGAGCTTTTAATGGCTACCAAACATGACCCCCCCCCCATCCCTCCCTCCCTCCCTTATTATGCCTCCCTGCTTAGCACGGTGGATGTAGAGCTGGAAATCAAGCCATGAGCTATTTAGTAGTAAATGAAATGGCAGGGAGCCCGTGTGGTTGGCCGGGTAATGGATCTTCTCAGTCAATGCAATGATCAGTGCAGGATCCCGTTAGTTTTTTGACGGTGAGTCAAACCAGATCAATCCCAGTGTGTTTGTTTACCCAATCTCATGCCGAATTACCTCTCACAAGTGCGCATTCATTGTGTCGCTACGTGAGAGATGACGAGCGGGCCGAAGAAGCGCCCTTTTTCTTGAATCAAAGGGATCGGTTAACATCCTGTGCCTTTTCCGGTCTTCTAAGCACGTGGTGGTTTGGTACCATGGCAGGGCTGTTTGATCTGTATTTGGCACACCGCTGCACAGAGTTCTGCTCATCTGAGAAGTGGGTCATACAGCATCCACCACATTAATCAGACCCCTGTTGTTGTTGACCTGAATGAAAAAATGCTTGGATCACCAAAAAGATGATTGATTGTTACAGATCCGGCTGATCCTAATGAGTCTTTCTAATCTCTGCTCTGTTTATGTCATTACTGTGTATTTCACCAATACAACCTTATTTGCTTCCCTCCTGAGGTTTCATTCTCTCCTTTTTCCTTGGAAACGTCTTGCTAACAAAGGATTTGAGGTGCTCAGGGTGTTTGTGGCTTTGTTTTTAAGCTAGTTTGGAGTGCAGGGTCAAACCTAGAGTTCAGGCTGCTCCACAAACTACTGTCCAATAAATAATTATAGCCAAATGGCACCTAGTATGCTATGTTAATAGAGGCTGAACATGCTTTTGAAGGTCCTCATAAGTCCCTCTTATATATGAAATGCCTGCATTGGAAAAAATAACAGCACCAAGAAGAAAATGGGTGAAAGTAATCAGGTTTAATGGACTCAGAAGCTCACTGCGAATTAAATCACCATTGATTTGTCGGAATGTTCCGGTTATTACCAAACGCCACTACACACACATCAGTGAGGCTGATGATATTGATGTTGGGGCCTTTTTTATTTGGTCTTTATTGTATTAACCCCCCGTGAACTTTATTGTACTCCGAGCTCGCTCTTCAGCTTATCAGTCCTGCAGATTAGAGGTGGACAGCTCCTTTAACCGTTGCTAAATGTAAAGAAAAGCTTCCAGTGGTAAATAAGAATTATGGTAATATCAGATTGGCAATGGCTCCCATCCCCCGCAAATATTTATGGTAGCCAGCGCCAAATATCTTATGGAGGTCATCAAGAAGTTCTTCATTTATCGAGTCGCCGTGAAGGCTGTGACCATGAAATGATTTCTGCTGGAGGAAATTCCTGCATTGAGATTATAGATCAAGAGCACATCTACACTCCTCATGAACCCATTATCTCAACCATTGGGACTTCATATGGGTAGTAATATCAACAAAACATGATCCTTTTAATCCATTTTAAACCAAGAATCTCGCAGCATATTGAGGAGACATCAAAACCCAGCACTGGTGTGCCAGCGAAATAAACGCCTGAATGCTTATCCTCCGTATGCAAGAGCTAAAGGCTTAGTCTGATGGAACAATCACCTAAATCAACAATGGATGAACATCCTGAAACGTTGCTACACTTTTGTGTCGGATATATTTTTATGTGTTTCGATTTTTCGTTTTCGAATGAGACTCTCCGAACCCTCTGAACTGTGTGTTCATTGTGTTATTACCTCTGTAATGAACTATATTTAGATTTTACAAGCTTCTCGTTCTGATTCAGACTGCTGGCTCTTAAAGGCCAATAGCAAGTACAGTGGATCTAGCCAATATGTTAATTTGAAGCAGATGATTTGTACATGTCTAAGGCCTTTAGTGCAATTGCAGTTTTTGTCTTCTTGTAGGCATTGCATACGACGTGCTGTTCCATCAAATTAGTCAATTTGAAGCTTGATAACTTGGACAAATGTAGCGGCTGAACCACAGCATGTTAGCGATCTTGTTGAGCTTTAGTTAAAAAAAGAACCAACCATCGCTTTAATTCTCTAAAGGCAATAATGTCTATGACTCTGTCCCTCAACGAGAAATTATCAAACTCACTTCAAACAGAATGAAACATGCTTTAATCTTGAGCAACAGCCCATGCCAGCTATGCCACAAGCTATATTTAGCTTTCCAGAGGTAGTCTGTGTGCCAAGGTGGAAAATTATCTCGTACCATGAGGAAATGTGCAACGTTTGTGCTTTGATATGACACAGTGCAGTGATATTTCTCTTGCCAGTGAACCCTAGGATGAACTTGAGGAAGAGTCAGGAACCAGGGAGCGATCCTAAAGTGTGACCCAAGAAGTTCCCTTTGAGTGCGTGTGAGTGTCCGTCTCTTGTTGAAAACCCCAGATGGATGATGAGGCCCAGAGCTCTGAGATGTCGCATCCCATAATGTGGACAAGACCCCTTTCATCTACTGCTGCTAGTCTGAGGGACCCAAGTGCTTTGACACGCTAAAATGATTGTACTGGTTAGCCCTGTAGAAACCGGTTTTGCTTTCAACGAGGCTATGCTAATGAGTAATGGAAGGAGTTATGTGATAATCAGCTGGGAATTATTGAAAAATCTAAATTGTGCTTTTTCGGAAAAAACGTAAAATTTGGTGCATGATATAACAATTTGTTCCCTTATTTTAAGTAAATCGTTTACACAATATAATAATTTGTTCCCTCATTTTACTAAATTGTGGCCAAGTTTTAGTTTAATCAAATCAAAGTAATTAATTAATTATTGTGCGTGTGACTAAATTAAAACAAGGGAACAAGTTAGTAAATTACGCACATTATTTATTTAAATGAGGGAATGTATTATTATATTGCCATTATAGTACAATTACTTAACCTAAGCATAGGAGCTTGATAAAAATCCTAATTTTAGATGAAAGTTTCAGATTGCACTTAGAGGCTTTTGCATCTGAACTCTTCACATATATATATATATATATATATATATATATATATATATATATATATATATATATATATATTATAATTTAATTCTAAAAAAGCTTCAAATGAAATTTCACATAAGAATAATAAAACATTCTTATACTTATTTATGTAAATAATAAAGATTTTTTGGGGGGGTTTTTTGCCTCCGGATATTTGACTCAGATTTGTTAAGCAGGACCTGTGGTCAGGCCAGTGTTTGGCCACAAAGCATAGGAGCAGGCGGTCAGTCAGTGTCAGGGAGGGAGGGGTGTGGGGGTAGTAGGGGTGGATGGGGACATGAGCCCGGCAGGTCGGCACAGATGATGGGTCCAGATGGAGAGGTACTGGGCAGTTGCCAGGGGCGGAGGAACCACGAGGAGGGACCACTGCTCCACAGGCAGCACAGGGCTGCTCTTTCCGTTCACGCCAGCTTGCACATTACCAGGCCCTTTGCTCTGAACTCAGTTCGGCACCCGTATCACACATGGTCTATACCAGATCTTTGAAGGACACATGGCTAGGACACACTCAGAATGAGAAAGAGTTGCCCGTTCACGGAGAAATAATTATGCCGAGCCTTGAACAGTAGATAAAGGGTGGTTTTAGTTAAAACGTCTGCTAATTGCTGCTAATGGGCTAATAATCACGACCGAGCTAATTATACGACGTACAAAGGCTGATGTTTATGAATAAGCAACTTTTGCTGGATACATCATCAATGATCAGAAACATTTCGCAGGCACTAACAAGAACGAAATGATATCTAGGACAACAAACATGCCTTCGCCATCTTTAGGGAGAGAGTATTTCTTCTTTACCTGTGTTTTACAGTAGAGAATCCCACCCCACTTATCTTTTCAGCCGACTCTTCTTCCAGTGGTCCCTCTGTGGGCCGAACAGTTCTGGAGGGGATTCAAAGTTAGACAGATGGTTCCTCACAAACACCTCCTCCAGCACTTTCATCCCTCATCAAACTATTAATTCATCTGTGCGGATGAGTACATTCACATGGCGCCATCCGGATGAATATTAATGACATTTTTGATAAGTCCCTACGTTCGCTTTCCCAGTAACTCGTTACATGGTTCGAGCTGATTAAAATGAATCATTTACATAATTAACATATGGTTCTAGCATGGCCTTTAATATGCTGATTATCCCTATACTTTTTTTGTGTGAAGTCAGTGGAATTGAGACTATGGTAATTGTTTGAAGTGAAAATGGCGAACTCTGTGGAGGACGCGACTTATTAGCCCGAGACCTTTTTAAGAAAGGTCTTCGAACATGTACTGAATATAGCAAACTATCACAAACAAAAGCCTTTTTGTGGTCCTCAGCGACGTGGCATCCCTACGGAGTCGGGCTTTTCAATATAAATGAGGATTACCGTTGAGAACGCGGTCTTCGTCATTGTTGTTGACAGTAATTGCTATGCGAGCTGGTTTGAGAGTTTGCTAGCTGTAATCATCTCCAAATCCATGTGGATATACATTTTTCACAACGCCGTGGGATCTGTAAAGTGTCCTTTCGACGGTGACTTTGTTACTAGCAGAAACAGATTAGTCTTTGCGAATCAGTTTGTAGAGCGATACCACACGCCGTCATCAGCGTAATTGAGAAAGAAAAGCAGCCAGAGACATCGCTAGCGTGTACTGTGCGCTTTTAAAGCCGAAGCCTTGTACTCTGAAGAGGCCTCTGCAGAGTCTGACAAACATTTGCACAATGAAGGCGAGGCCAAACTTTTCTCACTTGTGGAGTAATTGGGAGGCACTTCACACCATAGTCAAAAACAGTGACAGCACTTCACACTGCGCTGGAGAGCGGCTGCTGGGATTTCTCACGGCAGGTCTTAGAGATATCCATCCCCTGCTGAAACTCTCGAACAGCGAAAAGACCGTTCTCACTCCTTCCCACAAGCCCCTCACTAAAACACACCAGTGTCATCGAATGCACCGGCTCTGTGACAGAGCGCTTCCTCTGGCCATTTCCCACGCTCCACTCCACAGTATTAATCAAGTGATTTAGATTTAGACACTTGGACATTGATACCACATACATTGGGTGCAGTGCAAAATAACTATACTGTATGTATTCTTTTGGACTTTTTGCAACTTACAAAGTTGTTTTATAGATAGTGGAGAAAGAGACAGGACATGATGTGGCAACCAAATGTCGGTGGAGTGTGTGGGTAGTTAAAAAAAAAAGGTGAAAAGAATATATCCTTCTGTTATTCTGTCTATCTATTGTTCCATTTATTTTTCCAGCTATCGTTCTATCATCAATCAATCAATCTATCTATCTATCTATCTATCTATCTATCTATCTATCTATCTATCTATCTATCTATCTATCTATCTATCTATCTATCTTCAAGACATATTTCAAGTCTTTAAGCCAGCATTTAAAGTAGGGATGAAACGATTCCTCGAGTAACTCGATTACAAAAAATGATCGAGGCAAATTCCTCTGCCTCGAAGCCTCTTTTAATTTATTTTAAATCTCACGTCAGGTTCTTTCGCAATGATTTTTGTTTAATGTGACACAACGCGTTTACTTCACCCACAAAGCGGAAGGAGACACAATCATGAGGCTCCGGTGATTTCAGCGTCTGCTGTCTCCCTAATAAGGATCTGAACACATGTACAACATCTCCAGAACTGCTCTGACAGTCACTTCATGAGCGTTTGACCATTTGATTTGAGTAAAACTAGCATCACAACAGAACTGTAAAGGTACGTTAACCCGTCAAAATAAAAGTCCGGCTCAAAGACAAGTATTTGCCAGAGATCTATTACTATTGTTCAGCAGAATGTATATATCCTACTACAAAAAAAAAAAGAAAATCAAACATTCTTTTTTTAAAGATTTAATCACACAACATTTCTTCCATGTTTTATTTTTAATAGTAAATCCCCTTTGTTTACCAAAAAGTTAAGTTTGCTTAATTTTCAATAATTAAAAGATGAATTAAATTAATGTTTTATGTTTAATGTGTATCTCAGAAAACTAAGTTGTTCATTTTAAGAGACCCAGTGGTCTTATTTTCTCTTGCATAATTAATATTGCACTTTTATTAAGCAAAAACGCATTTTATCCGATTACTCGATTAATCGATGGAATTTTTGGTAGAATACTCGATTACTAAAATATTCGATAGCTACAGCCCTAATTTAAAGTTATTAATGATCATTTTTGATTTTGTAGTCTAAAAATGATAGATTTCAACTCGTTTTAATTCACTTAAATCACTGAAATTTATCATCTGGATTCAGAAATTTGAATTGGGATTTAAGAAGCATTATTAGTTGAATTCTGTATGGTGCACAGACCTGCTTTATGAACCCACAGGGATTGCAAAGGTCTTGGGGTGCTGTAGCATGAAAACAAAATATTGTTTTATGAAAGTAAGAGCTAAATTTTGCATGTCCAGCCAAATGCAGAGGGATAAAATGACCCGGTTGGGACCATTTCTCCCACAAGCACAAGGCATCTGTCTCTCCATGGCACACTCTCAGTCTTCACAGAGAAGCGACTGCGTACCTGTAGTCCTGTTCAATATGCAGCACAGCGTTTCTTTTCTTTCTCCAGTCGGAGGTACTGAAAGAGGCATTTTTGAACCTGAGCCAAAGTATATGTTTTCACCATCTATTTTTCTTTGACAGGCATTATTGCCTATCAGAACCCGATGATTAAAAACAAATGTGGGGTACAGTGTTTGTATTGTTGGTGCAATATGCAACTATCCTCCACAGATGGATCTAATGAGAGCCTATTGACCTTTTCTAGCTCTCAATAAAAGTAGGCTAGCTAAAAACAAATATTGAGATTTGGGCACAGTACGGATAAAAGGCTTGGCACAGAAATGTCATTTTCACCCATCCGCGCTTCACCAGAGGACCAGCATCCTCCCATGCAGAATAAATGCTTTGCCAGTTAAAGTAGTTTATTCTTGGATCTTTTGTTTTGAGTGATCGGGAATGCTCACAATGGATTAGCCCTGTTTTGAGCTGTTTTCTGGGGCAAGTCACATATCTCCCTATGCACTATATTTTACAGAAAGTTTGATGAGAGAAGAAAGAGAGAAAGGAAGAAGGAGGGAGTTGGTGTGGATGAATACAGAGCCATACACAGGAAGCATTACAGTGTGGGTGGGTAGGTTAATCCTCACTACTGGTGGTGATGAATATGAGTTATTGTTGGTAAAGTGACACATACAGTAGTATTGAATATCCTTCCTCATAAAACATACTGAATCATTGCAATCTGAGATTTGTAATGATTCTGTAATCCCAAACAAATGCAGCTCTTTGGAGCTGAACAACTCAAGCAGGGTTTTCTCAAAAGAAATGTACATTTCCTTTCCGTTTTTTGGTGCCCAGTCTATTGAAATCTCAGCTGAATGGTTTTAATTGAGTAAACATTTGTTTGTTGCCAAAATGATGGATTGTTCTTGATGATACTCTCCCTGTTTAATATGCTTACAAATTAGGCATGTTAACAGATGTTTGCTTGGCTTACACCTTGCCATAGTTCAGCCTCAGAATTAGCATTTGTTTATCCAACCTTGATTAGGGCATCTATGCTAGCTCTTTCCTGATTTCTGCAAATTGCTTGAGGGAGCTCACTTAAATATTGGCTAATATGAGATAATTTCATAACACGGTGGAGCTGCGCGAAAAACAAATTACCAGGCTACTAGTCAGTAGTTAAGCAGGGAAACATGTCCTGCATTTCTAAGTTGCTGTAATCTGCTGCATACATTTGAAGTTCTGTTACACCGTGTATCATTAATAATTTTTAACTGGATGCAAGGTCCCGCAAACCAGTCTCTTCATAGCACTGCATATCGATGAAATACTGCTAAGAGCAACAATTAATATTGTACATCTCAAGAACTGTAAAAAGTCCTCACGGTTATTGTAGTTGTGGCTAGTGTGTGTTTCATATGTTACAGTGACTTTTTGGGGGTCAGAAAAAACTCTTCTGTCCTGTCTTTCTTATGTGTTAAAAGTTATTTTTAGGGAACTTTCTATTGAGGTTGATCTTATGTAACCCAAACCATTACAGTCCAACTTGTATTCCAACTTTGATCATATAGCTTCCTAATATCAGTAACAGATACTGTAGGTGAGAGTAACTGAAACTTGGGGTGCACAATTTATTAGTTCTATATTGATTATCTGCCAATATTAGTGATTTTTGTTTTAAAATATATTAAATATTTAATTGCCACAATGATTCAGAATTATTTTGTTGTGTAACATATTTAACCCTTGACCCTTGAAATTGTTTTCTGTGTGTGTGTGTGTGTTTTAAACACACATTGTTATTGGAATTTAATCTTTAAAAAAATCTTTAACATATCTTGATGAATATCCATTTTTTTGTAACATTTAACAGTAAGGTTTAATTTGTTATCATTAACTACATTAGTTAACATGAACTAACAATGAATAGTATTTCTACTGCATTACTAATATTAATGTTATTTTTTGCTTTTACTAATACATTATTAAAATAAAAAAATAACATAATAAATAAATCCTTTATTTATGTCATAAAGGATTTTAATATTCCTTATTTATAATTCATAATATGAAAATTAGAGGCCATATTAATGCCAGGGCATCCTAAATTGAAACATTTAAAATCTTATTGAAACTAGTACAGTATATATATATATATATATATATATATATATATATATATATATATATATATATGTGTGTGTGTGTGTGTGTGTGTGTGTGTGTGTGTGCTCTTGTTTTTGTGACATATCAGGACACAACTCTGTATAATGACATGGGTACGACACAGGTATTACAAGGAGAGAGTGACTTATGAGGAAATAAACCATGCCCCATTTTTCAAAACGCTTATATTTAGCAGAATTAGTTTTTTTGAGAAAGTAGAAATGCACAAAGTTTCCTGTGAGGGTTAGGGTTAGGTGTAGAGTTGGTGAAGGGCCATAGAATATACAGTTTGTACAGTATAAAACCCATTACGCTTATGGGATGTCCCCACCTTTCAAACGTGTGTTTGTGTTTATGTAAAAAAAAACAAAAAAAAAAAACATCCAAACTCTTTTGGGAGGCACTCAACTTTAATCAGTGAGGTCAGGAGCCCCCAAACCCCACCGTAATATACATTTGGGCCGCAACCATTCTACACAGCAGTCCCATGCGTACAACATGTCACTCAGTGACTATTCAGCTTACAGTCGGCGGTCTCGTTGTCTCGCAAAACACGCGCACACATGGACACATACGCTCTTCCCCCTGCTTCACTTTGTCACATCAATCTAACGTGATCTGTCCTCTGGGTCATGTCAATCTTCATGTTCTCACCCATATCAGAGATAGGGGGTGGGGGCTGAACACCTCAGGATAGGAATCCAGTGTTATATGGCACATTCAGGAGAGACAGGCTCCAGCTGTCGGGTCTCAGTGGGCTTTTTGCCTGGCCTGGTTAAGAGCCTGCTGCTCAGGAGAGTACAGAGAGCGAGAGAGAGAGAGAGGAGATGACTGCACAGCCCCACTGGTCCCAGGTGCAGGATAGAGGAAGAGGAGGAGGAGGGGGAAGAGAGAACGAGGGCGTATGTCTCACTGCGGAGGACAGCCCCTCTATCTGTTGTACTAGCCTTTAGGTCTTTAGATCAACCCATCTCATCCTCTCTGTTTGACTTGGAGGTTTCATTTCTCAAGCCCTTTTCTCATCTCTCTCTCTCTCTCTCTCTCTCTCTGATGTACTCAGAGTGGAGGCTTGTATCGGTGAGTAGCTGTGCTCCTGCAGGGGCCTGGTGTAATTGTCCTGACAGGGTTATGGGAAATTGCACCATGTCAAGCAAAGCTGGTACACACAGTGACATCGGCTGTGTTGCTGACCAGAAATATCAGCTATTGCACCGCATGCTGCGAACTGTAGCTTTGTGGTATTTAGGGTAGATTATATAAGTGTGTGTGTCTGCTAGAGGTGTAAATATTTGTGTTGAAAAGGATTTGATCATGAAGAAAAACAGTAAATTAATCCGAAAGTAATTTGAATTCAAAAGATCATAATTTATTTGAAAGTATTAATTTACAAGATGCATATATATGTGTGTGTGTTTTAAAAAATAGTCAGTGGATGAATAAAATTGATAAAAAGTAATAGCAAAGACATCATGCCAGATTTACTAAACGCCAAATTAGCGTGAGAGCACAGCGCTAATGGGTAGGGAAATTTCTGCGGGTGATTTACTGACAATGCACAAATGAAAGAACACAGACGCAACATCTCATTTACATATCGACCAATGCAATATACCAACTCGCAGTGTAAATTAGCGCAGCCACAAATAAGCAGAGCCGATGTTCATCAGTTGCGGGTGATCTGCTTACAACACAGGTGCAAAATAGTTTAGGACATGCTTTTTTGGGGTATGTTAAATAATGCCGCAGATTCCAGTAATTTGATGAGCGGAAATGTTAGTCAATCATATTGCGTTATTATTTAATACTCTCCTCCTATAAAATTTGCATCTGAAAGGGAAACTCCTATCTATCTATCTATCTATCTATCTATCTATCTAGCTCTCATTAGTTTGTTGCTGTCCTTGTCATGTGCTATATTCAGTATGGATATGAGTAAAATAATTATGTTTAGCAAAAGTTATAACATGACTGTTAGATGTCAATATCATTTTTTCCTAAATCCCCTGCATTCAGAGAGCTTTCTTTATGAATCTATGATAACGCGTGTATTGTAGCTTTCTACTGGTTCGATGACATGACAGAGAATAGTAATGCAGAGGAACAGGAGAGGAGAGGTAAGGACCAGAGAATAGAGGAGGAGGAGAGGGGAAGGGCGGTAGGAAGAGAAGAGAGAGAGATGAAAAAGAGGAGCCACCTTGGGGTAATTGTGATGCAGTTGAAGATAAGGCACTTCAGGAATTGTGAGAGCTCACAGTGAGATGAAAAGCCACTCCGGACCAAAGGTTGCTTTGAGAAAGGGACATCTGACTGAGGTTTAACCTCTCTCCCTCTCGATTTTACATTACGAGCAGCGTAATCATTTGCTCAGCATTTCCATTTTGTTAATCGCAGACGATAGTGCCAGCTGAGAGGTTTTTTTTTCTGTTTAATGAATTGACCATCGCTGTTATAGATACAGAAATATTATTGTTGCAGAGTCAGTGTTGGAATAAGTGGAGTTATTTTCAACCCAAGTTGATGAGTCATACGTGTCTCACTAGAGATCGTCTCCCCGAGCAGGATTTTGGAACAAGAAACCTGAAATAACTGTTAGCTTCTATTGTGGCATATGCTCTTCCACAGTCTCTGTGTCCATTGTAATCTAATATGGGGCTGGTGGCCTTGCTGCAACCACCGGCCAAGCCGTGCGTTTCATTGTCCAAAATTGCCACTGTGGGTTGATAGCCCCTATGGGTCCTAAAAGCGCAAAAACAAAAGCAAACGTGTTGTGTAAGCGGCTGAGAAAGAGCAAAGCAAATGAGCTGTGCTGTTGAAAGGCGCTGCTTCCTAATGCCAGGCAGGCTAATAGAGAGCCTTGCTAATACGTTTCGCCACAAGCCCCCCTTGGCACACTGGCAGGTAACTGCTCGAGAAGGGGGAGGACGGGGGAGAGAGCCAATTAAATTCCTCTTTTTTGAATATTGACCGGCTTGTTATCTGTGCTGAAACCCTGGAGTCAAAATTGCTAACCTCGGCAGCTTTCACAAAATGCTTTTCAACTGCCCAGAATTATGTGTGGAAAAATGCTGAGGACGGCAGGATCAAATGTGCGGTTATAGTTATCAAGCTTAATACCTCCATTTATTCTGGAGACTGTGTGAGCTGCGACAGGTTTTTTTTTTTTCCCCTTCTCAGGTCAGTAAAATGGCCTGAGGAGAAGCAGTCACTCATTCAGCGAGGATCTGCTAGGCACAGCGCTGTCACTCAGACGTTGTGAGAGGCGTTTTCCAGCGAGAGTAGTGCAGTTAGCCTCAGTCTCCCATAAGGCCCTGTACTCATCCCATAAAGCGCTGCTCTCCATCAACTGGGGCGCATATTCTTTTCCTAAGTTACAGCATGCCATCATCATCTGTCAAAGTACTGCTGGAAAAGATGGTAACTTGCTCTCTCCGTTGGCCAGTGGTGGCAGTGGAGAATGAAAAAAAGATACACAAGATGTACGGTAATATGGAAAACACCAGACTGCCCTGCGTAAGTGCGACAAGTTGTTGCCATATGAATATAAATGAATCATATAGGAGCATATGGCAATAACTTTATTTTCAGATCTCAGAAAAGCACTTTTCATATTTCTGTGGCTGTGATATGTCTTGATATTTAAGTAATGTGGTTTTTTTCTTTCCATTCTGTGCCAGTGTGACATTTGTTATTATCTGAAGTGTTAAATTAAAAATATATGTCTATAAATATTGCTTACTTGGATTTAATTGGTTTTGTTGAAATGAAGCTTCTGTTATATTTAAAAGAGCTGAGTACAATAAAAATAAATAAACTAGACAATGCTAGCCACACTGCTTTCAGGCTTGTTGATGATTAGCAAGTTTAAAAGAACAGCATTTGCTTGTAGGCTTAATAGAAATCCTTATATTTATAAATGTCTTTAATGTCTTTTTAAAATAGTTAAGTTAATGCATCCTTGCAGAATAAAAACAGAGTTTTGGCATGAAACTCTACATGGCACAGTCCGATAGGTCTAACTCAATCTGACCTACATGGCACAGCTGATTGGATCTCTCCTGTATTGGTAGCCAATGAGCTCACTGCTTAGCATTTAAATATGTGTCTAGGGAAGTAAGGCTTAGGGAAGGAAGAAGTGCTTACAATAGCAGTTGCAGCTTACTTCAGAAACCATCATCAACCGTCATGACAGAAAAGTACTGTATTATTAAAAAACATTGTCGAACATAGAAACACGTAGGATACGTAGGGACGGATTTACTAACAGCTACCACAACCATCTTTTGGCGTTAAAATAGTACTGTCAGGATTTACTAAAGACGTACAGTGAAGAATTAGCTCTGAAAAGGGGTGGACACAGTTCTCTTTGCACCTGACCTTATTGAATATGCATTTGTGGGAGTTTCCCTTTCAGATAAAAAACTGTGGGAGGAGAGTATTAAAATGAATCACGTAATGTGATTTACTAACGTTTCCACTCAAGAAATTAATGGTATTTTTCACAATTATTGAAGGGCCAAAAAATAATGTCTGAAAGCAGGCACTAATTTTAGCTGCTCTTGGTGGATTGTGCTGGTCATTATGGAGATGATCTGGCTGCATCAGTGTTCTTTAATGTGCGCATTATCAGTAAGTCACATGCAAAGATTTTCACTTCCACTGGCGCTTTTATTGAATTGTGCTCTAACGCTAAATCTCTGTTTAAAGTTATTAATTTAAAAACTGCAATATTCACATTGTTGTTTAATTTTATTTCAATCACAAAATCACTATTATATCGTGAATATTCTCTATATTGAATAGCTCTAGTTTCAGTGTACCAAACATGATTGGAAAGTCTTCATGAATGTGCTGTTTTTCGCAAAGAAAATCTCTCAATCGCTGGCAGTTGGTCTAAGTGCTTGTGTAGGGTTTAATTTAATTAAAGTGCTTCATAATTTAGGCAGGACAGAATGGACAGAAGGCTGAGTCTTGGAAAGGCTGAGACACTCAACAACCCCCCTTTCCCTTGCCGAGTCCGGTCTGAAGGGAAATGCCAGCGCTTGACCATATAAAATAAAGATTCATTGCCGCAGAAGCTGTAAACGTAAGCGAGCAAATTAGATTAATCAAAGTGTCACCAGTGTCAAACCAAACAAATAGCAGAGGGATTTAAGTCAAATATGATGTCTGAATATGTGTGCATGTACTGGGGCCTCGGCTTGTTGCGTGGGGATTTATGACAGGGAGTTGTCGGTCTGTTGGAAATAACCTTTATGCTCCAGACAAACTGGGGAATGCCCTTGGAAAGCCTTAAGGCCAAACAAATCCAGATTTATCATTCAGTCGCCCCAACAGCAACTGTCCATGGTGCTGATGGAGACCTGCAAATGATAGCATCCATGATGCACAGAGTGAAAAACGCCATTTTTTTCAACCATTGTTCTGTCTGTGGTGAAGCATTATGTCATAGTCACAGCTAGAATGATTTGTAGGAATGGTTTTTGTTTTAAGCAGTGAATCTATTAATCTGTTCATCTTCTTTTTCCTTTTTACTGTATAGAAGTTTTAGTGGACAACAGTTAAACAAAACAGTGCAAGCTAACACTAATACATTTTGATCACACTCTACTTGAAGTGAGCTTCCTGTATATGATGCTGATTAATATAATATTTTAAAGTTATTTATA
Organism: Carassius auratus; assembly: GCF_003368295.1. Taxonomy (NCBI): domain Eukaryota; kingdom Metazoa; phylum Chordata; class Actinopteri; order Cypriniformes; family Cyprinidae; genus Carassius; species Carassius auratus. Next base: position 16,000,812 of record NC_039270.1, on the reverse strand, counting down.
GTCATCACATATTTTAAAAATAATTGTAACCACAGGTATTGATACATTATACTCACCAGTTATATGGTTAACTAAATACCTAAACTTTATGCAGGACTCAATTTTTGTTTGACATTATTTGAACAAAAATGTATATTCATTCAGAGCACACATGTTCTAATGCTAATAATGTCTAAAATCCTTTAGGTATATATATTAAAAGGTAGGTAGACCTTTAGGTATATATTAAAACAATATTGATGAGAAAAGGAAAAAACATTGGCTGCTCTAGAATTGGGCATTAAAATAAAAAGTATGGCTGATTTTATTTGTTTTTTTTATTTGTTAAGTTTCACAATATTGAACTTCACTGTTTACTGCTAATAACTGTCTTTTTAGAGCTGCTCTTGCTGTAGCTAAAAATGGAAAAGTATGCATATATCATGCATGCGATAAATTGACATAAATATTTCTCTATAAACATCCTGCAAGCTCTGACAGGCCATGTGTGTTATCACCCCTGATGTAACTCATTGCTAATCATGTGTTTAAAGGTGTAATCATGACATCATAATTATCCATCATAATTATTGTTACAATAATTCATGAACACAGCTGATCATAAGGCTTATTTTTGTGAAACGTGAGATCGACCTGCCTGATTTGTCTCATGAATTTCCAGGAAGGTAATTTCTCTTCCGTTCACATTCGGTGTATTTTTGAAACAAGGTCCAACTCTTGCGTGCTTCATTGAGTGAAAAGCTATTTGTAGAATTGCCGGAATGATTGAACCTCTCCAGGCGTCTCCAAAGCACAAGCAGCTAAGAGGTGGATTTAAATGACTTCTCTCAACATCCATCATCTTTTTTTATTTATTTAATGTATAATCTATGGCCCATTTCACCACCCGTCACTCTGTCTTCAGATGCCTCGATGTCCCGACTCTTATGGGCAGACCGGAAATGTTGGCGAAATGGAGCGGGGTTCAGCTGCCTTTTAATGTGTTTGATGAGAGGGGTGAGATGTAAATGACTCCTGTGGGAATATGCTTGTTTATTTCACTCAAATATGAGACCATGCTGAAGTAAATGAAACATGGCTGAGGGACATCAATCAGAGGAAGGGGCTGTTTATACAGTAATTACATTCATGGATTAATGAAAGGAATCTCTCTTTCGCACACACACACACACAGTCTTTCACTCTCCCGCACCCTTCACTCTCCCTTTTTTTTTTTTGCCGGTGGAGTTTGTGTCCGGGTGTTTGACAAATAATGTGTCTCTCCTAGTTGTGGTTTCTCCCTTAATTTTCATATTTTGATTCTTCGCTCTAAGTGATTGTCCTCGGTTTGAAGAATATTAACCCACAGCCAATTGAACATGTTTTAAAAGCTCAGAAGTCACTAATGCAAAAGTACCCCCACAGATCAAATGTCTTTTCTATTATGGAAAAATATTTCATTCAAATTGTGCCAAACTCTGTGGTAAAATATGACCAGGAATGAATGTGGTCTTAGTTACTAAGTCATCATTAGGCCATTCAGACACACTACAGGAATTAACTTTTAGGGAAATTGAAGGCTTGAGTGTGTAATTATTAAAGCACTTTCTCCTATTGGGTTTAACATGTCAAGACAGCTATAAGAAATCCAGACTGATTCCTCATGAAAAGTGGGAACTGTTTGTCTCTGTGATGTTTTCAAAACAATGCTCAGTTTGTTTAAGTATTCTGACCAGCCCAACACGGCAACAGCGGCTCAACAAATGGACTGAGTGTGAAGGCGGGGCTATCTTTTTAGTCAACCAATGACAGACGGGGGAGAGTTTAGGAAACCTGTTTGAATACGTTCAGTATTTTCCTCACAGACCTAATAATCTCTTTGAAAAGGTTTTAATTTCAATGGCACAAGATCACCAGAAAAACAAAAAAGGAAAGAAAATGTATGCCGTAAATCATTATTAAATCCCTCTGAGGTAAAATCACTATCAGTATTCAGACTGCAAACCGAGGGGAATGTCTCGGGCATCAGGAACATTAGAGCTCTTATTATAATCATAAACCAATAATGAAGGAATATGTAAAAGATCGGCACAGGAGAGATATTCCACGGAAAGGGTAGCATCCCAACGGAAGAAAACAAATGGCACCCTTCACTCCAGAGAAGGAATGGCTCTAGTTAAGATTGATTGCTTTGGCGTCTCGGCAGTGAGGCAAAGAAAAAAAATAGGGAGCGAGAGAGGAGGAGGGAGGGAGGATGGTTGGAGGACTGACCCTGTAAACCTGCTGATTTCAGCAGTCTTGTTCAAGGGGCTGAAGTCTCATATATTGCCTCGGCTGGCTGTGATTTGTCTGGAGCCCACTGTCGATTTGTGAGGACTGACACGGGACATGCCACCTCTGTAAAATACCCGAAACAAAGAGCGTTTCTTCACGACTGGCGAAATCTCTGTTATTTCCCATGCTGCAGCAAAAAAATGACTTTTTGGGCTGGGACGGACCCCAAGGCCTTCTTATGTCAAGGAAGCTTTCCTTTAATGCTAGAGGACTGTTGACACATGAACAGTCCACGAGGACACGTTTTAAAAGCGTGTCCTGAATGAGCTCGCTTTGAATGGGAGCGCGCTACATTTGAGGAGAGAAAATGGAGGTCGGAGTCGGTCCTAGAATCATTACTGTTCTTTTAGTGGCACTCTTCTGAGACACCTCTTAAACCTGTTAGTGACACTTCAAGCTCGATTCTCCAATCAACTTTGAAAGCAGCCGTTTTAGCATATTCTCTTGTTCTTTGTGAATCGAAAATCAACAGCGTTATCGAAGCCGGCGCCTCTTTCTTCGGTCTCCTTCGCTACTGACGTGCCTCAGTCACACCGCAGGACTGCAGTTGTGAATCAATACGATTCCTTAACCTGTCACACTCCCAGCATTGTCACAATACCAGTTTTATGAGGGTGATTTAGGCGTGTGCAGAGTCAATCAATCACGGAGAGGGGGCCATGCTAAATGATCATTTGATGTGGTGAAGGATGGCGATGCAGGGAGATTGCTATGCCGGCTCCATACCTCAGCAGTAAGAAGGTGGGAGACACTGAGAACGAGCGGAGTCGAGACAAGGCTTCCTGTTGGTGCCTGGGATTTAGGCCCACGCTAAAACCCATTTCACCTAAAAGTTTAAATTATGTATTTATTTACTTATTTTTATGTTTTCTCACAGTATGTACACTCAGAAAAAAAAATACAAATCCAATCATTGCACCATTAAAGGGATGTTTTTTCACCTATTTACCCCTAAAGGCTTCATAGATGTACCTTAAGGGTGCATATTACTATTCTAAGGTATTAATACGCATCTTTTAGGGGTAGATACATTACAAAATTGTCCTATTAATGGTGGTAGACCAGTGACAAGAGTACAGTTTTGCCCTTTTTTTTGGTCTAAAAGTATACAGGACCTTTTTTCCTCATGAAAACTGTACCTTTTAAGTATCGCTTTTATAGTCCTGGGATGATAGCTTTGGGTGAGCAACAGATTGAAATTTAAGTTGTTATGTACTGACAATCCCCAGAGAGCTGTTCTCATATTCAAATGAATCGAAACAGAGTCAGGTTAAGTGATTCATTGGTGACTTGGATGAACTGGTTCATTGAAAATATCAGGCTCAAAAGGGTGATTTAACATTTACAAATGTGATATCTTATGAACACGCCAGTAAAAGGTAGGAGTGGTTTCTAAGATTTTCAGTGAATATTGGCTTTTCAAAAACGAAATTTCAATCTGTTCATCATACAAAAACACAAAATAACAATTCTACAGAAGGCTTACATGTAATCTTTAAGTCATATGGATCACTTGAATTCATTTCGAAGCTCAAATGCTCCAGTTCCCATTTATTATATTTATTGCATGGGAAAAAAGTATCCACCACATTCTATAAAATAAAGTCCTTTTGTGCTCCACAGAAAATTTTGAAATGACATGGAGGTGAGTAAATGATAAGCGCATTTTCATTTTCGGGTGAACTATCCCTTTAAAGGCACCGGTTTCTCCACGTCTGTTCTGCAGTGTAATAGATGTGGTGAGGAGCTTGAAGATTATCGGATTGTAAATACTCCTCAAAGCGGCAGGGTGGAGAGAGGAGGGTGGAGGCGCTCCCCGCAGCCTCGGCCCAGACAATGCAGTCAATTAAAATGAGATTGTGTGTGTGAGCGGAACGCACTGCAGAGAGAGAGTGTGTGTCGGTAATGCAGTGGGGGAGAGTGCATGTGCATTACGTGCCTGGCTCAGATCAGTTAAGTGATATTTGGGGGATTCTCCATCATGGCAGGCAGACCAGCGGGCTGATGGCTTCAGCAGTTGGAGCGGGCTAAATTGAAGTGTCAGGTGGCAAGAATTGTATTTTATTTTCTAATATGCTCAGCTGTTAGCTGTGGAAATGTTTTTTAAGGGCGGATGCGTACAAAAGGGATTGAAACCAGCGCAGCGGTCTTATCATGTAAGACGGTATTTCTCAAATTTATGGCGGAGATCGTCCACCCCATCCCCACGACGCTTAAAGGGTTGCCGATGATTAATTAGGGGGAATCGGAAAGGCCACACTTTTATTGAAGGTTTTAAAAACGTAACACTGTCATAAGAGGCATGAATGATTTTATTTCCTCCGTTTCCATTATACAGCCAAGCTAGCACAGGAACCGTGTTTTTTTTTTTTCTTTCTTCCCCTCGCGCATTAAATGAAAAATTGCTTTCATCCTGCAGATATCAATAATGTGCTGCCGGGGTCTACTAGAACAGCTATTAGATTACATTAGTGGAAACTGTGGTACAAAAGCCATGTTTACCATTAAACCGTAAAAGATGGGGAAACTCTTGCGTTAATTCCTTTATTGCCTATTTACCTTTAATTGTGCTTGAGAGGAAGGAGAGAAATGAGCAGAGGGGCTGAAAGAGGTGGAGAGATGGCATAAGAGGGCAGTTTAGTACTGTATCATTTGCAAATAACATTAAATCCAGGGCTGACAGAATTTTTCCATTTCTGTAATGGAGGGTCTGAGAGCGCAGAATTGTTTTTACGTTGACCCCGGCCAATTGTTTGGTAATGTTGGGCTGTCAGCCACATTTCTTGACACCTTGACATCATCTGCATGCTTTTAGCCGGGAAATGAGTCAGTGTGAAGCACGGAGGGAGGTGGGTGGTGTTCATTTAAAAAAAATTAAAAAAAACAAGACCATCATCAGCAAATTGGGAAGCAAGTTCTTTTCTTTTCTCTCTCCAGCCATCCTCCCTGCCCACCCCCTGGTGCCCCCACCCTCCAACCAAAAAAAGGGGGGAAAAAAAGTCCAAGTGGCTTGCTCTGATAAGTAGGTTAAGCTCCTATCTGTTAATTAGGCTATTCCAGATGTGACTAATTTACCAGCCATGGGCATACAATATGCTAAACAGCAGGGAATTAAAGCAATGGAGAGGGACGCTTCCCATGTGCATTCTCTCTGATAGGACAAGTCATTTCAAAGCTTCAAAACCAACACAAGTTGCTATTTTAATCATTGCTCACCCTATCTGTTCCCACATAATAGTGCCTGCTCGAAATTAAAACATTAAAGGAAATCCAGATAATTGTCATTATCTCTAAAGTCCAAATCCTTGCCGGTTGCCGGAGCTGTCTGAAAATGCAAATTTGATTATTATTCAATTATCACACTCTGAAGATGAGATAGATATGTTTGGGTGTGTATATATGTGGACGGATGGACATCCTGCTGGAACGCGAGGAGGTCTGTGTCCTGTTCCATGCATCAAAACCTGTGTAATTTTTTCGGGCCCCAGCAGATGCTGCCAAAGTGCATTGTTTGTAGAGCCAGGGAGTCGAGCATATGCCAGTGTTCTGCACTCGTTTTTCATCCTTGTGATTAAATTATCAGCAGTTAAAAGGATCAAACTAATGAAATTATTCATTTGAGATGTTGAGATCAGACGGTAGTGTAGGTAGGTCAATGACATATACGAGTGTCCATGATAAAGAAAAGGAAAAATCTTTTTTTACGGTAAAAACAAAACAAAAACTTTTATACATTTTAAAGAAAATATGTTATTTAATAATATCACTTTCTTGAACCTTGAATACATGGAAGTATGGACAGTTTTTTTTTACTAATATCAGCTATTTTTACATAGCTTCATTTTGTGGGAGCATATAATGTTTTACATCGTTGTATAACCATGCACTGTCAAATTAGAGTCTTCTCTATCATATACCTTAGTTTACTATTTATAATATGTTATTATTAAAATATATTATTATTATTATTATTACAATATTGTTTAAATAAATAATAATAAATTATTATATCAAATTTATGTCTTTCTTTTTAAGAATTTCTTTCTTTAAATATGTTTTCTTCTTTGTGATAACAGAATTTTACTTGATGTCCACCCAACAAAATATTTTACTTAATTTTAATTCATGAAGAAAAAAACATGTTAAGCATAGAAGAGATGCATTCAGGTCATTTTATATACGTTATGAACTGCATTTTTGAATCAATTCATATATAGAAAAATGAATAAAGAAGATAGAAATGCTAGTTATGGTGAATTCAAGGTATAATTGAATGAGTTTATGTGTTCACTGTAAACCAAACCATGACATGTCCTGATTATTCTGCACAGAAGGACTTTGGATGCCCCGGGCCTAATGTAGCGCTCCTGAGGGCCGTCTCTCTGATTCTTCTGAATGAAGCGTCTTAATTGCAGGCGTCATGTCTGTGCTGTTCAACACTAAGCACTAGGCTACTACATTCGGCAGAAGCATTTGCATGTTTCCTGGCACATACGAAGCATCTTACGGCGGCAAATCTCGACTCCTTTCATTTAAAGCCCGACTCCACACTCGTCTGATAGAAGTGGGTTAACGTGATCCCTTCGGTCATATTGCAGTTGCTTGGAAGAAGAAAGTCCCAGAGTGCCTCACATAATCTGTTTTTCCCTGACTCTCACGCTCTCTCTCCGCTCAATCATATATCTCCTGCATCCTTTCCTTAATTAATGCATCACAGAAATACATGAATAAGCAACTTGCTGGTAATAAGTGTCCCTCTGCACAGCACAGATCTCGTTTCTTTGTGGTTCCTTTTTAAAAAGTGCTACTGATCTTGGCTGTTAGACGGTCTGGCCTATTATGGAGATGTGTGAATGGCCAGCAGGCATGTCTTACTGGAATTCAGAGTGTGTAATTCTGCTGTAGTCTCAGAACTTGCCAAGCAATCACTCCAGTGAAATTGATAAGATTCAATTTATTTATATGAAGCATTCTGGATTTTTTTTTTTTTTTTTTTTTTGGAGCATATCATACAAAGAGTTACTGGAATATAGGACATCTGAAACATATTGCAGTTAAAGCTGCACTGCAGCTCTAGCAAATATACTACAGGATCTGTACTGCTCTTGTGGAGTCAAAGGTTTGAATCTTGCCAGTCATTTCCCAGTAATGTACTACTGCTAAGCTTAGGGTGACCATACATCCTCCTTTTCCCAAGATATGTTCTGGCCGGGATCTCAAAGTTGCCTAAATGCCCAGGTTTCGGCTTTGTTTTCCTACCGACTTGCTGTCTACAGTCCAATATTCATGTGTATTTGTATTGCTCTGACTGTTCTCTGTAGATCCCGCCTCTTCGCATGCCATGATTGGTCGATTATACAATGTCAGCACACTATTGGTCAAACTGCTTTTCAGACATAACCTTAAGCACATTTGAAATTAAAGTAAGCCAAAATAGATAGATAGATAGATAGATAGATAGATAGATAGATAGATAGATAGATAGATAGATAGATAGATAGATAGATACTGTATATACAAAAAATGTTATGATTACTTTGTAAAATTAAAGCATACCTTTCTTCATTCATGTTCTTAGCATAATTTACTGGATGATACAGGTGCAAGTCATTATAGTGATGACTGCAACAACGAAACCCCCTCAAAAACCACAACCACACACACACTATTTCTTTTTAGCTACTTTTTAACATTTTATTTTGTTAATCATTTTTTATATTGTTAAATGTTGATCAAATCTGTGTGAAAGAGTTTGAACAGATGAAAGAAGACTGTGCTGACATTATTCAAGGATAAAACATGAAAAGATTTCGAGGACAGGGCACAATCGGCAAAAATGTAACTCTGTATACTGGATATTTGTTGAACTTTCATTTTGTTGCTAGGTTTGTTGGGATCAGTGGCGGAGCAGTTGGGTCAAGTGAATCTGGAGTCTCGGGGACTTGGCGAGTTTATTAATGTCTCTAGGCACAACCTCCTGACCCTGTCAAATCAAATCTTCTGTGTGCTGATCCACATCCTCAGAAAGAACGGCCTCAGATGATAGATTTTGAGTGAACTGCAACCCCTTCAAAATGACATGTACCAAAGTGCTCTCATTGCTCAAAAGCCCGTTAACCCCCATCGCCTTTTTTGACACAAAAGCAAGAGACCTAGAATGCCATTGTGTTTTTGTCCACTTCCCAATATATAAAAGCCATTTGTTTATAAAAAACATTAGCCCACATTCTCAGATCGTGTCCACAGGCGAAACAGCCCGTGTCTTTTATTGCAGTGAATCGGGTCGCTCACCTTTCGGCTCTTTTGGCCAGTGTATGGCTTGGAGGAGCGTCGTTTTTGCTTTGTATTCAGCTGGGCTTTTATTTTTTTCAGTGTGTGATGAACCCTACTCAACAGTGTGTTAACTGAAATGGGAAGTGACAGATTCACTAAGGGATAATCTTCCTGCCAAAGACACAGATATTACTCCTTGCTTGCACATTACAGTATGGCCCAGCAGGTAGAACCGCGAGACCCGTAACAATACACCAGTTTTTATTGATTTTTGTCAAAATAATTTGACCGAAATGTGCTTCGGTGTTATTAAATGGTGCAGGTCAGTTTAGTATTTGCACATTTTGTCTAGTATTATGTTGTAGGGAATACCTCGCAAACTCGCAAAAGATAAATATAGACTGTACATTAGCTCCTCAAGGCTACATTTAATTGAAATTCTGCAAAATGCAACATTTATTATATGTGACCCTGGAGCATGTATGGTCTTAATGAGCACGGGTAAATTTGTACCAATAGCCAAAAATACATGGTGCAGGTCATAATTACAGATTTTTCTTTTATGCCAAAAATCATTAGGATATTAAGTAAAGATCATGTTCCATGGAAATATTTTGTAAATATATCAAAACTTAATTTTTGATTAGTAATATGGATTGCTAAGAACTTCATTTGGACAATTTTAAAGTTGATTTTCTCAATATTTTAAGTTTTTTTGAACCCTCAGATTCCAGATTTTCAAATAGTTGTATCTCGACCAAATATTGTCCAATCCTAACAAACCATACATCAATGGAAAATGATTAGTTTTGGATCCAGGGTTACATATAAAAATTCAGCAAAAAAAATAATATTGTGAAATGTTATCACAATTTAACATAACTTTTTTCTCTTTAAATATATTTTACAATGATTCTGTAATTTTGTATGCAGTCATTTGTTCTGAAAGCTTCATTTTAAACACCAGTTACTCCAGTTTTCAATGTTATATGATCCTTCAGAAATCATTCTAATATGCTGATTTGAATAGTTGTGTGTTTAATATTTTTTGTGGAAACCATAATTTATTTATTTATTTATTTGTTTGGATTATTGCATGAATAGAGGGTTCAAAAGCATTTATTAAAAATCTCGTTTGATACATTTAGTGCATCCTTTTTTAAATTAATGAAGTAATTATTTGTATATTTAAACAAATCTTGATACTATAACTATTTGTGTGTACATACAAGGATGTATTTAGCGTAATGATTGTGAAGGAGATAAGAAAATGGTGGTTTTTAGAGGGTTGAACTGAGGTAGGACTAGATGAAGGAGCTTGTGTGATGCTCTGTGAGGTGTGAGGAGCCAGGGGTGGGCGTAATAAGAGGGGGAGGGGCCAGGCCATTAAATAAAGTGTTCATTGCTGGCTTTAATTAAATGGTGAATGTGATCTGAGTGGAGCAGGAGATTGGATTGTATGACATATCTCTAGTCACCACTGAGAGCTCACATCAGCTGTGTCAAAGATATCGGGAACGTTGCATAAAGTCAATTACAGCTCCAACAGTGAACAGATAGAAGAGAAGAAAAACACTCCCAAATGCTGTCATTTGAGAGCGTTTTCAGACACGTTTATGATAAACTACATTGAAGGGGGTTTTGGGAGCAACGCAGGTGGACGTGGAGCAATTTGGATGTCTTCAGGTTGATGGTGACCTAAGGCTGTCGAAAAGAGCCGTGCAGGAAAGCCTTGTGATTGGGGGCTGAGATTAGTCCTGGTAATGTTTGTGTAGTGCTCACCGCAATAGATTGATAGATACTTCAGGTGCTCAAGGTCACAACTTCACCCTCAAATTATTTCAACCAGGACTTGAGGAGCCCTTCAGCACCGTGGCCGCTGCTCCCGAGACACTCTCGAGTCTGAACTCAACGAGGCAGCGGGGAATTCTCAATATGCTCGTATAATCAGCGCAATTAAAACGGCTACACTTTGGCATGAGATAATGCTGAGGAAATCCTCTTTGTGTGCGTCTGCCATTTTGTCGGTACAGTCTGTTCAGACCAGTGGTCTGTTGAATATTGCCTCAGCGAGAAGGATGTTAGATGTCGATTTCCTCAGGGAAAGTGCTTAAAATGTATGAGCCGAGCTCTGGCCATTGTTTATTTTGTTTGTCACTGAATTACTTGATATGGTTGTCACAAATATGAATGTCACGGAAGCGGATAAACAGCTTTTCAGGATCAGATCGAAAATTGTGATTAAACTTCAAAAAATAAGCCATTTTTTTGTTTTATTTATTTTCAGATATTTTTCACCGCGGATAAAAAATTGCAGGTCATACATCTAAGTTTTGACAGTATAATTGATTTTCTATTGATGTAGTACCCAGCTGCTCTTATCCTTAATTCTATCACAGAATTTAATGACAGAAAATAAAAGCGAGGGGATCTCTGTAAGCCCAGTGAGATGAAAAAGAGCAGACGGGAGGACGAGAGAACCATCAGCCATCGCCCAGAGCTGTCCTTGTGAAACAACACTTATGGATGATCTTTTCCCTCTGCTTAATCTACAAATATTTCATGAATATTGATGGGATCTGGACATGTTTTCCAGCATTGTTTTTTTTTTTTTATATATATATATAGCTAATTCCCAAGCCTCGTCTGGCTTTGTTTGTTATCAGGCTATGCAGTGTACATAAAGGCGCATTTAACCTGCGATTAATCTCAGACACTCAAGTGCTGAGCATTTATAATATGATAGAAAGTTCTGGATGAGCTTCAAGCCAGGTTTGGATAAAGGCCTCGCATGCGCCGCGGCTGAATGAGACAATCTTTTTCAATGGGCTCCCATTGCTCGCTTTTGCTCTCCAAGCCCCCTCCTTCCCCACGTTGAGCGGCGAGGATTCAATGGATTGAATGTTTGTTGATTTCCCTCTGAAATCAAGAAGTAGATTAGTTTGAATTGGTGGGGAATGAGGTGAGAAGGCTAGGTGGCTCGCTTTCGCCGGAGCCCATTTCCCATTTCCTGTATGTACGCGCTGGAGGTGTGAGAGAGAGGGCAATGGTAATTACCGTCTGTTTCTCTGGCGCAGTTATGCCACTGATACACATCCACACTCCCATTATCCCGCAGATCAGCCAAGCAGTTTGTGTTTGCGTTCGGAGAGTATCAGATTCCAGATCTGGCCCAAGACGTTACAGAGAGCTAGAGACAGACATGTCACATCTCAACCTCCCTTTCATACTTTGCATGAGCTTCTAGTCCATCTTGTTCATGGTGCCTTCTTTATTTTTCACAAACGTCGAATAATGAATATGATAACAAAGGGAAATGTGGCAGCTTTTCGCCGCCCTGACTGAAGTGCTTAATTAGCTGATTACAACGAGCCAGGATTGGCCTCTCACCGCTCACATTCGGTCTGCGATTTCACATGACGGTCCCCTTGCCACATCCAACTGACTGTTCATAGCCCCCCTGCAGTGGCCACTTTCTGAGCCAAAATGTGAAATTACTGTGGCACATTCAGCCATTGAAATGAGCAGCCCCAACCTGGATTAAACCAATCTGCACACAAGCTAATAAACCCTTCGCTTCTATGAGTGTGGTGGGATTGCTCTTAGTGCACTTTGAAATGACTCTTTGAATACGCTAAGGATAGGTCCAATTGGACAGCTAGTTGACCAGCTAGTTTTTTGGGGACAATACCTTTTACAAATATAAGGGAGTAAAAAATATATATATACATCGATATCGATACATCGGCCAATATTCTTTGTGCATTTTATAGTACAGTACATTCTGTTTATGTATATTAAGTATTTATAAGTGTTTGATCACCACATTTGAATGATTATTGCAAAAAAATGTGTTTATGTATATATATTCGGTTTATGTATATACTGTATTCTATACCAGTCAAATGTTTGGACTGGAATGTTGACTGGTACTATATATAGATTATATTTATAACAAAATATTTTAGTTTATCTTGTTTTTTTTTTTGTTTTTTGTTTTTTTCATTTGATCAGATAATATTTTAAGATGTCTTATGGTCAAGTTTCAACATGCCCCTCAGATGTTACAATGTACTCCACCTACAGGGCATGTTTTCACATGTAACTTCCATTTTTTTAGGGTAAAACAAAAACATATATACTTTAATTATGAAACAAAGCGACTGATTTGTAATAGTCAAGTGTAAAATTACTGTGGATAAAAAATATTCAGAACCCCATTTGGATTTACACAAACTGAGAAAGTCCAAAAGGCCAAATTCGGGGGTTCCCTTTAGCTCTAGGAGCTCTAATTTGGTGTGGATTCAACGCACCGTTACGGAGATATGGACATTCAAAGTTTCAATGGTTTTCCATAGACTTAAGCTTTAAAAGCGTTTCATCCAGGTTGCCAGTAGCAAACAATGGAGTGCGCTGCTAATAATATCGGCAAAACGATATATCGGTCGGGCTCTAGTTACAACACTGATACTACAGCAGTTCACATGTAAATTGAAATTGGTTATTGTGCTTAACTGTTTTTGAAAATATTTATTTATTTATTTATTTAGTGTGTGTATGGGTTTTGCATCACAAGTTTTGTATTTTTACGATATTGTTTTAAGTAACTTTTAAAAAACCCTCATAGTGTTCCTATCTTTTATGACTTTTTTCTGTGGAGCACATGTTAAAATTTATTTTGAAATATGTTTCAATTTCTTTCTTTTTTTTCCCATATAAATGAGAGTTAAAGGTGTTTTGTTTGTACCCCAACATTCTTCAAAATATCTTTATATTTTAAAAGTAGTTTTTCACACCTGTAAAATAAAGTGATCATAAGAGTAACATTTGCGAAGCCACTGTCTCAACGGCCATCGCGCTGGCGGACACAGCACGGTTGCGTGCGGGAGCGAAATAAGCCTTTCCTCTGCATCAGCTTTTTCGCTCTCGCAGACTGTAACACAAAACCACATTTAGAGCATCAGATTTTGTGGGGCCGATGTGCAGCCTCAATAATTGATGAGCTTGGCTGAGTGTGGAGGTTTGGAGACTCGCTTCGCTTTACTGCAGCACCAGAGAAAAAGAGAGAGGTGAAAGTGTTAGATATTCTCTCACATGATGTAGGTTGTTATGCTGTACCACCCACACTTTAGAACAAGTGAGCTGTGAAATGTATTCATTGTAACATGGAAAATGGATGCAAGGAATTGCCTGTAATGTCTGACAGCGAGGGCACCCAGCCAACATCACCTGCATTATTTCACTTGTGTGTGTGTGTTTGTGTGTGTGTGAGTGCGTGTTCTTACTCTCTCTTTTTTATATATTATTATAGGTTTGGGAAATAGGCAGCAATTTCATTACGATGTGATTTGGGAAGAAATTGCCCACCATTGAGTGACCCCACCGCAGAGGATCAAATGGGAAGACAGCTCAAATAAAGTTAATAGTGCATTAACTAAAGGCAGCATTGCTGAGCCCCTAAGCAGTGTTCCTCATCCAGCGCCTGCCCCTCTCCTTCCTCCTCCTCTTTCTTCTGCCCCCACTTTTTAGCTCCTCATTTGTCTTTTATCCTCTCCTCTTTTCCCTCCGTGAAACCGCAAGGCAGCTACTGTATATTTGTACCTCCAAGGCGGCACGGTAAAAAAAAAGTGGATTGGCTGCAATGCATAGGAATGAGGCACGCGAACCAATGGAGTGTGCCGTTGGCCCCTCCCATCTGCATATCTCCGCTCCTCTGCAGCTTGCGAGAAAGCAGCCTGATGAATAACACAGAGGGGACTTGTCTCTGAGATTATTAATTTCCCATCTCTCTCTCTCTCTCTCTCTCTCTCTCTCTCTCTGTCTCCCCTCCCTGTCTCTCTCTCCCCTCCCTTCCCTCGTTCTTTCTCTGTGTGCTTACCCCTTGCGTGTGGCTCTTTTTTTGTTTGTTTCTTGCCTTGCTGTTTGAAATGATCCTTTTCCATTCAGTGTGAGAGTGCATGAGTGTTGCTTCATGGAGCTGTGCGGCCACTGTTAACACTGCCTGGTAGCTATTCTTCCACACAAGAGCTCTCGCGTCACGAGGGGGTGAGTTGGTATCTATTAAAATCAATATAGTGCCGTGAGACCCGGGGCTAAGGCAGTCGGTGGAGGTGGTGGGGGGGTGTTAGGTTTTCTAATGAAATTTTCAATCTGAGTATGCCTGCATCTAAGCCTGACCTACAAAGGAAAGGGAATTTCTAGCTGAGGACTCCAGTTGAGTGCCGGTGCGCGATCGGACGCTCGTATCTGTGTGTGTGAGTGTGTGTGTGTGTGTTAATGTCAGAGGACGCCTGGGTCTCATAGTGTGATCAGTCAGCTAACAGAGCAGCGAGTTGCTTTTGTTGCTAAACACCAGGCATGCTTTTATCAGAGCTAATGGGGATGTGTGTGAGAGACCTTGATTTTGCTGGGGGAATGGCAGTGGGATGGAAATGCAAGCTAATGATGGGTAATTGAAATAGGGGGGAATTATAGTTTGTTTTGTTGATATTCTCTCCCTCGCAAGTATTCGCTCTCCCTCTCGGAACCTTTGCTGAAATATTGATGACTCTCTCAGGCTGCAAAAATGATAATGATTATAATGACATCTGCATCGGAAAGTACTTACAAAAGCAATAGCAACCAACAATTGAACTTAACGCACTTCATGTGACACACTCGGGTCATTACTTGACTCGCACATGAAGAGTCGCTTGTGAATTGATGTTTGGTATGGATGTGTTTGATCAAGTGTGTAGATTTACTGCAGAAGAAGGTAAAAATGTAACTTTTGACGCAGCATTCGATGTCTACCACATGGCTGTGTTTTGATTGGTTGTAAGTCCGGGACATTATTTGTGGGAGGAGTTTTTTATTAAAATTTTTGGACTGCAATTGTTCTTATTACCTTTTACAAAGACCTTTTAACTGAATTTGATTAATTGTGTGAAATCGCATAGTTGTGCAGTATTAACAGTTAAAAGTATTCAAAATAATTCAGCAATGACAACATGGCTGTGTTTAGATTGGCTATTTGGAGGGACTTGGAGTGTATTTGCTGTTGTATTGTTGTTTTTATATTATTATATAGTTTTTTTTTTTGTTTTTTTACATGTAAATTGAAATGGATATATTTCATTGGCCGTCTGTGTGTAATATCAGTGAATTTGCTTGTTTTTAATGAAATAAAAATGATTGTAAATATATGCATTGTAATGAGCAAACACACATCCCAAAAATTAAAATAAAAATTTGTACACTAACCTTTGCAAACTTATCCTGTACAAATACTTTCCACATATTTATCGAAATTCATATTTATTCAGTGCGAGGAATAACATATTTGTACAGTACAGTTAAAATGTTTTGCTTCCAATTATCATTAAATAACTGTTTTAATTTGCTGTTCACGTGAAATGTTATTTGTATGAGGCATTTACTGACATGTCACTTGTTAAACATTTACAGTTGTTTTTTATTAGTTTTATATTTTGGCAAAGTTTTTTGTTGTTGTTGTTGTTGTTGTATTTGATTAAAAGTAACATTATTCAGTTTTAAGAGCTGTGTTTTGATTGGACAATTGGACTATATTTATCTTCTTTTTTTACTAAATCAAATTTTCAGATTAAAACGAACAATTTCCCCCTGACTTTTTGTGTGTGGTTCAGTCTCCCACACTGTAGTGCACATCGTCTCCCCCTCATCGTCCTAGAGAAAACATGATCCTCTCCATAAGCTGACATATCTTTTTTTATACCCTCATTACATTGTTTTCAGTAGCTTTGTTCAGTCGAAAATGATTTTGGAAGAAATAACAATGGCAAGAAAAAAGCAAAAAGAGCGAGTGAGCGAGGAAGAAGGAGAGAGAGAGAGAGAATACCCCACATTCTGTTTATGTAATTTAGTGAGTCATAACGTGGGTGCATGAGGCATTATGCAAGTTCTGGTTGTGCTTTGAAAAATTGGTTATCTCCACAGCACCTACGAGGCACACAGATGGATGCGCCTCAATTGTGGTTGGCCTGAGCCCTGGCAGTGCGGGGAGCCCTTCTGGAGGAGGACAGGCCTCTTTTTCTCAAGCCGTCAGAGCTTTGGATTGGTAAATCCTGTGGGCTTGACCGAATAGAGGAAGTGCAGAGCTACACGAGGGTGAATAATCACAGTGTGCAGGAGAGGGGATTTCGTAGGGCACTGCGTATGCCCTGTGCCTACAATTCACCCCGCTGCTCATTAGCTGCTGAATACATCATGCAGATTTCTGCCAGTCCTCTCATTTCAAATGCAGCTCCTCTTGACAGAAATTAGAAAAGAGAATATATAATCAAAGTGATGCTGTTGTGCATGCGCGTGTGCCATTTTTTCATGTTTTTTTATTTATTTTTAAATTGATTCACATTAAAAGTTAATCTCAGTATTAATTAAATAAATTTAATATGTCAACAAATAAAAAAGCTGATGCTGAAAATAAAACATAAAACGGATTATTCCCCTTGACTTAACAAAGATCCAGACTCTTCAAACACCATGTGCGTTGGTTGTAAAATATCCCGGGGTCGCAATGATTATATGTTTCATCATTTAGATAATGCATGGCCTTTAAGTGTGAGAATGAAGTATAGAGTTAGATTGCACCCCCTTTTATTTCCCTTGGAAGCTGGCGAAGGGTTGCTGTGTACTCTGTTATCGTCAGTAGGAGTTAAGTGCTGTGTGTTGAGCACAATCAGAACGTGTTTATTGCAGCGATTATGTAACTGGTTATAGTCTTAGCCTGTCCTGTGCAGCAGAGGCCTTGCGGCGCGCATCACGCTAGATGCTAGTGTTGCTGTTTCGCTTGCGGCAGGGCAAAGGGAGGGGGGAGGAGGGTGTCGGGGAAACCTCACACCGGGCATACGCCGTTCGCTTTCGTTTGTGGAGTGGAAATAGAAACGTAGCATTCCGCCGCACGCCAGTGTGTCATACTCGTATTGAAATGATAATGGAGCACATGCCGATGTAGCGCAGGCTCCGCTCTCAACCCCACAGGGAGTTGAAGGAGAATACCACGGTCGATAGTTCTGCACAACAAAACAAAACAAAAACTGCTCTCCTGGCGATACGTATAAATGCTGCCTCCTTATTGTTAACAAGACGCCAAGTCCTAGGCAAAGGAGCCATTAAAGAAAACAGTGGCTGTTATTAAGTCAATGACTGAGTGAAGCACACCGGGGGTGATAAAACGATCATATTAATACCTTGAACTCTCGCTTTCGCTAAATGGGGCAAGTGTATATTGCTTTGTAAACATTTCCACATCAATAGTACCATGCCACAACAAAAGATAAACCCCAGGTTGAACAAGGAGATAAAGCGACTGTTTCACAAGATTAAATAGAAAGTGATGCCAGCTTGGCAGCCAGGCCGTGTGTTGCATGGATTATTTATAATGGGAGAAAAAAAAAATGCAAATCATACAATTACAAGCTGTAAAGCCAAGTATTAAAATAAGAGAGCGGAATTAAGGCCTTCAGCTGATGCGATGAAAATGAATGATTTTAAATCTAGCATTTGCATTTTGGCAAAAAATAGTCAAGACCTGGAAGACTATTCTATAAAAAGAATACCATTTTATATTTTGAGCTTTTTTAATGGGTATCTGTGTTTTTAATCTGCATCCTTAAAGCACATAACTTCACGCCTGCTTTGAATAATGTTTTTTGTTGTTGTTGTTTTTATCTACCCAAGCAGCTTTTGTAATATATGACATGGAGAAAATGAGCTCATAAAGAGTCATGAAATTTCTCCTACATGGAATTGTGTGCTGTTTGTAGATCTGTGTTGTAAAGAAGGCCTCCATAATCCATTTACTTCAATTTGTAAACACACAAATGACACCGTGCACCAGCGCAGATGTTATGAACCCAACAGAAATCTTCTAATACCTTGTATATCTAATCGTATTCAAATTAGAAAGCATGTCTGCGCCTTGGTTTTGTAGTGAAAAAGCATGAAACGGAAGGAAGCATACGACAAATGCGTTATTTTTGCATAAGTAGTGCACAAATTGCTTTTTTGCGTTTAAATTGGTTATTATTAAGTAGATTTATAATATCAAATGTACCTTGTCAGATTTTGTACACACAATATTGGATTATTATTTTTATGTTAAATATACATTGAACAATGTTTGTGTTTTGTCCTCAGTAGGTTCACTTTGCACGTACTGCGCTTGAGTTTATTCCAAAGAATAGAAGTCTGTGGCTAATCCTGTCGTTTGTACATACTGTCGGCTTTGATAGGGGAAAAAATGAAGATGCCGTGTGGGTGTGCAAGATTAGGCTTATCTTCAATTGCATTGTATATAAGGATATCCGCGGTGACATTGACAGAATGGGACTCTTCTCCCTTTAAAATAAGCCAAAGGAATTTGCAGGTTGAAACAGTGGAGGCGTCCAGGCTGCAGTTTGTTTGTGGTGGCGTGCTTATGCATGATAGCCCCAGCTCAGGACAACAGCAGGATGAATAAAACGCTCCGAGTGTTCAAAGCCATTGTCCCGCTGCGGTTGCTCTTTGTCCTGAAGATACCCTCGCTTAGCTCTCCACATCATGTTCTTACCTCCCCGTCGCAACAGCTCTGTCCTTCCAGGATGCTTAAGATGCCAGAGCATCTAATGGCTCCTGCCAAGATGCCTCCAAAGACAACCACTTTTGAGATGGGGACACACACGTCACATTGAATCTAACTCATTCTGTTGTGTAAACGGCAGTTTTTTGTCTCCGGACATTTGTTGACAATTGCTAAGAGATATCAACATGTTTCTAAGGGATGCACCAATGATATATTCATACTAAATTTGGTTTTTAATATTGGATATTCAGTTGTGCATGGCCATTGTTTTGAGTAATGATATTTTCCCATCATCTTACGGTCACTTAAGATTCATCTTTAAAAACACTAACAAATTCTTAAAACTGTTAAATGTAGGATTTTTTTTTTGTTTGTTTTTTTATATGGAATTGTAATATTGGCCAATTTTTGTGTGTTGGCCATATTACTGTTAAATAATTACAATAATAAACTGAAACTAAAAATCATTAAAATGTTTTCAGTCATTTAAATAAAGATTAAATAAAATATAAATGTTAGATGAGAAAAAATAATAATAAACTGAAACTAACCTGAAATAATTAAGTTAAAGTTGAACTGTTAAAATTGCTGAAGTATGAAACTAAAGCTGAAAGAAAAAGGAATTTGAAGCTATAAATAATTATTAATAGCAATAAACAAAATTAATAGCAATTTTAAAAGCATATAAAATTACTAAAACCTAAACTAAAATTGATATGACTGTAAATATAAAAAATAAAATGCTAATTCAAATTGTTAATGAAAAATATTATAGTATATAGGTAATACTAAAATATCTATGGCTGTAACATATTAAATAGTTCTGCAATCTTTTTTTTAGGGACTATAGTCTTTACATACAGTAGGTCGAAGTGATGGACCATGACTTTATACTTGCTAGTTGGCTGCATCAGCAATAGGGAGATTTATTAATTTATGAAGTGAAGGATGAGTAGCCAATATTTATTTGGTCTGTTTTCGTGGAAGAAAAAGACTATACAATTAAAATAAGTACATATGTTTAAAGTGTGTGTTTTTTTTAGGAGTATACTAGAACATAGTTGGCTTCATAGCTCATATTCTTGGATTACAGGTAAAAAAAAAAAAACTCCAGTACAAATCGCATAATAGTAAACAAGTCCATCATGAATGTGTTTTGCTTCAGCTGGTCTCCATGAAAGCATCGAGGTTGACACACAAGCCCCCGCGTCAATCATTACAGGTATTTTCCTCAGTGGCCGAGTTGACTTCTCACTCTACCTCCCGCTTGCGTGATTAATGTTGGGCAAGGTTAGCGGAAAAAGAGTGCACTGTGTTCTTTGACCGACAGTGGGCCGCTGTCCTCTTTCTATCTCTCCCTGCATCCCCCTCCTCTATTTCTTTCAAGAGAGGCCTGCTTCAGGACTGCCACAATTGTTCAGCTCCAGCCCTAAGCACCTCTGCCCCCAGACTTAGCCCAGCTGCTGTGGACCACAGACACACTAATTGGCCCTGATTTAGTCTGCTTTAAGTGCACTCTGCTGTGTGTGCTGACATGTCGGTCCGCTCTTTTCCTACTGGCTCTTTAGGCCATTACCTAAATGAAGTGCTGCCACTGGAAGTTGGTGAGCACATGCAAACGGTGAGGTATTGATTTGTGGGTTATTTCAAGTGATGATATCTCTGTCTTCAATCCAGAAAGGAGACAAATATCTCAGGAGAGTTGTTTTTATTATTCAATTCAATTTGAATTTATTTGTATAGGGTTTTTTTTTTACAATACAAATCATTGTTTCTACAATATTATTATTATCATTGGATATGTGTGCAGTAATGCAGCTGTGCAGTAATATTATTTACATTGTACACACCCACACAGCCGAGATTTGGAATATACTGTATTATATAATAGCTGCAAGGCTTTTACATTATATATATATATATATATATATAGGTCTTATTCTGTGATGGACAAACGTGCTGAACTGAAGCCAAGTCATTTATGGCATCGCATTTGGGAGATGCCAAGGCCTAAATCAATTTAACTTCACAGCTAGCAGGGCACGGATAGAAATATGGACATTCATGCGGCTACGCCCTGCCAGTCCTCAGAATTAAAACCATTAATCTATACACAGGTGACTGTTTTAGCACACTAGCACAGAAGATTCAGCAAGGAAAGAGGGGTTTGCTTAAAGAAGACCAACAGCGTTAAAACAAACAAGTTTTCCCCTCGCAAATCCTGTTAGGAGACGCAACGGAAGCTGTTCTGCTTAAAATCATTAGCATCTCAAGCTTCTCAAACTGAATGCACATCGGATGCACGTTTTCTCAAAGTGCACTCTGAAATGGACGGGGTCCGGTGGAAGTCCGTCAGCCGCTTCAGAGTGGCAAAAATGACTTGGGTTTGCCGAGCACATTATTGTGTATTTTTACAGTTCTTGACAGTTCAATTTTAGCCCCGTGTTCGGCTGACATTATTCTATCGGGGCCCCTCCATAATCTGAGGCTGTAATGCTCCGGATGCGGCAAATGCTTATTTCCAAGACCTCTGCGGCAGGGGCCGGCCTGCGCCATCACTCATATCTCAATTACCTAATCTAATGCATCTCAGTGGGCTGCTGCCCTGCCCCAGCTTCATTTACTGTAAGTGCTAGAAGCTCCTCTGCAATTGTTATGTGCGCCAGCACCAACCTGCGCCGTCTGGGGGAGAGTGAGCTCAATCAGAGAGGGGCAGGGAAACACACGAGAAGCATGGAGTGGGAGACGGAGGTGGAGAGCGAGAAAGACTCAGGGAGATAAAACGAGTCGGTGGGGGAAAAAAAGACAAAGAGAGAACAGCGAGCGCTTCTCTGTGAGAGGGTGTCATGCATCGGCGGGCGGAGAGGAAGAGCGCTGTAGAATAGATGAGTATTAGCAGCTACACACATGCTGTTATAGGAACAGGAAGCAGGGCTCCTCTCCAGTAGCGTTCGCCTCCACGTTTTTGGGAGATTGTAGCTGGGAACTTTATAGCTGACTCATTTACAATACACTTGAGAGACTCTACTCATAATTCATTTGATAATAGCATGTTGCTTAGCTAAATGTGCGATAATCGAATAATCGAATAAGCATAAAATATGCTTCTCACAGCTGTATATGGGGCATTGAATATAGGTATTATTAAACATAAATACTGAGCTAGTCACAATGCATTCTTCTTATAAGTTATCTTATATCTTATATCTTATAAGGTAGCATGATTAAGTTACATGCATGTCCGTTCAAAAGTTTGTGGTTGGTAAGAATTTTTTATGTTTTTGAAACGTTCAACAAGGCTGCATTTATTTGGTTATTATGGTGAAACAGTAATATCGTGAAATATTGTTACAACATAGAATAAATGTTTTCTATTTTAATGTATTTTATTCTAAATTGTAATATTATTTCACAATGTTGCAATATTCAGCACCATTATACTAGTTATCACTTGGTGCTTCATTATCATACGCTGATTTGTTTCCTTAGAACCATGAATAAAACTCATTTCATTGATTTTTTTTTTTTATATCGGTCAATTATTCTGTCCCCAAACTTTTAAACATTAATTCTAAAAAAACGTTAGAGGCCACATTGGAAATATGGCTATTTTAACATAATTAATTGATAATGATATTTAAGATTTCGTAATGTTAAAGATTTGGCACTATTTCTAGTCCACAAATCAAATAGTTGTAAACTTACAGAGTTCCTGTTCCTCGAGTGTCATTAAGGCAAAAAAAAAGACATCATAAATACAAAGAAATTCTGAAATGTGTGCTATTGTTTTAAATCGTTTTTTTCAAATTGTTATGCATATTATATAGTTTGTATGATTAGAAGCTAGTCTTTTCTGACTTTTGGACCTCACTGTGTGTATTCAGCCTTGGGAAGACAAATGGTCCTAGTGTCTGCATGGTTTTTCTAGAGTGTGAACAATGAATGAGAACAGCAAAATATGGAGATATGTCACCCAAACTAGCCTCTCCGGCAAGACCCTCCCCGATCCGTCCATGACAGCTGGAGAGGGATCCGTCCATAGACTGATTTACTGTAGTGAGGATGAGATTCACATACTAAGCCGGCTTTTAAATCATTTTTAAAACTGTCAAGTGAAATGCTTTCCAGTAACACTGGTGAGCTAATATATTAGTGTTGCCTTGGAAACGCAGGGAAAGAACTTGTTTGATGTATCCTCGGAGGGTTTAAACGAGGGTAGGATGGCGGCGCGGCAAAAGTTGCTCACCGCTTGTTTTCACATTCCGTTCCAGTTAATTGTCTTGGATGGCTAGTAATTAATCAATGCGTTTTTGTCAGGTCGCCGCGCATGCTTTAGATATCTGTCAATAAGTCACGTCAGACTCATCAGATATATCAGTGACACACTAGAATCACCACGACAATTAAAACTGCAATTAGCGCAGGCTCGGCAGTCCCACGGCGGCACACTCACTCACTTAGCGCATGTGCTAAGTGTGTGCGTGTCTATGCGTATGCAGATCATCGGCGAGTTTAAGCGGAGAGGTGTGCACTGAAAACTCTGCCGCTAATATGTTTTGTCAGGAAGGCGAGTGTGGGTGATAGAGTGGCCATGTTTATGTCTGTATTCCCCTGTGACAGAGTGTGGTTCCAACTTCCCTGTCTGTCTATTACGCAGTGCAAAGGTTGGCCTGTCAGCTCTGTCTGTCACCCCCACTCTGCGTCAGGAAAACTTGCCAAGGGCCAAGTCTCTAACACACATTCACGCATACACATCCATCCTGTTTGCCCAGTGACCTGTGCTTTTGCCGGTGTGTGTTACAGAGCCCGTGCAGTGCTCGGATCAGCTGACACAAAGCTCCTAAAGCCACGGCTTTCCTGCTCAACCACCGCAGAGCAAATCCGCAGATCTACCTGAGCTCTTACGATGCACCGTTCCTGCCTGTAAACGCTGTCATCATTAACTCACCCCTGCTCCAAACCTGTACGACATTTATTCTTCCGTGGGATGCAGAAGGAGCTGTTTTGAAGAATGTAGTGCTTGTTGGTTTTACAATGAATGGGATCTGGAGGTTTCAAAATTGATCAAAGTATCATAAAAAGGTCAATGGTAATATTGTGGGGCTTGTGGATTTACGCGATGGCTTTCTGTGAGGAAAACACACTTTAGATCTCTTCAGGGTGTTTGTGACCGTTCATGCGGGAAGTACTGCTGCAGAAATCTGTGAATGAATCATTCATTTCAGTTGAATCTTACCAGTGAATCATTAGTGTAATAACACAACTGGGCTGATTGATTTATTCAAGAATCTGACTTACATCTGGTTGCTCGAGTTTGGCTTCGTGAGATCATCAGTGAACAATTACTTAAATTTGGGTTTATTACTCATGCAAGGTTACTAAATGAATTCAAATGGCTTAAATAGTAATATAGCATGTGAGTCAATTGTTCAAGTCGAATCTTCCCAATGAATCATTGAACATCATAACTAATTTTTGACTGTAATGAAAACAGGGACGTGAGGGATAGAAGTACATTGTGTTCGATGCAATGTATTGTAGAAGACCACTTGAAAACAATTCGAA
Source organism: Carassius auratus (assembly GCF_003368295.1). Lineage (NCBI taxonomy): Eukaryota > Metazoa > Chordata > Actinopteri > Cypriniformes > Cyprinidae > Carassius > Carassius auratus. The sequence goes on along the minus strand of NC_039270.1, from coordinate 15,976,079 downwards.
AGTTACATGATGTAGTATCTTTGTACAGTACATGTAATCAGAAAGACGCAACTCTATCGCTGACAGCCATATTTTCATCTGCGCAAAATTCAGTTATGTCATCTGCCCTGACGAAAGTCTGTGAGGGAATTCAGAAGCACATTATAGAATCCAAACTAATGTTTTAATACATTCATGATGTGTTTGCATCCTTTTTAAGGCGGCACATTCTTCCGAATTTCCTTTTGTGTTCAAAGAAAGAAAATTATTCAGGTTGGTAACATGTTGACAGGGTGAGTAAATAATGACAAAGTGTTCATGTTTGGGTGAACCACCCTTTTGAGAGAACCCCATTTCCCAGCAGCCTCTTGTTTGGGGAAGATGGGAGGGGGCTTATGATCATTGGCTCAGCTTAGCTATGAAAAACACCTGATATGAGGAGAGAAAGAGCCACATATATCGACTTTAGAAAGAGAGAGTGAGCGAGTAGCAATGCTTCTTTTGTGTCCTGGTAAGGCAGACGGCCCTGGGAGCTTTGGGGGAGCCACAGTGAGGCAGTTTATGACACTTCACAGGAACCGTTGGATATGTGATAGGAGATGCTGAAGGGTGGAAGCCCCCGATAACCCTGTGTAAACCCTTGGGCTTCCACCAGTCATACCTGTAATTTACAGTGATAACTTTTCACCGCACCTCTCAACCTGATATTCCCACAGTGCTGTGCTAAGATTGCACAGCAATAGCAGCGCACCGGGGAGAGAGCTAAAACATATGTGTGGCCTGTTTAACTGTTGACATATGTGCTCAAAATTACGCAGGCCTACCAAACGGACATGACGGCGCATAGATGATGCTGAAATACGACCTCTTGACTTTGAGCGGCTGGCATTTGCGGCGAAAACGGTGTTGTAAATAATTTGAGGGAACTATTTTCGTAAAGTAATTTGGGCCATTTGATGCCATAGCAGATGGGCCATATTCAGAGACGTAGCATATTCTGCCATAATTAATAGCACGACTTTTACAGCAGCTGACACTAATGTTTTTACGCTGGCTTTTGGAGTATTTTATGTCACTAGTCGAAACTAATACCTCGGTTTACTACACAGTGTAAACATTTATAATGGCAATTTTAAGACATCTGGCAATAATGGGATGTATCTTGTTAGATGGCGAGGCTTGTCAACACGGTGAACGTAATTATGACAGATGCCAGTTCTCCAAGCTCACTCATGAAGACACATGTGAGAGCATGCACGTGATGCCAAACCCTCCGTTCTGCGCTCGCACAGAAAATCACTGGGCTGCCTAACAAGCCATTGAATTAATTGTTTGTAACTAGTGTAAATATTTTCAAACTGTGCAAAAGCATGAAATTGGCCAATATAGGGAAAATGAAATGCAATTAATCCACAGCTCCCATAATACAGATAAGGACAAATAAATCTTGCACATGCATGAAACGGCATGTAATTAAATTGCGCTGGTTTAAAGGCGTTTTTACTGAAACAGAATGAGGATGTAGAGATCAGTTAGAATGGGTGACTAGTTATCTACTGGTTGACAAGCTTATTCAAATTTGTGTTTTAGATTGAATATTTTTGGTCTTTAAAGCAGATGAAGTAAGAGACATACATTCAGTGAGTGAATTTTTTTTTGTGTGGACAATGACAGTTTTTGTGCAAAAAAAATTGTTCTAAAATATTTAGCCTTCTGTATTTGTTGAATAATTGTCAGTTATTGTATTAGGCTCTGTGCTCTGTGCTCTGATTCAGTATTTACTAATATTTTGCATTTATTTCTAAATGAGGAAAGCATTTATTTATTTATTTAAAATGAGGTGAATTATATTATAATTACTAATAATATAAATCCTTTGTTCAGTCTTTTTCAGTTTCTTTTTTTCTTTTTTTTTTTACGTTTTCAATGCCTTTTACTAACACATCTTAAGACTGCTGCATTCTTTTGTTGTGCTTTGTCTAACGTTTTTTAATGACAAGAACTTGCCTCCTAAAAACGATGAGGCCCAGGATAAAAGGTTTAAGGTGGGCCATCTTTCCACCATGCTCAACTTTTTCTACCCCTAAGAAATGCATATAATCATAAATCATGTCAGCCATGCTAGTTAATTAAGAAAATGTGTAGTATAAAATATATGTGTATCTCAGAGATCCTGTTTGAGTTGTTCAAGTCATATTTTATGATATCACATCCAGTTTAGGTCATCCGCTGACATGCTTCCAACTGCATGTGCTTTAATAGTCACGATTGAAGAAAGCGATGGGAGATAGAGCTCGTTTGCCGGCCTTCCCAGAGGGCTGTGAGTTCGGTGCTGGCAGAGACGTCTGTGTGTCCTGGCCTGCTCCTACAGCTCTCTGTGTGTGTCCATCTGTGTGTGATTAGTTCTGCTCTTAGTGTACCTGTACACTCGCTCCAGAAATCATTAGGCCTGGTCATACCTCTCCTAGCTACGCTTCACAACATCTGTCATGACACAGTCATCAGAGACCCTGCAACATCTGCCAGAGTCTTAGCCTTTGTTTCCTCTCTCACACACACACAAACACTGTTTCTTGTTCTCCTTGTTACCACTGTTGTTGTCATTTTTTCCTCTTTTCTCACATTTTTTCTTCACACAAACCAGAAATAGGACAGCTCTTTGATCAAACAGTATTGATGTCCTACCCCCTTACTCGCCATTGATCCACAGATGATATACGGCTCCTGCTGTCTGAGGAAGAATTTTGCAGCTGGCCTCAAAGCTGAGGATGATTTAAATCCAGGGGTCTTAAATTAGAGGGGAAAAGATCGAGGCTTTAAAATAGAAATTGTGGTCCAAAATAAAAAAAAATCTGGGATTTATTTTGGTTACACTTCATTTTAAGATGCATTTGTTACAGTGTAATTATACATTTAAGTGCTGAGTAATATAAATTAATTACATGTATCATACTTACTATGTGGTTAGGGTTAGGATTAGGGTTTGGCAAGTGCATGTGTTACAAAAAAACTAACTTTTTTATCTCAAGAATGAATTAATAATAAACATAGCTCGTTATGATATAATAAAGTCGTACAGAATTTTTTTTTAATTATATTTAATTTATTTTATATTTTTCAATATATAGTGTTACATTGTTTGTAAAATTGTATTATAAATTTAATGACACCTTGAATATATAATTTTATTTTTATTTTTTTAATCAAATTTCTCTATAATATACTCTATAATATAGTCATATTCTATAATATACTATACTGACAAATTGAATTGGGAATATAAAATTATATAGATATAAATATAGTTAAAGATATATCTATGTCTTTATCATGAAATAAACTGTCTGATCTGGTCTTCTATCGTCATGAATTGGTTTATTTTGCAATATCAACCAGATCACTGTACATTACCTTTCTTATTATGCAGCTACTTAGGAAGTAAATGAATAAATGGATATGGAATATTGATTTGAGCTGAAATTATGTTATTATGTAAGGAGAAATAGACAGCAGAGTGCTGTCATGAAACTAGCACAGTCATATAGGAAATCAGATGGCTGGGACAAAAGCGGTCAATTATACAGTTTAACTGTCCTTTCATAAATTATGTAACAGCAGAATTTTGCAATGGACCAATCAGAATGAAGTATTCCACTGAGCCAGGTAATAAATAAATATAGTCATAATATATATTAGGCTAACTTCATATGATACAGTGTAGACAGCTGTGCTTAAAGTAAATAACATGATTCCAAGGTTAAACATGATGCGTGATTAATGTTCTTACTGCATGTTCCTTTCACCCATACTGGGAGGAGGGCAGGGAGACAGAGAGAGAGAAACAGAGAAACCCCCATGATCGGGGTTGGGATGGATGGAGGAGAGAAAGATGAGAAAGGCAGGGAAATGAGCTTTCTCCAGCCAGTCTGAGTGCGTGGCTGCCTGACAGCCTGGTTCAGTGCCACCTCGCCACTTTGTTACAGCTGTGTAAATAATGGCTGTAATTAAAATCACCTGTACCTGACAAGCATCAGAGTGTCTGCAGGAGATGCGCTGGCCTGATGAGCACTTTGCGTTCATGCTGCTGTCGCATTCACGGCTGTGACAACTGACATAGTGCATGTGCGACTGCAAATCTCTACTTCGTGTACTGCACGGGAGATTAGGGCCAAACTGGATTTGCACACACATACAAGTGACCACTTGCTGATCGTCACATGCATACAAAGTGCATACAAGCTGAGCTGGTTGTTGTTCAAAACAACTTGTGAAGTGAATATGCATTACATGTTCTCATAATCAGAAGAACTTATTTAACAACACACTATATAAGAAGTTATTTATTTAGAAAAACCTCTAGTTATAACCTTCCAGTTTTGATTTCTCTTTTGTTTACCATTAGATCTATATTATCATCATTTAAATGATTCATCACAGTATAATAAATACCATGGTCAAAATACACCAAATTGTCCCCAAAAATTTTGGAAATCTCAGTGATATATTATTTTCATTTCAGATATTTAGCCTTATGGAAATTAGCCATGGTTTTACTACAAAAAAAAGGGGGTTACTACAGTTAAATCATGGTAACTACAAATTAACCATGGTTTTCATACACTAACCATAGTTTACCAAATACCATGGTATTTGTAGTAAAACTGGGGTTACAGAAATGGAAATCAATAGGTCATGGTAACCATGGTTACACTTTTACTACAATAAAACCATGGTTAATTTTGTAAGGATTGACTTTATGGATCCACATGTATATTTGTATGCACTGCTAATGCTGTGAACAAAACATTCAGCCTCCCTCAGAAAGATTTGTGTATTTTAAGCAGGAAAAGATAAGCTACACTCCTCCTAATAGCATTATTAGCCATTTGCAGTGTTGTGCTACTGTTTCCCTCCAATTTCTGTCTCATTGTGATCCCAGGACGATGACTCAGACCCCATCCTAGACTAAAGCTAGCGTGCGTTAGCCGCGAGCTACTTCGCCTTCAACACCCACAGAAACAGTTTCCCTCAACAAAACGTCACGCCACAACACAAACATTGATCCAGGGCTGATCTGCAATTGATGAAACATAATGAAGAAATTAAAAAGCCAAGTATGCAATGTTTTCAAAGGCGACATTATCTGTCTATGTATGATCTCTTAATAGAATTACCCACACGCAACTAAAGCATAGCGATGACGCTAACTTGTAATTAAGATTTATGCGGCTTGCTCAGATAAACCCTGCTGTGGCATTCTCTTTGTTGAATGTTACTTTTAGCTCATTTAGATATGACTTTTAAACTTTAAAGTTTGCACTAAGTATATTTAGCACAGATTCTATACACTGATTTAGCGGATTTTGCAGTATTGATCTTTCATTCCTGCGAAGAGATTTACTTTAAATTTCAGCAAAATTGATTCCTCACTTAAGTCATGTTTTCATGCCTTTTTAAGTCTTATTTTGATGTAAAAAAGTGGTAATATCTAAGTATATGAGTTTACTTACATTTTTAAATTAGTTCTCCCATTAACATTAATTATAACACTATTATATTCTTTATTCAGACTGATTCACGAACGTGGATCGCACACAAACACAAGAGGCGGGTTTATTGCATGAACCAATCACAGCCTATCATAACCAGTCACAGCCAGTCATATCATGATGGAGGCATTGCTCCCTCTCTTGACTTTCTCCCATATATTCTCAATAACCCCCACCACATGGTTTAGGGTCTGTTAAAACTCAGTGGGCTCAGGGGAGGTGAGAGTGATGCCAGTGCGCATGCACAGTTCTGAGCGCATGTCTCAGAATGCTTACTGTTTCTATAGCAACCAGGACTTCTAATAACAGCTGCAGTGACATGCTGACTTTACCAATTACCATATAATTTTTCCCCGTTTAAAACTATGCGTGTAACACATCTTGGGTATTCTATAGTCTTTTGTTTATGTAGGCAATAATGTACGAGAGTCGGTGCTGCATTGATAATAATCATGACATGAAGCTGAGTAGACTGATAGACAGACAGTACCATACCTAATACAGAAAACTAATGAATACAGTAATATTGCCTCCATACTTCGGAAACTGGGCTTCAACACAGACATGCACATTAACAGATCTCTAGTATTAGAAAAGTTTCTTTGAGGGGGGAAAGATGCAAATAACACCAGCAGGGGACACTCATGCTTTATTAAATAAAATAAAAATAAAAAAAAACATTAATTCTTTAATTAATTCATAATACATGGAATAGTTTTGACACTATTCATTTTTTTTATGTTGCCAAGGATGGTCACTAAGGGTGTTGTGCTGTGATACACGTAAATGTTTGTCAAAGTGGACGTAGCTGTGCTTGATTATGAATAAAGCACAGCTGTTGACCAATCAGAATCAAGAACTAACCATGTATATATATATATATATATATATATATATATATATATATATCTGTGTGTGTGTGTGTGTGATGTTGGTTTTGCAATGCTGAATGCAGCCACATACTAAAGGACACTTCTGAGATGGGCTCAAATGACATCCTGTTGTGAATCTGTTTTGAGAAAATAGTCCTTTAATTCTCCTCTGTATCATGTCTCTACGGTGATGGAGTCTATTTCACCCTTAATGAGACCCCTTAGAAATTGACAAAATGGAGGAAGTAGGAGAGAAGCGGTGCTGCTGAAAAGATAGTTAAGGAGTGAATCACATCCCGATCCGCGCTCGCTCAGCCCGAGGAGCTGTGTTTATTCCATATGAACCTGCCTCGCCGAGTCCCAAAGGATAACATCTATTAAGTGAGTCTGACAGTTTCCAGGCTGTCTCCATATGGCCGAGACCCTGCTGCTGAGTGCCTTTGCCTGCCACGCGTTCCCTTTTCACCCACATGACATCCACCACATATAATTACAGCACATGGGAGCCCAAGCCTTTGTGTGTGTGTTGTAGGAGGAAGTGGTACAACTTCTCAGCATAAGAAGGGTTTTGGGTGGTGACCCTGACTCGCCGATTAGAAAATTAGCCCAAAACATGGCACACTAAAGGCCTAGGCTTATTAGCGACAGTGCCAATGTTTAGTAGGCGTGCTGGGCTGAGCTGTGAGTGACGGGGAGGGCCGTCAGTCTCCGGGGGAGCAGAGAGAGATATGTTCAGTGAGCTGGGAGAGAGAGAGAGAGAGATGCATCCGACAAAGACGGCTGAACCCTTCCAAGTTCAACCCTACTAGAACATGAGATTTGCGACACGGAATGGAAAGCAGATTTGTTCCAGCGGAGTGGTGGGGGGAAAGGAGATGAATTTGTGATCTGGAAATGTATATGCGCTCCTCATCTGAAGTGGCGGCCGTCCTGGAACATGCTGGCCGAGACTGATGTGTATCAGAGGAAAGCTGGCAGGAAGAGAACAGCTGCAGGGGCACATACCTGCCATCTGATTCTGCCAGCCTTTTTGCTTTTACTTCTTTCTCGCTGTTGTAGTTTCAATCTAAATCCATTCACAAGGCTCAACCCTGAAGCTTAAAGTGCTGTGCATGTTATGAGTGTTCATTTAATGATGTTATTGTTGTTATATATACTTCATTCAGTTGATGCCAAATTTTTATTTATCTATTTTTTTTTATTAAAGTTTATATATATTTACATCCATCCATCTTATATATATATATATATATATATATATATATATATATATATTTTTTTTTTTTTTTTTTTTATTTTTTTACAAAAATAGTAACTGTTTTTCAGCTATATATTGATTACTTATAATATATAAATATGATATTATAATAAATATTTGTATTTTAACATTAGAACTTTATTTATTTAGAATTTCATAGTAATAAAAAAAATGTATATATATATATATATATATATATATATTAAGAAATAAAAATATATATATAAGAATCATTTAATATTTGATTATGTTTTTCCACTGTATATTGACAGGTTGAGTACAAGGGGTTGTGGTCAAGTCCAAACCCCAAGGCAAGTGTCCCAGAAATGGTTCAGTTTAATTTATGCTCTATTATGCATGCCTCCCAACTGTCTTTTATCCCAAAGATTTTCAAATAATATATGGGAATGGCATTCACTTGAAGAAACCCTTGAAAGTGATTGTGTGCACAAATGACATATAACTTGCTTCTCATCAAACGATTGCCCAGGAGGCAATGTACCGGTCATTATCTGCGCTTGTCTAGGTAGTATTCCTCATCCGAAATTCCGAGCAGCATCAGGGTGCAGCCATGGATCCATTTTTACTGCCTCTTCATACAGCGCACACTATGTACTCAGAGAGGCTGGTAATATTCAAGCCAAAAGAGTTCAACAGGGAAAAAGAACTGGGTTATGATTGCATGGCTTTGTGTTCAAAATACGCCCACTTCAGGCTCTCATGCAAGCCAGCTATTGAGATCTTATTATTGCATCTCACAGACTATAAAAACATCATCCAATACCATTAGACTGAAGCAAAGACTAAGTCTGTCAGTGAAACCATGCCTCAAATTGGTATTCTCAACTCACAAAAAGGTTGCCTGTGGTTTTAAGCATGTGTGTGGTTGTGTAGACGTGCTTGCCAAAGCATTCACAGTCTAAAACAAACGGCCGAACTCGACCGAGAGCAGCAAGGAAATTGTATGTGTCGACTCTAAAAAGGTAAACATAACATTTGCAGTAGAGTCTTCTCAGGGAGTTCATCATACTTTTCAAAGTTTCCCACAAGCCTAGATTTGATGTAGCAGAACTGTTTAACATTACATGTCTGATCTGACATCAAAATAATCATTATGTGTCATATGTCCAATAGGAAATCTTTTTTAATTTTTTTTTTTTTATGTACATGAAAGCTTGCGATAAATGTTTTGAGAAAAAAAGAATTTAGTCAAATTACAACCATCCCAGGTCTCCCCTATTAAAATATCAGCTTCACCTCTGAGAGATGATCATGTGCTTAATTGTGTGCATATCCACCAGAAGCACTATTCGGTCTGGCTTTATGTAGCATGAACTCATGCAGAATTGCAGATGAGCGGTTTATGCATGGAGACCCTTGGAGCTGGCCTCGGTGGCGGCATCCATTCAGCGGCCCGGCTGTTTCCTTTGTGATCCTACAGAGATTTCTTCTGTTATTGGTATCGACTTGACAGGATTTGTGTCCGTCACAGCAAACCACTTAATCCAGATCAGCCTTTAATACTAATTAAACTGCTTGGGGACACACTCCGGCGCCTGGTTACTTACAACCAGTGTACATGCCGATTACTATTCTCTCTTGAACCACTTGAACTGAAAATAAAAGGTGGCCTTTTTTATTCGCTGTCCATTACATTGTAAAAGGCTTCCTTTGTTTTCCTCTTAAAAGACCCAAGCCGCCATTGCCATCACGGTAATGTCTGATTTCCCATCAGGTGACGATTTAGCTTATTAAGGTTGCACAGATGGAGATGCTTCTGGAGGAGGATTACTAAAAGAGTTTGTCGACACACAGTTCAGAGGACCGCAGAGATGTTTGCCTTGTGACAAATGGCAAGTGCAGCCCCACTATGCAGGAAGTGCTATTGGCGGGTGCTTTAAGATGTTTAATTAAAGACGCTGTGTGACAGGAGGGAGACCTGCGCGGGGTCCGGGGACTACGCGGCTAATCCTCTTCCTGCGCACACTATCCCCTTGCGAGTGTGATTGATGAACTGATTCCTCTTTACATCTTCATTTGCATGGAGTGCTAACGCCGGCACGGAGCTGTGCAGCAGCAGACGAGAGCTCCTGCACTAATGCTGGCTAATATGATAATGGGAAAAAAGGCAAGGTTAGCCACCGCTCGGCTCATCCGCAGTCTAACCCATTAACTCTGGGCTGCGGTGCACCTCTTTGGTCGCAAAACGAGGCGTCCCGCAGGCAGCGTTAATCTGTTAAGGAAGGGTTTTTTTTTTTTTACTTTCGTCAACGATGTTTAAGTTGTCTTTTGATAAATGTTTCAATAAAAAATGCAATGTAATAATATGTATAATGTATAATTTTTGTATAAATAGTGCTAATAGAGTGTTCACACGGATTAAAAAAAGTGCAATTTTGAAACCCGTATGATGGACTTAAATAACCTAAAAAATGTGAAATGTTGGAGACTGTTGGAGAATTCAGCCCCTAAGGGGACATGGTATTAGAAGAAAAAAAGATAAGAGGAATATGTTTTCACACTCTCTATAAGAAGTAATCTTCCCCCATGAAACATTTGCATTTGCTTGCAAAACATTTCCATTCACTCGCAAAATTATTGTGTTCCCTGAGAAACTTTGCATTCGCTAACAAAAGCAAATATAGTTTTTCCTCCCACCTCATATTGTTTCCTTCATAAAAGCTTTGCGAACAAATGCAAAGTTTCTCTGGGGAATAAAAAACTTTTTCAATGCAAACGCATTGAAATATAATTTCTCCCTCCCATCACATTCAATTTATTATCACAATATACCTTTAGAGGCTCCATAGATGTGTTATGTGTGAAAGTGTGGAATTGTTCATATTTTTTTTAGACTTCAAATTAAAATAGTTTTATTTATAAACTTTTTTAAGAGACTTTTTTGATTCTGTAATATTTTTTAGATATTACAGAATTTAGATATTTTACATACATCAATTGCATACATCCTTTTGGACAGAACTTTGGTTTTGTTTAGTTTTTCATTTTGAACTCACATGCTATTTTTGATGGACATTTTTTTGTTGTTGTTGTTATTTCATAGTAAAATTTACTACAATTACGAATATGCCATGACAAATATTTACTAAATTCGGGGGAATATTTTGGTCAAAAATGCGCACAGATAAACCGCACACACAGCGCTACAATGCTAACCCTCGATCTCAGCTTCCTTTCACCCTATGAACCTTCAGCGGAAACTTTCTGCTCGTGGGAGGTGGTTATACTTTCACGACGTCTGCCAGGCCCCGCTTCCTTTTGGGTTTGCATGTTTAAAAGGTAGCTGCCTGCTGGGAAATGGGTTACTTTCAAAATAGTTCACACCCATGCGCTACAAAACCTCTTGCATTATTAATTTGTTTACTCAGAGACAGGGAGTGTGGAATTTGATGTCTGGCTTTCCAATTTATCACACACTCAGCAAATGGCGAAACTCCTTCAGAAGTGTCGGATAATGCTTACCGAGCACAAGCGATTAAATGTTTGGTACAAAAATGGTTTGCAAAGAGCGGCTGGGATAATGAACGGTCAAGGGGGTCCCGGGGTCCTGCCCCGCTCTATAGCCGTATGTCACTGCGGGTCTGTTGGGGAATGATTTGCCCTCTAAACTGAGATCGTGTTCAGCTGAAGTGGCACTCCACGGACCTGGACAGAAGCCAGCTGACTGTCTAGAGTAAAGGGGCAGCACACTGGCCCTTAAACACTCAGTCTCACTCGCATGCGTACTCACACACAAGGAGCACCTGTGGAGAGAATCCTGCACTGAGCGAGAGGAGAAAACAAAGGTGAAGGTTGATCGAACGTCCAATCTATAGGAAAGAAAGGACGGACCCAGCAGGGGCTCAAGAAGGCCTTGCCTCAGCCGTTTTCTTTTTTTCTCTCTCTCTCTCGAAAGACTTGGCCCAGGATTTTGCTGCGCAAGTCAGTGTGTTTGAAAGAGCAAGGACAGTGCATCTTGATCCTGTTTACCTCTCAGTCCGGCCCGACCAAAATCCTCAGCACTGATGGATGCCAAGGGGTCAGTACTCACTTTCACTGAGTTATGTGTCCTTAAATGAACCAAATGGTAAACAGAACTTACCATCCGAGCACCAGATACTTGATTAAATAAACATTGTAGTTCTTGTTTATTGTGAGAAATCAAGCATACACAGTCAAATTTGAGCCTGTGCGATTTGTTTTTCTTCCCATCAGTAGCAGTGTTATGAGTGGAGCCAAGTGGCTTGTACAAGTTTCAAATCAACTTTTACCACGTTCAAAAGTTGGCTTGATTTTGACTTGAGTAAACTAAAATAAATACATTTGCTTTTTATAAACTGTATAATGTACTGAAATTATAAAACATTATTTTTTTAGACAATATATGGTTGTTTTTATTATTATTATTATTAAAATGATTTTTACCTAGATTTGCAGACTTCTTTTCAGTTTTTAGATTCTTTGACTTGTTTTTGGCATTATGCTAATTTATATTTTTGTTAAACAAAACAAAAAATATTATAAAATGCTGTATAATAAATGTAATGAATTGTATGCTCGTAGAATGTAAGTCCTATCTCTCACTTTTTTGCTTTTCAAGCAACTTATCTTGTATGTATTGTTTTTTTATTATTATTATTATTACATAAAACAGGCTCCCTATAGCTTTAAACCTTCATAGTTTTGTCAAAGTTTTCAGCGATTAATGTTTTTTTTCACCAGCAGAGATACAAGACCATGAAGCATACAATCAAAATCCTTCAACTCTACATTCACAGACAGATAACAGCCGCAGCTTTCACATCATTTCACATTCTATGTCGCAACTCTAAATTGAATTGAATTTCAAGCTCGCCGAATGGCCTGAATCGCTAACGTTTCAGAGAGTCACACATTAGTTACGAACAGAGAGAAAGAGAGAGAGAGAGAAATGTTGGAGCATAGCTTTCACTTGCATTAGTTCCCTCCTCCGTCTCCACCCCTCCCTTCCCTCCCACTCACACACTTACACACACTCTCTCCCTCTCGCTACACACAGCGGTGAACACACACCCTCATCTATAATTGATGCTTGCTTTAGGCAGATGCTGCAGGGATTGGGACTAAGGCAGCTGCTTAGTTTATGGAGGAAAAAGGGAGCAAGATGGTGGAACAGGTATTTTTTTTCACCGTTATTCTGCTTATCAAGCGCATTACTGCATTTTTTCTCCTTCTGCCCGTCTTCCTTTTGTGCTGTGGCTGCACAGTAGAGCGGCTTGTGTATGACAGTGTTCCAGTGTGTGTGTGTGTTTGTGTGTGTGTGCGCGAGAGAGAGTGTGCGCTTTGAAGAAAGAGGGAGCCCCCTTCAGCAACTCTTTTTTTAGGCTGCCTTATCAGCAGCTGTTTTGCTTTCTATCTCTCTTTTCACATGCTCCATCGTCTCTTTCTTTCTCGTTTCTTTCCAGTCCATCTCCAAGCTCCATTTCGGGTCGGGTCTAGGTGGATGAACTCACAAATTTGGCAGCCTCCAATATTTAAATGAGCGGATTCTGTCACCCACCCTGAGAGAGTGAGTGAGAGGCAGACGAGAGTTAGACGCGCTGCTCTTCAAACGGTTTATTTGGCTGCGTAAAAAAGTCAAACGCTACCGCCCCAAAATGTTCCGACACGTACCGCTTTAGTGCTGCTGTGCTCCACCTGGCTTTCCATCATTTGTAAGGCATTAGCGTACGGCTGAACTCAGTGCGACCGTGAGCCGCGTCTATTCACGTGCATGCGAAATTCAGAGCGACTACGGAGCGAGGGAGGAGTAGCCTCGTTGTGTTCGAAATGGTATTTGCAAAGTATCCTAAAAAAAAACCTTTACCGAAACAAAGGCACTTTTTATAGCTCTGTATGTTTTGTAAGTGTTTGCCTGGAAGCCGAGCGCAGTGAGGTGATGAATCCAGCACGCTGCCACGTAAAACATATTTCAGTCCTCCAAATGTGGTTCTCATTAGGGCGGAGGCCAAAGTGTTTAGCTAAGCCTTACTGTCTGCCATTGCTTTTTTTTTCTCCCAGTGTTTGCCAGCAGCTATTTTACGAGGGCCTCCAAAAAAATCTCAGCGACGGCTCGGCTGTAATGACCTCGAAAGTAGAGCTCTGCACCGACAGGGGCTTCCCACACCACGGACGCACCTCTTCCTTTTCCCTAACTTTCCTTCCACCCTCCCCTTAACGTCTTTGACACTTGTGCATAAAGAGTTTAGCACTCCTGATCAAATGATAGTCTAATTATGGCGTGGTGTGCCCGCTCTTGAACATCAGTGCGCTATGCGAAGTGCTGATGGTGTTAATGGGAAACAGCGTGATGTGTGTAACATCTGCTTAAGGAACAGCAGGGATTTTTTTTTTTACAAGGTCCCGTTTACAGAGTAGCAAGTTGCGGCTTCCCTCCTGGCTCTCCTCGGCACGTTCAACTCGCCAAGAATGAAAATCTTGGCATTATTTACATGTCGTTCCAAAGCTGTGTGACTGACGTCTGGGGAACCCAAAAGGTGATTTTCTGAAGAATATCCTGGTTGCTCTTTTCGGTATTTTAAACTTAAAACATCCAAAGTGTTTTACATTGCACTCAAGGTATACATTTGTATTTGTTTATACACTCCAGGGGAATCAAACCCACAACCTTGGCATTGCTAGTGCCATGCTCTACTGTTGAGCTACAGGAATTCACAATACAATGGAAGTGAATGAGAGCTGTCATTTGTAAGTGTCATAAATGTGGTCCATATGAGTCTATATTCCTTCTATATATGCAGTAAATTAGTTATATGATAACTTTGAGTGGGGAACAGACCAAAATGTGCCATGATTTACATTGATTGTCTTCCAGTTCAAGTCCTTAACCATTACAACCAGATCATTTTGTGAACAAATTATTTAGTTTAGTTTTAGTCCTTTTCTCACACAAAAGTATTGTATCCTTCTGTGTAGAAAGTCTGGTGACAGATTTCAAGTTTAGACTGGAATATTCGGTTAAATCACAGATTGCGCTCTGGACTTTCTCTCCTTTTATCCTACGCTTTGCACGTGGGGGTGTTTCTGTGTAGTGTGGCTTTACGGTCAGAGGAGAGAAAGTGGTGGGAGAGTGTGTTTGGCTTTGTTTTAGCATGTGCAGTTGTCCCGTGTCAGAGTGTGTCTGTGGGTGATGGGATCTCTCTGCCTACATAACTCCTGCTTTGGCTTGGAGAAAGAGATGTGTGTGCGCGTATGGAGTGCGTCATCAAGTGTTTCCTCTTGTAAGAAGAGAAAATCACAAATTAGTTGTCTCTAATATCTCAGTCGTTTATTCTAGACCACACTAGGTCACCAAATTATAATTTACTCACCTTCCTGTAAGCCTTTCTATTTTACTGCAGAGCAGAAGGTACTGAACTGTACTGACTTTCTTTGTATGAAGATAAAACAACTTATTTTCAATACATATTTTGTGTTCTGTAGAAAATAGAAAATCATACAGGTTTGGAATGATACAATGGTGGGTAAATGAGAATAGAATTTTGATACCTTGAAAACTGTGAGCACACCTGAAACAAGCAAAGTCTTTTTTGAAGACGGATTCCTTCAAGTCAAAGATATGAATGCAAACACTTCTCGTTAAATTTTCCCAAGAGCTCTACTATGCACATTCATTATGGCTATACTTCTATACTCGGATCTCAAATATTGGTTACTGCTCGAAACCTCAACCTAACAGTTGTTACTGTTAACTAAAACTTAATAAAATAACTGAAATAAAATAAATTATTAAAGTTTAAAATCATAAATTAACTGGTAACTGAAAAGAGCAAAATTTACTAAAACATTTAGTAAAATATAAAGCTAAATAGAAGAATAAAAAACTGAAACTAACAAAATTAAAAAAGCTACACATACCCACATTATTAAAAGAAACCAAAATTCAAATGAACACAGAAAAGCTCATTCAGAATATGAATAAATTCTATAATAGTATATAAATAATATCAAAATAACACTGACCTCTGAACAACACAATTCTCCAATGGGCTGTAGAGAACAAAAACACACCATCTGGTTATACAAACCCAGCTATCATCACCTGAAGTTTGAACAAATAGTGTCCCCATCACATCCACACAGCTGTTTAGATGATTCCTCATTTTCTGTGTTTCCGTGCATCACATAACCCAAGCCTGTTGTGTGTTTTCATTCTTCTAATCTGTCGTTGTTTATTGATAGCAAGCGCTAATTTAGCCGGCTTTTTGGTCTCTTGGGCGCGGCATGCAAAGTGAGGGTTTAGAGTTGATTTGGTGCGCAGGGTGGAGAGACG
Source organism: Carassius auratus (assembly GCF_003368295.1). Classification (NCBI taxonomy): domain Eukaryota; kingdom Metazoa; phylum Chordata; class Actinopteri; order Cypriniformes; family Cyprinidae; genus Carassius; species Carassius auratus. Next base: position 15,960,110 of record NC_039270.1, on the reverse strand, counting down.
TCTCCTCGCGTAAGTGGATAATCTGGGTGCTAGGAGGTGGTTGAATTGGTCCTGATCAAATAAGAAAGCTCTTCCTGAGATAAAGGTCTGATGTGTGTTGTGTACGGAACGCATTTGTCCGTGGGTGTGCTTGTTTATTTGTTGTCGGTCCGGTGCATGCTAACACTTTAATTTAATTGGCCCAGCTGTACGAGTGAACTTGTGTCTGAAGCCGAGCGTGTGCTTGGCTAATGGTTCACAAACAGAGGGCACGACTGATGCGAGATGTAGCGTGTGTATAAGTTGAGCTCACATAAAGTCCAAAAGTATGTGGAAACCCCCTTATAATGAGCATGTCTGATCCATAAAGACATGCATACAAACATGTCTGACCTATTGTGTAAGAGCAAATCCCATGATGCAGTGTCAGGATGAAATAGGGATGAAGCCGAAAAATAACTTCAAAATGACAATGAATTATAATAATACATATTTTTTTTTTTTTACTATTGTCTAACAAACACAAAAGTGATATTTTCAGAACCGTATTTCAAGTTCCAATCGTATGGTGTTCTCTTATTGTCTTGTTATTACCAATATTAACATTAAACAAACAAAAAAAAATTTATTCATGTTTTTTGGTTTATTTAAATATTCAAATATGCGTCAAAAGATGTTTTGGAATCTGTTTTAGTACAAATCTTTTAAGTGGACAAATTATGAATGAAAGAGGAAAAATATTGGAATCTGCTGATGTAATTTTTAGGATGTCTAAATGCTCTTTTTGGAGCGTCTTTTTTTAATGAAGGATTTTAAGACTTGGCTTTTTTATGAATCGATTAAATCGACATGAGTCAAATGATTCATTTATTTACTTGTGGCATAAAAATAGTTGTTACTTTAAATTGGCACAATCTCAAAACTTCGTAACTTGCATGGAGGGTCAGTGAACGAACCTGAAATAATCTTTTTGGTAGGTTTAAAAAAGCTAAGATGAATCATGCATCAAGCATGTGCTTTACATATATTTATAAATAATAAAGTTGGCAAAAATATACATTTTGTAGCAGCTAAAAGGGCACCAAATGTCCAGTGTTTTGAAATGGATTGCAGATATGGATATGCTGTTCAGGTGTCCACATACTTTTGGTCATTTGGTGAATTATTCTAATTTGGCACTAACATTTAGCTGTGTTTCTTTGTTTTTCAGGGTAATCAAGAAGCCCCAGCACCCCCAGAAACCATGGCCCAGCCTTACCCATCAGCCCAGTTCGCTCCCCCTCAGAACGGCATTCCTGCTGAGTACACGCCGTCCCACCCTCACCCGACTCCAGACTACCCGGGCCAGACCCCCGTGGCAGAGCACACGCTGAACATGTACACCCCTGCCCAGACGCACAGTGAGCCCAGTGGACCAGACAACAGCATACAGGCGGTCTCCGGCACAGCCACAGTAAGCATCGCTCTCCCTCTCTCGCTCCATATCTCTGATTCTTCTTGATGCCGTTGCTCGTCACGGTTCAGGTTTTTTGGATTGGGCTGTGGATTGAGGTGTCCTTCATGATCTGCCCTCCAAGGACATCAGTAGGCTGTAGCCTGCCTTAATATTTCATATGTTTCAGGGCATTTCCATGAATAATTGAATAATCTTTGTGTTATTTCACCAACTCAGAGTACAAAGTGCTCTCAGTGAATTTAGTTTTTAAAGTCATTTTAACAGCATTTTCTGTCCCAAAATGGTACGATGGATGCATGGTAACGGACCGTTGCTGGAGAGTCTGGTGTATTAAAGAAAAAGTTCTCCCAAAAATCGAATGCTATTATTTTCTCACCTTCATGTCATGAGCTGTAAATTAGCAGGGAATAATGAGTCACATTTTGGTCTGTTCCTCCAACCAAAGTTATTATTTGGCTTTAGAAAAATATCTGTTTGTTAAATTGGGGAACAATTATTATTATTTATTTTTTTTAAGTTAGACCCTTAGGGGAAGATACCGCAAGAGGGATGTAGTTATTCTGGTGTGTGTGTGTGTGTGTGTGTTTCTCTTTTTTGATGAATATTGTAATTTATGGAGTTATAGATTTCAAATTTCACTACTCATCAAAGCCTATAGGTCAGCTGAATGGAATCATTCATTGTGAATTGTTAATTTATTGCAATTATGAAAATGTCTTTAATAATAAATAAATAAATAAATAATAGGCCCGTATATAATTCAAATAATTGTATAGTGGTCAGATTAATTTTTTGACTGTGATTCTGTTAGTTGATTGTAATTTCAAATAAATAAATGTATATATAATATATATATGTATGTATGTATGTATGTATATATATATATATATATATATATATATATATATATATATATATATATATATATATATATATATATATATATATATATATACTCTGTAACAATTAGATGACAGCTGGGATGAGCCTGGGGGTTTTCTTACCCAATAGTAGAGGGACAATATGGCCCATTTTCATGACTGTCATGACTTTGAATTGTGCAATATAAACTAAATTAGCTAATATTTGCTTTTATTCCACCTCATTGTATGTGAGATAATACATCAGCACCCTGTAAATGCTTGAAGTTCTCTCTAAATATAAGGCGATTTTACGGTAAATCCATACTTTTCATCCCCACATGTGAACGACATTTATGATAGTTTGATGGAGCCTTTGTGCTTTTGGAGCTTAACAAAAGTGGTCACTTTGTCATGCAGCACAAGCTGTGCAGTGGTTCTTTAAAACTGTCGTCTTTTGTGCTCCATTGGAAAAAGAAATAGTAGAATTCAGGTTCAGAAACGACATGAGGTTGAGAAAATAGTTCAAGAAGTTTAATTGATGGTGAACCATTCATTAGAAAGTGCAAAAATGTACAATTTTTTAGGATAAACTCCTGATGTGTTCCATAATTAGACTATTTGTCCAACAGACAGAATGTTTAAACCGTTTCGCTCATTCGAAGGAAAATGTGAGCTTTCTTGCAAACCACGGCCAGTTTTTCATTGCCTATCCTACCTTAGTGTTCAAATTTCTTTTTTAGTGCCAGAGCAGAAAGGAGCAAAACCACTTCTGGAAAAGCCATTATTTTCCCCCCTGCCTCTCTCCTTCTCCCTCTGTCTCCCGTTCTCTCTATCTCTTTCCTTCACTTTCCGAGCCTAGTGTTAAAGCAAAACTTTACAGACATCCAAAGCTATGACCTCATCTGGCTAGAGCTGTTTTTAGACCCAAGTCATTCCTCACAACTGATCCCTCATCTGCAAACAAAAGGGGCCTAGACTGTGATACTTCCCCTGTTCCCATCTTTTCTTTGTTTGTTGGAGTAAGTGATAAGCAGTCAGTCCCCAGAGAGATGTTTTTATAACATAATAGATGGTTGTTGATTGATTCCCGCCATATTCTTAGTGGTCAGTGTGTTTGAGAGCTTGTGGGGGATTTCTGAAATGCATATGGAACAGCGTTTACTTTCCACGAGCAACCTATAATATAGTATTTAAGTAGCACTTTACATTAAGTTCGTATATGTTCACATACGTTCAAATTAAAAATGTTCATTACACAAATACTAATACAAAGTTTGGAGTCAGCTATTTAATACATAGGGCAGTTACATCTATAATCTCTTCTTTTGCCACAATAACACAAGGAAATGTAATTAATAATAATGATAATTACTATTACAATAAAAAATAAATAGCACCAATTTAGCATATTACAGAGATTTCTGAATGACACTGAAGACTGTTGAAAATTCAGTATTTCCTCATATATTCACATTGAAAACAGTTATTTTTAAATTATAGTAATATTTCAGATAAAGGCCTTTTGAAAAACTTGCAGACCCCAAACCAAATGTTTTATTTATAAATGGACATTATCCTAAATGGATTAATGCTGTAAAGTAATGTTCCTCATTAGTTCATCATACCTATTGAAATAGCTTATGAATAAATTGAAACAAAATGTTACCATTGTGTCAGTACATACTTCTCAGTAACCAAGTCACATCTATATCTACATTAGTCTTTTTTTTTAATTGCTTAAAAATAAGTAGTAATACAGCTGGGGAATTTTTTATTTATATATATATATATAATTTTCTGCTGCCAGCAGTTTTGTTACGGCTGTTATTATTAATTGTCACCTTCTTTTCAGGACATTAGTCATCACATTTCTCAGTAAACACCACGGGTGTAATGCTGGTCACAGACGCAGGGGTGGACCTTTAATTTAACCGACCTGAGTGGTTGTTAAAACCGGCCCACTCACAGATCATTTAGTTCATTTAGTTTCGGCCGATCCAGAAAGTGGGTGAATTGTTTACTCTGTAATTAGCCCATCCATTGCCTCCAGTCTGACCCATTTCAGGCCGGTTTACAGGCAGTGTGTGAACATGATAGCCAAGCATTATCTGATTGACTATAAACAGCCCATCACAGTGATGCAGGTACTGTTGGATATAGTGTTGATATATAGTATAAGATGAGTGATTTATTTGATCTCACATTTAAAACCTATTTTCTCCTCCAAATGTTTTCTGAAAAGGACGCTGTATAATTAATCTGTGTAGATGTCAGCTCAGTGTGTCGGCTGACTCCTGTCTCTTCCCCCATGTGTTCTCAAGAGAAATGGCCCCATCCTTATCCAGCCAGAGTGAGAGCTGTCTTCCCTAAAGGTAGGACATGTGTGGAATGGGCCGTACCCGCAAGAGGGCAGACATCTTGCAGAACAGCCCCCTTAAGGTGCAGCTTTTGGGGGTTGACGGATGGTTGTAGACTCACAAGTGATGGTGGAGTTTGACTTGGACTGCTACTGCATTTCATCCCAGTAATGTTACTGAAAATAGCTTCTTTGCTGATGTACGTTATCTCTGTGGTTCAGGAAACCCTCAGTCAGCGCTGTACCTCTGCACTATTGAGCAGTTGTTTGTGCGTGAGGACATCTTCACAAATGAGCGTGCACCACTCTGAAGCACTGAAGGCTGTGGCTTCGGTTTGTTTATCTTTCACAAATGCTTGCTTTTTGTGTTCCTGCTCATGAAAAATCAACAGTGCAAAAAGATATGCATTTGTTATAATGAACGACTATTAATGAATCTTTTGATACCAAAAAAGATTAACTGGAAGCCTTTTTTGTGTTTGTTATTGTTTTTCCCTCCATGTTGGAGCCCTCTGCCAGTCAGAAGAATGCTGCACAGATGGCACGCTATGTAAACTGTCAGCCGTATGCATGCTATACACACACACACACACACACACACACAGGCTGTATTTTTACTTGGCACACATCCCAGAATTGATCTAAGAAAGGAATGAAAAATGTTCTTCTCCTTTTAGTAAGGTTAGCTATGTAGCTGGCCATAGTCCTATGTATATATACATGAAAAATGTATAGGGGAAAATGTGTGTATATACACAACCCCAAAAGGTTTTAAACAGTACGATTTTTTATATTTAAAAAAAGTCTCTTCTGCTCACCTAGCCTGCATTTATTTGACCTAAAGTACAGCAAAAACAGTAAAAAAATTTATGTATTTACTATTTAAAATAACAGTTTTCTTTTTGAATATATTTTCAATGTAATTTATTCCTGTGATTTCAAAGCAGAACATGTGGCATTATTACTCCAGTAACAGGGTCCTTCAGAAATCATTCTAATATTCTGATTTGCTGTTTAAAAAAAACATTTATTATCATTATTATTATTATTATTATGTTGAAAAGAGCTGAGTAGATTTTTTTCAGGTTTCTTTGATGAATAGAAAGTTCAGAAGAACTGCATTTATCTGAAATAGAAAATATTTGTTATATTAGAAATGTCTTTATCATCAATTTAAAGCATCCTTGCTAAATAGAAGTATTAATTTCTATAACACCCCCCCCCCTCCCCCAAATAAAAATTAATAAATAATAACTTACCATGACTACAAGCTAAAAAATGGTATTTCAGATGAATGCTGGTCTTTAGATATTTCTATTCATCACAGAATCATGAAAAAAGTACTCAACTCTTTTAAATATTGATTTAAGAATAAATAAATAAAAATGTTTCTTAAACATGCAAATCAGCATATTAGAATGATTTCTGAAGGATCATGTGACTCTTAAGACTGGAGAAATTATGCTGAAAATTAAAATTAAACCACAGGAACAAATTACATTTTAAAATATATATAAATAGAAAGCAGTTGTTTTAAATAGCAAAATATTTCACAATATTACTGCTTTTACTGTATTTTGGATCAAATAAATGTAGGGTTGGTGAGCAGAAGAGAATTATTTAAAAACATTTACTGTTCAAAAACATCTGATTGGTGTACATTTCCCTATATTTATTTATATATTTGCTTTCTGAGGAAATTTTCCAGTGCAGGGAATGTGGAATAAATGCATCAGCCATAATTGATTCATGGGGGAGTTTTTGTTTAATTATGTGTTTGAAAGGAGCATGAGGGGCATGAAGAAAATTGCATTAGCCTACTAAATATACCCTGCATAAAGCCATACATGAATTTATTTATTATTATATGTGTGTGTGTGTGTGTGTGTGTGTGTGAGAGAGAGAGAGTGAGAACCTTTCCTAATGCTCTTTTCACATAACATAGTTAAACAAAAACTCCCTCCTGGATCAATGGCGGCTGATGCAATTATTCCACACTCCTCGCACTGGAAAAATTCCTCAAAAAAGGAAAATATTTTACTGGCACTTTACGCTCCAAGTCCTCACTGTGCTTTGTTAGGTTATCTTATTCCGTCCAGCGCTGCCATATGTGTCCGTGTGGGCTCTTACACTCCAGCGGCTGTGTGTTTTTGTGTGTGTGTGTGTGCTCAGAGCACACACCGGCAGCCCTGCCACTGTTTGCCGTTTAGCACTCAGTGTGAGATCAATGAATGGTAAACACTCACAACTCTGTGAGTCCCAAATCAGTAATTGAGTAGGTCTTCCAAGCTGATCCGCTGTCCTCCCTCACACCCCTGTCCTCATCGCTCCATCTTTCCTTCACCTTTCCTTCCCACAGGGAGCAAGACGATCTCTGGCTCGACTGGAAGTACCGTATTGTTTGAATTATGAAAGCAGGATTTTGATGGCTGGATATTTCAGCACGCACTGTGAATGCGATTCAAAATGCGTTTCGCTTCTGCCGCCGGCCTCTATTTTAGTCCTATAGATTTATTCCTTTCCCCCGTCTCATCCCATCACCCTGAGATCAGTCACCGTGGCCTCCGGCTCCCCACGGCAACTAGACAGGTTCGAATCGATTAATTGATTTCGGAATCAATTAATTGAGCCATTAAGGCAGCCGTATGCACAGAGCATGAAATGAGATCTTTAAAACGGCACATATGGCCACCGACCATGCCGTGCATCAACCTAAAGACCCGCTGCATTCCTTCCTATACTTTTATTGAAAGAGCAGTAAATGGAAAAGCATATTTCCAATTATAACACCCCAGTTGTCTCTTCTGCAGAGGGCCGCATGCCTTGCGACGCCATTAAACCCAGCCTCTCGCAATAGGAAAGTGCAATTTTGTTAAAGCAATAAAGACGGCGCACATCTTGTCAGTTTTACATTGGATGGTTTACTACACTGCTTTAGCGTTTTATCTCCCGTTTTTCTTTGTTCTCTGCCTTGAGGAGTGGGTGTTCTTTTGTTTATGACTTGTAATAACACAAGAAAGAGTTTTCCCCCTTCCACTTCTTGCAGCCTTTCATGTGTTGAAAGACTAGTATTTTTCAAGAGCTCTTTCTCATGTTTATCCCCCCACCCTTGCGTTTCAGTCGGGTGAGAATATCGGGCCGCCTGTGCAAACATTATGATGACACGATATTCATATTTACGGTCCCAGCAAGCCGTACTTTATTTTTCAGTTGAGCTTTGCTTTTTTTTCACTCTTTCTGTTGCCGCTTTTGTCGGAGTCGCCCTGAGCACTGCCTGATTTAAATAACAATACCACACGCGCACAGACGCTCACGGTCAGTTCCTTTGCCAGTAATTCCAGTGAAGCTTGCTTTAACAGTCCTGAGCATCTGTAATGTCAGAGAGGCAGTTGTTACACTGGGACTCAGTCATTCTTTTATTCCAGACAATATGATTTCCAGAGTGCTTGAAGCATGACAGGACAGCTGCAGCAAGCAGAAAGTTTAAAAAAATATCTCTGGGCATTACTGCAGGCTCCCCTTTCTCAAGCACCACAAAGGAAAATAAATGCACATATATTCACATACGTGCACACATGCTTATGCTAACACACATAATGGGTGAATTACAATCAAGTGAGCACCACTATGGCCTCACTCCAAAGGTCTGAACACTTGAAGTCAAGTTTGGTGTAGTAAAAATGCACATTTATGAGAGCAGAATCATTCTATTGAACTGGATCTTTTTAATGAGTAAATTGATTCAGTTCACAAAATTGACCTGAATGATTCATTTATGAATTCTTGAATGATTCGTTCTCAAGTTCAATTGATTCACATCAGAGTGATTTCTGAAGGATCATGTGACACTGAAGACTGGAGTAATGATGCTGAAAATACATTGCATCACAGGAATAAATGACTTTTGAAGATATATTAAGTAGAAATCCATATTTTTAAATGTACTTGTATTTCATAATAGTATAATTCTAGAGAATTGTTTAAAAACTGTTTGTAAGGATGCTTTATTAAAAGCTTTATTATTAAAAAGTGATTAATAAAAAAAAAAAGTATGGTTTGAAACAATATAAAAGTGAGGAAACGGTGGCAGAATTGTAATTTTTGGTTGAACTGTCTCTTTAAGGGCACAAAAATGTCATATGGAAGTCGCCCACTGGCACACAAATGTACACATGGGAGAAAAATAGAAAGCAAAGTCTCTCTCTGAAATACTCTCTCTAGCTAAGTCATACAAATACAGTCAGACAGAGAAACGCATACACACACACACACACACACACACTCAAGGCTAGGCTGCTTTCTCTCCCAGGCAGCAGTCCAGACTGAGAGGGACACAGTCAAAGGGAGCAGCCAGCAGTCATGCATGGCCAGAGAGAGTGAGAGAAAGCAAGATATAGTGAAGCAGCCATGCCATATTTCACCCAAGGCCCTGACCCCAGCACACGCCGCATTACAAACTACGCCTCAAACGTGCATTTGTGGGTGTGTGTGTGTGTGTGTGCTCTACATATGGTTTTCATATCTGCCTGAGAAAGGGAGGCAGAAACAGGTGGTAAAAGTTTTCACAAGTTATATTGTTAAAACAAGGCTTTGCATCTGGCACCCTGGGAACGCCTGGAGGTGCAGGCTGACCAGACTATACCTCCTGACTGCAACGCCACAATGGACCAAGTCGAAAAACACATCAGTGGTGCGGTCAACACATGTGCGCAAAAACAGCTGCTTTCTGCAACTGAAAAGCACATCTTCATCTTGAGTTTGTTTACAGTTGGTGCATCAAAATATGCCAGACTTACTAATATCCACGGATTTCTTTTCCTTTTTCCCCACAGCAGACAGACGATTCAGCACAGACGGACTGCCAACAGCAAACACAGTCACAGGCCCTCGTGTTGAGGGAAGAACACAAATCGCAGCCCAAGAGGCTCCACGTCTCCAACATCCCCTTCAGGTTCAGAGATCCAGACCTCAGGCAAATGTTTGGCGTAAGTACCTTTTCTCTCTCTTTCTCTCTATTACTTTTATGGCACACAGTGGCCTTGCCAGCACAAGTGTAGCTAGGGTCTGAGGTGTGTGTTAACACACTGTTCTCTTGCTTGTGGGATGGTATTTGAAGATTGGGTAAGATCTGTGATCTGGGTCAGCACCTTGTTTTGGTCCTTAGCTTCTTAAGGGAAGCAGCAGGGTTGCTTCACTGGTGTAACAGGTCATAACTGAATTATTTATTTGAATAGTGAAATGTATGTGTGTGTGTGTGTGTGTGTGTGTGTGTCTGTATGTATGCATATATATATATATATATATATATATATATATATATATATATATATATATATATATATATATATATATATATATATATATATACAGTATATAAATATGAAAAAATATTTTTGAACAAAAGAAAAAGAAAGAAAGAACTATATTATTGAAAAACTCCACATAATTCCACATAAACATTAAGTGCCACAACTTTTTTCTAATATATATATATATATATATATATATATATATATATATATATATATATATATATATATATATATATATAAGCAGCAAATCTGCATATTGAATGATTCAAAATATTTTAAAATATATAAAAATACAAAACTTATATATTATTTATATATTCATATATATATATATATAGAGAGAGAGAGGGAGACAGTTATAGACTTTATAGTTATTTTAACATATTTCACAAAGCCAAAAATTTTACTGTATTTTTAATAATAAAAAATCATAGCATCCTCTTATATTTGAATGGTAGTGTCTATATATAAAATGATTTATTACAGTTATTTTAGCAGTGATTAATGAATGAACAAAATTATCTTTTCAATTCAGTTCTGTTAAAGCTCTTACTTTGATCAAAGGATTTGTTTTCCAGAATAAAAGAAAGGCCTTATAAATGACCCATCAAAAGTTTGAATAATTGTTGATTTTTAGATTAACTTAAACATTTAAAACATGTAGCTTAATGCAGCTTGAACTGAAGTCTGTTTACATGTCACATCCAATTGAGACACTGTCTGATCTGTGTTCTGTTCTCTTTCCAGCAATTTGGTAAAATCTTAGATGTTGAAATCATATTTAATGAACGAGGATCAAAGGTACGTTTGTGACTCACTTCCTTTGCATGCTCTCATTCTTGACCAATCAGAAAAGTCCAGTGAGTTTAGAAGCGTAATGTTGATTTAAAAAGGCAAAATATCCAGTGATGAATTAGTCCCTGTAATGTACAGAAGAAATGCTTGTGGTAGTCATGTTAACGTATGTAATGCAATCTCACATCAGCTGCTGTGCTAGAGTTATTAGTGCCCTGTTCAATGGAGTGTGTGGAAATGTGTTTGGCACTTGTCTTTGCTCTGTAACGGTGTCAAATGAAGAACATTCTCCACTGAGCTCCCTAATTGACAGCGATATTCAGTATTATGACACTTAGCATCATTCCTGTGCATAAACAATTTTCTTTATTGAAATATGAATTATGTTCTTCTGTTCCAGCTGGGGGAGATAATGATGCATGTTAACAAGTTCTGTAGTACACAATCCTTTATCATTTGTCTTACGAATTGATTTTTTTTTTTTTCACTTTTGTAATGACTTTTCTTTATGTTGCATTATACAGTGTTAAATGACAGCATTTATTTTTTTCCAATAGATTTAGTTTATTCTAAGACTTACTAAAGGTATATATCCCTTTGTTTGGTCTCTCTCTCCTTTTTTTATTTCATTAAGTGACTTTACGTTCTTAGACGTGCTCTTTCATTTCATTTCTCCTCAGTGGTTCTAACAGAACCCATAAATTATGGTTTAATCTCGATGCTTTGCATGATGCAGGAGAAAAGAGGAGGAGAAAGAGAGAGGGGTAAATACAGCAGCAGCTGTTTTTGTGTGTGAGAATGGCCGAGGTAGAGCCACAGTGGATTTCTTGGGTGTATGACTGAATTAATAATGTGCATGTTGTTCTCCCCCCTCCCCTCTCCCACCTGCATGCAGGGTTTTGGTTTCGTAACTTTCGAAAATAGTGCCGATGCGGACAGGGCCAGAGAGAAATTACACGGCACGGTGGTAGAAGGTCGTAAAATAGAGGTGCATGTAACAAATATTTCCCTTCTCAATTGCTTTTTGTTTAGTTTGGTTTTGTTTTGTTCATTTGTCGTTCTTGTTGTTATTCTTGGTTCTGTTTTGTGTGTCAGTGTGTGCCTCACTCTCATCTCACTGTTTTAGACGCATCACTCGTCTTTTCCTGTGTGTGCTCCTCTCTCTGTCCCTCTTTCCTTCCCTCCCTCCCTCCCTCCCCACTTGGGTTGCCACCTTCAGCGAGACGAAATTAGGGGCACCCATTCATGCCCCCCGCCCCCCAAAAAAACAATCAAACAAAAACACCAAGGACACAAATAATCAGTGAAGAACTCGTAGCTTAACAATAAACCATGAGAAAACATTCTCAAATATGTACACTTGCAACAGGACACATTAATATTGTTATTTTAAATTTGATTATTTATAATTATTCATTATTGTTAGTTATTTTTTGACAGGACTGTTGACAGCTGTTCTTTTTTGTTTTTGTTTTTTTATTCATTTGCTTAAATTGGGACTACATTATTATGTCCAACTTATTTTCGTTCAACTTTTTATCTAAATAATTTAGCATTTCTAAACGTCTTAAAATGCCAGATTGTGAATGAAATATGATTATTTATCATGTAGCCTATATATATATGTATGATAAGTTTAAATGATTAATAAATAGGGTCTGACATTCATTATAATCTATTAATTAAGCTATATAAAATTTTAAAAAATATAATAATTACGTCTACCAAGCTCTGATAATTTATGGAAAAGTGTATTAACAGACTGTTCAAAAATGTAATAAAACAATAGGCCAATACCTTTAGAAGCATTGATGTGTCTGTCACTTTAAAGGTACGGTTCATTCAAAAAGTTCTTTCTTCTGTTTGAACGCAAAAGAAGACACTTTGAAGAATGTGGGTACCTAACAGCTGCTGGTTCTCATTAACTTCCATTATAGAGAAATAAATACTATCAGAGTCACTGGGGCCCAGACACTGATAGGTTACCCACATTCTTCAAAGTATCTTCTTTTGGGTTCAACAGAAGGAAGAAATTATAACAGGTTTGGAACAACTTGTGGGTGTGTAAAGGATGACAAAAATTTCATTTTTGAGTGAACTATCCCTTTAAGTCACACGGTGAGCATTTAAACTGCTTCTCTTGTGTTCAAAGGGTGGACATCAGCTCCTAGATGTTTTCAACCATGCAGGTTTACCGCAAGCTGCTTTAACGGCATCTCAGATGTCTCCAGAAATGCAATCACACACAAATGAACTTCTCTAATACTATGAAATTGATTTCATCATAACTGCTATTAGTATTACAAACAGTAAAAAATAGTTTATTCAACTATGTGTATTGGCATTTGTAAAATACAGGACAAATCCTGTCCCGTATTGATTTGATACAGGACGCGTCATTTTACCTTTAAATACGGGATGATTCTGTATTTTAAGGGACGGGTGGCAACTCTACTCCCCACATTGTCTCCCTAATATGTTTCAGTTATTCTAAGATCTCAGATCAAATATAATACGGTGCTCGCTGTTATCTAATTGGTTTGCTTTTGTTGGCATTCACTTGTGTTTATTTGGTTCTTTTCTATTGTTGTTCTTTTGTTTTTTTAAAGCATATTTTGGCTTAATAAGCAAACGGGTGCAGTAAGTCATCAGGCAGAGTGCAAACAGCATTTGTGTGATGATAGCCAGAGGCCTTATTGCAAAGTTGACGAGGGATCTGCGCTTAAAGCGGCCCGAAGTCGGCAGCGCTTGTTAATTGGCCTGAAGACGCTGCTATTAGACGGAGCTGCTCTCAAACACAAGCCTATTAAAATCTCCAGCTCAAATTACACTTAATTTACAGTCTAGAACAGTCACTGAAGGTGAAGTACTGTAGCAAAACTGATCTGCAGGTCTGCAGCGAAAGTGGGCATCTTTATAGCCGATTCCCATTTTGACAGTTGGGCTTCTTTCTTTACTTTATTATTATTCTTTCTTTGTGCTTTTAAAATTTGAAGAGGTATTCGAATGTGGTGCCGTCTTTAAGTAAGATGTTGCCTATTTTGCCTTCTCATTTCCCCCCCTTTTCCAACGGTAGCTGGTAGGCCCCTCACCAAACTCACTAAGCGTGGTAACAATAGATACACACGCGGGCGATGGCGGCGAATGGTAAGTGGAGAGCCATCTGCCATTTCACGAACTCCGCGCTGATACCTCGTGACTGTTTTTTGACTTGATGTTGAGTTTCTTGATGCTGTTTTCTCTTGGTACGCGTTACTTGAGTGAACATTTAGCTTCCTGAGAGGCTCTGATTGGATTGAACTGAATCGTGCGCATCCTACTCAGATTCTGAACTCCATGATTATGTTAAATAATGCACCCTCTTTTTATATCTTTTGTTAGCTGCCCTCTCGGCTTGAATGATTTTCTTTCGTTATTACTTTGGTTTTTTATATATATATTTTCCTTTCTGATTATTTTTCTTGTGATGAAGCACAAGGCTCTTGGAGTGTTGAATGCTAAATGTTGCTTTGTTTTCCGACTGTACCTCAACTCTGAATGTTTAGTGTATGTTGCGTAAACGTGCCAAATGTTTTGTTTTCTTTCTTTCCATTCCTACTTTTTCTATTTCTTTTCGTTTAACCTAACCGTTCCCTCTCCACTGCATGCTCTCATATTCAATGCCTTTCATTTGTTGAGTGCATTTTGTGTGTTTTTTGTTGTTGTTTTTTTTCTCTATGTACTTCTTCAACTTGATCATTTGTTTTGATGACGCATGCTTTTGAGAGTCTTTTTATGATGAGACTATTGCATATATTTTCTTTGCTTTATATGTCTTACCACTTTTCTTTAACTGTTTGTTATGATATGTAATCATTTTGTAAATCTTCACTGTAATGCATGCAATATTTGTTAAAACAGTATTTTCAGTAATTACAGCTTTAGCTTCAGTATGTTTCTTGCTCACATGCTTCTGTTTGTGCTCAGGTTAACAATGCAACAGCACGGGTAATGACAAATAAAAAGGCCGTCAACCCATATGCAAACGGTAAGAACAAGTTTCATTAACATCATAATGCTTTCTATTATATTTTATATATACTGATAAGCAGTGTTGGGGAAGTTACTTTGGAAATGTAATAAGTTACAAATTGCAAGTTGTAATAAGTAGTGTAACTATTTCAGTTACTTCATTGAAGTAATGTAACTGATTACATGTGATTACTTTTTGATTACTTTTCTAAATTTCTAACAAATGTATTCAACTGTTAATCATTTTGAAACATTGAGAGCAGGCAGAGTTAACCTTACAGTAGCTCTTAGCACTGATGTCAGACTTTCAAAATCCTTCATCACTTGAATATAATCATTTCATTTGAATACGCAACCGCCACAAAATCACTTAAGCTCCTCTTTTTACTTTGAAATTGTTCTGAGATTAAATACAGATTTAAAATCATAAGATACAGTATAGCCTAGTTTAATAGTTTAATAAAATCAAACAATGCTTAAAAAAAACTGTGAATATATATATATATATATATATATATATATATATATATATATATATATATATATATATATATATATATATATTAAAACATATACATAACCAAATATATCTATCTATCTGAAACATTGTTTTTTCGTATTTTAAAACAGAAAAATCAATCATATCTGTATGTGTGTGAAAATATTCAGATGTCACCCCCTTTGTAATCGTTAACATTTTCATAACTGTAATTTAATTCCAAAATAATTTCTCAGCAACTGTAACAGATTATATTTACATTTATGTTGTAATTAAATTACAGTAAAAAAAAAAAAAAAGAATGTATTCATATTCCTTTAATGTCAATAGCACTGTTGCACATTTGTATAAAAGCTGAAGCTGGTGTTCTCCAGCATAATTAGAAAATTATCCAAAGAGCATCTTGTGCAGATCAGTATCACAGATGTACTCGTTTAATGAACAACCTAGTAACTATTTCATATTCATTTAATGCTTATTAGCACGCTACTTTGCAAGTTTCGACTTTAGACTAAGTTCGCACCTTCACAAGCAGGAAACTTTACTGTCTTATTCACGATCGGTAGTTTTCTGTGGCCACAGACCTCAGAGATTCAAACTAAGTGCTTGTAATTCTCGAAAAAGTTTCAGTGGAAGTGAAATGTCGAGACAACCTTTTAGATCTCAGTTGATATCGCTGAAATATCTCTCTCTTTTTTGTACTTATGGAGGGCTTAAACAGACAGGCCATTTGTAGAGGTTAGAATCAGAGAGAAATCTGTCAAGGCGCTCCGTGCCCTTTCCTTTCTGTGGATGACAGCAGCGCTTCAGTGTGGTCAGCCCTCTACTGACATCATTATGCATTGGCCTGGAGGTTCTAGTTAGTCAGAATCCGTCTCTATGTCTTGTGTAGGATCAGATGTAATTTTTTACAAGTGCAGACCGAGGTGGCTAATATCAGATCTCCCGCTCTGTCTTATGTCTAGGCTGGAAGTTGAATCCAGTCATGGGTGCAGTCTACAGTCCAGAATTCTATGCAGGTGAGTGGAGGCACATTTAAAAGAAACTGACTCTGTCATTCATTTAATCTTTAGTGAAAAGATTGGGTATGCATGTTATTCTAATGATGAAATAGTTTGATTTCTGGACATAAAATAGGTCCAACAAAAACAGGACTTTTGAAAAACGTAAGGAAGAATGCCATGGGAAATCATCAAAAACAGTTTTTATTTTTTCTTAAAAAGTAAAATTGTAAAATGTATCATTTAATTGCATAAAGCATCACTGTAACACAGAGGGTTAAATGCATTTGCATTTAGGGCTAATGGGCAGCTTCACTAATGTGCTTTGTGTGTGAAAAAAGTTCTCAACCCACAAGCTCTGAATCATCCATTTGACTATTACTCTGATATTTATTACTCTGACATTACTCTATCACATATGATACTTTCATATTACTTTCAAAAAGCAAGTTGAAAGCTAACTGTTTTCCTGTTGTTATTTTATCACCATATACTGGACTTACAGTGGCTCCAAATAGTATTGGCAGTGCATAAATGTATAAATCTCATTGCATTAGATAAATCACTGGATGAAAAATTAAAGAAAGTGCCATTCATTTTGAAAAAGGAAAGTGCACTTTTCACTCTAATAATTTGATATTTCATTAGAAATGCGATGACCAGTGGGTACTCTGCTAATACAACTACCCCAGAAATGCAAAGTTACTTCTGAGAGAACAGCATCATTTGCTAGAAATACCACTAGCCCAGCTAACAAGTACATTGTTCTAATGTTTATATTATAATATGAAAACATTATATCTGAACATTCAAAAATGTTTTAAAAAGTATTATTTTCCTTATGCAAATGTCAAAGGAACATTCCATTTTATAATGGGAACATTGTTTTTGAATGTTCTGAAACAATTAGTGACATTTGAAAAAACACCCTTCCATGAGCAATGTCATGTTTTGTGCCAATGTTTTGAGAACATCTGTAAAGACTAGGTAACTCTGAAAGAACATCTGTTAGCATTGCTAGAAGAATGTTTGTTCCTAGCCTGAGAATGTTCCTTGTTAGCTGGGTGCTTTGAAAGGGAGTGGGTGCTAGAATGATATTCTAACATCTGAAATGTGACTCAAAAGTGTCCAGATACGTGGGCCTTTGTCAGTGTTGTTCAGTTTTCGGTTAAAAATATCAACCACAAACAAGCAGAAAATTGTAGCAGTTGTTGTATAACTGCATTATTTGACGGAGGCATAGTTTGGGCCTGATGTTTGGAGGTGTGTGCAATGGGTAACCTTAATCTATGGGCTCTGGCATAGGCTTGAAAGAGCTGGCAGGCAGGAAGTGATTATTCTGATCACCCAAAGGGCCTGTTTCACAATGTGCATCTGTGTTTGCTGGCCTATTGGCAAGAGGCTCCAAGACGGCATTGTCAAAACTGCAAACATGGTACACAGCGAGCTTCCAGACCCCCAGGGCTTCATTTCATTTTATTGGCCTTTGAAAGCAAGCAGGTTTCGCTGGTTGAAACACACGCTAAAACTCTTTTTCTCTCGTTTTCTCCGGTCATCTCGTCCTCAACCTTGTCCATCCCAGCATCTGACCTTCCCCGAACATCATTACCTCCTCCATTATATGGGAAAATATCGAAGTTTTATGATAATAAGAAGAAACGGGAAGGCAAAAATATTGAGGTGATGGTTCCATCTAATTGTCTGTCGACGCAAGGGCATCAAAGAGCTGAAATATATTTTATAAATTAAAATCAATATTTTCAATTTCTCTAGACAGTCGTTTGCCTAATTCAGCGCACATTCTGTTAATTACAAAATGGCTCATTATTGATTTGCTTTCGTCTCACCTTTCAGATGTCCAAACAGCCCACATCCCATTAAGGTGTGAATGTTTTGTTCTTTCCAGCGCTCGCTGTTTCTTTGTCTTAATTAGAATTAGAGCATCGTTAAAACGCCCGAAATGTGGTGATAGCGGAAAACGCCGCAGATTCTTTGGTTTGTCTAATGGCAGAAATAGACATCGGCGCGTAGCTGCTGAGATTGCAGATAGAAAGACTGCACAGAGCGATTGAGCGTGAATTTGAATGGTGACTAGTAAGCTAGAAAGTTACCTATATAAACAAATATCCCGAGGGACCGAGATGGAAGACGAGTGCCTTTGATTCATGACACAGTCAGACGTGTGACGTGAGGTTGGTTTCTGAACAAGCCTCAGCGATCGCCCCTCGAAGCGGCTCTCACCTGCGGCAGACTGTTGATTTAAGATAGCTTTGATGTTCATTAACAGTTCTCCGGCTGAGGGGAATGAAAGCTATTGGCACAAGGCTGAGGGGATGACCAACGTGCCAGACCTCGCTTGTCTGCAGGGCTGATCTCTGATTAAGTGCTACGCCTGACGGAGATTGGGCGGATGGTTGAAAATTAGTCTTCCAGCAATTTACGGCCAAAGATTATGCAAATTGAGGCCACCTCTGACCACGGGAAATCTGAGGCTCTTCTTTAAAGACGCACACATACACACTCTGTCTTTCTCTAATGCATGTGGGGCTTTTTTCAGGAAAGGAGTTCAAACACAAACAAGGTTATAAAGATGCTGCTCTAGCAATTATTTTTTAGAAAGTCATATATGCAGCCTGATAACGAAAGGCAAATATAAGGGTGTTTCCTCAACTATGGACGCTTTTTGAAGATAGACATCTGACAGCTATACTGCATAGACCCATGCATCATTAGATAATTCTGTCTCATTTTTGTTCCTAAACCAATGATGTCATTTCAATCACATATCAAACTGGTGTATTGTTTTCCTTGCTAAATTTAATGATTAGCCTTTTATGACTTCAAAATGCACACACTTATGTAATGTTTTAACCTTTTTGCACAATTTGACTATTACTGTGCAACTTGAGAAATGTCACATTTTTAGATATAAACTTGCAATTGTGAGGGAGAACTACTTTTTTTTTTAATATATATATTTCAAAGTGGCAAAGGTGTTCCATAATTACAGAATGTACAATAAAACATTCCACTAAAGAAAATTGTGGTACAACGAAATTCAATCATTTTTAATTATGATTTGTCCAAATATTTTCTATGGTCTCTGTCCCTACCATACAAGCTTATAAAAATATCAACCACAAAGCAGAAAAATGTAACGGTTGGTTTTAAATTGTAAGTGCCTTATTTAACTGTTTTTTATCGCATTATGCAATTAAAATGAAATTATGCAATTCCATTTTCCATGTAACATACATATGTATACCTTGATGTTTCTTTGTTGTCTTCACACATCATATTTCATATTTCAGCTCAAACATGATCACACTGTTGTCTCTTTGGTAACCACATGCACAAATAAAAATAGTAAAATAATAATAGCTACTGTATAAATAGTTTCTTTTTTTTTCATTTTATTTCACTGTTTTAGATAAACTACATATATATATATATATATATGAAATCTCTTTGAATTCATATCAACCCCTGAGACATGGAAGTACCTAAAAGTTGAAGAAGTGTACACATAAATGCTCACACCATTCAGACTTCACATTTCTCTGCACACACATTCATTTATTGACCTTAATTTCTCATCTTAAATGATTATTGGCAAAGCAATAATTGATCACATATTAATAAACGAATTTCCTTAACTGAGAGGAAGGGTAAATTCTCTATGCCCAACATTTAGATTATTGGATTTTCAGCCATATGGACAGAAATGAAGTATGGGTCGTAATGATTTAGAGGGTGATTTGTATTGACTGACAGATCCACAGCACTAATGTTTCAGTGTTTTAATATGAAATCAGTGTCCCTGCTCTATCTCTTTGATTGAGTCCTGTCTGAATGAAAGACAGTGGCCGCCTCCGGCGCTTTCAACATTGCTGGGATTTTTTTGAACTCACAAATACTGTAGGCTATCATAAGTTTGAAAAGTGACGTGCAATTAATGGAGCGCAAGAGAAGAATTTGAGAATATTCAAAAAGGCAGCAGCAAAACTGAATTAATTTGAGCAGATAGGCTATCGTCAAAGACAACAAGCAGCTTTTAAGGGAAGGACGAAGCGTTTTAAAATGGAATGAAAGCACTTTTGGTGGCCGCTTCTGTGTTGTACATTGTGGGAAGAAACAATTTGAAATGACCCCGACATGTGTACAGAGGTGATTAAAAATGTACATTCATAAGACTTGAAACGTGTTTCAAAAGACTGCTTACTGTGAGATAACATACGTTTGGATTATAAAGCTACCAGTTGGGGAGGGCCTATAGAGAACAGAGTATATATAGTTAGTGACTGTCTACTTACATTTTTCTTGAAGGAAAAGAACTGTAAATTTGAAAGGGATGGGTCAGCTAGTCATCCAACAACTGACTAGTAATCTAGATTTTTTTTTATTTGTTAATTTTTTTTTTTACAAATGAGTGGTGATAGTCAGAATCATTCAGAACCCCCCACCCATTACATTTTAACTATAATTTTAGTTAATTTTATTTTTATTGATAATTGTCATCATTATTCCTAGTGCTGTCAGAAGATTAATCATGATTAATCGAAATCAAAGTAGAAGTTTTTGTTTACATTATTTGTGTGTGCTGTATATATTTATTATACACATTGTAACTTGAACATATGACAGATAAAATCTTATCTGATCGAATAAAAAAAAGACAAACTAAAATATTTTGTTAATAAAATAATATATATATATATATATATATATATATATATTTGTCAAATAAAATAATAGCATTTTTTATGAATTAGAAATAATCAGATTATCTGAGCCCACATAAACGATGTGATGTCTTGAAATAATAATTTCTAAATATTAAACATTGACTGTCTGTCTTTATTCGCCTGTTTCTCGTTGTTTCTCATTAAAATAAAGTAAATAGTGTAAATTACATCGCTAATGTCATATTATAGCACATTGTAATGCAGTGTTACAAATAATAAATAATAGATCAGAGATTAAAACAATACCAGATTTGTCTCATTTTAAAAGAACAATAAGGTGAAAAATTTTCTTAAGTCAGAATTTAGTAAATGTGTGTTAACCCCGCATTGCTCTGTGTGCCGCGCTCCCCGATATTATTTCACACTTCAAACTTCTGTAGTAAGTTTCGTCTGTGTGTGAAGACAGTAGCACAAATCCATGAATGAATGTTACAGAGTGAAATAAACTTCAACTAAATAAAGTTGAATGGAACTGAATTTAATTAAAGTCTGTCATGTCATTATAAGTGTTTGATCGCAACATTTGAGTGATCATAGCAAAAAATGGGTTTATGAATATATATATATATATATATATATATATTCTGTTTATGTATATGCAGTATTCTATATATAGTACCAGTCAAATGTTTGGACACACGAATGGGAAAGTGTCCAAACTTTTGACTGGTA
Organism: Carassius auratus; assembly: GCF_003368295.1. NCBI lineage: Eukaryota > Metazoa > Chordata > Actinopteri > Cypriniformes > Cyprinidae > Carassius > Carassius auratus. Next base: position 15,938,421 of record NC_039270.1, on the reverse strand, counting down.
CTGAACTATAATATACACAAAGAATATCGGCCGATATATCGGTATCAGCCTTTTTTTTACTCCCTAATAATGTTATCGCCCTCCCCCCACCCAACCCCACTCCCCCCCCCCCAAAAAAAAAAAATTTGGTTTAAACATGTAACCCAACCGCTGGGTCAAAACAACCAAGTTTCTGGGTTTGTCCATATTTCACTAAAATTTCACTAAACAGTGGGTTGTATTATTTAAATTTTTTTGAGTGTACTTTCTTAATTTGTTAGATTTTTTTTTATCTTTCTGATTATTTCTACAATTATTAATCCTAGTTTTCAACAAGCTGCAGAATTATCTGTACTCAATACACAGCACATTTTACATTATCTGAAAGCTGTGAGATCTGTCTAATCTCTAAGCGCCTTTTGTTTATATATGCATCCATAAAAGAGCCTCTGCGGTTTGCTGCACTGTGTAAAGTTGCAGAGCGCAATGCACAGGGCATCCGAAACCTCCTGCAATGTTTATGAAACAAGGGCTCTGCTCACCCGTCTACCCCCCACCCCTGCCAAACACTTCCCACACAAAAGCCAATGAGAGAAATTATTGCACTACAAAGCAGTTGTACACTTTTATGGCTTTGATGCGGAGGCTACCTCCCGTCGGCCAGAGCATCTGCTTCACTGTAATCGCTCTCAAAGCAATAAAACGGACTAACTCTCCTGTGCATCCCCCTGGAGCTCACTGCTGCTGCTGCGGCTGCACGCTCCCATCTCTCATTCAGCGGCACTTACTGTTGCTCTATCTCGCTGTCTCTCTCTCTCTCCGTTTTCATCTAGCCCTCCCTTCATCGTTCTAAATGAAAGTGCATAGTCTAAGTTGTTTATCCTGTAAATATTCAGGCTAAATACATCTCATATTTATTTTTCTTCAGGACACATTCTACACATCAAAGTGAAGCTCTTGCAAATATGCAAACATGTACGCAGCATATTTCAAAAATGGCTGTCAAAGGGGCTGCCTGGCATGGAAGGAGAAAGGAATAAAATGTGACTAATTAATATTATTCGGGGGGTTTTATGCTGCACTTTAAATGTTGCATTATATATTATATCTATATATACAGGTGCTGGACATATAATTAGAATATCATCAAATAGTTGATTTATTTCACTAATTCCATTCAAAAAATGAAACTTGTATATTATATTCATTCATTACACACAGACTGATATATTTCAAAAGTTTATTTCTTTTAATTTTGATGATAATAACTGACAACTAAGGAAAATCCCAAATTCAGTTTCTCAGAAAATTCGAATATAACTAAAGACCAATACAAAGAAAGGATTTTTAGAAATCTTGGCCAACTGAAAATAATGAACATGAAAAGTATGAGCATGTACATCACTCAATACTTAGTTGGGGCTCCTTTTACCTGAATTACTGCAGCAATGGGGCGTGGCATGGAGTCGATCAGTCTGTGGCACTGCTCAGGTGTTATGAGAGCCCAGGTTGCTCTGATAGTGGCCTTCAGCTCTTCTGCATTCTTGGGTCTGGCATATCACATCTTCCTCTTCACTATATATATATATATATATATGTTATTGTATTTTGCTAATGTCTAATGTCTTCCTTTATAAATACAATAAATTTGTAAGTAAACTGTAGAGTTCATTTATGGGAAGTCATGGCCTAGTGGTTAGAGAGTTTGACTCCTAACCCTAGGGTTGTGGGTTTGAGTCTCGGGCTGGCAATACCACGACTTAGGTGCCCTTGAGCAAAGCACCAAACCTCCAACTGCTTTCCGGGCGCCGCAGCATAAGGGCCGTTTCATAGTCAACGCATCTGTACGCATACGCGTCCCCGAGGCTACGCATCGTTACGCTTCGGCCGCCATTATGCGTCGGTGCGTAGCCAAATGTGTCGTCCTAGTTTTTGATACACGACGCGCCGATGCACGCAATACTATGCGTTGTCGGTGGGGGCGACATTGCAAGTATTGTACATTAATTCAAGTGTATTGTGTTTACAGAAGAAGAAGGTTTGAATACAATGGCGGGCGAAGAGGAAAAATTATGCGAACTTATACGTATTCATCGACATTTATACGATAGTTCATCAGCAACAGAATAAACTCCTCTTCAGTTGCCATTGTGATCTGAATATCACGCGACCCGACTCTACTAATATCACCCAACTCTACTACCCCCTGTTGCGTGAGCGGTGTATTGCATACTCGCATCGCCCGTGACGCTTGCGTCCACTGTTTAGACTTTGAAAGGGAGCGCGTCGCTCGCGTTGCTTCCTCGCGTTGACTATGTAACGGCCCTAAAAATGATGAACACTGCTCCGGGTGAGTGTGTGTTCACTGTGTGTGTGTGTGTGTTCACTGCTGTGTGTGTGCACTTTGGATTAGAGCTGTAATCGGGCCTTAAAAGTTAGGCCCGACTGGACCCGAGCCCGACAGGTTTCGGCCCGAGCCGACAAGTACATTTTGATTGACAGCTTTTTAAAAGCCCGAACCCGTTTACAGCCCGACATTATTCAAATGTGCGCACGCACACAGCTCTTTTGCCTTTTGTCAACAATGAGTAATTTATTCATGTTTTAACATAATTTACTCATAACTAACGTAGACTAGACCACTTGGAAGTTGGAATAAAGAAATAAAATAAGTCCTCTGTAACATCCTAACATCTCAGCATTCTTATGGGCTCATTTAACCTATAAATAGACCAACACACCAATAAAAACGAGTCATTTAAAAAAAATTTAATTAAGATACATTTTAAATTAAGATGGGTATTTTTCAATAACGAAATTAAGATAAAGGCTCCGCCGGATTTGCTTTATTTTATAAAAGAATAATGCCAACATTAGCGTAAATACTCTGTCAACATTATGCATTTAAGACTCAATGAATAGGAAAATGATTGAATCCACTGTAGATGTCTTCAGCGCGCTCCTGCGCTCACTGATGGTGCGTCATTATTCACTCATTATTCTCATTATAGACATGGTCAAAACTTTTCCACTTCTCGCTCACGAGTTTGCTTTAGTTGCTGGTGCCTGCTGGTGCAACCAAAACGTAATCACCAGAGGCAAGCCTCCGTTACACCTGCTCAGCATTCATTTTGGCATCTTTCTCGCGCTAATGGAAACACATCACATGACCGCTCGTTTACCTCGCAAACCGGAGCGCAAGCCCGAGCCTGGCCCGAGCCCGCATAAGATGATATAAATTAAGCCCGAACCCGACCGAACCCGTCGGGTTCGGGCAAAGATCTTCAGCTCTACTTTGGATGGGTTAAATGCAGAACACAAATTCTGAGTATGGGTCACCATACTAGGCTGTATGTCACGTCACTTTTTTAATTTAGCTGTATTTCACTCTTTTATATAGTATGACAGCTGTGGTGCACTGCGTGAAAGCGAGACATATCCAAGATGACAAAGAGTCAAATGGAACAATACTTTTTCACCTTTCTACATCACGCAAACTCCTTCCTTAAATCTTGCTCTTTTTATCAGCCAAATGAAAGATTTAGTGCTCCTATTAGACATTTATATGATCTACTTTTGAAAACCTGTAATGTTAAAGAATGGAGCAGCTTTCACAAACCCCCTCTCTCTTTCTTCTTCTCAACCATTTCAAATTAAGCCTCTTAAAAGTCATTTTCACCACCGACGCCCTATTAAATTTAATGATCATTTAACAACAATACAAAGCTTTCTGTTTTCACCCAGCCTCAGAGGTCTGTATGCCTCCCGTAGTTTGGTTATTACTCATTGTTAGAGTTTGGGGCTAATTGCAGGTGTAGATGGAGGTAGGGCACCATTTCTCACAGCTCAGATTAGTTGAGGCTTGTGGAATTATAGTTCATTTGGCAGTTTATTACACAGCGCTCTGGAATCCTTGATTCTGATTGGTCAGTCGTGGCATTCTGCAGTCAAATAGTACATTGTGTAACTGCATATTTGACTGTCCCTAGCAACACTGAGCTATTTTTTGTATCAGCCTGTTGTGTCTTTGTTCTCACACATTAAAACAATTTCACCTCAAATTAATCCTTTGACCATTTAGCTGCTTATTTCAAACGCAGCCATGTAATCACCCTGAGGGGGCTTATTTTGCAATAATGGAGTTTAAAGGGGTCATATCCTGCAATTTAGCATTTTATTGTTCCCCAGAAGTCTGCGTTTTTGTACTAACAAGCATTTTTAGTTTAGTTTAGCTTGATCATTTTTGCCTCTTAATGTTTTTTTGTTTTTTTTGCCGCTGTAGCTTTAAGGCATCTATATGTAAATGACATCTTTGTGATTGGTTAATCTCAGCATACTGACAAAGTTCACGCTGTCGTGCATCGGGGTGGGCCAAATTGCTGAATTCTGAATAGGCGTTAATGTATATATGTGGGCGGCATGTTAATGTGCTCGTGATGGTGATGTCACAGTACATCAAACCCTTTATTTCAAAACAGCATGAAAGGCATGTTTTTACATTTACATAATGGCAGTTCACCCAGAGCTATCATTATTTATATAGTATTTATTCATTATATATTACTCCTGTAAATATTATTCATATTTTATTTTTAGTTTTAGTAATGTAGTGCTTTGGGCATTTTTATTAGTTTTTGTTTTTTTTAAATCATTCTATCTAGCCTTCCTTTATTTCAGTTTTAGTAATTTTAATACTTCGATTAACTCATTAATTAATTAAATTAATTTTTAGTTATGTTTCAATAGCAACAGTATTTGGTAACACTTTATTTTAAGGTGTCTGTTACACGTTACATGTACTTACTATTATAATAACAATTAATTATGCATAATTACAGGCAACCATAATCCTAGCCGTTAATTTATATTACTCAGTACGTACATGTATAATTACACTGTAACAATGACACATAAAATTAAGTGTAACCAAATTTTTGGTATCAATTTAACAGTGTCCTTGTCACTCAAGATACATGTACTTACTATAGTAACAGCAGTAACTTATCCATACATACAACTAACCCTACAGAATGTAGTTTATTGATTTTACTCAGTACTTAAATCTACAACTACATTGTAAAAAGAATAAATGTAATGTATAGTTTTAGTTAAAAGTAACTGCACGGTTCCAAACCTGTTGAACTATTGTTGTTCTGTAATGGTTCCTCATGTGTACACTGTATGTTTTGTTCACAGTGCCAGGCTTCCCATACCCAGCAGCCACGGCGGCGGCAGCGGCAGCGTACAGAGGGGCACACTTAAGAGGAAGAGGGCGCACCGTCTACAATACGTTCCGGGCAGCCGCGCCTCCCCCACACATCCCAGCATATGGGGGGTTCGTAACTATACTCCCTTCTCACATACACACACAAACACAAGTTCAGCTTTAGTCCTCTCTTCTGACAACCACTCCCCCTTGTTGCTGGGCTGCGGTAACGTGCATGCATCTCTACCTCAGCACACACAACCATTGCAGCATGTAACCCGTGCATCCTGCAAGGAATGATGACAGTCAGCCGTCATGCTGCTCTGTCTTGGTCGATGGCCTTATGCATTCCTTTTTGGTAATGTAACATCATGTAAATCCTCTGGAACTACTGAATGCAGAATGTTTCGTGATCTCTGAGCAGTCGAATGATGTCTCTGGTTCTGATTTCATGTGTGTAACTGCAAGCTGATAATATTGCTGGAGGTTCTGTGGAGTTTTGAGGTGGTGAGCCACTGCATACGACAGTAGTTTCCTCAACCTGCTTTCAATTGTAAATTGAAAAACACGAAGGTTTAAAAATACATTAAACACATAATCAAAGCTAAATAAAATCATGACACTTAAACTGTGTGATGAAAATAAATCTATACAGGAAACAAGCAATTACCTTGTAAGGTATTAATAGAATTTTTAGATTAAAGAAGTTATTATACATTTTTATAAAATTAAACACAAATTCTAGATTTTGAAGACTTGTCAGCATTTTACAGCTTTTGATTTGGCTCAGAGATTATCGTTGTCACCCTCATTTGGATTTTAAAAAGAAAAATAAAGTGTACCTAGGACTCAAATTCTCCACAAAACTAAATTATGAATGAAATCTGTTCAATTCTGGCTTTGAATTATTTCCAGAAGTGTGATACTTGAAATGTTTTCCAAAGCAATATGGTTGATTAATAATAATATAACATTTACTAGATATATTTTTCTTTTTCATTTTTTTGCATTTCGCTAATGACTAAAATATAATGTGAAGAACGTTCAGCTCTCTGTGGCCCCTGTACAAAGCCTTTACTCCTTTCTAATTACTTCAAAAGTGCTTGTAGAGACCCTTTGTCACTCTGATTCAGTGTGTGTGGATTTCTTATTCTGTTCCACTAAGCCTGGCTAGAGATGGGCTTGGTATTGCTTGCATGGGAACATGCACTAATATTGATGTGTTTTGTTTGGTGTTTGTCTGTGTGTGTGTGCGTGCGTGTGCTTGCATCTTTCCAGTGTTGTTTACCAGGATGGATTTTATGGTGCAGATATTTATGTAAGTATTGGCATGCCGTCCTTGAATGTTCATGTACATACCCCCTCCCTCCCTCCCTTCTCCCCCCACCCGATTCATCCCTCAGACTATAAACCAACCAGCTGATTCATTGTTCTTTCTATTGTTAACATTCTTTTAAATTCTACCTATATTAATTGTGTCCAGAGACTTTCACACACAAGTAAAGAACATTCTTCCTCAGACAGGCGCAGCACATGACTATCAGTGACAGAGCAATAGAGGTTATTGTCAGTTGAAATTGAGCTCTAGAGCAGGGCATGCTGGGATTATACAGTGTGTAGACTGAAATGTAGCTACACAGAATGTCCTTTTTTCTTAGAATAGATGATATAAAAAATATATCATCTAATCTAACCTAATCTGCATATCTTCAACACATTTATCTGCGAGTTGATCACATTTTGAGATTAGTAGAAGCATCTGGCGCTTAGGTGGGGTAACTAGCAGGGACAGAGAGCTTGTTCTCCTCAAGGCCATGTCTCATTGAGCCTGACACAGCCTGATGTATCTCCCCCAATTCGCCCTCCTCTGGGACGAAACAAATTGTACAGGGTACAAATGTGTGTGGAAATGGCGGGCAGGCTGCTGTAACGCTTCCTCTGTTCCCCTGTCATTAGCGCAGTGCCACAGTGGCTGGGATTGATTGTTCTGCTGCGATAAGATCATCTAATATTCATTAGAAACTATCCAAGAACTGTATTTGTTTATTACCCATCTTAATTTGCTGAGTGCTCAGCTAAATGTACTGAATGTTGGCTGAGGTCTGGAAAATGAAGCTACGCTAGCACAGAACAGACAGCCTTCAAATGAGCAAGTTAAACAAAGAAAAACTGGATACATACCACATGCAGGGGCGCAATAAGGCAGGAAGAACTACCAAATATAAACGACACAGCGTGTGTTATAGCTCTCCATTTAATCTGTAATATAAAGTGCTTCGCATTTCCCTCATGTGGCTGACTTTCAATTTCTGGAAGACCCAGAAATGCCCGAAGCCACACTGTAACAAACAAGTCCATTTGCAACATCAGTAATGATTGGAGACCCTCCAATATGACCTGATCGTTTTGATCAGAAGAAAGCCTTTTTCTAATGATCTCATTATTTTGTTTCACCAACATGAGCCTGTTTGCTTCTAACGAAACAGAGTATAAGGAAATTTGTGTCCTTCATGTACTTAACTAAACCAAATGCTAATCCTAAACCTAACCATATAGCAAGTACATGTAGTTAATAAATATTACTCAGTACTTAAATGTATAATTACACTGTAACAAGGACACCTTAAAATAAAGTGTAATTGAAAATTGCCTCTACAGATTCCTTGAATTTATAAAAAAAAATAATAATAATAATAATGTTGTTCAAACATATGTTTAATTATTTAAGGCATCAGTAACAGGGTAACAGGTAAAGTAAAATTAGATTTTTTTTTTGCATTTGCAATATTTTGCATATAATATAATAAAATATAATATAATATAATATATAAACACAGGAATCACTGTTTTGAACAAATCGGTTGAGTGAATAATTAAATGAATCATTCATAATTAAAAAAAGTCGCTTTTTCAGTTCAGTGTTTAATCCCATTGGTTCAATGAATCCCCCATGAAGACAGTCACTTGTTGCCACCTACTGGTGTGTCGATGTAACCTGCAATAAGAGTCAATGAGTTATCCCCACCATTAATGCATAGTATAATATAAACACTGAGAAGTCTTGGTGCTGTTGGACTATTACCAGGGCCTGGAATTATTGTTGCATAATGTTACATATGCACATATAAAGCACTTGAAAAGTCGTATTATTCTATGCAATATCCCCCTGTGGAGTCCTTTCAAGCAGCTCAGGCCATCAAGCGGTTGTGGCAGACAAACACACTCTAGTAAAAGTATGAGGATCTCACCATGCGCATCAATAGCCATGATAAACTCAGCATGTCCACATGCGCTCCAGACAGAAACCAGCAGTCAGGAGTCAGTGGAGCCCTATCTATTCCTCTCTCTCTTTGTGAGTCATGATGATAAATTGTGGCTGATCTCCAGATCCGCATCTCAGCATTAAAGTCCTGACCACTGCTCTCCCCGCACCTGCACACCCTGTCAGTTTCCCTGAGGTTAGTTGACCAAGCCTAATGGAGCTTCAGAGACATGTAGATGCCCGCGGCCCCCGTCTGTCAGAGATGACAGCACTGGTGACTAAGGGGTCTCGTTCAGCCGTCCCGCTCTGCACCTCATCACACTGGCTTTAAATACAGCCCAGATGCATCACGGCTGCATGTCAGGCTTGGTGTTGTGTTTGTTAAGGGGCCGGCCACGCAGTGGGAGTGTCGAATTACCCCGTGAGTCATTAAGGATGGAGTTAGAGGACGGAGGTGAGCTGCGAGGAAGTGGGAGAGTGAAGAGCTTGAAGAAAGTTGTGAGAAGGAGCTGCTGTTATGTATGTGTGAGCCGAGGGAGAGGGAGGGTGGTAATTACTACAGCCTGAAGGCCTGGTGTGGAGAACAGCAGGGTCAGGAGACCAGCAAGCCCTGGAGGAACCGAGGAAGAGCAGAGGTGTACAGATGGACCTGTCGGTTAGAGTTTTCTGTGGACTGCTAATAAGAATGGTAAAGGAAGCAGTGCCTCCTCAAAAAAAAAAAAGGAAAAATCAACAGTGCTACAAAACAAAATATATTAGGAAATATTATATTTCATCATATAAGCAAGAGTGCACTTTCTAAACATTTAGTCAAACAGCAATAATAGGGCCGGAAAAATGATTTTGCTCTGGTTCCAGGGAGTAGTTTGGAAAGGCTTTTATTTTTATTTCTTGCTTTTTTTGCTTTCCAAACTATGAGTACTTATACAGCTCCTATGGGGTACTTTGTTTGTATTTATTTATTTTTATATTAGTATAACATATTTATTTATATACTTATAATATAATATATTTATATATTTTAGTGCTGTCAAAAGATTAATCGTGATTAATCGCATCCAAAACAAAAGTTTTTGTTAACTTAACGTATGTGTGTGTGCTGTGTATATTTATTATGTATAAATAAGTACACACACATACAGTATATATTTTGAAAATATTGCATGTATATATTTGTATTCATATAATTGATTTTATTTATACATATATTTTTTGACATATACATGACATATTTTTCTTAAATATATACATTAATGTGTGTGTATATATATGCACATAATAAATAGACACAGTACACAAATATATTATGTAAATAAATACATTTATTTTGAATGTGATTAATCACAATTAATCATTTGACAGCACTAATATATATTTATAATATTTATTCTTTTTTGGTATTTTTTTATATTATTTTGGTAAATAATATTTGTAGCGTTTATGTGCGTATATTGTAATATGCCACACATATTACAACATGCGTTGCACTTTAATGGAGGAAAGAAAAAATAGATAAAATCATCCTAGCAAAACTGGAAACTTAATTTTCATCTGTTTTGAATTTAATTAAGAAAATAGAAGTATTAATATTCAAACAAGTGTGGAATTAAAATTACAAAAAGTATGGTGACAAGTTAAGGATATTGAAAAAAAATGTAAGTAATTAAGATAAATATTGTTATAATGATGAAAACAATTTTATAATAAAAGTATGATAATTTAGGTTGATGACAGCCTGTGCATCCAGACAGATTTTTGATTTAGTTATTATAAAGTTATTATAAAGGGGTATGATAGGGCTTAGGGGTAGATAACACAAAAAAAATAGTTGGGAAACACTAAATTAGAGAACAGGAACTAATTGTTATATAATACAAAATGAAAAAGAAAGTCCAGAGCACAGTAATGGCCATGTGGGAGTATTTCAAGAAGACAGCTACAGTATATCTCGTCATGTCACTGACTATGAAAAACGCTGCTCAAATCAGCAGGCATGTGCGCTTTATACTGCATGTGTTTGTTTGGCCTCTTTGCCGCACTGAACATCTGATGTTACCGTTCCACATGTTGAAGTGATTCCTTTCTCCATCGTTGGCAAAAAGAAGTAGTGTAGTATGACAGCGCTACATAATTAATCCTCAGATGCGTGCATGAGAGGAATAAGAAAGTAGGTTGAGTCACCAACATAAGGCTGCTGCTTTGTAATTAGATTATGCATATTTAATAGCTATGATTATGACATGTGCGTCCCCTCTTTTGGAGCATGCGGCGAGTCGCGAGCGCCGATGCCGTGAACTCCAAGCGACAATTTCGCGTGCCGCTCTCTCCAAAAGCACTCCATGTCTCTTCATCTACATGAGATTGAGTCATACAGGCTCTGTCACAGCACATAACATCAAACCCAACCTCCTCCTCCTTCCTCCCCCCACCAATCTCACCCTTTTATTTCACGCAAACACATTTGATAAAAATCCAAACAGCTGTTGTCGCCGTGCCCATGTGAGCGAGTGTGTGTGTTGTGTTTTTAGGGTGGTTACGCTGCCTACCGATACACTCAGCCTGCTACTGCTACCGCCGCTGCCTACAGTGACAGGTAAGACACACACCACTGACAACTCCTCCTTACCAGGCCCTCCGGTGGGGCCCTTAACACCCACCCACCGAGGCGGGCCTCGTTCTCTCTCAACCTTTACTCCTCTGAGGTCAAACTCTCTCCCTTCGTCACGAGCAGAGGCAGGCCAGCCTGATTTATTAGGATAATTCCCCTTGCCAGTGGTGATGGGGAATATCACGGGCCCCAGTGCAGTAATTGGCAAATTAAATCAAATGAGATGTCACTGCAAATGTAATGGTGAAACACATCCCTGGCGGAGCAACTGTAACTGCAGAATGAAGTGGGATAGACCTGACAGTTCCTCAGAGATGAGACAAAAGCCCGTTTGGCAGGGCGACCAGAGGAAGTCGTCCTGGCTGTTTTTGATTTCCTTTCCATTTCTTTTTTTCCTCTATCGCTCTCTCTCTCTCTCTTGTCAATTGTGAGTGTAAGCTTATTGCAGATGGCACGCAATCAAGAATAAAGCAAATTCGGAGCCTTGATGTGATTGTAAAACATTCGCATGACACGAAAGCATATCTGCTCATGACTGTTAATGCCAAATAATGATCGTAATGCTGTCATCCGACATGTAACGACTGATATCGTGCAGCCATAACTAGATGAAGCAACACTTGATTATCATGTCATCTCAGCAGTGCTGTCATAATCTGTCGACGGTGTCCCTGCATGCCTCTTGATAAGTTGTGTGTTGTGAGTGGTGCTCATCATCATTACATCATGTTTATGTAATCATCGCGGGAGCATTTGTGCGTGCATAGATCCTGGTGTTCACGGTAAAGGCAGATCATTAGCGGCGAATGGGGACCAGACGCACCCGAGCGCACTTTCTGACGTCTGCCAGCCATGAGCTGCATGTGTAGTGTTTGTGATTGCTGTCAGGCTTAAGATCAGTGTGGTTTCATGACCACATGTGTCCTCCTCACACGCAGGGACTTCTTTGGATGAATACAGTAGACTGTCATCAGAGATTAAAGTCAGAGCGTCCTAAGAAACCACCGTATTGATTCCAAGAGCCCTTGTTGCTTTTCTGTGGCTTCTTTGTTATGAGAACTCTTTTATGGTATAGCGGTAATCTGATTTTCTGTTGGTTCGATTACTCTCGGCGCAGGCATTCATGTAATGATCTTATGCACTAGCTTGTCCAAGTTAAACATTCAAATATTTTATTTATCCATTTATGGATATGAATGGAACAGAATCTGTTAAATAAAAACTGAACAGATGGACCAATTTAAAAGAAATGTTATTTGCTGACTTATTCTATTTTAAAATGTAATTTATTCCTGTGATGCAAAGCTGAATTGTCAGCGTCATTACTCCAGTCTTCCATGTCACATGATCCTTCAGAAATCACTGAATATTGTTAATATGCTAATTTGCGGCTTTTTTCTTATTAATGTTGAAAACAGTTGTGCTTCTTAATAATTAACTGTAATACATATTTTTTTAAGTTTCTGTGATGAATAGAAAGTTCAAAAGAACAGAGCTAATTTCAAAACATTTTTGTCAAATTGTAAAACCTTACTGTCAATTTAATGCATCCTTGCTGACTGAAAGTATTAATTAAAAATATAAATAAAATACTGACCCCAAACATGGTACTGTACAAACAGTCAGGAACATTACAATGCTGTACTGCATTGAAATGTTTCTGACCATATCTTTTCGGTTTTTATTTATCACGGATTCTTCTCCATTTATTGGGCACTAAATACATAGATAAACAGTTGTCACACTACTGCACCTTCAGTGACATCAGCTATTTTTTTTTGTGGTGCTGAATAAGCTAAGCATCAGTATTTTTATTGCTCATACTTATTGATTAGAAAAATCCCCAACCCTCAGTATCAGACATCTGCGCAAAACTTGTCCCGCACCGCTTGTGCTACAGACGTAAATGATGTGTTTCAGCTATTGCTTTAACTGTGTTGTCTTTAATACAGATCTTAGTCTCTCTTTTATTATGTTCCATGAACCCCCCAAAATTGCCTGTGGTTCAGTTTGTATTAAAAATGTAGTTATACTAGTAGACATAGTCATTGCCTTGCCAGTGGGCAGAGCTAATGCTAATGCTCGAACTGATTAAATTCAGAAAGTTTCCTTAATGTTGTTTAGCTCTCTGCAGAAACCTGCCTTGATTGATTATGCAAATGAAGAGGCCTCTCAATAACATCTGAATTATTTTGTTTACCTTTAGACACATTTTGAGAATAATAGCAGCTTTGGGAAATTGAATCCGCAGCCCGACATACAAATTAGGTCCCCGATACAAATTCCAGCTAAATTAGTTTGCATAAGACTTGTCTTTCATAATAGAGATTATAAATGATTGTTATTGAGAAGTCATACATTTTTTACATTTTTCGGATTTAAAACGATTGAATTATTCATTTGCAATGTAAATGACTTATCATCTCTCTTCCCTCATAAAAATAAATTATTCACGTCTCAATGAATAAGGTTTTTAGACAGTTGGAGTTTAATCGTTGAGTCTGCCTCGGTTAAAATAACCTCTCAGCACTGTTAGATGTTATCACCTCGTGTGAAAGATTTCATCTCTGATCTCCGCTAATCCTGCGAGTGTTTTGACTGCAGTTGATCTCTTACCTTCCATGGTGGCGGATATCAATACCCCAAAGCTTTATCTTAACAGAGTGGCGCACTCTGACACCCTGCCGTCCCGACAGCGGTCTCATTAGCCGTTAGCCAGTGCATCTGGTTGCAGCTCTCTGTCAGAGATGGCCAGGGTCAGCCTCCGATCTGGAGGCGGAGTCCGGGTCAGGGCTGCTTCTTTCCTTCCAGTCGCCTTTTAGATCTCAAGGCTCAGCCGGTCCCATCTGAACAGCTGCGGGCCGGGGGCACATGGGTCAGGAGTACACGGTAGCCTCGCTTCCTACAACCCACCATACTAGCATCAGCTGACCTCTGTCCCTGCGACACTTGTTCAGGAAAGGTTGAAGTGGCCCGTAGTGCGTGTTTCTGGCGCTCTGTGGACCGAGTTGAAATCCTCAGGGCTGGGGAGCAGCTGTGCAGGAAGCTAAAGCAACTCTTTAAACTCTTGTATGAAAGACCCGTTATTTAGTTGATTAGCAAATGATGCTACTAACACATACCAGGCATGCTCACGGGTGTAAAAAGCACTGAGGAATTATACTTGATGATGGACAGTCTGGGACTCCACACAATTAAAAATCAATGCATTAAGCTAAAATAATGCTTCAGGGAAAATATTTCTAAGTTTTTTTTTTTGTTAGTGCTGACACTTGAATGAGGTTATGTAAAGCCTCAAGTGTCTGTTGTCGACAATAGTTAAGATGTAATAGAAAAGCTTTGATTCGGATCATGTTTTTTCATCTCTTTATAAGGATGAATATAATGACGAATACAGTTACATAAGCAAATGATATTTGAATTAAAACATTGAATGGAACATAATTTGACTTTTTAGTTCAGGAAGATAAAATTTATGAACATCAATAAAAAAAAGTAAAAAAAAATAAAAAAAACTTTTTGAAATAACTGAATGCATTTATTTAGCAAGGTCACTTTAAATTAATGAAAAATTATGATGAAGCCATTTAGAATGTTATAAGAAATGATTATTATATTTATTATATTATATTATATATATATATTTTTTATATATATATATATATATATATAAATGCTGTTGTCTTGAGCTTCCTTTTCAATGGAGAATGCTGAAAAAAATTATGTTTCCACAGAAAAATAATGTTCCTTAATCACTAAATCAGCATATTTGAATAATTTCTGAAGGATTGTGACACTTAAAACTGGAGTAATGACTGCTGGCAATTCTAACTCTAACTCTAACTCTCTAATTCTTTTGAACTGTAATAATATTTCACAATGTCTCTGTTTTACTGTATTTGTGATTAAATGCCGCTTTGGTGAGCATAAGAGACTTATTTTCAAAACATTATACTCACTGACCCCATATTTTTGAATAGTAATGTATATTTGTTTTAAAACAAGAATGGATTTTCGTCATGATGACTGCTGAAATATGTACTTTGACTAAAAAGTATAATGTTTTAATTGTAAATCTAATTTAAGTAGCATTGCAAATATTTAGATTTAAGGTTAAGTAAACATTTCCCAAAACAGTTCTTATTTGTATGAAGGAAGTAGCATTACTCAAGTGATTTACACCCCTGAATGTGTTTGCAAGATGTCTGCATTTTACTTGGAAGTGCCTGCAACCATTGATCTCTATTATAAAGAGAGGAAAGACAGTGAAATATATTAGTTTAGTGTTTAATATTAAATTATAGAAATAAATACAGAATAGCAGTTAGAAGTATTATACAACAATATGTGTGATGTAGTCCAGTGTACCACTGCTTGTGACTTAAGCGTCTTCATGAAGTGCATGCTTATCTGTAATGTGGATGAATGGTTATATCTGAAGCCAGTTCTTTGTGTCTGATTTTGTAAGTGACTATGAGTTATAGATAGTGCACTATTTAATGCATGTGTTCACATGCATGTCTGCATTGAGCTTTACTCCCTATAGAGTAAATGTGTGAGTGTAACTGTGTGTGCACATTGGGACGGTCAATACTGTCATGCCGAATATATCATTGTATTCAAAACAAGCCCCCTAACATGATTAAGAGGGCCTATTTAATCTGAATGCTTAGTGGGAATGAATGATTCATTTAGTTATTAAATATAGCTCCAAGCGGCAATTAAAAGAGGGCCGAGCAATATGGCGGCCAAAGTCTCTAATTAGACGTGAGATCAAGCCATGACACATCATTTGTCACACCTGTGCAATGACTCGTGAAGCCTGCGCAGTTCAACCAATGATACAGCTCATTCTAGTTGGGTGTGTTTACCCAGAATGCACCATTTAGCCACACCCTGTCTGTATTATAAAAATCCTTAGAAAAGGGAATTTTTAGTTGAATTTTATTTTCATTCGTTATTTTCAACAGGGCTGAGGATTATACTCTAGTCTTTTCTACGCTTCACAAAGATGGTGCACTCAGTAATTTTTTTGTAGGTTTTTTGTTGTTATTGTTGCATATTGAACTTACTGACACCTAGTGGGCCGGATGCAGTATCACTCAAAAGCTTATTGTAACTATTCGCAGTAAGCCATGATGACAACAGTATTTTAAATTATATTAAATGATGTGATGTCAGTATGCCGATAATATGTTTTTTGTTTGTTTTTTTAAATCAAAATTTTCTCCGTAGTCTGTAATGGAATCAGGATATTTAACGACAATAAAATAAAATTTAGGGTGAGGTTTGTTTAATCGATTAAACCAGTCCGAATGCAAGTTTGTTCAAAAACTTTGTCTAAATATTTGTTTGGCTACTGGCTTAAAAGTCATTTTAGAAGAAGAGCTTACATTCATATTAAAAGCTATGAAAAATAAGCATTATTTTATTTGTTATAAGCATGCATGCATTTAGAAAGTAAATATCATCAGTTTTGATTTTAATTTTAACTAAAGCCTGGAATACACTACATGATATTTTCCCAGATTTTCTGCTGATTTACAGTCTGGAGAAGTCAATGCTAGCTACTGAAAGTCAGAGCCAGTCTTCCAGTCATAGAAAATCGCATAGTGTCTGATGGTCACAGCTTCAGACTATGATTCCACCCAGTCAGAGGAGATCAAACGTCAATTTTAGAGCACATCATGGTTGCGTCCGAAAGCCTACGCAGCTGACTTGCTGCCTTATGAGGCAATGACTTCTGAGGCAGGGTTTATGCACAAAGGCACCTCATGAAACTAATTTGGACAGACTTCTGAGGCAGTGTAACGGTTTAATAATCTGCAACAAAATAGAACAAGTTTTTTTGATAACTACACAAATATTTAATTACTATAATACTGATTTCTCGCTAGAACTAACATCAAAAGTTCAAAAAGTTCATCTGAAATATACATTTACACACAGACTGACCAACAAACACAACTTTCAGACACCATCTTTATTTTTTGGCTCAACCGTCACGGAATAGAACGCACAGGATTGTGGGTTATCCAAGGCAGCGAAGCATACATCTACTGTAGAAGGTACCTCCCGGACAGGAAGTGAAGCAGAATTTAGATTAGGACGTGCCTTGATGCCCTCCTGCCCTGGAATGCTTCTTCCAAAGGCAGCATTTTTGAGCTTTCGGATGCAGCCGTAGTTTTCATTTGTCATGTGTCTCCTAGCAACAAGGCACACGTTTATGCATGAGTTTGCTGTGATCAGAACAAACTTCACAGTCTGGTTATGTATGATCCTCAGCCGTTTAGTGTATGGCCAACAGTTTCCCTCTACCACTATTTTAAGTGTATGATGCCTAGTGTTTTAAAAATCTTTTCTGTCTGTGGTGTGTTCCAGGCTTAAGAGGTAGTAGTTAAAACAGTATAGATTTACAGTACAGTATAGTACATGTAGTGAAATATTTTTACAATTTAATAATAATTTTCTATTTTAATATATATAGGTGTGCTTTATTCTTGTAATGTAAAAGCTGAATTTTCAGCAGCTATTAGTCCAGTTTGTATTATCTATGTTTAAAACAGTTGTGTCGTGTAATTTTGAATTCATTACATACTTACATACTTTCTTCCAGATCCTCTGATGAATAGAAAGCTCAAAAGAACAGCATTTATTTGATATAGAAACATTTTATAACATGATAAATACCTTTATGGTCACTTTGAATAATTTAATGTGTTTTGGCCTAATAAGTGTGAAAATCAGAAATTCTCAAAATTTGCTATTTCTTTACATGCATAAAAATGATGGTAAAAAATAGCTGAGTGAACCTTGTCATTTTGACATTTTATAATATATCTCTATATAATAAATCTGTCCAGAATACAGTGGGAGCTCTGCTTTTCTCTCTCCCCTCGGCTCTCTCCAAAGAAAAGTTTATGGTGTACGGCATAAGCGCTTTTTGATGTATAATCTTATCTGTTTGATTTCCAGTATTATCCGTGTAGAATGGTCGCAGTCTCAGGTGTTTCTAACAGGCTCGATGGCCGATGGCTTTTATGTGACCGTTCAAGGCCATCCCAGCGCTATTCAGTAATGCTGTGAATGCAATTCCTTGACTTTTACAGAACAATAGTGATGGAGGGAGGGGGTTTACAGAGGAGAGGACGTTTAGAGTGGCTAAATCAAAGCGTCTCGCGCACAGCTGCAGTTTCTATTGAAGTCTGAGGTTATGATTTAGTCTCATCTCTGATATACTGTATATGTCTTTTTTACCCCTCTTCTTTATTCCCGCATTTGCATCTCCAATCCCCCTAGCATGCCTCTTCCCTGTTCCTCCATGTGGATACCGGTGCGGGGCCGCACACTGAGAGCTCTGCTTCTTTTTGCTTGTGAACTAAAACCCATTTATGCCATCCTCCCTCCCCCTCCCCCGCTTTCCATTCCCTAACACCCCCTCCTCTAACCCCAACACCCCCCCTCCCCCCACCCCCCTCGTCCATCCAGCCAGTCAGCAGGCAGTATTGTAAATTTTATCTTCTCTTGCAGAAATCATTTCGTCTTCGTTGCAGCAGATGAAATTTCTTGTAACACCTCCTCAGGTAAAATAAATAAATATAAATGAATACCAAATCACCCTCACTTTCTCGATGCACCCACGAGGGAGCGAGCATATACCCCCTTTTTTATGCACCCTGACAGTGAGTGCTTCTATTGCCCGGCTGTCTCCTTATTTCTGCCCCCCGTTTGATTACTAGATGTTACGTTTTTTCTGACTATGTTTCTCTTGTATGCTCTTTTTTGGACGGGTGGAGTAGTTTTGAAGTACTGCATGAGGATAGCTGGAAGGCATCGCATTCATAGTTCTCATCTTCTGTTTCTCTCTCCCATGGCACTGCTTGGAAGAGGCATGTGTTCCTTGAAGAGTGAAATGAACACGCTTGTCACGAGCTTGGAATCTGTGATTTTCCTTTTTTTTTTTCTGTCTCAATCTTCCTTGTGTTCCATTGTTCTTATGAGTTCTCCACCATCGCCCTTTCCATTAGATCTGTGTGTGTTTGTGTGTGTGTGTGCGCAAGAGGGCCTTTTTTTGGTTGGTTTGTTTGTGTCATTGTTTTGCAGGCGTGTGGTGCTGTTGTCATTGTCTTATCAAGGTTGCTCATGTAGTGTATGGTGTCTTGCACATTGGCTGTAGGTGGCTAGATCTCGGGAATGACACAAGTGTGATCGTTACTAGTTTGAGTCGTGATCTACCGAAATGAAAATGGACCTGTCCATCCGTGCATTGATTTTGTGACAGCCCTTTTTTCCCCTTACGTTTCCCCCCCCCCCCCCCTCAACCAGGGAAAATGAAAATGCTAACAAGGCTGTAATTTAGCAGAAGGCACTTTCTTGAAGACATCAGCTGTTTTCTGTAAATCACAATTGGAATGTGTAATTTGGAGTCTGAAAAACGTCTAATTGTCCCAGTTCAATAATTGCTGATAACCCCAAAGGCTGTGCGCATCCTGTTCGCAAACCCACGTATAATCAGTAAGTAAGAAAAGCGGAGAAGGTCCGCATACAGAGCCCCCAAAGCACAGCCCAGCATTGTTTAAAGAAATCATAGAAATGAGCTGTCTGTTCGGTCTCCTGGTGGGAAAAGTCAATACATTTAGAGGAATGGCGCTGCTGGAGCACACATTTTCCAAAATAATGAGCATCTAGTCAATAATGCAGATATATCCCAGCCATCTGAGATTTATTAACCTGTATCTCAGGGCCCAGATCTAATTTAGCCGTATGTAAGAGTCACTGGTGTTCATTAACAAACATAGAGCCTACCAGTCTCATAAATCAAGGTTGTTGTTTTTTTACTTCAACCTGTCTCAATGGGCGGCAGGAGGAGCCTAGTATAACGGATCATAGAAAGGAACAAACCGATAGTCACAAGGACGAGTTTAAGTTTAAATGTGTAGTGTGTTTCCAGCAGGCACTGCTAGAACGGCAATTAAAATCCCCAGTTCTTGCATATGGGTGACTCGTCCAATGAACGTTTTTTCCCTTACTTAATACTTTAGGAATAATTCACCAAGTGCTATATCCTGAGGGTCACCTTTTCAATCTTAGCTCTAGTCTGCACTGCACACTCATTAAAACGAACCCCTGTAAACACAGATAATGCAGGTCAAACAAAATACTTTGTTGCCGCGCATTGAAATATGAAGACGGAGCAATTGTGTAGTGAATAACAATGTTTATACAGTGGATTAACTTCGTAATCGCCAGGAGTGGAAGAATATGTAAATTGCCTCATTTCTCTGCCCTCTGATTGGTTCTTTATCTGGTCCAGGAACACCATGCATGCGTAACAAGGCTCTGAGGAGCCGATATTCCAGGTTGTTTCCCAACACAGTGATCTTAACTCCTGATCGAACTTTAAGGGAGAACCGGGTGAGATCTCAGGATAAAAGACACTGAAAAAGTATAAAATAAGCTCACATTTACACTAAACATGCTGCGGTATTTTCATAAAGTCAGCCCCAGACGAGAATAATGAATAGATGTTTTGTTTCGGTTTTTAGGTGCAAGTACTGTATAACATCGATCACTGGTCTGTTTATTTGTATTATTTGTATTTTTTTTCTGGGATGTATTTCTTTGCCTTTTCGATCAATATGCCTAAATTAAACTACTAAAAAATTGAAGGGTTGTTTGTGCAAGTGTATAGAAAAAGCAAGCAAATTCCTCTTGGTACCGATTTGCTAAGTTGGTAGGTACAAACAGATATTGCCGTAAGCGCTGGCATCCATAAACATACAATTAGAGTGAACAGAGCATCTAGTGAGGTCTTGCACAAGTGGCCCTTCAACTTTCAAACAGTGATGTCTTCCTCTTTGACCTGTGCAGCATGACTGCAAGAGCCATGTGATCTCCTCCTCTCTGACTTCATTTGATTGTCATTTCCAAACACTCAGAAATCATCACCATATGTGGTTGCTTCAGTCCGTGGTGTCGTATATGACTGTATGACATTTGTGTTTGCATAGAAAAGAAGCGATTTTCAACTAGGCAGGGTGATCTGACCATCCCTCCGTGTTTCCACAGTTACGGACGAGTTTATGCTGCCGACCCCTACAACCACGCACTTGCTCCAGCAGCCGCATACAGCGTTGGTGCCATGGTGAGCGTGAAATTTCGTCTCGACCTGCCTCGATTCCTCTTTCTTTTTTCCTCTTTCCTCATTACCCCCTTTATTTATCCCTTCCCTGCTCTTTTCTCGGTGCACGCTTGTCATGTACGCTCATTCTTTTCCCTGTTCTTCCCACCTTTTCCTCCTGCATGGATTTTAGCACTGCTGACATCTCCTCACTTAAACTTAATTGAATTTGTCTCTTGTGCTAACGGCAGCTGAAATGCCACATTAATCCTCCCAGTAAACGTGATAAATGTCTTAATTTCTTGGCAGTGTAGTGCATGTTAGTTATTATATTTCTAATTTTGTGAATATCACCTAGCCGAGCGCTCCACTTAATGGAGTAATTAGTCATTTTGATAATTAAATCCATCACCTAAGTGGTGCTGTAGCAACAGCTAAAAGAGGGAGGGAGAAGAGAGGAGACGGTGTGATGAAAGAGTGCGAGGAAGACGGACAAGAGTCTCCAGGCACACACTACAATATGCGATTTGTTTATACTCGGACTGTTTTGATCGCAAAGCGTCCACGTTGCATACAAAACGCACGCTGCAAAGATCAATTTCTTAATTTCTTAATTCTTCAATTTCGTTTGTGTAAGTTAATAATACTTTGTTTTACTTTTTTTGTAAAAATAACTGTTTGAAAGTTTTACGTTTCTTGTTTTAAGAAGAAACCTCTCGAAGGGTGTGGTCGTGTTTACTACTGCATAATTTTTGTTGGCGAAATAGATGCAATTCTTCATTCGCCGCGCAGAATAACAAAGCTGCTTTGTTTAATAGAGACTTCTAAGTGAGCTACGCTATTAACAACAAACAATTTAGTTTTTTTATGCACCTGAATTTTTTTTTTTACTTCAAGATACTGGGAAATGAGAAAAAATAAGTTAAGAAAATGTTTTTTTGCAGCATTTGTTGCTTTTTTTTTTGGGCTCTGTTAACTCATGTATTTCTCTCATCCCGTTTTGCGTTTTTAAGTAGCTAAATGCATCTCTTCTGGCATGAGGTGTGTTGGTGTGCTTGCTGCATGATGGAACGTGATTGGTTACGTCCGGGGGGTATGTACGGCAAATAGCCTGAATGCTAGCGGAGGTCTCCTCTGAACTGTGTCAATTAAACATGTCCAAACCCGTGGCTTCTCTTCCAGAATGCTTTCGCTCCCTTGACTGATGGCAAGACCAGAAGCCACGCCGACGATGTGGGTCTCGTTCTTTCTTCTTTGCAGGCTAGTATATACCGAGGTGGATACAGTCGTTTCGCGCCATACTAAAAAAAAAAAAAAAAACCTTTCAAAATCTATTGAGAATCTTCCTGTGGGGGTAACGGAGGAGTAATTCAGAGGCCTGGGTATTGCAATACATGCAGTAGTGCATCATTTTAGCATCTCTTAAGAGAGAGAAGACAAAAACTGATATTTTTCATCTTATACCTCAGATATTTTGTGCTGTGTATTTTAATATTGTGGGTTTTTAATTTCTAAAGATTACATAGATTGTTGGCTGTAGAGGTTTCTGTGGTGATCTAGAGAGCTGCTAGATTTTAAAAAGATGAAGAAAAAAAAAGAATAAGATACAAATTGTTAGGGCTTTATCATGTAAATGAGTTATGTATGATAAATATTCAAGTCACTTCGGGGTTATCATATTTTGTAAGAGTGTAAGTGACTAAAGTCGTCCAGTGGTTTCTGCTTCCGTTTGACATCGCCTTTCGTCTTTCTTTTGGTTTCTTTTGTTTCTGGGTTCTGTGCCGTAGAGGAAGAGTGCGCAGGGGGTTGTGGGTAGGAGTAGATACGGGCGTGGTGGGCCAAAGACCGGGGGCTGTCCCCCGAAGTGCAGTGAAGATACAGAGCCGGTCAAAGAGACCACTGAGGTATCAGTTATTTAAGCTGTCTTATATCAGTCATTACTCAAAGCCAAAGGTTATGTTCCTGGGGTGTTCAGTGTGTATATTCAGACTATACATAGCAGCTCGTAGAAACTCCCCAAAAATTCACCACGACAGTATTTTACTGTTTAACTATTATCTAGTCCTTAAGTCAGACCCACACTAGTTTAGGCCTACCACGAGATGTTCTTTTTATATTACGGTACTTCCAGTACGTCGATTGATATAAATGCTGACTTTTATAATAAGGGAGAGACGAAACACAAAAAAATATAAAAAAAACAGACGTTGGCGGTAGTGCCGGTTACGTTTATCTTCTTTTTTTTCTGTTTTGTTTTGGTTCATTTTTTTATTTTTTCTCAGAAGTTAAGAAACTCTGATTATTTGTATAAGACGAGAGTGGGGGAAAAAATAAACTAACAGTGTATTCGATTTGATCTGTGCAGTGAAAATGTTCTCTTATACGAAAAACACAACTGTATAATGTTTTAGATTTAGTGTGGTAGACCAACTGTTAGAGAAAGGTGTCTCATTTTTTATGGAATCATACACAGATTTATATCAACACTTTACAAGTAATGCAATCATTATGTAGATATAATCATAGTATTTTTGTCAACTGTACATTTTTGCACACACACAACCTGCAATTTTTCCATCACTACTACTACTTCTTCTCAATTGTGGGACGTTCTGTTGTCTGTTCTCCTTTGGTTCTCTGCTTCTTTCGAGTGTTTCGTTTTGATATCATTTTTAATGTGACATCCTTTGTACTATTATTTTCTAGAACACAGCCTTTACACTTTGAAACTGTTTGATTATCGAGAAACTGAGAAATATATGACTTGTGAAAAAGATATCTATATGTAAATAGGAATAATGATAACTATGTCATTTACAAGTGCTACACAAACAAGCTGTCGAGGTGTTCTTGAAGAGTCGCAGCTTGGCTGTGCATACGCGAAGACTTCCCTTCATGTTGTTTACAAGTATACCTAATTAGAGGTGTTTGTCACATATCTCATTTTTTCTTTCTTTTGTATTTATAAAAGTTTCAATTGCATAAAATACAAAACAAAAGAGCAGCTCCAGTTTATCCGGCTGCAAATATCCTCTTGTGTACTGTGTGCATCACATCACACAACTTGGCAAAAATATCTTACCCACTGCTGTGATTCTGCTCTTTCTGCTTTAAGTACGTGTTGTGGACCGGCTTTCTCCTTGTCATTGTATGTGCATGCACTATGATCTGCATAACAATAACCATCAATAAAGTTTCTCAAGATAACGGGAATTTGTCTCGGAATTTCTTTGCACCACGCCGGCTGCCGGATCTTATATTCAGATGATGGAGTGCGTTTGTCCTCTGATCTGATTTCATTGACTAAAATTGCATTGAAAAGCTCAAGGCGAAGAGCAAATGATCATCTCCGAGGAGGTTAAGTGGAATTGATGCTGCCAGGTCGGAGGTGGTCATCTGTACACCTTTAAGAAGACTCTGTGTTTAGGATGAAGGAGCGAGATCGGATTCCTGCGGTCTGATTAGGTTATCCCACCCACCTTCAGGGTTATGAAACATCTCCGGTGTGCAGATCTTTCCAAAAAGGAAGCCACAATATGGGCTTATTTTCAGGTGCAGTTAAGGTTTGAACCAAGAAAGTGGCGCACAATCACATATAGCTGTAGATTTTGTTTTTCATTTGCATAACGAATGACAATATTGCGACCGTGCTGTGAAGAACGCTACTTTGGAGAATGATGGGACCCTGAACCTGTCTGCCCCGAGTAACTGTAAGTAGCAGATATTCATTATCTTCCGCTCATTTCGCTAAGGTATGACGGAATTTCATAAATTATGTACAGTGCAGATAGTTCTAATTGAAGAAAAGAAGAATTACCCCACATTCTCGATTTGATCAGTGTAATTGGAAAAACTTAGCCAGAGGTTCCTTGGAAAGATAAGCAATATAAATGTGTAAATGTGATGAAGGAGTCACATTATGCTAGGTAATTACAACACCTCTTCACAGAAATGGGTGATCAATAATTAACGTATCTCGGGTCACAAGTCGGGGACATAATTTAAAATTGGTTATTAATTCTATTATGAAAAATGTACATTCTCTTCAGATTATGTTGCCGAGTCCACGGGGAGAGGTAAAGGAGGTCTAGTGGTTTTAATTCAGTCTCTCTCTCTCACGCACTCGCCGCTCGGGCCCTCTTCCCACCGGCTCTGTGAGAGCTGTCAGTAATGTGATGATTTATGTTTCTGAATTAAATCATGTATTAAATGAAGTAATTTGGTTCTCTTTGCTCAGTTTGATTGGTTGAATGAGACTGGATTGATTATGACGCAGATTGGAGGGAGTGGACAATGGCTTTCTCAAGATCGGTCAGCCGTTGCTCTCTCTTCACACTGCAGACTTGCAAATCACAGTTGTCACTATAGGATTCATTGTGGGATTGTTCAAAAATTCAGATTTTTTGAATCAAGGGAGAAGGTTCACTTAATATGGGTTATCTTAAACTGATCATCCACCCTATTCTTAAGGCCTGCTTACACCAAGAACGATGACCACAATATCAACATCTTCACCAAGGCAGGATATTGTTTGTTTATTATAATCATGTGCTGCAATTATGTCTTCAGACACTTTAAATGTGCATTCTCATTAAAGCAGGAATTCAAATCAAGAAAAAAAAAATGTTCAACTTCTAAATATAGAGAAATAAGTTTTATAAGTTAAAGTAACTACAATAATTTAATTGTACAATTCCAGAAGTCTGAGGATGGATTTAATTAAATATCTTATTTTAAAACTTATTATTTTGTCTTATTTTATTTTGGAGGCCAATTCACATCATGGATGATGATGATCATCTATTAAGTTGGTTCAAAAAACAACTATAACTATATTGACACAAAGGACTGATGTCATTGAGTCGTTGGAATCATACTAGACATAAAAAGGTAAGCATCCGCATTTGAAGTAGCGGATGCTTACAAACAACAAAACATGTTCGTCTGTTGATGTGGAAGCTAATATAGTTATTGTTCTTGATGCAAATTGGTCTCAAGTCATCTCGAAGCCCCCTAGTGGACCCCGGCTCTGTTTTTCAACATTATACAGTCACAGGCTTTTAAATGTAGCTATATGTGTTCATTAGAGAGACAGCAGGACTGGGCTCCAGGAGGAAAAGGCCATACGTCACGACACTCGTAATTAAAAAAATGTCATCCCGTTGCAGTTTACCCTGCGTCTCCGAAGCCATTCCTCACGAACAGGACCTGCACGAGTTCCTGTCATATCTAAGATTTGTGCACTGCGCCTAACAGCCTCTTACCTGTGTGAGCTTTATCAGGCCCTCGCACTTAAATTGTCACCAGTCAGCTGGATTTCATGCAAACTTTCTCAGCACTCATGACACGAGCTGATACAGGAGGTGCACATTATGAATGAATGACTGAGTGAGCTAGAGGGAAGCAGGAGGCAGCAGGGCAGAAGCTAATCGCCTCTCCATCATATCTGTTCTGCTCCACTTTCTCCCGCAGAGTCTCTGATAATAGACATTTCATCAGAGATTAGGCACCAGGCCTCTAAACACTGCTCCAGGGAGCCCTCGTGTCGCTGCCAGCGCTTCGACTGCACGCCGCTGAGGGAAGCTCTTCGCCCTCCTCCTCCTCCTCTTCCTCCCGCAGCCCTGTCTTTTTCCGGAGTCTCCAAATGACTCATCAGACCCATAATGCAAATGAGAGCTATGTTGAGATGCCTGGGTCTTGTTTTCATTCGACTGGAGCCCCCGTGGAATCCACCAACGCCGTGATGCAACGCGCCGCTTTCAATTTCAAAAGGCCGCCGATTTGATCGCGCCTGCTAAATTCAGTTTCACTCGGGCTTTCGGTTCACGTGAGGTAACGTGACGAGATTGTCAGCATTCCTGAGGTGCCGCAGATGACATCACCACTGTGCAGAAAGAGCTGATGTGAGTGTGATGTATGCGAACAATAATGTGCAGCACTCTGTGTGAAGACATCAAACAGGCACAATGGACCTTTTAGCTCTCTTTTGGTATTCGAAAGCACTCCTAAAAAGGATAATCTTAGTCCTGGATTCTGATTGGTTTATAAAGTGTTCTAGCCATGATATAATTATAATTAAAAAATATATATTATTATATGCAGGAAAATCCCTATCACTTATATTACACACTAATATTACAGTTCAGAAGTCTGGGGGCAGTAAGGCTTCTTTTAATGTTTTTAAAAGACATCTGTTGCTCACAAAGACTCCATTAACTTGATTAAAAAAAAAAAAATGACATAAAAATAAACATGCACAATTTCAATATTGTGAAATATTTCTTGTGATGTTATTAAAGATGCATCCTTGATGAACAGGAGTATTATTAACTGTAAAAATTACCTAACAATTTCATAGCTATCTATCTATCTCTGTCTATATATATGTGTGTGTGTGGGTGTGGGTGTGGGTGTGGGTGTGTGTGTGTGTGTGTGTGTAAAGAATAAATATAATATGAATGAACATACTGTAAAGTATAATTAAAGGGGCAATTTAAGTAAATAGTAAATAATGGGGTAATTTACATTTTAAATAAATCAATTTAATGAAATCTATATAACATCCCATTAATGTGCAGCATCTATCTTATACATTACAATTACTATAATTTAAATGGTATGTTTAATTTAAAAATAAATGAGATATTACTTAGTTTTAATGTGTTTTGTTAACTGTTTTGTAGCCTGTGGTTATGATAATTGCGTTTCAGCGATCACATCTCACGTAGAGCAGGGGTCTTATTGTTTTCACAGAGCGCTTGAGCTATGATGAAGAAATATCTATTCTCTTTGCGTCACATGATTTAACGTGTCCATATTGGGAAACAGAAAATGGCATTAGTTCAAAACCATAATATCGGTTATTAAATTGGCAAATGCCTGTGGTGGCAGAAACAAGTTCATCTTTATACAGCTGAGGTGATAAAGGATTAGCTGGAAAACCGAAGAGAGCCGTGTCTCCTCCAAAAAAAGAGCCTTTAGATGTTTTGAACATCTGCAGTGAAAAGGCATATGGATAAAATTGCATAGCAAAAACAAAACAACAACAAAAGTGCTAGGGAGCTATGCTTTTAGTCAAACTGTTTGTATGCTCAGTTTGCAGTGTTAATAGTAGGCCAAGTGTACACATATGGGAACTGCTCTATACTGTAAACACAAGCTTTAGGAAGAATGACTCTGTATACTATATGTTACAGGGTCTATGATTGTCAGAATGAACCTCCCTCTGAAGTAGCAGCTTTTACAGTCCTGTGGTGTGATTATAGAGATGCTTATTCCCATCTCCAATCCTTCTACAGTATGAACCATCACCATTATATAGCGAGGTTATGTAACCCAGTGCCTTAGGAGCCGATGGAAGTGATGTGGTTTCTAATATGTGGAGTAGTGGCAGCTGTTATTGATGGTGTTATTACAAAAAAAAAAAAATTACATTAATGCTGTGAAATTAACCCTTAATGTCTAACTGCCATTCTTTGGTTTTTGAGTTAAAAGAAAAAGGAGGAAACGGGCTTGATGGAAAATGTTGTAATTATGGACTTCATTCATCCAGACATGTAATTTAGTTTTAAATTAAATCTATTAAATACATATTCTGGAATGACTATGATCCATTAAATATATGTATTGCGTTTAAATACAGAATGTGGTGTTCTCTCATTTCAGCGTAACAAAACACACTCGTTATTTTATTTTTGCTGTCACTCATTTTATTTGTAGAGTTCAAGAACATCTGTTGACGTTTCCCCAAGGGCACTGGGTTTGGTGAAAACACCGGTAGGAGCATATTTTAACTATAGTTTTCAATTATGGATTATCATGCAAAGCTGTGAGCACATTTAATAGACGGCTACTTTTAAGAAAACAACCCTCGAGACCCTCATGAAATCCCTCGCAGTGTGCCGTTGCTTATTTGTTTTGGCACATTTAGTCACAAATCATGGTCTTCACATGTCTGAAATCTCATGCATGAGATTTGCATCTGATTTGTGCAGTTCAGAACGTGAGCAGTGAGTCCATTGTGAAATGCATGGAATACAGGAGCATAGAAAATCTGATTTTCATGGTCTGATAATATGCAGACACTGGAGAAAACACTGTTTTTATTGAGTCTTATTTTTCCTCTCCCTTCCTCTCACCAAAATATTTTCTTAAACATTTCTTTACGGAAGCAAGGCATTTCCATTACGTTATTACATTTTCCTTTGTCTCTCTCTCTCTCTCTCTTTCTGAAAAAAAAGAAAAAAGTGCAGCCTTTAGTTCCGTGTGCATCACTCAAAATGCTTTTAGCAGCACAATAGAATATCATTCATGTGTTTTTACGGGAACACGTGTTATGCGCAATTCAATAGCTCAATATTCCATAAATGCTCTCTCATGAAACATCACCGGTGTGAGATGAAACGCTGATTGGTTTTATTATCTATAGTGTAGTGGGGTCGGATGGATGGAAAGAGTTTATTACCACTATTGTAATTTATTTTTGTTTTACTAGCTCTTCTCATCGACCCTTCTCACTTGATCCTCACTAGCTGAGAGTTTCAAACGTTCAGCGCGTGCATTCTCTGTGTTTTACCGCCACCTGCTGGTCACACAGAGAAAAGATTTGAGTTGTAGGAGCCAAAACTAAATAGTTTTGTAAGGGGATATCGATCACGTTTTTGCATTTAAAACGCGAGATGTACGGCAGGTGTATTTTGATTTTTGAAAATAGTTAGTGTTTATATAGAAAACCAATTGAAAAGAACCATATGGAATGCAAAAGGCTTTCGGTGTGAACGGCCCATCGGACATAACTTAGCTTTATCACAGCAAGCAGTGCTCGTAGCGTGAACACATATAATAAGTGATGCTTCGTAATGACAGTAGATGAGGAGAAGAATGGCTAGCTCCTCCCTCCTCCTGCTCCCCAGCCTCAATCCCATCAGTTCCAGAATCCTTTGCCCAAATACATCACAAGCCATATCTCCATACCGCTGACATCTAGGTCGACTGTGGTTTGACATGGCAAGCGATCTAGCCTCTTTTTTCCTCCTCTCTGTCTCATTAACTCCCTCACGCGCACTCTTTCCCTCCATCTCTCCCATCACACGCACACCCACTCTTTCCTCATTCTCCCTGTCTCCCTCTCTGTCTCAGATCCTCTCTCTCTCTCTCTCTCTCTCTCTCTCTTCTCTTCCTACCTTACTGTTGGCCTCCTCACACCCAGAACCTCCATATGCTGCTCTTTAATATTTGATCAGCTCCATCTTGTCTGCAGCACCAGTGACTTCATGGGATAAATAACGTCTGCCTGCATCTCTTCGGCTCCCCGCGTGCATCTGCAGTGCGCAATTACGCACAGAATTTATGAGAGGCAGCAGCTTTGTTTATTTGCAAACTGCTCGCAGTAATTGATGCCAGTGAGAAGTGCGGCTGCTTCTGGCCCTCGCGCGCAGACCCCGGCCCCGATCACTTTCTTTTTACGTTTTTACGACTAAACAGCTTGGTCGCTGGAGCTGGCGCGCTTGCAGCGTGGTAAATATTCGTATCTCTCAAAGCGACGGTCTTTAGGTCGGGGTTTATTGGAAGGTGAGGGGCCTGCCGCAGTGAGGGGAGACAACAGATGAAGGCTGATGTGGTGTATGTGGTGCATGCGGTGTTGGGCTGGAGCC
Source organism: Carassius auratus (assembly GCF_003368295.1). Classification (NCBI taxonomy): domain Eukaryota; kingdom Metazoa; phylum Chordata; class Actinopteri; order Cypriniformes; family Cyprinidae; genus Carassius; species Carassius auratus. The sequence continues at coordinate 15,907,593 of NC_039270.1, read as the reverse complement.
GCCACCAGGTGCACTTCAATGCAGTGCGTGCAGAGTTTCTCAGGTGCAAAAAAATAAAAAATAAAATAAAAATAAAACATGTCAGAGTTAAAACTGTAGCCTACTTATCCTGGCTGGAATATTCCTTTAATTATACTTGCAGTATTTGGAATGAATGAATGGATCTATCCAAGCGAGAATAATTGTGACACTAATACTGTCCCAGACATGCATAAATCCATACACTACAAAACACACTATCAATCAGTTTTGATGTTGTTCTTGTTTTTTTTTGGCTCATTATGTAAAACTTTAAAAGAGAGAGAAGAAAGAAAGAGAGAAAGAATATAAAAAGAAAATTTGGTGTATAACATTATATATATATATATATATATATATATATATATATATATATATATATATATATATATATATATATATATACATACATACATACATACATACATAGATACATACATACATATATATATATATATAGTGTTTGTGTGTGTGTGTGTGCGCGGGTTAAACCTAGTGGTCTGATGGATAGTGGCAAAGCTTGTTAAAGATTTATAATTATAGTCTTCTCTTATTTTTTTCTTTCTTTTTTTTGTTTTTGTTTTTGTATACACACACACACACACACACACGTTTGTTTCTGTGAATTGTTGGGACTTTCCATAGACTTACAGAAACCTGTTTGCATTGATGCACTTTAAGATCATTTACTGCCATTTGCTTCTCACAATGTAGCATAAACAAGTACACTCACAGACACTGTTACTAACTGTATCTGCCAGTTATTCTACAGTCAATTATTCTACAGATGTTAAAATATATTTTACTGTACAACATTACAAAAAATAGTTGAGGCAGAGGAAGAACTGTTGATATTGGAGGTGTTTCTTCAAGCATACAATAAAGGTTCACAAATTCAAAGACACTATTTCTATCCACCAGCAGAGGGAGACAAGGATTGCGTAATGTGGCAAAGTCCTCAGAAAAAAAGGATGTGGAGCTTTTCATCAGCTCTAAGAATATAATCGAAGCGTCTACAGATAACGCTGTAATCAAGGTTGAATGAATGACTGTGATCTCATCTCCACAGGAGAGGAGTTCAAGATCAACCTCAAATAGCAAGGCCTTCAAATATTCAGAAGGAAGTGGAGCAGAAGGTCTCTGAAATAAAGCTTTACATCTCAGACTTGGCCTGACATTTCTGCATTTCTGCTCATCCTTCAAACAGCGCCTGAGATATGATTTTTGTTATTACATGTGCTCATGTTAAGATGCATTTTTTTTAATCTCATCATCTCCATGATTTCCTGATGTTCATTGAAACTCATTGTAGTATAAATAAAGAAATCCATCATTAGGGTGTTTTACCTCAAACTGTTTCTAAGATGCAAGTACTATGTTCCTAATATTGCTTTCTCCAGTGAAAAAAGTTGTCTTGTCTTATACAGGGAAGAAATGTGCCCAGATAAAGCAGTGTTTACATGCAAAAACAACTCTAAACAAATATATAGGTAGATTGAGAGGACAACTGGGAATGGACGTTTTGCATTGGAAGAACCAGTATTATGGATTAGTTTGGCCAGAAGCAGCATTTTAATGTTGAAACGAATCAGTGATGGATTTGATTCTACAGACATGCAGTTTTTCACTTTAAAAGACATTAACTGATGGACTGGATTCTTGTGGACTGCTTTGATCTTGTTATCAGCTGTTTGGACTCTCATTCTGACGGCACCCATTCACTGCAGAACATCCATTGGTGAGCAAGTGATTTAATGCTACATTTCTCCCAAACTGTTCTGATGAAGAGAAAAAAATCTTGGTTGGCCTGAAGGTGAGTAAATGTACATGTTTGGTTTAACTGCAAACCTAATAGTTTGTCATTGTCTTATGTATGCACAGTTGCCATATCCTTCAAGTGTGATATATATATATATATATATATATATATATATATATATATATATATATATATATATATATATATATATAAATGTGTGTGTGTGTGTGTGTGTGTGTGTGTATAAGCTATTCTACATTCAAAATTATCTTAAGTGGTATTTTGCTAATTATGAGAAACAACATGATAATAGTAATCATATTATAAAATCCATACTCATATATTCAAGACTGCACTTAGGATTTTTTAAGTAGGATTTGCAGTTCCATTCTAATAATATCAAACCCGCTGATAATTTTTCACCCTGTCAAATCCTCAGATTACATTTCCTTTGCTTCATTGTCTTACGATTTAAACACACAACAATTCAAGGAAAGATTTACCTGCTTTTTTAGATTTAGATTTTGAGATTTAAGCTCAAGCTGATTCTCTTCAAGTCATTCATCATCTCTTTGTTTACACTGTGATTTTTTGTGCTACTTCTGAGTCATCTCACACAAGCCCAAAATCAATATTTCCACCTCTTAGATCACCGAGTTCAAAATATTTGATGAAACCTCTGTAGCAAGAAACCCCCAGCCCCGGCAGTACTTTAAAAGCACTAAATATCCTAAAGGATCTTTTCTACAAGTCTCTTAGATCAGTAATTGTAGAAATCAGCTATCTATCAGTCAGACAGATGCAGCAAGGTTGTTTGTAAAATTGCGGTGTAATTTCCGGAATAATGCAATGTCTGTCATCCATTTACAGAATGATTTTATAAGAAGCTATCTGTGAGGGACAGATCCAGCCATCTGGAGAGGGTGACGCATCTGCTCTCATCCGTGCAATAGACATAATTTCATTCAGTAAAGATGGAAAGATTTAAGATTTTAGTCTTAATAAAACTGTATAACCGTGAATATTTATTTAGCAAGATCTAGATGTAGGTAACATGGTCAGATTGGTAGAAACTGATGAGTTTTGTCTTATCTACATGTAAATAAATCAGAGGGCAAGACCTCTCTCAAAAAACAAATTCATTAAGAAAAGAAGATTTATATAGAGATACATTAAAATTCAAAATTAAGATCCATACAGAGGCAAAACTCATCTTTTATTTTGATTTGAAAAAATCCCAGAGAGACACAACGTACTAAACAGACAAAGTGAACACAATTAGCATAATTAAAAGACAATATGCAAATATACTGGAAAAAAAAAATCAGTTGCAATATTTGACAAAAGTTGCTTCTCTACATCATGGTTCCCAAAGCTTTTTTGTCAGCTCAACCACCTTTATTAGTTACTTGAAGATATTTTTATATTTTCACGTGTATTTATTATTCTTATTAAGTCGCGCTTAATTTTAAGGCTCAATTCAAACCATTAACTATGACTTTTGCCTCAATAAACTCCTAATTTGCTGCTTATTAACAGTTAGATAGTTGTTCAATTCAGGTTTTGAGAAGGATCTGGGATGTAGAATATAGTCATGTAGAATATGTGCTTTATAAACACTAATAAACTGCCAATATATAATTGCTAATAAGCAACTAGTTAATAGTGAGAATTGGTCCCTATACTAAAGTGTTACCTATTATTATAAGAATGATTATTATTATTATACATTTTTATTAATTTAGTTTAGCATTGGTGTTTCTATAATACATTTCACAAACCCCTGCATTTTAAAAAGCATCCTTTTAAAATATAAATATGTAAACATTGATTTAGTTTTGAGTGTTTGTGTGTCACTTTCAGTGTGTTCATGTGGTGTAATCCTCTCCTGTCCTTACATCAGTCCTGATTCAGAGCAGGTCAGTATTCACGGTCTTCCTGATTGGTCAGCTGGCTCACTCTGGCTGAGGTGAGCAGGAACGCCACGGCGGTACAGAGTTCTCCAACGAAAGAAACAGAGGCTAGAATCAGAGACCAGCCATAGTAAATCTCGATGTCCTTCAGGGTTTTGTGGCCAGAGATGTCTACAGCCTCTTTGAAGGCGGCCGCAGAGTAAGCCATGTAGACACAAACACCAGCCACTGAGAGCACAGCTGTAAGACAGAGCCGCATGTTTGGAAGACATTCTCCACTGGTACATTCTTACATTATACTGATAGTGGACAGCAATCACATCTGAAAAGTTATGTTTTTACAATTGTTTTATGTCAAAATACATTCTCTCTACCAAGTTTATTGTTCACTGAGTTTACTGCTATAATGGGTTTATCTCCCCAAAAATGTAAACAAGTGAGCCTCCCAGACACCGTCAAAACAGTGGTCTGCTCAGATCTCTCAGTCTCTTTACAGGTGAGCCAAGGGAGTTTAGCTGGCTCACACATCACATGGGATAGTACCTTTTACTCACCCTCAGGTCATCCCAAATCTGTAAGTTTCTTTGGGTGAGCACAAAGAATATATTTTGAAGAATGTTGGTAACCAAATGGTTGACGGTAGCCACCGCCTTCAAAAGTATGGAAAAAAATACATTAGAAGTCAATGGCTACCGTTAACGTTTTTTTTTTTGTTTTGTTTTTTTTTATGCCCATGTTCTTCTTTGGTGTTCAAGAGAAGAAATTCCTACAGGATTGGAACAAAAGATGGGTGACTAAATGACAAAATTTTCAGTTTGGGGGGTGAACTATCCCTTTAAAAAAACTGAAAAAATAAATTCAGTATTAAGCGACAGAACATTCTGATTGGTTGAGCCACATTCGTAGCTGTTAAAATATCTCTACAAACATACACCTTTGTTTACGTCTGTTCCAACCACAACCGTTTCTGAGGAATTATTTTATTATTAACAATTAATATATTTTAAAGAAGAGGCTGATGAATAATCTTCAAGAAACTCCCTCATTTATTGGCTGGGATCTGTAATCTGGTGACATTTAGGCCCATCACTGCTTTACAATGATGTTGTTATGTTTTCATATCGATCTGATTAAGTTCAGAGGCCATGTTGGGTTTAGTTGCGTGGTTTCTGCAAAGCAATAATATATATATATATATATATATATATATATATATATTATAGGTACTGAGTGAATCTTGAAAGGTACAGGCTTCTATCCTGAGAGGGATTTCAAGTGAAGCTGTATTTTCTCACAAATGATGCGGGTAGGTATTTCATTGAACCAGTGTCTGTGTAAAAGAGTAGCAACAGTTAAATGGGTCTGTATAAATATATATTCCATTGTCAATGCCCTCAAGTCCCCCTTTTTAAAGTTATATCATTAATAGAACTGTGAAGAATGCAAAGAAAAAGGCTCTTCCCAAACAGTGAATGTACAACATGTTCCTGGATCAATGTCCTTGTTGATCCTATAACAAAATCCCAATCAACCAAGCAGAATTCAGGGATACATTTACAGGAAATGTCTGTTTTAGGTTTACAACTAGGGTTAGGTGCTTCTGCACCCTTGTTATTCAGCTATCATTTCCCTCTGATTGATTTTAGGGATACAATATGGGCAGGGTTAGGTTTAGGTCTATGTTTTTCAGTTCCAGGATCAACATAAGATGTTGATCAATGAATGTCTTGGCAAAATCATAGCAACCAATATTGCTGTGATATTGCCAAGATGTTCATGGATCAAAGATTTTTTTTAGCTGTTGCAAAAACATTTGTTTCCAATGCATCTATATTTTATGCTAAATAATCTAATATAAAATATAAACATAAACAACATGCTAAAGACTAAGTGAACCTTTTTAATAGTATCTCTCAAAATTCAGCACCCGAAGTCAATATGGGACTACTTTTTTTTCCATCTGTTTTTTTTTTGTTGTTGTTGTTGTGAAGATTATTCATTACTATCAAAACTGTCTAGTGAGCTCCAGATGCTCTGTCAGGCGTGATGTTGGCAAAATGAATATTCATGCCTCACAAGAGGATCCATCAGAGGTGAACGTGAGAGTGACGCTCACCACCGAACAGAAGCAGCACCCCGGTCAGGAGGAGCAGGAGGTAGGCTCGTGCCAACATACTGATGAAGCCCAGCATTCCTCCGATGAACAGCACGATCACACTGAGAGGCAGCAGCACGATGAACGTTCCTTGCATGTCTGGAAAGAGAAGAGGTCTGGATGTGTCAGGGCCAGTCACAATCCATTCTTTGTCATGCAAATTGGGCTAATTTGAAAATTGTTACTTTTATGTTGGGCGCTACAAGCCAGCACAGCCTGACCATTGGGGCAATTATGAAAAATCTGTGTTTCTGGGCGTTAAGTTGGAATTGACCCAATTGATTTTGTCTGTCTACTTTTGCAAAAATTTTTATGGAATTGAAAAGGTTTTGTTTATTCACTCTGAATGTTAATCAGCAAGGCTAATCAGCATCATTTCAAAGCTTTACGCAATGATGTTTGTTCCCCATTGTGTGATGTGTGATGAGAGACATTGTATGAAGGTGCCATTTGTGCCACAGTTTCCCCAGATGCACATAGATAGCAGCTGGCATATTTTTAACAGGTTTGACGCTTGGCTATTAAAATATGAGGTCAAATATGAATGTGTTAGTGTAGAATAAGAATATTTCATAGATGTCATAGACTTCCATACCAATCATTCACAGGCTAACCTCTAACGGCTGGGTTCATAATGACTTAAACCTATGTTCTTTGAGCAGACCTGTAATAATAATTAGCCTATCGTTATTAAAGGAAACAGCTGGGAGCCAGCCTAAGAGACAGGTGAGTGAATGTGAAAAGCTCATTTGGGCGGTCAAAACACAGCTGTTGAGACTTTGAGTGCTGCACTATTCCCTTTGATAGTTTCCAGGAATTACCTACTTTATGTCAGACACTAGTTGAGTAGCTGGTGTTCCACATCTATAAAAATGTAAAAAAACTGAATATTAATTTCTGAACAGGATTTTGACAGCAAAACGTTGAATTTTTTTTGTATATGTAGACAATCACCTGGCGTATAAATGAGACGTTTTGTAAGATAAATGCATACCTTTGTTTATATATGCATGTATCTAGATATTTTAAGAAATGAGTTGTTTATTTAGCAAAGATGCACAGAATTGATCAAAAATTAAAGACATTTATAATGTTACAAAACATCTCACATAAATGCTGTTCTTTTGAGTTTTCTATTTTATCTAAGAATTCTGAAATAGGAAATGTTTCCTGAGCACATTAGAATGTTCACGTGACACTGAAGACTAGAATAATGATTTGATTGCATTCTAATAATTTTATTTTAATAAAATATATTACAGTTGTTTAAACTGTAATAACATTTTCTAATATAAATTTTTACTGTATTTTTAATTAAATAGTTGCAGACTTTGTGAGCATAAGAGACTTCTTTCAAAGTTATACATTTATATTACATTTTATTAGATTTTTTATTTGCCATTAAAAAATGTTCAATAAATAAAAAATAATCAGTGTATATAGGCCCTATTTATATCATTTATGTAAACATGCACATGTATTTTATATTGGCGAACAAGCTTACCGACATCATTAGAGACCAGAGTGTGTATTGATTAGAGGGTTTTAAAAGAAGGAAGGACTGTCCTTGTGCATCTATTACGCATTAAGATTAAAAATAGTACAGCATGTTCAAAGTGATGGATTTTCTTTAATGGCTTCCTTATGGACCACAAAAGGCTGTTAGTTATGATAGGATGTGACGGAGACAAGAAAGACCAAAACTTGTTTTTGTTGCCCTAATAAGAGGGGTGTCCAAATTTGGTCCTGGTTGGCCGGTTTACTGCAGATCACTCTGTGTCTGAAAATAGTCCCCAGCTAGTTTGTGTAGTTGCAGCAATAGCAGAGTTGCTGGGGACTATTTTCAAATGCTGCATAGTATTTTTTGTGTCTGCTGTACCAATGGTAAAGCAGCAAAGTTCCTTTATTATTACGCAGGAGTGAGAGCATAGCTCCTAGCCATTTCAGCCAGAAAATCACAACTTTTCATTTTCCGTCGGTCTTAGTACATGATGTAACTACAGAAGAGTCGAGTTTTAAATAGGAAAAATATCTAAACTCTTCGGTCATTTTTGAGCGAGATGCTAATAGTCTAATCAGATTCAATGATCTATGCTAAGCTAAGCTAAAAGAGCTACCGTCAGACCCTGAGATCGGCTGAATGTATTCAAAAACAGTAAAACTCAACTGTTTAACTCTAGGGGAGTTGGAAATGAGACTATTTTCAAAACAAGTGGAGTGTTCCTTTAATGCAAAGCCCAATTCAAATTGTTGGGCTCCATTTTGACATGTTTGGACATTTTCTGCAAAGAAACACAACAGGCAGTACAGACAGTGACAGGCTGCCATTCACGATCAAGTCAAAGATCACACAGTCATATTATAATCAGGCCAGCTAATATTTTCATTCTGGAACAGTCACAATATATCCATCCATAAGGTGATTGAATTTGGATAGACGCATTTCAATCTCCTTTCCGAAATGATTCTGCACTATTTATGTAGCAGCCATAAAAATGTCAAAAACAAGCTGTCCACGATTATGTTGAACACATACAAGGTGTTTCTTTTACTGTTTATCCAAGGATCATCCTTAGGCGAACAATCCAGCACAGATGTGGGGAAAGACATATTGAACCTCCTTCAGGGGGGAATTTAGCTGAGCTTTGTGCAGCAGCTACTATCTAATCAAAGCAGCATCCTGGCAACCCAGACTTATTGAGTCTATTGTTCAAAGCAGAACAGAAACTAAATGCAATCGAGCCAGTCTAGAGCTCGTGAATCTGAGATAATCTTGGTTTTACAACCTCATTACAGTCTCTTGTGGCAGGTGCAGACAATGTTTCAGGTGTGGACGGAGAGCATGTGAATTTTAAAATCTCATTCAGTCCTACACAAGTGCCTTGAATGACTCAGACAGGAATATTATTTGATTGTGTATGATGTAAGGGACGGATGAGAGACATTTTTCAGTTCCTTTTGCTCTTCTTAATGGCTTTTCTGCAGTTATCAATACTATAAATTATTAACACATTTTGCGGGCTGCAATTGCAATTCTACATTTATTGGCTCATTTTAAAACAAAAATAATTATCCCTGGTGATTGTTTGGCACTAAAACGATGTGAAATTTGGAGTGATGCTGTACATTAGTATGGGTTATGGCTAACAGCCATGTTGAAATTATGAAAAAAAAGGAAAAATCAAACCAAAGGAAATAATGTTGTGGGGTGTGCTGGCAGGTGGGCCAACTTTATTAATGGAGAAATGCATGCCATGGTTCACTGTGGTGCATTTTTTGCAGCTGTGTTCCTACCGCCACTGTTTCTGCCCTCTGATTGAAGAGTGTTTCCATGACAATGCAAAAACAATAGGGCAATTGGAAACCATTATGTTCGGTTTCTTAGCATATAAAAAATTGAAATGATGGCACTCAGGTGAAAATGGCCGTAAAACATTGTTTTCGCATTGTTCCTTGTTCTCGCAGTCTATTAATTTAAATACCTATTTTAATTTATTTCTGTGCCTCTAACTGTAGGATGCAAATATAATGTTCCTATAGGTTTGCAGCCCAGGTTCAGATTTCATAGGTGTGTTCAAAATTACTTTTTAAACTTCTGATGTTGGATTTTATTTAAAAACGTTAAATGGCAAGGGGAAAAACAAAACAAAAATACTGAAGTATCGAGGAATCCCTTTTAATATTATAATTTGTTTTATTATTGTAATTTAGCTGTTACTGTATTTGTTGTCAAATTGTCAAAATATCTTTTAAGGCTGTATGTTGTTATTTTGCGGATGTTTCTGTAGTGCAAACAGGTTATAAACGTTGTGGCTTCCTATTGAAGTGTCAAGTTTTGCTCCTCTGCTAGTCGTAAATAAAAGATTTGTATTTATTAGTAAATAAAAGATTTGCATGGTCTTGGTTGAATGACAATTCATGCAATTCATTTAAAAAAAAAAAAAGAACAAGATTCTGAAAATTAGTTAAGTGTTTAGCTATATATACACACAAACACACATACACACACACACAGTTATAATAATTCAGTATGCTTTCTTCTAAATATATAAGTTGTTTAGGTATGTTTTATAATCATTTTAAATATATATTAGTCTAACAAAATGCATATTTTTATTCTATATCAGATACTTTACCAAAACCTTGTAAATGAATATAAAAAAATGCAAAAAAAAATAAAAAGCAGAGCATATATACTAGTATAAAGCCACATCGAGGAGTTTTAAACTAAACAGATCACATACTTCTGCAACAAGTGTTTGCTGAGTGAAGCTTATTAACAAATACGAAATCATGAGATATGAGGATGATATGACTAGATCTTACTTAGGATCTGCCTTTGCGATTCTGATAAGTTTCTTCCTGTTCCAAAAGGATTCATAAATGGCCAGCATTGGTTATGAACTGCAAAGAGAGAATAACTTCATCCATCTACATGAAACCTAATGCATTAAAAAATCACAAGCAAAATGTCAAACACAAACATGTAAAGTTACTTACAGTTACAAGTCCTCCACAGTCCAGAATGTGAGCTCAGAGACACAGATGAGCTGTTTTCTCTCTTAGAAGTGTCAATGATGTACCAAAAATCGGTTCCAATTGCCAGAACGAGACCAACAAAGCTGAGGACACCAAAGGTGGCCACAAAACTGGCCAAACATGTGAAAGTGATTTTCATTTTGTCTGAATGCAGTTTGAAGAGAAACTCCTCCTTCTTTAGTGCTTTACGTGTTGTTCTTTCCCTCAGCACTGCCCTTCTGGAAGCACCTCGCTGGATGCTGTGCTATTTATCTATTAACTGCTACTGATGGACGAGTTTACCAAAAGAGGGCAGCATGGTCCACTCTCAGATAGGCTCGCTCTCTCTCTCTCTCTCTCTCTCTCTCTCTCTCTCTCTCTCTCTCTCTCTCTCTCTCTCTCTCTCTCTCTCTCTCTCTCTCTCTCTCTCTCTCTCTCTCTCTCTCTCTCTCTCTCTCTCTCTCTCTCTCTCTTTGTTGACTGTGAACTGTGGTACAGATAAATACCCTCTGGTGATTAAAAACCACAAAACATGATTTGTTATAGTCGTAATTGCTATAGATCCTATCATTCCCCCTCTCTCATTAGTATGCAAACCTTTGTTTGTTTGTATCAGATGATTACCACAGGGACCTCTAAATTAATTTGATTGGTAAAGTCTTTCAGCTCACGACTCCAATCAGTTGTTAAGCAGGTTTCTGTTCCTGTACGATCAAAAATCAGACAAATGAGTTCTCTATTGACAAAATATCAATAATAATAGTAATAATAAAAATTAGCTCCAGCATTTGAAAACATGTTTAGAAATAATAGTAGTATAGCTACGTCAAAGGATTTTTTCTTACAGAGGTTTTTAACAGCAATTATTTATCATTCGTTAATTAATTTATGATGATAATAATAATAATAATATCAGCCTCAAACTTAAGAAAACATTTGATAATAATAAAAACCGTTTTGTTTATAAATGTGCAAATAATAAAACAAAATTAATAAAAACCAAAGTTGACATATGGAGTCATAAGTATTCAAAAGTATTGTATATTTAATATAATAATAGCAACAACAACATCAATATAATAAACAGGCCTATATAAAAACAAATAATAATGGGGTGTAACGATTAAATAATTTTCTCCATGCATCGATTACAAACCCTGACGATGCATATGCATCGATCTTGAAACATCGTCGATTTCGTACGGTAATCGATTTAAAAAGCTAAGAATCGAATGAATCGCGTTTTCTATAGCGATTCAATGCTTTCAAAATATATACACATTAAATTACTACAAGCACAAATTAATGGAGACCTTGAACAGTGTTTGTGCACTTGCATCTTTGCTTCACACGTTCCATTATTTACCGCCTGTGACTGTCACAAGATTGCTCTCATCCCAAGTTCGTCTCACTGACACATTTTTTAAGCACCTGATGTGTGATCTATCCTTAGTACTCGTGGCCAGTAATGCTAAAGTGAAGTAGTTTTACTTTTCTGTAGCTTTTCAATGGCTCTCGGTCATACCAACGACATTACCTGAGCAGTCAAAGGCTGCGCATTTACATTTATATTTAGCTACATTTACATTTAGTCATTTTGCAGACACTTTTATCCAAAGCGACTTGGGGAATACATAAAGCGATTCTTCAGACACAGGAAGTGCTCATATTAAGTTTCAGGCATTTGTTGTCACTCACTAGCAGATCTTAGACTTCTGGAGGGGATGTAGATTTGTAAGACTAAGTGGAAGTAGGCGGGTGCTGAGCCTGTGGTTGTTCTATATGGAAGCATCAATGTTGTGAACTTGATGCGAGCTGCAACCGGTAACCAGTACAAGGAGATAAAGAGAAGTGTAAAATGTACTCTTTTGGGCTCGTTGAAGACCAGTCGTGCCACTACATTCTGAATCATTTGCAGAGGTTTGATGATGCTTGATGGAAGTCCAGCCGGAAGAGCATTGCAGTAGTACAGCTGCAGCATAGAAATGACAAGGGCCTGGACAAGAGGTTGTGCAGCATGCTCTGTTAGACAGGGCCTGATCAGTCTTTGAAGGTCAGCCTGTCATCAAAGTTATCACAAAGATTTCTGACTGAAGTTAACTGGGTAGTTGTAAAAAAAAAAAAAAAAAAAAAAACTGCTGGATGATGAAATCATGCTGTAGAGTTGGAGTGGCATGGAAGACAAGAAGCTCAGTCTTTGACAGGCTGAGCTGTAGGTGATATTCTTTCATCATGCAGAAATGTCCACCATGCAGCCTGAGATCTGTGCAGCTATCCGTTGGATAGCTGTATGATGGGACCCAGTGATGTAGTGTATATGGAGAAGAGGAGGGGTCCAAGAACTGATCCCTGAGGAACCCCAGTGACCAGTTGATGTGCTTTGGATACCTCCCCTCCCCAGGCCACCCTGTAAGACCTACCAGTAAGATAGGATTCAAACCAGCGAAGTGGAATCCCTGTGATGCCCTGTGATGAGAGGGCAGACAGAAGGACCTGATGATTGACAGTGTCAAAAGCAGCAGATACTGTAGATCCAGCAGAATAGAAACTGATGATTTGGAATCAACTTCTGCAATCCTCACGGCTTCCATGACTGACAGTAGCACAGTCTCAGTTGAATGGCCACTCCTGAAGCCTGACTGGTTAGCGTCCAGTTTGTTGTTCTGTGAAAGAATCCGTGATACCTAGTTTAAAACAACTCATTCAAGGGTTTTCACTATGAATGGAAGGAGAGAGACGGGTCTATAGCTGTCTGTATGTGAAGTGTTTAATGTAGGTTTTTTGAGCAGTGGTGTTATCCAAGTCTGCTTGAATGCAGTGGGGAAAGTGCCTGTGAGGATTAATATGAAGCTATTGTATGAAGATTTGGCAGTATGGATTTCACCAGAGAAAGATGAAAGCAAAGACTAATATATACTCAAGTTTGATTGATCTTTTAAATTGGTAATTTCTCTCTGCTGCCCTGAATTTGGTCAATGATCACAAAGAACATCAGATAACCAGGGGTTAAAAGGGGCAGCCCGTGCTGGCATGGAGGAGAGGGGGCAAATATCGTCTAGACTAGAGGTTAAAGTAGAGCATAAAGTGTCAGTTGCTGCATTCACATCCAGAGATCAGAAATGGGTAGGTGAGGGAAGAGAGGAGGATACTACAGAGGAAAGATTGGAGAGTGAAAGGGAGCATACGTTTTGTCTAAAAGTAACCAGTATAGGTCAGAGATATTTAGGTGTTAGACCAAAATGTTGTCTGATCATCGAAGAAGCGTTTATTGGTACAACAAACAGACATCAGGTGCATTTTCTTTCAGAATCATCATTCACCAATGGAGAGGAAAATTAAAAAAAACTATAGCATTTTATTTTATGAAAATGAGATAAAGAAGTTTTCGCACTAAAAGAGAAGTGATCTCTTGCTCAAATAACTTAAGACGTTCCAGGAAATGCCTTATATGGACAAAAGCAAGCTGCAGCTAAGCTGAAGAAAAAGCAGAACTGGTAAAACGTTAAGACAATAAACACAATAAATGAAATTTATGAATGATGCAGTGCAAACTGACATAACATTTATTACAGTACAGAAACTATAAAGTATATTTTCTACCCTATTATGTGAAGAAAATTGAAATAATTGTTTGTAAAATATAAAACAATCATAAAATTGCCATTAGTAAAAAATTATAGATTACAAATGATTGATTATTGTCCAGCAGTGTGATTTGATTTCTTATAGCAAATTCAAAGTAAGAAAATAATTCCTTGTAAAATAATAATAATACTAATAATAATTTTATAGGGGAAGCATGAAATAATTCTGTGTATGCACAGAATTGAATCGTAATCGAATCAAATTTAATTGTGACTTGAATTTAATTGAATCGTTCTGAATTTGCAAAAATCTTTCTTGAATCGAATCGAAAACCTATGAATCGTGAATCGAATCTATTCGCTCTATTTAAAGATTCACAGCCCTAATAAATAATAATACATATCTATAATAATAATAAATTATTATAATGAATTAAATAACATAAAAATAGTCAAAATATTTTATTAAAATATTTTTGATTTCACTATTAATTAAAACGAAACTGAAAATAATTAATAGTATACAGTAATTGCATTCATACATATACCTATATAAAGTGTCATGCGCGTTCTACTTTGGAACTCTTTTCAGAGCGGTTTTACACACACGGTCTGCTTTTAATGTAACACTCAAGCAACTCGAGCTAACCTCTCGTAAGCTGCCATATAACCTTTCTTTAATGTATCTTAACATATCGTTACGCTAATGTTTTAGAATGATTTAATACTCTTGGCTACACTACAAAAATTAAGTAAACTCCTCTTCGTCAGCTACTCAGTAAATATTGTCAGTTCTTCGCCCCAGAGCTGATTAGAAGACTAGGAGGTATGAAGAAACTGCAGACCTGTGTGTCAAGAGTCTAGTGAGCTGTCTATCTATCTGTCTATCACTAATGACCTTTCTGAACCAAGGGTGTGACTCTTTTAGTGAGCTGACTACCAGGTTTAAGGACTGAAGTATTCTCTCTGTTTAGCTGCAAGAAAGTTTATAGGGAACGGTCAAAAAAGAAAGTGGCTTTTGAGTTACAGAGAGCGTGTGTTCACGCCCACTTCAACATATTTCTACACGATTACGATTAGCTTTTAGTCGAGCCCAAACAAAAGCAAGCGTTCATTTCAAGCTGTCTTATAGCCTATAGAGAAGTTCTGTCTTAGTTTCCCAATCCTTGTAAAATGTCAAATTTACCATAATTTCTCTAAGTGCTTGTGGAGGTCGTAATGCATTTAAGCAGGATGAAGAGATGAATATGAATGAAATTGCTCTTTTCCCCAGAGCTGCTTCCTTTAGAGAGCCAGGCAGACTTGGCCATGGACCAGGTCACATTTAGAAGTGACACTGTTCTATCAGATGTGCACCTGCTGTTACCGAACGCTTGCCATCTCATGAAGAGACTGAACAGCGTAGGACAGCCAGGTAAGGGGAGCTGGCAGACACCTGTCCTGTGTGTGTCTGGAGTGAATACTAACTGCTTACTGCAGGGCTTTTATTCAGCGAGCATGCATTCCATTTGACATTGTTACTATTAACATTCTATTTCAAATTAATGCTGATTCTCAGTTATTGATAATAAGAAATGCTTTGTGAGCAGCAAAATCAAAGCATATTACAATAATATTTAAAGAATCATATGACAATGAAGGTTTGAATAATGACTAATGAAAATTCAGCTTTGCATCACAGGAATAAACATTTCGGCACATTTTGAAAAAAAATTATGCATTCTGTGCACATAAATATTATATATGGTTTTTATCTATCTTCATTTACTATTCTAAACATAACTGTTATCTATACACCATGTTTCTCTCTCTCTCTCTCTCTCTCTCTCTCTCTCTCTCTCTCTCTCTCTCTCTCTCTATATATATATATATATATATATATATATATATATATACAGTGCCAGGTATTCATACCCCTTCATTTTTTCACATTTTGTATGTTGCTGCTTTATGTTAAACTGCTTTAAATTACTTTCCCCCCACATCAATCTACACTGTACACCATAATGGCAAAGCAAAAAGCTAGTTTGTAACATCTTTCCAAATGTATTAAAAATAAAAAACATAAATGATTCCATTGAATATGCACAAGTACTCATACCCTTCTCCGGGACAGCAGTGGTAAGGACAAAAACTACATGGAAAAGATGCATTTTATCACGTCTGGTTGGGACACACGGTGTTACAGTTTGATCCCTCCAAAAAATCGAAGTAAAACATATATATGCTGACATATCTAACAAATGAATCTGCAATTAGTGAAAGTGGAGAGAAGAGATCCAGTCTGGAGATGAGCAGGAACAGTTGATTTGCACGGCAGACATCGAGATCTTTTGTTTGTTCATTTGTTTTTAATATTCAACAGGCAAAGTTCTAAATGATCTAAATTTATCTAATCTAAATGAAAAAAAAATTCAGAATTGTTTGAATAGAATAGACCGCCGGGGGTGTGAATATTTATCTTGTGACCATATTTTGATTATTTGAACAAAAGCAACAATATAATTGTAATAATAATAATAATTTACTTGAGGCTGTAAAGGTTCTTCAGCTAAGTACTGAGATAAGGGTATGAATACTTAAAGTATGTAATGTGCTTATTTCAGTTTGTTTTCTTTCTTTTTTTTAAATAAATGTACAAAGTTGTAGCAGTTCTGTTTTTGCTGTCATGATGGAGTGTAGTTTGATGTGGGGATAAAAAAGTAATTCAAATCAGTTATCAATTACACAAATCGATTATAACATAAGGCTGCAACATAACAAAAAAGGAAATAATTAAGTGGTATGAATATTTTTTTAAGAGGCACTGTATGTATATATATATATATATATATATATATATATATAGTTTTGGCATGTTTACAAATGACATGATTTCAAAGCAGTGCTCCGTATACACATTTGAGAGTTTGTCATTAGCAGCTGTGACCCTTTTGTGTTAATACTCTTGGTCTTCAGTGATCTGGTTTCCATGTATGCCTCATTATTAAATGACTGTCAACCATTCCCTGTATACACAGGCTTGACCTTTAGTAGGCTATTAGCCTGTAAATGACCAGCAGGCACTCATTTCTGATTTATTTATACTCCGTTATATATAAAGGATAAGATTTTTTATGTGGGCAAATTGAACAATAAAAGCAGCAATTTCTGCTAATGTTATGGCCATTTTTTTATTTTTTCCCTGCTGTGTTCCTGGTCAATAATCAGGCTCACAGCATTTATCACCACAAGGTCCAGGTCTAAATACAGTGCTGGGTGGCCTATTCTGGCCCTTAAACCCCTGATGTGACAATGAGTGCAGATGCATAGCCTATGATTCATTATCCTCACCAGAGCAGCTAGGCTCAAATGAAGCTGAAATCATACCGTACACGATCTAGCACTAGTCTTAGAAAAACAAAAAGAGACGCCTGACATTTACACCCCTAGCCTGGAGCTGACACTGTAAAACTGAGCCTTACGGTTCTGCTCTTGAATAATTGTAAACTTTTGACAAAGTTCAATGACCATTCGTTCTCTGTCAGTGTAACTTAAAGCATAGTCCATTAGTAATTCAAATAATCCAGGCTGAATTTTAAACTTGACTCTCTCTATCTTGAACTCAAGCCCTGTAGACGCCATTTCTAGTATTTTTATACCTCTTTCACCTGTCGATGTTTTTCTCATCATATCCAATTTAAATCTCTGTTGTCCCAAATACCACTAGAGTATATTATAAAAGCAGTATTATTAATTTAGTGTTGTACAACTACAACAAGGTTGCAAGCCCCTGCCCAAGACAGCAGGGAGAAACCAGTGAGATGTTTTTTTTCAATATCTTTATATTTTAGGATGTATTAAATTAATCAAAAGTGTTAGTAAAGATATCTAGGATGTAGAAATTAAAGATGTCTATTTTAAATAAATGCACTTCTTCTAAACTTTGTGTTTCTCAAAGAATCCTGGGAAAAAGTATCAAGGTTTCCACAAAAATATTTAGCAGCACATCTTATTTCAACATTAATAGCAATAAGAATTGTGTCTTGAGCAGCAAGAAATATTAGATCAGCACATTATAATTTTCTGAAGGATCATGCGACATTGATTTCTGGAATAATGACTGCTTTGCCATCACAGGAAAAAAATACATTTAAATTCATATTAAAATATTAAGCTGTTTTTGTTAAATGTGAGAAAAAAATCATCACAATTAAAAGAGCCAAAGTCTTAAACTACTTCAGTCTGTGTGCATTGAATATATTTAATACATGAGTTTCACAATTTTTGTTGAATTACTAAAATAAATGAACTTTTCCACGAAATTCTGATTATTGCGATGCACCTGTGTTACTGTTTGTACTTTATTTTTGATCAAATAAATGTAGCCTTGTATTTAAAAAATAATGTAAAAAATCTTACTGACCCCAAACATTTGAATGGTAGTGTATATTCAAAATAAACCTTATTTCTAAGGGCAGAAAGGATGTCAGTTTCAAGAAATCGTGACTAACATAATAAGTGGACCCCAGGGGAAAAACGGCTAAAAAGTATCATTTCCATTAGTCTCTTAGGTAAAGCGTAATAAATGGACCTCAGGGGAAGAACGGCTAAAAAATATAATTTACGTTAGTCTCTTAAGTAAAGCATACAGAGAAGAAAAATGTTTGATCAATATCTTGTCTTTTTTATCGCCACTGCAAAGAAATGCATCTAAATGATGTAAAGACTCTTTTCTTAGAAACTCCATCGATGTTGCCGTCAAATGCACGGTGATTACTAATCATTATATATAACATTACTTCATCATACAGTACAGACTCCACATCTTCATGTCTGCTGCAGCTGAGCCTGCTGTGACCAATATCAGTCAGTTCACACCTGTGTATGTTATCTGAAA
The DNA here is from genome assembly GCF_003368295.1 of Carassius auratus. Taxonomy (NCBI): domain Eukaryota; kingdom Metazoa; phylum Chordata; class Actinopteri; order Cypriniformes; family Cyprinidae; genus Carassius; species Carassius auratus. Next base: position 15,888,767 of record NC_039270.1, on the reverse strand, counting down.
ATGGATTTGCATCTGTGTGTCCAGTCTTCACGTCGAAGTTCAGGATTCTGCGCGATTGTGATGGAAAAGAGTCAAGCAGTGAGTCGCCTGTCCGTGAGAGCACTGATGCGTCGAATGTTCCTCTGGATGAAGATGGGGACCTGGATGTGGTCAGGAGGCCCAGATGCTCCAGCAGTAACAGGGATGCGGTATGTCCCATTATCTTAAGTCAGTCTGCAGCAACGCTGACTGACGAGGAGGAAGATTCGGAGGAGGAGGATGGCGCCCGTGACGTCATTAGGATCGGTGAGGGCTGCATTAGAGATGTGTGTGAATGAATGGATTTGTTCTGTCACACTGTTTGATTTTAAATGCGTTTTAAACAGAGCATACTATGGCGACACCTCTGGAGGATGTAGGGAAACAGGTGAGGACCGGGACGACGGGTGATTATGCAGTACATCTACTCCTCTACTACATCTACAATGTTCAGAACTGTTGTTGTTTGTCCTTGCAGATCTGGCGTGGTGCTTTCCTATTGGCCGATTTCATCCTGGCACAAGCCAGCATGTTCACAGGCGCCACAGTCCTCGAGCTTGGAGCTGGAACGGGACTCGCCAGTATTGTGATGGCAATGGTGGCCAAGACGGTGTACTGCACAGGTGGTGATGGGATTGAGGTTTTATTGTTATTTTTAGATTGAGTCATTCAATACATATTATAATTAACAATCAGTTTTTTGTAGAGAGTAAAACATCAGAGATAGCCCATGGTGATGATCCCCTTGCTGCTACGTATTTTCATGTATAAAATCCGTGATAGATACTAATACGTTAATAAATTAACATCCAAAAGTTTGGATTATATTAATCTTTTTTTATTATTATTAAATCCATTTTAGCAAGGATACATTAAATTGATCAGTTGTGACAACTTTTATAATGTAACAAAATATTTATTTTTTACGTGAATGCTGTTCTAATGTGATGTAATAATATGAAAATCCAGCTTTGCCATCACTTATTTAGAATAGAAAATATTTGAATAGAAAATGGCTATTTTAAATTGTAATAATATTTCACAATATAACAGTTTTTATTGTATTTTTGATCAAATAAATGCATATTTTTGATCAAATAATTAATTCCTTTATCAAAATAAAGGAAATAATCGAAAAATGCATTAGAGACTTTTGAACGGTAGTCTGTTGTGATATATAACTAAATCAATTGTTAGATGCATGCTGTATATATATATATATATATATATATATATATATATGTAAAACATGTAAAAAAAAAAAAATCCACCTGTGTCAAAGGATGTTTTAGTAGGCTTTTGGACGTGCTGTGGATGCAGAGGTCACTATGTTGTTGTTTTTTTTCTCTTTTTCTTGATGATTGCTGCCATTCTAACCTTTTGCTTTTTTCTGTACGTTTCTGTAATACAGCCAGGTTTCTTTTAAAAAGTAAGGTCTTTTATTAGAGCTCTGTCTTTCAGCATGACTGGATTGATGTTCTCAGACCAGTAGAAGCAGATAGAGCCGTCATTTTAAAGAGAGAAAAGAGTGTGGAAAGGCAATAAAAGACAGCATTATCTTCAAAGCGCCACTTCGTAACGGTCCGAGGCCACAGGAAAAAATACACAGGCTTGAAGATATTACACCCAGATGTTATTGACAAGAGACTTCTGTTGTGTGCAGTGTTGTTGTGTTCTGGAGTGTTTGAGAGAGAGAAACATTGATTTTTTAACTTAGCGTTGAGTAGACTGGAAAGGCTAGTGGTTTGATTGCTTTGTGTGGATGGTGTCACAGTATTCATTAACACACTCGCTCCTGTGAGATTTGTGCTGAACCCTTTCTAAGACCTCTGCCCCGTACAGAGAATTACAACAGATTATTGTGGCTCGTTAAAGAACTAGAAAAAGCTTTAAGGGCACCACTAGATTATGATTAAAAAGTAATCTGATAAATATTTATACAGTATGTTTCAGAAAGAAATGTTCATGGAAATCAGGCATGAACTAGATTAAAACCAACACCAACATATGCACTGGATTTATATGTACCAATATAAAAAAAAATTATATCCAATACCAGTTAGCTGTTAATTATTTCTATGTCTTGGCCCGTATCAAAATGCTATAATTTCTGTAAATACAACACTGAAAACTTTAATATTGTATGTGAATCCTAATTGAATTGGCATTTTTACCTTATAAATGTACAATATTGTAAAATGGATACTCATTTTGAGATTTGTTAAAGATATACTGTAAGAGATCTACCAGTTTTTGATTATTACTTCCATTAAAAAGTTCATTAAGACATTAACACCTAATTTTTAACATTATTCTTTTTTTCCGAATTGCAAAGAAAGAAAATTAGACTTATATTTTTTATTTTGTAACTTTTTAGATTTAAATGAACTTTAAGTGATGATTAGATGGCAATCTATGTGTAAAAATAGCAATAATAATAATAATAATAAAATAGAAAAAAACTGCAAAATATTGGTCATAACTGTGGTAATAATCTGTATTTGTGCATCACTATTGGGATAAATACATTAAGTGTTTCTACATAACTAGTTTACTCTTACAAGGTATTTTCAGAAAAGATGATAAGTAGAATTGCTAAAAGCAAGTCTTTGTAAAGTAGGGTCTTATTGAAGTTTGGGACTCTGTCTTTCTTTTTTTGCCCATGTCTACACATTATCAAACTTGATCTAACCTGATTTAGTCTCTGCTTAATTTTACACCAATAATACTTGAACACAATAACATGTCAGTGTTATGAAACTCTCACATAATAAGACACTAATTAGTTTTCAGTCTGATTCAGTATAATAGTGTCATCTCTTTCTTTTTAGCAGTCTATTAACCTACACAGGTGTGGGAATTAGTCACAGTACATCATGAAACAGCTTTGTGACTGGCTGCAGAAGATAAAGAGCTTGTTTTGGATGGATGAAGCGTTTTGTTCATCGTTAGCTCACTAAATGAGAACATCTTTGTGTTTTGCAGATGTTGGCGATGACCTTCTGAGCATGTGTCAGAGAAATGTGACTCTGAACAAGCAGCACTTTGAACCCCAAGGTAAACATTATCACTAAATCAGGATGGTGAGCAGCACTCACTCATTAACGACAGCTTTTAGGCCCCTTTTCATGCTGATAATGTGTCATAAAGAAGGAGTAGCAGAGTGCCTATGTGTGTGCTCCTTCATTTTGTGCCACCGTAATTGTGTGTACAAGCCAGTCCTTATTAAAAGCCAGTAACTCAGAAAAATAAAATACAGTGAAATACAGTTTGAATTTAACATAGCAGGACTGTAAAATAATGGTTCCTATAAAAATACTTTTTCTCAGTTCATAAGTGATTTATGTACTTGGTCAAAAAGTTCCCGCTAGGGGCTACTAGCTGTAGGTAGTAAGGATCTCAGTTGAGTGATAATGTGACATTAAATTTTACACAGTTCTGTCATCGTGACAACTCTCTGAGAGTTTCACATAGTAATGTTCATGGTGATGTTAATGTGTTTGATCTTGGCGGGAATAGATCAGCACTAGATGCATCTGCTATAGATCTATTACATCTGCAAGTAGCTAGACGGGCTACTTCCAGTACATCCACAACATGCTGCTGTGAGCGTGTAAGAAACACTGCTGCTGCACATATAACATATATGAAATAACACCATAGTGTAACATACATAAATCGCCCAGTTTCAGATTTATGCAGGTGGAGCTGGGGAAGGTGGAGGGTTTCTGAAGTGCACTTCAACTGCTACAGCAAGTATTTAAATGTTGAGCAGATGCTCATTGGCTGCTGATACAAAAAAAAAAAAAAACAATCAGCTATTTATTATTATATTTCATTACAGAATTTAGCATTTATTGAACTAAACGAAACACTGTCTGTACTGACTTGAACTAAAGAAGTCTTGTAAAGTAGTCTTGTTAGAGCTTCCTCACAGCATAATTTGGATTTGATAACATTTGCAAGTTATTTTCCTGTTTATTACAGTGAAGCTGTTTTGAGACAATCTGTATTATACAATGTGCTATAAAAACTGAGGTGACTTGACTTGATTGAACTTATCTTAATCTAATCAGCAGCCCTCAAATATGTCATCATAAGCTGTGTTGAAAAGCTATACGTTTTAATTATTTAAATAAATTACATTTCCATTAAAATGCAATACATTAATAACAATGAAATATGTAATATGAAAATATGTAAATATTTAACATTCAGGAACATGAGAGGCAAAAAATATTGATCCAGCTAACTGTACATGATTTATGGTTTTTGTGTGTGTGTGTTTAAACCTGCAGTGCACAAGTGACACTGGGCAACATACAGTACACAGCAAAGCTGGCCATTTAATTGTGGAGTGTCTATTTACTCTAATTAACTAACTAACTGCCCTTGCTGGCAGAGACTATTTACACTAACTCTGCTTACCAACATGTGATTGGTGTAGTCAACACTACTAAAGACAGCTATCAAATGTGACCCTGGAGCACAAAACCAGCCTTAACTAGCACAGGTAGATTAGTAACAATAGCCAAAAATACATTGTATGAGTCAAAAAGATAGATTTTTCTTTTATCCCAAAAATCATTTGGATATTAAGTAAATATATTGTTCCATGAAGATATTTTATAAATTTCCTGCTGTAAATATAACAAAACATAATTTTTGATTAGTAATATGTATTGCTACAAGCTTCATTTGGACAACTTTAATTAAAGGTGAATTTCTCCATATTTAGATTTTTTTGCACCCTCAGAGTCCAGATTTTGTGGTCGAGGGTCACATATGTCACCTCCAGTGGCATAGATGGTATGTTTTTGACACGATCGACCCGGATTCGAACCCTGTGGCTGAAGTTTTTTCCCTCCCTTTTAAAATCTCATACCACATCGGAAAGGCATGCATTTTCAATCAACATAAAGGAAATAATCTAAAAGTTGAAAATAAATTATTGGGTAGGGTTACGGTAGGTGAATGGAGGGCTTTATTGGCCCAATAAGGTGGCATCCATTTAATAATTTGAATTAAAATTATAAATTATACTCAATATGTTATTGCATACTGTAATAATGTACTACAATACTGAGGTGCAGATCATTGCCACTATTTGCAATAAGTAGTATAAATAGCAGAAAATCGTGCTATTTATACATAGTGTAAATATAATCTATAGCTGTTTGCACTTAGTGTAAATAGCATCCATCGCTAATTTTTTTTTTATATTTTCACTTTTTATTTTACATGTTCAAATAGTCGCTGGCTTTAAATGTATTTTATGCTGAACAGCCATATAAGCTCATCTTAAAAATATAAACAAGTCTAAATGTCAACATCATCATATGTCGAAAGGATACAATCTTTCAGGTAAATAATAAGCTCACCGATGCAATCCAATCAGTCATTTTATTCAACCGATTGCTCATGGTAGGACACTTCCATAAAACTTATTGTACTGGATTTCATACAATTAGGCAATTTGATGTTTTTCATCTTGATTTCGGTTCTGTACATTCAACAGAGAGCGAAATAAGGGTGCGGCAGCTGGACTGGATGGCCGATGATCTCTGCACAGGTAAGAATTCAAGGAGAATCAGGTGAGAGATGCTAACTGATGTGGTTTAGAGGCAGACCTGAGATCCTAACATGGCCAGAGAAAGAGATTAGAGCTGCGCAGTCTCCTCACCTCCTGTTGAATCCATTTGTAAGTGGGAAGTAGAGTCTATGTGAGGACAGTTGACACAGTATAATGCACAAGGCTTCCTCACACTCATAATAGCATTGATACCATGATGACTTGTGAAATAGGTCTTATCAAAGTCAACATGTGGCTGTCATCTCATCTCTCCCCAGACGCTGATTTGGACTTCTGCTGGACTGACGCAGAAATAGGGGACTTGCATGATAATACCACTTTTGTGATCGCGGCAGATGGTAAATTTGCAGAGAGTACTTTCCATAATTATCCATTGCCTTAAAAACTGCCACAAACTGGGGAGACTATTAACATAATGAATGAATAGATGAAGGCGCTCTTAGTGAGCGTGATGAAAGCCTGAATTATATTAATTTGTTATTCGTTAAGGATGTTTTTGTACTTCCCCTTCAGTGTGTTATGATGACGATCTTACGGATGCTCTGTTCAAAACATTATACAGACTTGCGAGCAACATGCGGCACCCCATCACAACCTACATCTCCATAGAAAAGAGGTTAGAACGGCCTCACCAAGACATTCAGATCACTGTCACATATCCTTGTAGCTTATGTTTAACATTCACAATAATCATTTTAACTGTTGAATGTAATAGATTAAATTCAAATAATAAAGTAATTAATTCAAATGTAAAATATTAGTACATAAGTAAGCTTGTATATATTTTGAAGAACATCAAATGCAATCAAATAATAGCTAATATGTATGTTGCTTGAGAAAATATTCAGTAAATGAAATATAAATAAAATAATTACTACATATATAATCAAATTAAATAATTAATATGCATTAGGCAAAACAACCACTATAATGAATAATTAGCTTCTGTACTTTTATTTTTTTTAAATAGCATAAAAACTAATCTAAATATTGAGAAAATCACCTTGATGAAGTTCTTAGCAATGCATATTACTAGTCATATTCAGTTTTAATATATTTAAAGTAGGAAATTTACAAAATATCTTAATGAAACTAATGATCTTTAGTTAATATCCTAATTCTTGGCATAAAATTTTTTTTATTTTGATACAATGCATTGTTGCCTATTTTTACATATATATTTGTTTTGTGCTCCAGGGTCACATATATTAGGAAAAAAATAAAAAGCAGTCACATAGTAGCTATTATATATTTTGCTTGAAGAAAATAATAAATTAAATTTAAATGTAACATTTAGTACATACATAATAAAATTATTAGTGTACATTAGAAAAAACAACCACAATAATCAAATATTAGCTACTGTATATTTTGTTGTATTTTTTAATTGCATTTTAATTAGTCCATAAAATATTCTAATATAATATATTCAAATATCACCTATTATATATTTTTTCTTGTCAAAAGTATCAAAGAAATTAAGTTTAAAATAAACAATGAGGATGCACTAGGAAAATACAACCACTGTTGTGAAAAGTAACCTGTTATATATTTAGTTTGATCTAAAAATATATTTAAATAAAATAAAAATAGTACATAAATAAAATAAGTACATTAATTACAATGGGAAAACATTGACGTGATATATTTACATATTGGTTTTCTTGACTTTTAATGCATTTTTAAATAAATTAAATTGAAATATATTCAAATCAAATAATTAGTAAATAAATACTGAAATAAAACAATTAGTATACATTAGGAAACACATCTGCTTTAATATAATGATTTATTAGCTATTATATGCAGTTATTCACAATTTGTCAGTAGTCTTAAGAAGGATGTGTTCGGGTTTAACAGACCCACGCTAAGCAAGAAAAACCTTGACCTTTTGTTCCAGCATGATGGTTTCTGTGTTTCCGCAGATTAAACTTCACACTGAGACACATGGACGTGTCCTGTGAAGCATATGATCACTTCCACCACTGCCTAGTCCAGTTACAGCAGATGACAGATGGAAAGATGAGTTTCATGGTAGAGCCTGTCAAGAGCTCCTTCCCTCAGTTCTTTCAGTATGAAAGGGTGGAACAGCTGGTGAGGAGCACTTGTCTGTGTTTATTTACTCAGTAAATCATTCAAATGTTTCTTTGAATATGCATCATAAACAATGGTGGTCAATGATTTTGTTTGCTTGTTCTGATCCCCTCGAGCATGCTCTTGTTACAGCCCTTAGGGGGAGCTGTTGTTTCCTGTGTTCTGATCAACAGTGTTCAATAACAGATGTTATTCTCTCCTCTGCAGGAACTTTGGAAGGTGACGGCAGAGAGACTTTAATCTATACAACCAAAGGTTTTCAGCCTCCTTTTAACGCCAGGATTTATATTTTAATGTTTGCAGAATTAATCTTTGTTTTTTGTTTTCTATTTTAACGTGAAATTCAAAGTCCTTAGTTTGATAATTTGCTTCAAAGTTATTTATTTAAAACTTTAATAAAAAAAAAAAATAGAAAAAAGTTTTTCAGTGAAGGCTTTTCACTGTTCATGTGAAAACGGGTGCTAATGAATGTTTTATTGTGACATGCTTTATGAGCTTTTCAAAGGATCATTGGGAGAGACTATGGGTTAATACTGTTTCCATGTTTTGTGAATTTTTGAAAACGAACACTGAATGTATTGTTGTTGGGGTAGTATATTATTACCTATGCAAAAACTGTGTTTTGGCAAATATACATTTTAAGACGCTGACGACGAGCATCCATTAGTAGATCTGTAGAACTCAGTGTAATTCCATTCAAATGAATTATGCTTGAGCTCACATGTTAGTGGATATGTGTTTTCTAAACTAATAAAATCGTTTAATGAAAATATGCAGAACCACAGAGGTGAAGCGCCTGAATGTTATTGGTGTGTTTTCTTCTCTGAACACTAGAGTGTGCAAGAGTTGAGACAGAACATGTTCACCTCAGAAATTCGATGTCTAACCAGTATTTCTCTTTTTGAGTGATTGTTGAATGAAGCTATTCGATCTATAAGGAACCTGGCATGTGAACTTCAAACCACAGCTGGGAGGTAGAGAGCCTGAATAAATGTAAATGTAGTTAAACATGTTGCTACCTTTAACATTGCTTTCAAAGCTTAATGCACATATTTGCTCCAACCAATTAAATGCATTTAAATGCATTTTGTATGTACATACAACTAGCTTTGTAATGTTGTGTCCACTCTGTAGCATTTACAATATGGGAAATATGAAGTGCTGACAACACACTGGCAATGCTTCTTTCCTGGAAGTGGTGTTTTTAAACTAATCTTTTAAGTGAATGAATCCTTCTCCTTCACTTACATTCCCTAGTACTACCTACCTCTGAGATTGACAGAAACACAAACCAATAGCATTCGACTAGGGAGTGTTAAGAAGCAGTTAATTGGTTGTTCATACTCAATGAACATGCCCAATTCACTTTACGAGTCTGCACGAATCACATGCAAAAAATGAGGAATTAATATGATTTGATCAGTTATTTTTAAATCTTTAAAAAATTATTTCAAATAAAAGGCATTATTTTTGTTAAACTCAAGTTAATACAAAATAATTAATGGCAAATAACAGTTACTGAAATATATCAAAATCAAGCATAAATTTAACATGAGAGTTTAAGAAAATAAATACTACATATGAAAAAATACTATAGTAATTTATAGTAAATATTAAAGTGTTTTTGAACCATACTATAGTACTGTGTATTATACTGTATATATCATAGTATGTAATGAATGCTACAGCATACTGTAGTATTAACTAAAATGAACTGTATAAGTTAGTTTTTACAGTAAACTATAGTGTGTTCTACAGTAGTACAATATACCCTATAGTTGTGAAACATAGTACAGTACTGGGTAATTTGTTTATATTACTATAGTTGTTATACTGATTTACCACAGCGACAGCAACTATAGAATTACCACAATAAATAAATTACAGTACTGTACTACAGTATGATTAAAAAACACTTGTATCTACTATAAATGACTAGTATTTTTTCATGTGGAGAGTTGTAAGACATTCCATTTTTAGCTGCATTTACAATTGGAGCCAATGCTTTTTATGCAGTGGGTTACTATTGTTGTACTTTTATAGCTTGATAAAATTCAGGCCCTGTAACTGACAACGGAGTCAAAAACTATTTGGCAATAATCTGCACGATTCTGAACCGCAGAACTCAATTTACATTTGCAGACATGCACATTTAAAGGGGTCATATGACGTTGCTAAAAAGAACATTATTTTGTGCATTTGGTGTCATGCACGTATGGTTGAACAGAACAAATGTTGTACGTGATAAGAAGAGACTTAAGATAAGAGCATATCATGTCTGCATTTGTAATCGGAAAAACGACAAACAACAAGCGCTTCTCTGTACACTGCTCAAAAACGCGTTTGAATCATCAGTGGCAAATTCTTTAAATATGTAAATGTACTTACACACTGTGAATCAGAAGCGCCAGACTGTCTTTGCAAAGTTAGAACTGCCTCACTTTAGAAACAGACACTGGCATTATAGCCTACTCTCACAGTCCTCGTCTTCCGTAAATGGGTTGCACACATCTGAATATTTAGGTTGAACTGTTCTGCAACAGTGTTGTAGATAAAACTTAACCACTAATTTCTAGTCTTTCTTCACTTTTATATCTTTGGATTTGATACTGTAGTCTTTGTGACTTTACAGATCGTCTTTATACACCAAGAGCTTGTAATACTCCAAAGAAAGGAAACATTTTAAATCGCATCGTATGACCCCTTTAAATCATTTCGGTCTGTTTTGTAAGGAACCGGTTGGACAAATGATTCAATAACTCCCTCATATCGCCACCTAATGTAGAATAGAAAGGGACAGCGAACGAATCTTTCTGGTGAACAGCGTTCTCGATTCAAAAGATTCGAGTCACGGAGATGAATCAAATCCCAGACTTCTAGATTACATTATGGTAAATATGAAGTGCTGACTGCACACAGCTGCTGTGCTCGGTGCAAGGCATCTGACATTTCCGGGAGCTGCGAGTGCGTCTCTATTGGCTGCAATCGGTGGATCTCCAGCATATCCCTCCTCTCGCGAAAAAGGCCAGACTTTAAATGATGTTTTAAAGTCTGCCTGTGTTCCTCTTTCGGGCGCTCATTTCTTTTTGTTTTGTCCGTCCGCCAAGAACCTGCTAGATTTCACCTCCTATACAGCAAAAAGGCACAAAGGTGAGTCTTAAAATGCCTTTAAGTATCATTCCAGCAGCAGCGAACAGTGTAGCGAATGAGACGCAGCAGCGCTCCCACCGCTGAGCGTAAGCATGCGGTTTGTTTTAGTAATTCATAATCATAAGTTTATTGTGCATTAGACGTATAGGGACATCGCTGCATAAACGCCTCGGTGAGCATTAATGCAACAGCTAGCGTGTTTCGTAATGGACGCGTTTCTTATCTAAGATTGCAGCGTTGTGATACAGTAGAACTGGCCTGCTGCAGAGATTAGATGTCCTGTCCTCCATCCGTCTCTCGCTCCAGAACCGTTTGACAGGTCAGATCCAGTCGGATCCGGATACCGTTACTATTGCGTCTCCCTTCCTCCAGCTGCTTTCTTTGTGTGCTGCAAGTTTTTTCGTGAGAGGTTTCCTGTGCTCTGAGACTGAGGAAAACAACATAAGCCACCTGTCATTTAAATGCATGTCTTTATGGTTACCAGTAATGGATTGAAGCTTGTTTTGTCTTAAAACAAAAAACTGCATCTTTGCCATGTTTTGCAATATTAAAAAGATGCATTTCCTCTAGAAGCATTTCCTTTTCGTCTTAAACATAAACCTCATAAAATGCTGTTAGATTTATACATAAAAATACAAAATAAAAGACTAAATAAATATGATAATTTTGAACAGTGATGACCTATAGTTGAACCATAATGGATTAATATATAGAAGTGTTTGTTCGTCATTTTGTTTACTACTCTACACAAACATACTGTGCTTCTGGCAGAAAGCATGGTTACCAAAATTAGTTTATGGGTGTGCTTGCTGTAGATTGTACACACACTTTAAAACGTAAAGATACAGAGCATAGACATTTGTACATTTTGCTAAGGATGTGTTGGTTTCTGACACTAGCGATGATTATTTACAGTATACATCAGTTCAATATTTACCCCTCTGTATATCGTCCACATACATACTGAACTCTATGACTTAAAAGCCTGTTTCTTTGAAACTCAAAAGGCCAGTTTAAATTCAGTAAGGCTATTTAAAGCTTACATTGTTTGACAAGAGCCCCACTTTTTCTTCATCAAGTATGTTTACAGTTGATACAGCATTACTGCTGAATTTCTCCTTTCGAGTTGTGTTTCCTAAACATCCATGTGAAATGTTGATTACATGTCCAGCTGCGCTTGATTTATGCTCTGTCATCAAGTTAATCATAATTTTAGACTTGTTTGCTTTCTCTCCTGCAATATTGTCCTTGAATTGCACACTGAATTCTGCTAAAGGACAATTTGTCCTGTGAAAAATATCTATTTATTTCATAGTTAAAAATTGTGGTTGGCAGAATATGGTGACAGTATTTCTGGTATTACAGGATGGTGTGGCGTTTACTTAAAGTAGCAAAAAAAAAAAAAAAAAAAAAAGTTATATTTGATAAAATGTCTGATATCAAAATAACAGAATAGTTTGTATAAACTTTAATCATGTGTTGTGTCATGAAGGGACTTCTGTGACTGTCTGTTTACTCTCTTTATCATAAATTATAGTTATTATTCATCAAAAACATTTATTTTGAATAAAATTAAATATAATGCAATGTTTACCGTTTTAACAGTATAGTTTAACAGCGCATTGCTTGACAGACGAATCCTCTGATGATCAGTTAAATTGTGGAGCAGGTTTGCAGGAATGCTTCGTGTTTTTAGGAGGCACATTTAGGATGACAGTGTATGTGTACAGTTCATTACTTGTGACAAAGTTTGGCTGTTATTCATAGCAACCTGCCATCTGATGGTGAGAATCGTACATCTTTGTCCAGTTTTCAAGATGCATTTGTGATTAACCCTGCAGGACTGTGTGTCATGCTATATTTAAAATGAGTCAGGCGCGCGTTTTTTACTATTCAGGTATTGATAGGCATGCATAAAACATGGCCAATTGCTTTTTAACTAGGATTAATTTTTTTAATAGCACCACAGTTTTCCCTACAGAGGTTGATCTGTCATCCAGACAAGAACGACAGCCAGAAGTACAATTGTTTTCCTCAGCTGGTTCCCTTATTTATCAGTTTGGAGAGGTTTTATCTCTTCAATCCCCACGATTGTCTGCTTTTTAATAGAGATGTTCCGATACCCTTTTTCTCTTCCCGATACCGATTCCGATACCTGGGCTCAGGGTATCGGCCGATACCGAGTACTGATCCGATACCTGGGTGTATATCTGTATATACAGCTGTATATACTACTAGCCCTGTGTAAATTGCTAGAATTTTTTTATGGTGTGCTTCAGACAGATCCCTCAATAAAACATGAACAAATACATGGTGAACTACTGTATTTATTACAGTATTTTTATTATCTAACATGAATTTGACAGTATTATTTATTTTCTTATGCAAAAAAGAACTTCAAATGCAGCCAAAAATCTAACACCGCAAACTAAAAAAGGTATTTAAGTTTTACAATATAACTGTATAAAAAAACTGCAACAAATAAGTCTAGGAATATAAAAAAAGATCTATTAATCAGATAATCAGATAAAGTAAAAAACAAGTAAAAAACAAGCAACCATCTAGGCATAATTATTATTATTATAGAGATGTATTATTATTACTGTAGGCTACAACAGTAGCTTTATATATTGTCAATTTACTCATGTAAACCAAACATTTATTTTAATGGGCTGCCATGAAGATCTTTGAGTGTCTGTGTTTATGATATGACAGTATTCTCAAATGAAACGGTAAATTCTCATGAAGTGACGGTTTATGCGTTCGTGTCCTCATGACACACAGCAGAGACTACAAAACAGCGAGCTCTCGCGCATCTGTGCCAGTCACCCACAGAGATGTAGATTTTGCGGGAGTAATATTTAAATAGTATTTTGCAGTTTAATATTCACAGACACTAGTATATATTCGGCTACTGTCTGGAGCCCTGCGTTTTGACTTACACGGAAGCGACTGAACGCAGTTGCCGGTACTGAATATACTCGAGAGTCTGTAACTACCGGTACTACAGAGACATACTGCTAACCACTGATCTATAATATAGTAGCGGCTTCACTGTCTTTTGGCAGTTTAGAATGTGATGAGTGATCCAGTCATATATAGATAAGGGCTGCTAACGCGTTTTCATTTCTTCTTCGCTGCTCTAAACAGGGGTTGCTTGTGGCAACACAGCACAACTTCCTGTGTTTTCAATGCATTTTGAGCAGCGAAGAAGAACCGTGCAGCGGTTAGGCAAAGCTTGCGGTCATAACTAGGTCTTTTTTAAGAAAATGGTATCGGATCGGTATATGGGTTCATGTACTCGCTGATGCCGATGCCAGAATTTGTTGTGGTATCGGAGATATTTCCGATACTAGTATCGGAATCGGAACAACTCTACTTTTTAATGTACCCTTGCTACAAAGACTTTTTAAAGACCCTTAATAGCTATTTCAACTTCATAACTTCTCAGATTTGGACCGACTCTTTATATTAGTCATCTTTTTATTGCACTTTCAGTGTAGCGTTCCTGATTCATCTAGATGTGTATGTTTTTAATGAAATAGATAGGGAAAAGCACGAGTGCTTTGGATCCATTCTTATTCATATGAAAAAATGTAGCACAGAATGACTTCTGCATGTCCCAATAGGCTGTTTAAATCATGCAGAGGGGAATTGGTGTAATGAAGTTTGCCAATAGGATTTAACACAGTTAGAGATGAGCATTATGTGCAATGAACCGTGCTCATATCCTCCACTGACAGCTCAGTGTCTTTAGCCAGCGTAATCTTATCACTAGCCAACGATCAAAGTTCATTTGGTGCTAAATACCTGATCGGGATTATGATGATGATCTCAAAAGCACTAACCAAAATTGCTAATATCTTTTTTTATTGTTATTGTTATTATTATTATGGTCAAAGATTAGTTTTGTCATCTCTGAAGTTTGAAAATGAGCTGTTTTGAGGATGTCTTGCTGCTTATATGGTTGTGTAACACCAGAAAATGTGCATTTAAAAAAAAGGCTTCACGTTTGGTGCCACTGCTCATTGCCCTCTGGGCCGCTGGCTTTAGTTCACACTCTGAGCTGAGAGGAAGAGGAGCAGTGTAATCCAGCACAGTGACCATGCAGAGACCCCCGATGAATATTGATAAGCTGTGCCGGAGTAAAGAGTGTCGGTTTGATTTTTATACTGAAAATAAACAAGCTCATGTAGTGTTTTTATAGGACCTTGAAGGTGGTGGTGGGTTTCTCTTATAGTCCTCTCTTATAATGTCATCAGGGATCAGTAATAATGATTTTTTGTAGTTTCATTTAAACAGCTTTATTTGCTTCTAATGTTTATTGCACATTAGAAGCAAATAAAGCTGTTTAAATGAAACTACGAAAAATTTTAGATAATAAAAGATCAATTTGAACAACTGGGTGACCAAACAACCTCAAAGAAATTGCTAGAAATACAGCTATAATTTATATGATGTTCAATAACAGATAAACATAAAATTATATGTTATATAATTTTAGACAGATAGGCTACATAAAAATTCATAAACCATCTTCTTACAAACTTTTTTTCCAATAAATTTCAACAAATCCACATCTGTGTTGGCCAGCTTGATGCCATTTTGTCACAGAAAATTTTTATTTAGTTATTTATTAAAAAAATGTAAGTAACAATTTGAATTAAATTGCTCAAAAGCAAGTGCAAAGATATTTACAGTGTTACAGCATTCCTGCTTCAAAGACATGCTGTGCTTGAAGAATTGTGCTGCTTAATATTTTGATAATAACATTGATAATAGGCTAGTTATTAGAATAATGTTACTTGAACATTAAATCAGCATAACAGAGTGATTTCTGAAGGATCATGTGACACTGAAGACACTGAGTAATGGTGCTGAAAATTCAGCTTTGCATCACAGGAATAAATTACATTTTACAATATATTAAAATAGAAAATATCTAGGTCTATTTGCAGTTTTACAGTTTTACTCAGTTTTTGAACAAATAAACGCAGCCTTGGTGAGCATAAGAGACTTATTTAAATAATAATAATGTACCGAGCCCAATCTTTTGAATGGTATGGTTTATGATCAGTGATAGGGAAAGTGACAGCAGCTCCTTATGGCTGATCCCTGATTATTATTAACTAAATATAATTCTTGAGACCCCAAGACTCCACTGACAGTGTCAGACTGCATTAAACTTGGGCATGAAGCTGACCCACGATACTTTGACAATAAATCATTTCAAAGATGTGTCCACACTCTTTTCCCATCAGCATTCCCTGTCATTATCAGTCAATGAAATAGAATTAGTCGCTATCACTGGAGGAGGGAAATCAGCTCCATCAGTCAAGTTGTCACCCCCCCAGCTGTTAAACTATAGTTTAACCCAGTTTGCTTGCTGCATCCTCACAGGCGCATGACAAAAGGCTTGTGTAACACATATTTTCAGAACCAGTTCTATCCGGTCGATGAGCCGTATGGTTGGGGTGCTTCATAGAGACGGAGCGTCTGGATTTATCTTGCTTCTGCTGCTTTGATTGCGTAAGCGTCCTCAGATCTGGAGCACATGAGAGATGCACTTTCTCCTTCTCCTCTCCTGCACATGAATAAAGATGCCGTGGATCCGCTCTGATGTCCAGCGGGTTCTTCCCTCTGATTTGATTCCTTTGGACAAGCAAACACATAAGTCTGGCTTCCTTTCAATAGAGCAGGAAGACTCTCCAGTGTCCAGGCTGTGGCAGAAGCATACGCCATGACAGTACTGGTAAAAAGCAAAACAAGGTGTTTAATTAAGCCAAGAACATTTTGTGAATAATAATTGCATGCCGTCACCATGCTGCTCCTTTCCTAAGCATATGCTCACTCGTTATGAGAGCTGAAGATATGTTGGGGTTCCCTCAGGCATTGGCTTTTCCCGTAGGCAGGACTATGCGTCCCAATTAATCTTGGCGCTAAAGTGTGACCGAGTGAGCTCGGGAGAGCTCGGGTTCCCTGAACCCTGTGCCTGTTGGGAAGGTTTAACGGTACTTGAAAGTCACAGCATTAGTCACTTGTCTGCTGCCCCCAGCCTTGTCCTCACAAGACTCTCCATCCCAAGAAACAACAGTGCAAAAAGATCATCTGAGGGCCAGTGCGCGTCTAAGCCCTGTTGTGATTAACACCAATTAACAGTGCTTTAATTAAGAGGCGTGATGGCCGACTGTCAGGACCACTGGAGTAGGAAAGGACTGATGGGCACATGTGAACCTGCTGCTCAGAGAAAGAGGAACTGTCTGTGGTACTGAAGCCTGATCCCAGGACTCTCACTTTACAGACTGAGAGATTTGTTCCCATCTGGTTGTTAATCAGTTTCTGATTAAAAAATGTTTAGCACAAAGGCATGAATGGTGATGTTAAAATACTTCATTCTGTCCCAAATGAATATGCAGAGACAGCTATTTGTAGAGACAAGCTGTTGTAGGATGATTTCACTGAATATTGTGAACAGAGTGACTCTGTGGTGCTATCTGAACATTGCTCAGATTGTTTGAGCGAGTGTATCATCATTTCATCCAGTGGCTTGAGTTTGGGTGCAGAACTATCTGTTTGTCTGACTAATGTCCAATTTCTAGATTATATTGTATAGAAGATTATTTTTCTTTATACATCTCTTTTCATTTCATTTTTAAATACATTTTAAACTGCTTCATATTTATTTTTGTATCCTTTTTTAAAAAAATGATTTTATTTTTATTTA
This sequence comes from Carassius auratus, assembly GCF_003368295.1. Taxonomy (NCBI): domain Eukaryota; kingdom Metazoa; phylum Chordata; class Actinopteri; order Cypriniformes; family Cyprinidae; genus Carassius; species Carassius auratus. The sequence continues at coordinate 15,871,188 of NC_039270.1, read as the reverse complement.
TTATTTTTTTATATATTATTTTGTGGTATTTTGTTTAACAAAAAAAAATCAAAGTAATTTGTATAATTTTAGAGTATAAAATACAGAAACAATAAAAATGATATATACTGTATATACATCTGAATGTGTGTTTGAATATATAACTTTTTTAAATTTTATTTTTGTAAATACCATAGTCCATATTGGTCAAGAGTTTAATAGTAACTTTCATTCTCCTCCACATTCTTAAAAATAATATTTAGTATTAGTATATGTTGTTTTTGCTATTGTAACTTCAAGACCTCAGTGCGTCTTAACACTCTGTGATTGGCTAAGCTCTGCCAAGATGATGTAATAATGATATGTAAATGTAGGTGGTGATATGTTAATGTGATCATGGTTCTGATATCACAGACAAAGTTATAAACTGAAATACTGTTTTTGTAGTTGAAGAAATCTAGTAGTACATAATAGAATAATTAAATAGTTATTATAGTTAATAGTTAAATAGTAAAAGTTTAACTTTTGTATTCCCAAAGATCAAATGAATTGCTTTAATGTCACATACAATTGTAAATATCATGACCTGGAGACTTTATTATCTACCAGAACATCTTTGATTGTGACACTTTCGTAACCCATATGGGCTCCCAACTCCCTGTAACTCGCTGTCTCTTATCTCTGTCTTTGTCTTTCCTCAGGTGAAGTGAAAGGCAGGTGCTGGGTGTGTGTCTCTCTCTCTCTCACACACACACACTGTTCATCTCTGTCTCAGTGAGGGCTACACATGGCTTCCTCCCTCCTGACCCGCCAGCTGGCCGTCTCCCTGCGTCTCGCCTCTCCAGGTAAAAATACCACTGAGAGATGGAGGACAAAGATACCCTCCTGTCTTAAAAGCTTGTTTAACTCCCTGTTTAGATAGAGGACAGAGACTGTAATGTTCTCAACCCACCAGTGACCCTCAAAAAGAGCTGGAGTTGTCACAGAGACTTTATCGAAGTGATGCAACAAGGAAGTGAGGCACTTCCTTTAAAATGATAATGATGTGCGGTTATGGAACCGAATGTTGAGAGGGACGTAGTTCAAAGGTTCTTAACCATGTAAATGAGTTACAGGGATCTAGTTTTGTCCAGCTTGGGCTAGTGAATTCAGCATTTGTAGAAAAGTCTGTGCATGTCTCGTCCTTCAGTGGCTGGTCACACTGATTCAATCCTGCCAGCGTCCTTCACGCACTCACTTCTGTACTTGTGTATCCACTCAAGAGGTTACTGCTGTTCAAATATGGCCATAAAAGACTGGCTGTTTAGATGTATTCACTGTTCAGATATACTGCAGTTCAATTCAGTTGGTTCATTAGTTTGAGATGTCATATAAATATATATTTCAATGTTTTTGAAATGACTAAATAAAACAAAACTCAAGTAAACATGTTGGTTTTAATTTAGTTATAGTGCACAGCACTCGGGGCCATAGACTAAATGGTAACATCTGCTCAAAGTAATAAAAGGATATATGATTTCAGTTAAAAATGATATTAAGGAGTTTTCTTGTAATAGGATTGCCTTTTTTGTTTTTGTTTTTTGTAAAAAGAGCTTATTATAATGAAACAATATATAATCCAGCATATTAAGTCAGGATGGGGAAAATGTACTGCATAATACGACTGACCAAAATGATTCAAATATGTAGTCATTTTTATTTATCAATTTTTCATTAGGTTCCAGATATGTCAGCAAAACTGCCACAAAGACAGTTTCAGAGTTTGAATATGATGCCCCGTCCATGAAAACTGCTGTGCCAGGTCCAAAGTCCCAGGTACACTCTCAGCATTTTTACACTTTTACCATGAGATTTGTCGCTAGATTGCTGTGTGATTAAAAAAAAAATATATATTCATTTTTTATATATATATATATATATATATATATATATATATATATATATATATATATATATATATATATATATATATTAGTATTTACTGGTATTTTACTTTAGGCTCCTAATATAAAAATCTAAAGTTTGGACACCCATGCAACTTCCCATTTTTCAAAATAAATAAATAAGAATGAACACAGATGGAAGAAAATGTAATTATGTTGTGAGTAATCACACTTTGCTTTGATAGCTCCCTTTTCACACACACACATGTTTTCAAAACTTAATTCATGAGGTGCATCCTGATCAAATTTCCAAACAGTACTGAAGGAGTTCCCATGTTTCCCTTCTCTATCCAGTCCAAAACAAGAAAGAAAGAAAGAGTCAAGTCAAGTATCCAGCGCTTTTTACATTGCAGATAGTGTCAAAGCAGCTTTACAGAGTGTCGAAATAGTGCTCCGTTCTCCTCTGGCCAGACGAAACCAGCAGTTTATTTCTTTAAGCTTAAGCCCTTAAACAAAAGCAAATTTAAAATCCTAAGAAAAATATGTTGTATCAAATCTTTGTGTGTACATCATTATCATTTCTCTCTTTCAACAGGAGCTGCTGAGACGACTCGAAGAGATTCAGGTGAGATAGACATGGACACAAACTTTGGTGTTGGCTCAGTCACTACACACACAGATCTACCTTTACAAGCTTGTGTTATGCAATTAGTGAAGACTGTTACATTGCCAGTGCTCATCAGGTGCAGTTCTCTTAACAATTTAAGTATCATGAGTCACTTTTTCAGACAGTACCATACAAAACAAACAACTGTATGAGAAACATTAACAGCAGTTAAGCTAAAGTGTGACAGTCCTCTGATATGACGTCCAGCCCTATTACGGCCTGCCTGGATGTCTTCTGCTTATTGAGTGATGGATGGATTTCGGGCCGTAATTTATCTGCTGTCTGGACCGTCACAGTCTTCTTCTGACTGCTTTGCTGTGGATGAGCACATAGATGTGAGCTGACAGGCATCGATGAAGCTAATATCACAGATTCGCTCCGCTGCGGCTCCTGTGCGTGTCTGCTGGCCGCTGTCTGTCTCCCCCACACCAGAGCAGACATACGAGGAGTCATAATCTATTCATCAGACGGGCTAAAAATAGATGCTGCATCAGGTTCAAAGCCACACAGAGGGGAAAGTCACTTTCATTAGATAAAGCACCGCTGCTCACAATGTTGCGGTAGTAAGTCGTGATATCTTCTGCTTTTTCAGTTGTACTGTGCACGCACGTGAGGAATAGTTATAGGCATAGTTCAGGCAAAAATGACAATTTGCTGAAAATGTACTTAGGTCATTCAAGATGTCGATGAGTTTATTTATTCATCAGAACAGATTTGGAGAAATGTAGCAACACAAGCGGTTCCTCTGCAGTGAATGGGTGCCGTCGGAAACAAGAGTCTAAACCGGCTGATAAAAAAACCATCACAATCCATTAAGACGTTTTAACTTTAAAAAGTTGCTTCCGGACAAAATACAAGTCCTCTTTTCATAATATTGTCAAGTTAAAAAAATCGCTCCATCTGAATCAGCAGAAAAATATGCACAGTTTATGACTGATTACAGTCGAGAATAGTTATAAATAAATGCATTGGTGGATTTTGGTATGAAAGAACAACAGTTTATTTTTTATTTTTTATTATTATTATTATTATTACTGAAGGAAACATAAATTCGGATTCTGGACTGGTTTTTGTCCAGAAGCACTATTTTAACGATGGATTTGGATCAGTTTTTCTCTCCTCTAGATGTTAATTGATGAACTGGAGTTATGTGGATTACTTGTGGATTATTTACATTTTTTATAAGCAACTGATTTAATGCTGATGTAAGTTTGTTGTAAAACTGATGTCAAGTTTCCAAAAAAAAAAAAAAACATATTCACCAATTTTTCATTTTTAAGGGTGAACTATCCCTTTAAAGAGGATATATTTTATTTTTTGTTGGATTTAGTTTTGTTTTTCTGAAGTTCAGTCCCTTCAGCCATTCACTGACATGGAGCTGAAGCTCTGCCAAAAACATAATTAATAGTAATAACGATATCAATTATGCAAATGGATCACAGATCACCTTGATAGCGACATTCAGCTCTGCTTGTGTCCTGGTCTGCAGAATGTTGGAGCGGTTCATTTCTTCTGCAACTATGAGGAGAGCAGGGGAAACTACCTGGTGGACGTGGACGGCAACCGAATGCTGGACGTGTACACACAAATCTCCTCCATCCCCATCGGTGAGCTCAGTCAACAAGCAGATCCCTTCTCCAACACACTGACACTTCTACAACACAGATGTGCATGAAGGCACATTTGTTGTGGATGATTAAAAGTGAGTTACAGGATCTGAGGACTTCCTGTGAGGATTGCTGGATCACGGATACAACAAACCGTTGCATCTGTCTGCATGCTGTTTTTTTTCGTCTGTTAGCTTACTTACATTTAATCAGCCTCAACAAATTGAGTGAAGCTACTGTCTCTCACTCTCAGAGATGCCTTCAGGTGCTGACTCAGGTTTAATGAGATTTGATTGCCCTCACACTTGCTGCTCCGGTATCATTTTGACAGAAGTGCATTATGGGATATTTTAGTTACATTAGTGCACAACCCTCAATCACCCGCAGCATATTCAAAACGAAAGACACATGCATACAAAAGGGATGTGACATTTTCTTCTTGACCACTGAAGCAGCAAGAGAAATGAATTTGTTTCCTTCATGCATAACCTCAATATAACTGCAATCTACCTGCGCCATTACTTAATGTTTTACTTGAAATGTAATATCTAGAGTTCTCTGAGATCCTGGAAAGATTTAGTCGTCAGTCTGTAAAACCAATAACTCTGAAAATGACATCTGGACAAAAATGAGAATATTTTTTGATTACTGAAACAGTGGGTGGAGGGTTAATCTAATCCGTACTTGCTTGTCAAGAGTTCATGTGAAGGTTCTCCCCAAATATGTTTATTAGGGGAAAGGGAAAAAAATGAAGAAACCGTGAAAAAGTGTCCAGGCCAGAAATGGTAGCAGCCATTTAAACTAAAGTTTATGATATAAAATTCCCCCGTCTTGAGTTGTTTGTGATTAGGCATCTAACAGTATAAAAAAAGTTCATATCGAGATAATTGCCAAAACACAGTATTTATAACAGTATTAAACTGCAAACTAAAAATACAGTAACAAATTGCACAAAGAATATGTGCAAAGTAAACAAATCTTTCAAACAGATTAAACTGCAAAAGAACAGAAAAAAACAATAAAAAGTAAAATTGATGGGATTTTTAGTGTTGTTTGATGAACACCATAACAAATACAAAAATCTTTGTACATTTTTATGCTGCATGCAAAGAGTGCTGTAAATTTTGACTGGTTGATAGAAAAGATGTGACTGTACATCTATTTGTGATATAATAATAAAGAAAACTACTATAAATTAATCTTAAAGCAATATACATTTTTAGCCAAACAAATATAATGATGGCATGGAAATGTACTGTATAACAGGAATGAGCCATGGGGTATCAGGAGGTTATGGACAAATGCTTGTTCCAGTTGAGCTCAGATGAAGTGAGGTCGAACTGTTGTTCTGTCTCACTGTGTAGTGAGCTGTAGGCATGCCACTTTTAAAGGTTGTCATCTTAATTATACTGCTTTTAAACAAGCCTAATTTCTAAAAGATATTTTTCAGAGAGATATTTGAGTATATTATTGTAGTTGTTGTTCTCCTAATATGCGGACATGCTGAAAATGCATGGCAGTGATGGATGTATCAGCACAGCTTTCTGTTTATTGACAGAAAGAAACAACATTGTTAGGTCAGATATCTATTATTCTGTTTCTGTGCTTTGCCATAATTTGTCTGTTATACTGTATGTTCAGTATCTCTGCTGGGCATAGCTGGGATTACTGTGCAGAGTTTTATGTAATATCAATTTAAAGAAAGAAAAAAAACACTAAACATTATGCGCACTTCAGTTTTGGGCAGGACACACGTTCATGTGAACCTTGACATTTATTCAGTTTGCTTTGGGGGAGTCTTGTTCTGCAGACACAACAGATCAGGTCAGGCATTTGTTTCTCCTTGATTTTGTTTAGTTTTTTTGGATTACATTACATAAACAACTGCTACATTCAACAAAGTTTTAAGTAACAATTATGACAGTTAATAAAAAGCTCACTCAACCTTAACTGCATTTTATCCAAGAAACAAACTAGAATGCAGTGTAATTAATTATTAATCTATTAATTATGATTGATTAATCTCAATAAAAAAGAGTTTTGGACACTTAAGCCAGACTTTTAATAAAGGAATGTCACTGAATTATGTAATACAATATCAAACCATTATTTCAAGCTCGATTTCTGGTGTAAATCTTTTCATAAAATTAAGTAACATTTTTTGATAAAACTGTAGATGTGCTGTTCAACATAAAGACATTTGAACACTTTGAAGGAAATTGACTTATATATGCACTAAGTTGTTCTGAGAAAAGCCCTAGCACCATTAGATTCCAATTGATATTTTGTTATACATTACAATGACATTCATAAGTATTTAATTGTGGCTTTATTAAGTGTCCTTGTACTTTTTGGGGCTTTGTGTTACAGTCGCAGTATCAGAGTCGTGCTCACTGCCACTGTACTTACTGGGAGCGACTATATCAATTATCCACCTAAACTCTCTGGCATGCAAATACGCTTTGTTGCCTTCGGCTCCAGTTGACAAATGTCAATTAGACAAAGGTTAATTCAGTTGCTGTTTGTTTTGGTTGGACTGAGTGTTTACACTGTTGAATCTCTGCAAATATTGTGTATAATGAATAGACTGACAATATTTTTGATCTTCCTTGTAGGTTACAATCACCCAGCATTAATGAAAGTGATGACTAATCCAAATAATGTGGTGAGTCCTGATCAGACTGTGTAATCATTGTTTGAGCAGCATGAGTGTGACAAGATGAGAGAGTTTTCAGTTTGATACTGATATGATTTTTACATTTTCAATGGTTTACATCAGTTTGCACTTACAGAATTAAATTCACTTTTAGCAGATGGTCTCCTGTTCTTAAGTGTGAGATCTGTAAGATTGCATTTATTTTTTATAAAAAAATGTAGTAAAACAGTAATATTGTGAAAAGTTATGTCAATTTCAATATCTGTTTTAATATATTTTAAATGTAATTTATTCCTTATGATGAGAAAGCTGAATTATCAGCATCATTACTCCAGTCTTCAGTGTCACATGATCCTTCAGAAATCATTCAAGAAACATTAATTCCTATTATCAATGTACAAAACATTTTAATATGCTTACTATTTTTGTAGAAACCATGATGCATTTTTTTTTTCAGGATTTCTTTTTTTAATGGACAGTTAAAAAATTATTTAAAGGAAAACAAATTTCTTTAAAGAGTTATTTTGTAACATTATAGCAATTTATTCCAACCGCACTTAAGTAAAAGTTTATTAACTGTTTACTAAGTTACTAAGTTATTACTAAGTCCAAACTGTTGAATAGTAGCATATACTAATATTACTAATATTTAAAATGGAAAACAGACCAAAAATATTGTTTGCCCGTCCTTCACTACACAGATTTATATTTAATTTAAACTTTCCAGAAAGACCCGCCGCTTATAACACCTGTAACTGACTAGCAAAGTAGCAGTTAGCCAATCGTGTTCATCTCTGTGACATTACTAAAGCCTTTAGGCTCTGAAATTCTTAGGGTCACTGTTTCCTTAAGTGAATCCTTTTTGTGTGAATCTTTGTTTTCCCAGAGTGCATTTGTCAACCGTCCGGCGCTTGGTATTCTGCCACCTGAGAACTTTCCAGACAAACTGATCGAGAGCCTGCTGTCGGTGAGTGTTGTTGAACTATAAGAAACACAAGTGAAGCATCTCTTGAACAGTCAACCTGTGTTCATATTTCAAAACATCCACAAAAGCTGATTACAGCATATGTCTCTGAGACAACTACAACCTTTCACTTGAAGAACAGCTTTAAAAGTTATAAAACAGCTCCTTCGTGATTCTCGTAATCTTGATAACATGCTTTGCAGATATCATAAACAAGTGCACTCTTTTTCACATTGGAGGGAAGTGGCTCGCTCTTTACTGTAGTGTGGAGTGCTATAAATGACACTTTCTTCAACATCAGATTGCCCCCAGCGGGATGAGGCGAGTACAAACCATGGCCTGTGGTTCCTGCTCCAATGAGAATGCTTTCAAGAGCATGTTTATCTGGTACAGAGTGAGTGGACTTTCCTCAGTTTGCTCTTGTCATGACGAGCCACACAGAGCACATCTGCTTTATGAACTCTAGCTGTGATATTCGATGTATTGTGGCAGTAATAATACACATGGAGAAGTTAATGTCGTCTAAAACTGTTGTAGAAAAAAATCACTGTAGTAACTATTAAATATTAAAATACTAGTGAATATAATATTTTTTTTCCTAATCTAAAAACATAATCCTTTATAATAATAACCATTTTGATAGGACAATATTTGGCTAATACAGCTAATTAAAAATCTGGAATCTGAGGGCGCAAAAAACATTCTCAAAATAGTGAGAAAATCACATTTAAAGTTGTGCAAAAAAGTTATTCTTAGCAATGCATATAACTAATCAAAAAGTAAGTAAAAAATGATATATTAACGGTAGGAAATTTACAAAATATCTTCATATCCTAATGATTTTTGGCATAAAAGCGAAATTGATCATTTTTACCCGTACATTGTATTGTTTGCTATTGCTATAACTATAACCATGATACTTACAGTATGACTGGTTTTGTGCTCCAGGGTCACATATGATATACTTGCACACTGAATGAAATAGATTGAACATTATACATTAAAAAGGTCATATATATGTATATATATATTGTTATTGACAGCCCTACTTCATACACATTAATAACTCTTAAATCACCTGATATCTAATCATCATTTTTACTGGTTTCTAGAATAAGGAGAGAGGATACGCTAACCCCTCTGAGCAAGAAGTCGACACTTGCATGATCAACCAGGTTAGAAAAAAACACTACACACACAACTACTCAGCATCATTTTATTTCTAACACACTAATCTTTTTTTTTTCCTCCATCTCAGAGACCTGGATGCCCAGATTTGAGCATCTTGTCTTTCATGGGAGCTTTCCATGGGAGAACTTTGGGTAAGTGCTTGTAAATTGTATTGTTGACTTAAGAAAATATAATTGAAAGATGCGTCTGATGCAGTTTTTGTAGAGTACGTTTTAAGCGGATTATACAACCCCAATTCCAGAGAAAATGGGACATTTTGTAAAAATGCAATAAAATCAAGACTCTTTGATTTGTTCATTCTCTTTAACTTTTATTTAATTGACAAAAGGACAAAGAAAAGATTTCCCTGACCAACGTAAATGTGTTTTGTAAATATGACCAAATATTAATTTTGGTGGCTACAGCCCACTCCAGAAAAGTTGGGACAGAGGCACGTTTAACACTGTGTCTCATCAACTTTCCTTTTAATTACAGTGTTTCATTTTGGGGGAATTATGAATACTAATTGTTAAAGTTTTGCAAGCAAAATCTTTGTCCAGTCTCTCTTGAAACAAGGCGTCCGATGCTCAGCAGTCTGTGATCGTCATCGTCTGATTCTCCTTTTCATGACTGGTCATACATGTTCAACAGGAGTCAGATCTGGACTGCAGGCAGGCCGGTCTAGCACATTCACTCTGAGTCTATGAAGCCACACTGTTGTAGCACATGCAGAATGAGAGCTGGCAGTGTCTTGATCTAATAACCCATGAAAGACATCATCTTGACAGCAGTATATTTCTCTGTACAACTCCAATATATACCTCCATGTCAATGGTACCTCTACACATATAAAAGTCACCCATGCTGTTTGCACTGATGCACTTATATACGATGACCGATGTTTGCTTTTGCTTCTGTCGCTAATGAATGTCTGGATGGTTCCTTTGGTCTTTGGGACTGAGAACTCAAGTTGAAATGTGGACTGATCTGAGTTCAGCACACATCTCCACTGTCTTTTTGACAATCTGAGATGAGCTCTGGCCCAGAGAACCCAGCAGCATTGCTGCGTAGAATTGATGTAAAGCTTTGTGCTAGAGTAACAGAGGTTCAAGTTGCATTTCTTGATGCAGCAGCAGACTGTGTTAAGTGACAGCAGTTGCTGACAGGAGGATACTACCACAGGGATGAACTGAAACCAGACAAAGTAAGAGATGGCACTGCTTTTGCATACATTACCTCATAAAAAAATCGATTATCACTACCAGGATTTATTCCCAACTGCCTGCTTTATACTTTTTGAAGTACTCCTGAGCCCATGTGGCTATATTTGAGGGTATATCTGAGTACGAAATGATTGAGGCTCAGAGGTCAAGCACATTCAGCTGAGGTTTCCTGCCTTGCCCTACATGTTCTATGATTTCTCTGGATTCCCTGAATCTTTTCACAATATTTCGTGTGGTAGTTGGTCAAATACCTCAATTCTTTGCTTGCAAAGACTGAGGTGCTCCTTTTATACCCAAAAAATGATTCCTTGACCTATTACCATTTCACCTGCTTACTGTCAACTGTTTCAAAACAGTTTAACGTGGATATTCTGTAACCTTTTTTACTTTTATTTGCCTCTGTCCCAACTTTTTTGGAATGTGTTGCAGCCATCAAAATCGAAATTTGTTCATATTTACAAAATACATTTACGTTGGTCAGTGAAAACTTTGGAAATCTTTAAGTTAGAGAAAATAAAAGTTAAAGAAACTGAGCAAATCACAGATTTTTGGTTTCATTGCATTTTTACAAAACGTCCCAACTTCTCTGGACCTGGGGTTGTAATTCTCTAAATTTGAGGCATTTGAGCTAGCCTGCTTTTGTTTGCCTTACATTTGTTTGCCATTGCAGCTATTTGTATCGTATGACTTCATTTGAAAAACAAAGAAGCTTGGCTGTTTTGTTTTGACTAGGACACACATCCCTTATGTGTGTGCTGTTGGATTGCAGGTTGCCTGGCCACAACTCATTCCAAAGTCATTCACAAGCTGGATATACCGTCCTTCGACTGGCCCATCGCACCCTTCCCTAAACTGCAGTACCCTCTGGAGGAGTTTGTGAGGGAGAACGCCCAGGAAGAGGCCCGCTGCCTGGAGGAGGTCAGAGATGTCTCCTTGATATGTTCACAAAACTTTCCTCCTCATACCATCACTGAATATTCAGTCGAACTGCAGCAGACTGGTCACTGTGTTTCAGTACACCTACTGCAAACTGTTACCTTCTTCTTCACATAAAAGTAAGATATAAATGTGTGTGTGTGTCAGGTTGAGGATCTCATCGTGAAGTGGAGGCAGAAGGGCAAACCAGTGGCAGGCATCGTGATCGAGCCCATCCAGGCAGAGGGAGGGGACAACCACGCTTCACCTGACTTCTTCATCAAACTGAGAAATGTTGCACGCAAGGTTAAAATGATTTTTTTTTTCAGGCTAACTGTTCTCTAATGCTTAGTTATCATCCTTGTTTACTGGATCTGTGCTTTGAAGTCGTTTGAGAGAGACACTCCAGTTATAAAAAGCTAAAATGAGGCTCTTTGAACTGCCTGATAAAAAAGACACTCAAGACACTGAAGGAAGTTCTTCTTATCTGCTCTAATTTGAATGAGATAAGGCAGGAGACAAAAGGGAATAATTTAATATGGCTGCTTTATGCAGAGAAAAGAAGCTCCTTGAGTAACTGTGAGGAAGTCCACGCTCTCCGTGAAAAGCTCGGGAAGTGTTCACTTTAAATGGAGCGTAGTAAAGCGCAGCAGCCGTGTCCGGCGGGTGTTGTATGCAGTTTTCTGCAGGCTGACAGGACAGCTTTTGACAGATGTTTATCTGTGTCTGGTTGTTTCAGCATGGCTGTGCTTTCCACGTGGATGAGGTGCAGACAGGTGGAGGAACAACAGGCAAGTTCTGGGCCCATGAGCATTGGGGCCTGGACGACCCTGCTGATGTTGTCTCCTTCAGTAAGAAGATGCTGACAGGAGGATACTACCACAGGGATGAACTGAAACCAGACAAAGTAAGAGATGGCACTGCTTTTGCAAACATTACCTCATAAAAAATCTATCATCACTCCCAGGAATTATTCCCAACTGCCTGCTTTATACTTTTTGTTAATCAGCCATCATTTATGCATAGCATTGTAATGTGTTTTAGTACCAGATGATTGTTCTGTCAGTTTCCCAATCATTGTTTGTCTAAATGATTGCACGTCCATGGATGAGATTCATGGCTGTCTAGAATTGAGCAATCACGCCCCCTACTGTTGAAAACATGTAAAGTAACCTTCTATGGTGCAGCATTATCTAAATTCAATTTTCATCAAATTTCATCTAGTTAATTGACTAGAAAGGCTAAATTACAAGAATAACAGCTGATTGCTTTGAAGACCTGCGTTGACAAAAATATATGCACACAATGGGCTTTTTTTGTTGCAACTTCACAAATTTTGTAAACTATAAAGTGATCTTTTGTATCAAATTTTGTAAAAAGAGATTTGAGTGTGATTATTTTAATAAAAAAATCTCCCCCTATTAGTTGTAGAAGTAGTAATATTCTTTATATATATATATATATATGATACACGGACCAACTATTGGTTTTGTTTTGTTTTGTTTTGTTTTGTTTTGCCTTGCCTTGTTTTGCTTTCCTCTGCTTGTTTTGTTTTGCCTCGATTTGTTTTCTTTTGTTTTGCTTTGCTTTGCTTTGTTTTTTTAAATATCCAATAGCCTTTTTGTGTATATCTCCATTTAGATTACTTAACATTTACAGAAAAAAAAAACTTTAATTGCTTATTAGCATGCCTGTTATTAACATCTTGGCTGTAACTACCTTACTAGCTACTAATAAGCAGCAAATTAGGAGTTTTTTGAGAAAAAGTCATAGTTAAATGGTTTGTTAATAGCTAGAATTGGACCTTTAAAAAAAAGTGAGACCATAACTTTTATTAAAAAAAAGAATTATAAAGCATAAATTTGCCTATAGATGTGTGCCTAAATGCCACAAAATGCAAATGTTGGTTGTGTCACATTTTTAAAGAAGACTTTAGTACAAGAATGCTTTAGTTACACACCTGAAATGACCATTAAACCGACGTGACTCTATGTACCTCAGCCCTACAGAATCTTCAACACGTGGATGGGAGACCCCTCAAAGAATCTGTTCTTATCAGAGGTGCTTAATGTGATCCGGAGAGAGAACCTTCTGGAGGAGGTGACGCGCTCAGGGAAGGCTCTTCTGCAGGGTCTTTACGCACTGCAGGTACAGCCGTCTCCATTTATATCCTCACATTCCTCACCCGTGCCACAGCTCAACACGAGATGCTTTAAAAGCGTTAATGGTTCTATTATGTGGACGTTCATTGTTCATCTGAGGGCCGGCCTCATAACTTCTGCTGGGAACCTGAGCCTGTAATCGATCTTGTCAGCGTAATGAGTGTTTGTTTTGAGGCTGTGCTTGTGGATTGATGATACCTTTCACATTGTGAGCTGTACATTCATTTATTGTCCCGCTTCTTCCCCTCACGTAGACCCAGTACCCTCACATCCTGAGCAGAGCCCGCGGTCAGGGTACATTCTGTGCCATAGACGCCTGCAATGATGCCACACGCGACAGTATCATGATTAAAGCCAGGAACAAGGGTAAGCCATCACACAGGAGGTTGGCAAGAAAATTAAAATAAAATAAAAGTTTTAATAAAAGAATTATGTTTTTTTTTTCTTCATAAGAGAATTAAAAGAAACTGTGAATTCCAGGCAGGACTTTTTATGAGGGTGGGGGGGTGGTATTTTAATAATATGATTATTTATATGTATTTTTTTTCTTGCATACTGTATTAGTTACAAAGGTCATTGCGTCTTTTGCAGCAGCATATTGCATAAATATTATCTAATATAATCTTTTTTCATAATAATGTATATGTACATACAATATTGTTATTATTATTTAAAAATAATAATAATAATGTGTATACTATATAAGTTTTAATGTATGTATATGATGTATCATTTTATTATTATTATTATTATTATAATATTACTGCATGCATTACCATCTACTAATACAACTACAATTGTTAGTATTGTTATGAATATTAGTATTCTTATTGCAAACTGAACTTTACTAATTAACTTACTAAATATAATTACTAATTAGCTACACAGTGCATTATTACTAGTACTGTGATTTGTTTTGCTTACTGTTAACTATTATTATTATTATAATAATCATTTGTATTTTACAATTATGATTGTGATCTGATTTATAAAATTCATGATCATTAATCACAAAAGTAATAATAAAATTAACTATCATTAGGATTATTCCTGTGGTTTTGCATCATAATAATTATTGATACTAGACTTATTTATTTAAGGTACACATAAATAAGTGATCTTTAGACTTCACCATCAGATGCAGTGGCTTTATGGGATGCTGTGTTCTCTCTCCAGGTCTGTTCATGGGGTCCTGTGGAGAAAAGACCATCCGTTTCCGTCCCGCTTTGGTCTTCAAGGAGTACCATGTACATCAGCTCCTGAACATCCTGAACGACGTCCTGGTTGAGCATAAATAAGAGTTCTGGCCGCCAGGACGTCCTTGATCACGGAGAGCATACAGGGGTCCAAGCTCACGCAAAGGTTTATACCAGTCCGTCACAAGTAATTGGTCAATGTCTCTCTCTCTCTTTTCATTCACTCTCTTCCTGTCATTACTAATTAAGAAGGATAGAAATCTGCTTTCTATCTCTCTTCATTTAGCCGACAGATTTCAGCCCCACCTCCAAGTTTCTCGTCTTTTACCGACGGTAGACAGATTGAAGAGTTTGCAGGAAATAACCCACTTAAATAACATATTTAAATACATTTCCTCCTGATGACATTGCAAATGTAAGCTCCTACAAGCTGCAAGTCAGTAGAATAAAGCAATATAGTGACACACAGAGACAGGATTTCAAATCACAATATTTCAAATATCCCTTTATGTATCAAAGTCCTTAGCACTTGGAAGGTAGCAAGAAAAGATGGATGATATAATTATGTATGCTACCAAAACGACAGAAAAGAAGCTATCGTCTGATTGATTATATCATTTATGGAGATGGAGAAAATTAAACTATTTTAGTACCTATAGAGAAATGGCTGTATTTGAAAATGTATAAAATTTTGCATGACGGACGATATAATATATAGTACCTGGATTTAAAAGTCCTCTTTGAGTTAAAAGCCTGTGTGAAAGACAAATCGTGGAAGCAGTGTTGGCCTCAATGCATTCTGAGGCACTAGAGAGAGCCAGTGGAAAGAAAGCTGGAAGAAGTGAAAGTGCAGAGAACTGTAGAGCCTCTGTTCCCATCTTAGTAAGACGTCTGTTGAGATGAAAACCTTCAAGCGATCAGCGAGATCCTTTCTTGAGGCGTCTGCTTTACTGTCATTGCTCGGTCATAAAGAAAGAGACACAAGGCTTCTCATTTGAATCCCGGTGAGATGTATGAGCACAAACATTTAAAGCACAACCTGTGGGGGTAATGTGAGGGCTGATATTCTACAGATTTAATATGGTGAAAGAAAGGCCACACATCCACCTAACAATAGTAATCTATCAGGAAGCATGTTTGAGAAGCACAAGCTTGAGGCTGCTCCTCTGCTCAGGTGAACATGATCCCCTGGTGTTTCTCATTACAGGCCGTGTGAGTAAAGGTAATATTGTTCAGCTGGATAACAACTACAAGGTCATCTTCACTTAATGGTGATCACAGCCTGTAAAGGTTTATGATCTTTGGGGTGATTCTCCTCTATCAGTTGCTCCGAGCCGACAGAGTAAACGTCCCTTCAGCTTGATTAAAACAAACCATTGTTTCCTTTTTAAACACTTAAACCCCAGTAATGTACTAACTGTAGTGAGATTATGCAATGCTCAATGGGTAAGTTCTGTTTGTGTGAACAAATGTTTCCAGCCCCATCAGAATCAAGTTCCTTATTTAACGGACATTAGTGCATCAGATATTAATATGTACGAAATCAAGCCCTCTCTAACACAGAGAGTTATTTTCCGTGATGTTGTGTACCATATGTTAGTGTAATGTAGAAATGTAATTCATGTTGTTTTGGATGCCTGTAAACATTTCTTTTAATTGTGAACAGGCAGCGTGAAAAAGTTGTGAAAGCTGTGTCTGTCTGTACACCGCAAAGTCAGTATTTAATTGAGAAATGTGTATTATTTATAGAAACTAATAATTAGGCTTATATAAAAAAAATGCAGATGTTTACAGTGGTGAAGTACAAATAGAAAGAAACCGATGTCATTTCTACTTAAAATCTAAATGTTGTCAGAAGAAGCTATAAAATAAATGTTCAAATAAATCTGACATATTGATGAATCCTTTATTGTTCTTGACGGTCTTTGAACCAAAATGACCAAGAAACACATGCACATGATCAAAATGATATATTTTCGCAATGTATAGACAAGCAAATTATGTATGCGCTAAGGCTTGTTAAGATTTTGCAGTCAGTTCTTAAAAGTATTCAAATCAATCAGCGATTCGCAAATGGTTAGTGTAACTGCTGTTCATTCCACAGTATTAACCACAAACCCAATGAAAGAGAACTTTAAACAAACTCCCCTCCTGAGCCCAAAGGAAGAAAAGGGGAAAAACAGATGCAGTATTTTTGTATTTTTCTTGGAATTACGGTGTCATGTTACACAGCGCTTGACGATAATTCAGCCCCCGTTCCCATCCCCCACTCAGATCTCCAGAAAAGGAACAGAAAGCCATGTTAACATCACTGTCACACCACTTCGAGGATCTCATGATTCAACCACGGCTCCAGACCAGGTCTCATGCTTCGTGCCTGGCGCTAAATGAGTGATGGTCACCTCCACGGCCTGGATCTTCTGAAGTTTGGGTGGAATAGAGCAGATCTTGTAGCTAACTTCATCTCCTTCCACAGGCACATATTCACCATCGATGCTGTGGGAAGAACAGAGATCATCCGCAAAACATTAGATGTGGTTACTTGCTGGATAAGTGGATCACATGGAAAACACACTGCTAATTATTCCATCCAGATATTTCTGAAAGAGCAGACTGACATTTCCAAATCAAAAAAGGCATGAAAACAGTAACATCTGACAAGGAACATTCAGGACAAAAAGCTCTAAAATGACGTTTCAGATGCAAGTCCGCACAACGACGAGACGTTTTGGTGACAAAATAAAAATGGATCCCATTTTTAAGTACTTTTTAATATTTATTTTCTACTTTCTACTGCAGTTTTCTTGATTTTGCAACAAAGGTCACGAGGGTGGAACAAAAAATTATAATATAACTACATTAAATATTTTTAGTATTTAAGAATTATATAATAATAATAATATTTGTTATTAATATTAACTAATTATGGTTTTAAGAGCATGTGTGTGTAAAATGTTTCCTGCGGAAAATTCTGTTAAATATACATTTGGAAATATATTAAGAAATACATGTTATGTTTTCTTAAAAGTGACCTACCTTAGTTACAGCATTTGATTTTATGTAGTTAAAGAACATTAATAAATCTAGAACTATGCAAATATCCAAAAAGAGTGCAAACGCTCATCTGTAGGTTTCCAGTAGGTTTCTGTAAATTCCGTAAAATAGTTTGATGTGCCGAATGTTTGACAAAAGTGCAGCTGGCAAGTCGATCCACTTTTCCACTGGTCAAACACAGTTGATCTGAGAGAAGCCAGTGACTCTTCTTATCTCTTATAATCAAGTGTATAACTGAGCCTTGACCCCAAAACCTATCACACACACACACACACTCCATGAGTTCCTATTCCCAGAAGCCCCTCCTTCATGATCAGTTCAAATGACGGGGAGCACTAACATTCATGGTCTCTGATTAGTAATGCATATTAATAATGATTTGTGTTTGTTTCTGATGATTCGGAGTGAACTGGGTTTGTTGTGGAATGTGTGTTGGTTGGATGTAGGAGCATGAAATCTTGTTGAAGGTTCAGGATGTTTGTCCGGTGAACTCACTCAGATATGTGCACAAAGATGTCACTGCCTCCGTCTGATGGCGTGATGAAACCGTGTCCTTTGGAACGACAAAAGCACTTGCAGACCCCAGTGAAGACCGGCCCCTCGGCTGCACGCGCTGCACTGTAGTGGATGAGAGGAAAACACATGATTCAGCATTTCACAGAAACATGCCTAGGTCACAAGCTAAAAACTAATATTGAACATCTGGATAATAAAGATGTTTTTAAATGTTTTTAAACTTGCCTTAGGTTCACCAAGGCTACATTTATTTGATTGAATTTAAAATACTTCAATTAAAAATGTATATACACTTTATATTCCTGTGATGCAAAGCTGTATTTTCAGAATTGTAGAATTGTTTTTTAAATAGAATTCAATATATTTTTTGTAATATAAATGCTAGAAATACTTGCAAAATAAAAGTACTGATTTTTGATATATATATATATATATATATATATATATACACACACACACACACACACACAGACCAACAATCGCAGGTACAAGCTGTATCATAAGTGAACAATTAATAAATTACTGAATTTATTATTATTAAATTGAACAACTCCAAATAGCAGCTAACTTAATGTGTCTTTGATTTCCTCTTGTATGATTCAGATAAAAATGTGTGCCTTTTATCATTTGAGTCACTTATCAACATTTGCTCAAATTTGACAAATAAAACAAAAGATCTAAATGTGGTGTTAGGAGTTTCTGGAAGAAAAAGTTGCTAGGGTAGTGTGAAAAGTTTATCAACTAAATTGCTAAGTTGGCAACACTGATTAAAAAAAAAAAAACTTCAGCAGCAAATTATCCTATCAGAATGATTTCTGAAGGATCATGTGACTCTGAAGACCGGAGTAATGATGCTGAAAATACAGCTTTGATTTCACTTGAAAAAATTAGATTTTAAAATATATTCAAACCGAAAACAGTTATTTTACAATGTTATGATATTTTTACAAAAAGATTGTTTTGACCAAATAGACTCAAAGGCATGTTGTGGTATGAACTGGACATGTACTCACGCTGAGTAGGTGCGGTTGCGGCGGGTGGGCAGGGGGCTGGGAATCAGGGAGCCCCTCATGGGGGACTGGGAGCGCTCTCTCTGACGGCAGGCGGGCAGACGCAGAGAGCTGGGGGAAACTGGAGAGACCGGAGACAGCGGGGACAGAGGAGGGGTGCTGGACTTCATGGGAGATGATGTGTCTGAGGACATGCTGACGGTGGGACACTCAAAGGACACTGGGAAGACAGAAGCGGTGAGGAGCTTGAGTTTTTAGGACTGAAATAGGTTCTCCATCAGGATTTCCTCCAAATACAAGCCATGACATTTGTCTGGATGTGTACATGAACGGAAAACAGAAACTTTGCAGAGAGTGACAGACATCACTGCAAAATGGATTGTAGACCAGTGAATAAACCAGCAGTAATACTGTATTATACATAAAAGTTGATATCATGTTAAAAATACACACAGTAGTAGTTTCAATTATCCATTAGCGTCTGGCTGACGCTCCAGAATAACAGATGTCAGTCCTACATCTTAAAGCTGATTGTCACCCATCATAAAACAAAATAAAAGAGACAACGACATGCAGTATGTAGCTTCTACTTCTCTCTCACTTGTATATTCCTTTCAAATACATCTACTATAGATGTTAATTATTCAAACATCAGCTTTTATCAAACCGAGTGTCTTTCAGCATCCCTGATAACCACCAGCACTGAAACACAAGCCACCGGCTCCTATTTGCGACAGACAGTAATGCGATCGTTCACTGTTGATGCTGCAGGCCAGGTTTAGCCTTTGTTAGCCCTATCTGACCGATCCACCCTGTCCGGGAAGAGATTACAAACTTGCTCTGCTGGCACAGCATTTGGTAAGGCCTATAGAGGTTCAGTCCTCCTTGGCTGTTGAATCTGTTAAGTGATGCACTGGGCACTGGAGCGCTGCGTGTTAACATGAACTGGCCAGGAAGGGTCAAGCTTCCCGAGTAATCACAGCAGGAGATGGCACCAAATGCATAAATCGCACACCCTCCCCGTTGACATTAATCTCCTCTGGGCCATTACAGCCCACACAAATCATAACAAGACTGGCCGGGTTGACCACGAGAGATGTTCCTTATAAGCAATAAAGCATATTAAATAATAATTCGATTATTTTAAAATTGCACCCAAGAAGTGGCAAAGAGGCTTTCCAGTCCACACACCAGCGGCTCCCTCGAGAGATGCGAGATGAGAAAGGGCCTCTTTGTACCTTCAGATGGATTACATCACTGCAATTATAGCTTTCTGCTGTCAGGCTCAGCATGCCCCATAAACAGAAAATGAGGCCAGTGAGTGTTTGAAAGCCAGGGCCAATTATCCAGCGCTGATTGTGTGCTGGGGTACTGATGCATGGGTGAACATTCGTTCTACATCAGCAGAAAAGACCATCAGGAGGAGGAAACTTCCATCATACAAAAAAAGTACCATGGTTTTGGCATTTTGAACATGATGTAAATACCACAATACATCAACATATTTTGACTACATTTTACAACACCATGGTATTACTGTCACTGTGCCATGACATTAGCACAGTAATGTTGGAAGGAATTGTGTTCACATAAAGCGTGCTCTTCAGCCGTCATTTTCAACCTTTGCCACTCCACATGGAGTTTCCTATTACCAAAGACAATATTTGAGGACCCCCTAGCAAGGGTGTGATATTTCCCCCTTGCACTCAGCTGAAATTAAAACAAAGATACTATGCAGAATATAAGGATGTTATTACAATTCAATTTATTTCAATTCTCTAGAATGTTTCTATAACCAACAAAAATATTGAAGAGATTGTTACTAATTATAAAATAAATATAAATATATTATAAAATAACTGTGCATGTTAAATTCTTAATTTCTGAGTAAGAAATGACATATGATCTTTACCTTTTATTACTATTATTACGTTTTTTATATATATAATTTCAAATAAGCATTATTGTGTATAAAGTACCTTGATTTTTAGCTTTTCTGTATTATTTTTGAGTCAGTAAAGGCAGGGTATAGGTGATTTGGTTCAAAAACATTTTTGTTATGCTGGCTGAAAGTCTCTTCACATCCCGATAGCAATATCCAAGTTAAGAGTTCTAGATGCATTTATATGTATTTATTATGGATGTGTAAAACCCATCGAGTACCCTGCCTTGATGGCAATCAATCAATCATAAAAACCATTATAATTAACCATTAATAATCATTATTGTTATATAATTAGTTATAGCAGCATTTTGGTGAGCAGCTCTTATTGTTTAGCTGGCCACAGCATGCGGTCCAAAGTACAGACATGAGAAGAGAGAGAAGCATGGCTTCAGAGTCACATAGTGATGTCTGGGTTAGCTACATACTGTACGTATCGGATTAATCTAACATAGGGTGCATATTAGCAGTGTTTAGTTTAATGCTCAAATGCAATGCCCTATAATATTGACCGAGTTATTTAAAATGGTCATATTGTTTTTAGATGTTACTTTTTTTTCTTTTTTTTTTTTAAGTACTGATGTTATAATAATGCAACAACTATAGTTATGTTTAATAACATTTCTGCATAATAATCATAATCTAACAGTGTTCTAATCGTGTTCATATACAGGTTTTCATGTCATATTTATATATTTTTTTTTACATTTTCTTAATTTTCATAACTTAAAGTCTTCAGATATTTTAATTATCTCCATTACGGCCATGCTCCGCCCCCAACACACGCCCCGCCCCCCCCAAGTACTCAAGAACTCGATTTTTAAAACCCATCAATGATCAAAATGAGAAATTGCCGGAGGGTGAGATCTTATGCTTTCAAAGCTAGCTTGCAATTGCTAGCCTCATCTTTAAATCAAATAAAAGATAAAAATCAATGTCTATACAGTATCATACCATTTATTCACTAATGCTCAGCAAGGCTGTGTTTATTTGATCAAAAACACATTAAAAACCATAACAGTGTGAAATATTACTACATTTTAAAACAAGAAGTTTCCATTTTAATACGCTTTAAAAAAGTAGTTATTTTTGTAATAAAGCAGATTTTTAAATAGCCATTACTCCAGTCTGCGTCCTTCAGAAGGGATTTTAATAAGCTGATTCTGTGCTAAAGTATTAGAATTACCAATGTGGTAATTAAATTGTGGAAAAAGCATTTTTCTTTCCTGTTTTTTACATAAGTATCTATAAAGTCTTTTTTGGTTGATTCAATCCATTCTTTCTGGATAGAAGTATTAACGTCTTACAAAGAAAACTTTAAAACATTTACTTGCATGGTTGTTTAGTATGCAATACACAGAGAAACTAGCCGGTAGGCAATGTGTCCATCATTCCAAAGAGGTCTAAAGCCAAACAACAGCTTTTAGACAAAGGTCAACATGCAGAGGGAGAAGATGTGACCCCAGGATGAGTGCACAGACACTAAGGTCAGCTATTGAATTTCCTGGAATTTTCCATCAACTCTACCTCTACCCAGAGTTGGCTGTTGAAAAGTCTGCCTGCGTAGGCAAATAACTCAGTCTGGCACCAGCCATCCACAATAGGAGCACTAAACCATATTGTGAACAGGGATCCTAAACTATGCCATGCCAGAAGGCAATATACTGTAGCACAACAGAGCAGGTCTTTATAGGCAAAATGTGATTTCAATTTACGTCTTGAGGTCAATAAGGACTAAGTGCTGCACACTCATAAAAACTGAATAAAACATGCAGCAGGGCCTAGAACATGAACATTTGCATTTACATCACCTAACAGGAAACATGTTTCAAAGCAGCAGTGATGAAACCCTTTCAAGAACCGCCCACAAAAACTAGTTTAACAAAAGGTCACAAAATTACGTTTCTGTTCATGCCACCATCTAACAAAAATGTTCCAAGAAGGTTTTACTGATGTTCCCAGTGATAATGAAAATGTTCCAAATGTTCCAAATGTAGAGGTTTTTTTACATTTAAGGAAAAAAATGTATAAACTTTACAAATGTGTTATATATATATACACACATCAAGGAGCATCAAGCACCTCCCCCTCCTGCACTCCACATATAGACGTGTTTGTGGGCGGAGCTTCCGTGAAGGTGGACATTACAGCTACAGGAGTGATGGAGAGATCGAAACGCTCTCCATCTGGATGGTGAGTTGCCAGGCTACAGAACAGCCGTGGGACATTTCCGGGAAAAACAGAGACCGTCTGACGCGTCTGGAGGTGGGATTGTTGCGTGGGTTACAATTATCTGTTTGTTTGCACTCAAGGGCGGAAAGCACCTGAAGAGGTTCAGTTTTTTTATAAAGTACACAGGGAGTTAGCAGCACCGCTTTTATTGCCTTTTAACGATCCAAAGAATGTACATTTCCAACAAAACGCGAGTTAAGAGAAACACTTAACAAAACTGCAGCACTTAATGGAATCAACAACAATAATTATCACAGCAGCACAGTAAAACTATCGCGCCAACCTCATCTGCATTCGTCCAACCACATTCCCACTCCGACCCCCTCCCTGAGGACATGCTAAATGGATATAAACTGATGGATGACTATAATAAAGAGTTTGCATGCATCATAGCCTGCAGAAAATGTAATAAGTGTGCCTAAAATGACAAAAGGACTAAAACCTCTACCAGGTTTCTACACACAGTGATGGCACACTATTGAATCCGGGCCTAAGGTTTCAGAGTACAAGGACAGCTCTAACTCGAACCCCGCTGTTATAACCTCAATAAGACTGAATAGAGCACGAATGAGAGAGTACAAACAACTTTCTCCAACGACATTTATTAGACACAGAGAGGCAACTTGTTTTATAAAATTTTGGTTTTACAACACATGTGAGCACAATGTGCGGACATATTCCACACAATATTCAGAAAAGTGGTCAATCTTAAGCTTTTTATCTAGCCTCTACTGTTCAGGAATGTCCTTTCATTTTGCAGAATATACTTCAATGCCAGCAGCAGCAGTTACAGCAACATGCCATTTCCTGTTTTTGTAAAGCCACGTGCAAAAGACGCATGAATTTGACCTGTTTGAACACAGCCAGCTCAAACATTATTCATGGTTTATGTACGGAACAGAAAGAGAAATGACACTTCTTGAAATCATCATGTAAAACATGGTGCCTATGAATCGAAGAGATCATTTTGCATGAATAAACAGATATTTTACTCAATGATTGTGCTTGAAAGAGTAGTTATCCAATAATTAAAAAAAATTATGAGCTGTGACTTTCATAGAATAACTCAAATTTACTTTATAAAGACTTTTTTTTTGTCTGTTTCCTGATATTTCTGCAAAGAGAAAAGTCATACAGGTTTGCAATGGCAAGATGGTGAGTAAACAGTTTTCATTTTTAGGTGAAATATCCCTTTAAATGAAAATGCACTATATTCAAATTCACTGCCCCACATAAACTAAATCACCAGTATCCTGACAAAATGTCACAGCGGAACACTGTGCACAAACACATCCGTGAACATATTTAGGCCTAACCACAAAAACAACAAGCTGACACATATTAACGTGCCTATTTTATTATTTAGAATACATGACGGGAAAAACAAGGAAAGCTTAGTTTGTTGCAGGATTCAGAAGGGCGGAGATCACATTTGAAATGTCAGATTATGACTGGAATATTTTGGTAACGTATCCAAATTTCCAAATGGCCTTGAGACATTAGCAGGAGGGAAAACAGGGAGGCAGGGACCTTTTGTTCAATCAAAGGACACAACCAGGAAACAGTTAGTAGTTTCCTTTTCCCAGGACTGATGGGTTTCCATCAATACAGCCATTTTAAATACTACATTTTAAAAAAAAGTCTGTTTTATGTGCATTCATCCTAACAGATTTATTTATTTTTATTTCTATATCAGCATCAAACTCCTCCGTACTCTTAAAATAAAATAAATAATAGGGTACGTTCGATGACAACCAAAATTTTTAGTCCGAAAACAGCCTAAATAAAGCGAATAAACAAACACTGAATAAATTGTACAGTACAATGACGTGATGTGATCAAACAGAGGCTCACACTAATGCAGCAAACATGTCGGCAATGTGGAATCTTTTAAAACTGTCAGAAATAGACGCAAAAATCATTAAAAGCATCGACAGCCAGAGGCTGTTTAGAACTAAATAGCATGTCTTCAATGAGAAGAGGAAGGGGTGGTTGTTGCTGGTAACTGTATGATGACTGAAATTGTGAAATGGCCTTAAAAAATTTAATAAACTGCAGAACGGTATATTTTCTAATACACAGACGAAAAGACGCTGCATGAGCTCATGGCACCAGGATTCAAAGTCCAAATCGTGAGGAAAATCTGCACTGAAACAGTGTTAATCGTCAGTTGCTCAGTAAAATTATGAATTTTTCAAATAAAGACAATAATAATGATAATAATAATTACAATAGCTCTATTAATACATTTATCATAACATTCACACATAGTGTTCAAATTTGGACCTGTAATATTTTGTTTTAAAAGAAATTTCTTCTCAGCAAGGCTGCATTTATTTGTACAGTAAAAATACATAACTGATTCAAGTAGGGATCCCAAAAATGGCCAAAAAATTGTGCTTTCTTTTGGTATAACGTCTGCTAGAAAGTAAAAAAAAATGTTCAGTGAAGTAAACTTTATATATATATATATATAATTATTTATTTTTTTTCTTGGAAAAAGCAAGTCAAAACAGTAAAAAAAAAAAAAAAAAAACATTATGGCTATTTAATTTATGTGTCGAAACAACTAGCAAAATGTATAAAAAAAATAAATTAAAAAAGCAACAAAAAAAACCTAGTTAGGTATAGGTCTTCGACCTTGTGTTTCATTTTGTTCAGCTTCTTTTCATTTCAGTGCGTCCCTAAATACACAAATAAATACAACGGTTACAACAAGCATAACCTAGAATCAAATTAGATGTAGTCGGCGCCGATAACCTTGTGGGCAGTGTGCTGACATATTGTGCTCTAGGCATCCCGAGTTCGAGTCCCGGCTCGAGGATCTTTCCTGATTCCATCAGTCTCTGAAAAAAAATAAGTATGCCACTGTTGACCTTGAAATAGGCCTAATTCAGAAACATTTTTTCCGGATTTTTTTTTTTATTTATTTTTTTGCAATACTCATGCTAAAACATATAACAAAGTAGGGGTGGGCGATATCTCGATATTTAAAATATATCGAGATATTTTTTAAACACGATATGGATTTTGACATATCGTATATATCGATATATTGTTTATATTCTGATTCCGCCACTTTGCTTGTTTGCCTTCCCTGTGCTGTGCTCGCCCCCCGCCTCCTTGCTTTTGTCCCCTCTCACCTCGCGTGTAGAGAACTAGTCAAAAAAAAAAAAAAGACAACTGGCTCCATTATATGGCGAAAGGCTGGCAGATGTCTACTGTAGGGCCCAATGAAACGCGGACGGAATCGCGGAATCCAGTCATAAAAATGGAATTTACAGTTTAACGCGGAATGTCACGGAATTGGTCAAATTTTAAATGAATTAATCAAAAGTCGGTCATGCACTTACATCAAATCGCGAAATGGACTAATATCTGCAAATATTAACCCGGAAAAGTCTATTTAAATATGAATCCTGCATTTTCTGCGTGTCTGTGTCAACGAATGGAGCAGAAGCGCGTCTTCATTCATTAAACACGGAAGCTCGCATAACGCTCGCGCTGATTTCATTGTCTTTTCTCTCTCTAAATAAAGACGTGAACACATGAGGAACATCTCCAGAACTGCACTGAGAGTCACTTCATGAGCATATGACCGTTTGATTTGAGTAAGACTAGCTCATATCACATCATAATAAAGACGTGAACACATGAGGAACAATGGAAGTTGTGGCCTAATGGTTAGAGGGTTGGACTCCCAATCGAAGGGTTGTGGGTTCTAGTCTCGGGCCGGACGGAATTGTGGGTGGGGGGAGTGCATGTACAGTTCTCTCTCCACCTTCAATACCACGACTTAGGTGCCCTTGAGCAAGGCATCGAACCCCCAACTGCTCCCCGGGCGCCGCAGCATAAATGGCTGCCCACTGCTCCGGGTGTGTGCTCACAGTGTGTGTGTGTGTGTGCTCACTGCTCTGTGTGTGTGCATTTCGGATGGGTTAAATGCAGAGCACAAATTCTGAGTATGGGTCACCATACTTGGCTGAATGTCACTTCACTTTTCACTCATAGACTGTGGTATCACATACACAGAACTGTGAAGGTAAACCCGTCAAAATAAAAGTATTTGACAGAAATCTATTACTATTGTACAGCAGAATGTAGATAGCCCACTACTACTACTATTAAAATGAAACGAACATAATTTTATAAGGAATAATCACACAACATTTCTCCCATGTTTTATTTTTAATAGTAAATCCCCTTTGTTTACCAAAAAATAAAGTTTAATAATTAAAAGATAAATTAAATGAATGTTTTATGCCTTCATTTGATAATCAGAAAAATGTAAATACACAGAATTTCTTAAGGGAAAAAAACATTTCACATAAGGCTATTTTAAGAAATGTTTTTAACTAATTAAGTTGTTTTTATGCATTTAAATAATTGCACATGCTAAAACACAGAATTAGGTAACAATAAAACATATGGTGAAGAAAAAATAAAATGTTTCATAGGCCCCTTAACATGTAATATTTGCCATATTTGTTTTTGAAGTAGTTTTTTGTGGGTTATTTTTCCTGTAAAGATATCGAGATATATATCGTATATCGAGATATAGCAAAATATATCGAGATATATTTTTTGCTCCATATCGCCCAGCCCTATAACAAAGTATACGTTTCTTGGATAGTGGATACTGGTTCTTTTCAGTAACTGCAGTATTTCAAGGCTGTTCATTTGGTGAACAGCCTTGAAACCAGAACCAGCGAAAAGCAAATATCTGGAAATGGTGCATCACAGATCAAGCAGTTGACACTGCATGGTTCTTCTGATGAGAACAGCTTTCATGAAGTTCTCTGATATGGAAGAACAAACAAAATGAAATATCATTACATGAAATAGCATGAAATAACAGGCAGACTCCACCTGTTACTATAGGTTCAACCCACTTGGTCACTTGAGGTTGGGATTGCACAATATGAAAAGATATAAAAGGCATTATAGGTCACACACAAGGTGGTGCTTGCAAAATACGATCTTCGTAAGAGAAGTATATGACTGGTAGAGTTGAAAAGGCCAAATCTTTTCTGTCAAGAGGCTTTGAACTCTAATTTACATCTCAATGGTATTCTCTGAAAGCAAAACCTCAAGGTGCTTTCTCTAGAAACAATTAACATAATTTGCCATTTCATTACCATTTTCCTTACTGACTATGAGCTTAGTCTTGAGTTTGAACAGCAACAGATTGTGCTAGTCTCTGTAAGAAGATGATCAGATTCGCTACCTCATGTCTAGAGCTACATTAAAACATGCACGTGTCAGTTTTGGATTATGCTCTCCATTAACTCAATGGTCGAGAGACATTCTCTTAAATAAATGTTTTTATACCAGATCACACAAAGTATTTCTTCTAGTCACTGTAATAGGGCTGGGAAATATATCTAACGATATGATCATGGGCAGTTCATTGCGTTCGCGTTCATTATCGCAGATTAATCGCCAGTGATCTACAGCTCTGTCTATTAAGTGCCACTCCATTTGAAAGCAGGTGATGGCGATTAAGCGGTAATCAAGGAACCATATTTACTGACTAGTTGCACACGATCATATCATTGGATTTATCGTCCAGCCCTACACTGTAACAGACTCAGTACACTATGACCTCTAGTTGTCTGTATAAGGTCCCAAATGGGAAAGCTGTCGCTTTCCAAAATCCAATATTCCAACTGGAGAGCTATCAGTTACGTAACTGAAAGCATGGCCCAGTGGTCTAGGTAGAAGCAATGTAATAACACAATGGGTTCTATACATGAAGATACAAAATAATTCTGGTTTTAAAAAAACAATTAAAAAATGGATCAGCCCCCTCAAAATACAAAAACATCCCATCTGAGTGGCACCATTTCACTGGGATTCTTTAAGCTCTGTGACTTCAGTATTAGGGAATACAGTGAACATCAGCCTTTTCCTTTAGTTTTATCACTCTGGTCCCTTTTGGTTACAAAAAAATTAAACAAGATTTGGGAAATCTATTTCTACAATCTTACATAATCTGCATCAGGTGTGTTTTTGCTTTATGTTTTTATTTGCTTTTAACCTTAATCGTTATATATTCTAATCAAAATAATTGTATTTTGAATATAGTAGCAAGGTTTGACATCAAGTAAAAACAAAAAAAATATTAATCATTTGAATAATTTCAACAATCGTACCATTGTATCTGCTATGTTTTCTAACTGACACACCCCAACTCTGAGCTAAAAGAAAATCTCTAGTTTACTCACTGGGCAACTTTATGGTGACATGCATGCTTGTTCAACCTGTAAATAAAATTTTTCCAACATGACTTGAAGTTAACTACTCATATTCGTTCTAAACCTATATGACTCATCAACTTGGATTTTGTGTTCGACTGAAGTTGTCAAAATCCCAAAAAAACAGAAAATCTGCATATTTAGCATTTTTTTTATCATGAATTCAGAAGACTTGTAATATAGCCAAAAAGTCATTTGGACCCCAAGTATGACACTTATTCTTATTTACATTGTTTTGAAACATGAATATCCGGTCTTCATTTATTGCAAGTCCATACCAAACAGCAACCAAATACACAGGCCCGTGATTATTCAACAGTCATGTGAATGGTTCATAGTCTAAAAGCATGATGTGGAAGTAAACATTACAGTCATCTCAATAACACAAACCTGTTTGCTACTTTATTTGATTAGTGTTTATTTCTTTTATTAAACTGGATACATTATTATACCTTTTTATATTTTATATGGTGTCATGATTTGATAAAAACAAAGGTTTATTATTGACTGACCTCCGCTGAATGAGAAGCGACCCGAAAAAAACAACAACAAAAAACGCATGTTAAACAAGATGGAGTTCCAAGACACACCCATCAATCACGATGGACCAATGGTAGCTCAAAGGTGTTTAGGAGCCAAAACAAACTCCCCCAGAAAGTTAGCTTTTGTTAGCGGTTTCGAAACAAACTCAAAATGAACTTAATTTCAGCCTAAATTTTGTTCGAAATTACGTCAGATCATTTCGTTCTTCAATTTCACTTGAAGAATATCGGGGCATTTAAGCCTACCTTTTTGTCCCACAATTTTATAAAGGTATTTTTAATCCATGCAGGGAACATTTTAAAATATCTTTAAAAGTAACTTAAAAAAAAACTAGTGAACTTTCGTATGTTATGCAATCCTGGCGCCAGGCCTGCAAATACATCCGGAGAAATCGTGGCCTAGTGGTTAGAGAGTTTGACTCCTAACTGTAGGGTCGTGGGTTCGATTCTCGAGCCGGCAATACCACGACTGAGGTGCCCTTGAGCAAGGCACTGAACCCCCAAATGCTCCCCCGGCGCCGCAGCATAAATGGCTGCCCACTGCTCCAGATGTGTGCGTGTTCACTGCTGTGTGTGTGTGTGTGTGTGTGTGTGCGTGCACTTTGGATGGGTTAAAGGCAGAGCACGAAATCTGAGTATGGGTCACCATACATGGCTGAATGTTATGTCACTTTTTTACATCAGTCAAGCACGTGGCTACTTTTGCATTCAGCAGAAAAGGGAGAACATATTTTCATTTTGGGTTTAAAAAAAATTAATTCTTCAAAATGGAAAAGTACATTTGTGTTTAAAAATATAGTTATGTCTTATAAATCCTAAGCTAATGTAATGCATTAATCAATATGTTAATTCAACATTATTTACTATCCAAGTAGGGTGAAAGAATTGCCAAAGATCACGTGTACCTTCGTTTACTGTGCAAAGTTCTTGAAAATTAAGTCATCAACCCAACACTGAGATACTTTTTTATAGCAAAAGCAATAAAGAACACTAAGTTACATTGCTATTTGTACTGGTATAACAAAACTGAGAACCAGATCACGTCCAGGATCTGTTTTTCAGTCATCTGGTGTCAACACTGCAATATTGTCAACATCTGCGAGTCAGCCAAAGATTTCAAAGCCAAATGTTTCAGAATCACTGTCGCAGTCTACCACCAAAACACCTTTTTAGACGAAAGACACATTTTTCCTGAATATTTCCTAGAATTGTGGCACATGTTTACTTGTATTGTTACTTCGACGAGCTTTGACCCCTCCCTCCTCCTCCAGCTCTTCACCCGCTCGACTTACTCCCTCTGTGCATTAATTAAACCACTTTATTTCACTCCTTTGCTCAAACTTCCTCAAGCAGATCATACCTGAAACCTTAAAATATACATATTCAAAAAGTAATGAACAAGAAAGTAGAACGATGCCGATGATCGTGCAAAGACGCAACAGATGGAAGTCGAAGACCGCCAAAAGAGAAATGAATCGATGTTCAGCTTTTACACTGAGGTTTAAAAAAATAATCACCTTTAACACATTTTCAACGACCATTGCTCGTTATAATTAATTTAATCTCATGAATAAATCACGAACACATAGAAGTGTCTTTTCTTTTACTTTCTTAAAAAACAAACAAAAAAACCAAATCACTTTGTTTGGATATAACATTTGAAAAGGAATCACGGCATCACTCACCGTCAGCAAATGTGCACGAGCCGAAGAAAACAAGCGTAGAGTGTTCTAGACGGTAAATAACAAAAAGAGAAGTTGCTCGTCGTTTGCTGGTCTCCGTCTCTCTCTGAATGAGGGTCCAAAAGAGGCGTGACTAAACCGAAGCCATCCGAAATTACGTCAGTAATCGACTACTACCGTAAAGCCTCAAAACATTCAGAGTTTGAAATGTACACAAAAAGTATCATCATAAGCTACTATACAAACAAATGCTTGCACAATCTCAGTTTATTTATTTTCTCTCTTAAGTCATCTCAAAATGCTTTTAATGCATGTATGAATAATCACTTCATACATGAAGAACAGACACAGAAGGATGCAGATGGACAAGAGCAATACAACAAATAAAATTCATTTAGTTCACATTTAAAAAATCCTCTCTAGTCTACGATCCTCTCAGTGAACACTAGAGGATGCTTCACAATTCAGGTACGATTATGATTAAAACATTTCAGTTAATATTTTCAGTAGTTCATGTCACCTACATGTTGATCATCATCTCTTCATAATGTATTTTTATTTTATTTTATTTTAACTATAAGAGTGTAAAACCTTTCCCCTGTTTAGATTCTTAACAAAAGAAATGATAACGCAATGAAATGTGAAACACAACAATGTAGCAGTTCACAGGAATGTAACATTAAAACAGACAATTGTAGATTTACACACAATCTCAAAAGCACAAGGTGACAGTGGTTCTATTATACTGACAATTAGTTCAAAACAGCTCTTCATACATGCAATTTTGTTTTTACAGATCCAGAAATGGACGAATACCAGACAATTCCAAATACATGTCGGCCAATTACATATGATGGAACAGTTTCTGTAAGGTTCCTTATGTAATCTCACAGCAATGTTTCTCTGTAAACACCCTTCGCCGATAAACCAGTGTTTCATCAAAGACATCATGAACATGAATGGAGGGCCAAACAGAGATAAATAAAAAAAAAATGATATTGTAAGTCACGTAATGCAGGAGTGATCTATTGTTAAATGTTTTATTTTGTGTGTAAATCCCTGATTCACAGCAACATACCAAAATTCAAGCATTCATCCCCCCACAGCATTCATTTATTTCCCCTTTAAAAGAACAGAAAGTACACTGCGTGGAATGGCAGGATGCAACTCTCTTGCTAAATTAAGACGATCTGAATTTAAAAAGCCTTCACATTTGAATTTGACAGCAACGATACACATTTGGCGAGATGGAGGGTTGTCTGTAACTGCATTATTTTCCCTTCATAGCAACACTACATTCATTTCCTCTGTGCAAATGTTATTTAAAAATCATCTAACTTAAAACTGGGGGCTAAAATATATGCTTCGTGTCCAAGTGATCCTGCACAAAACCAAACACTAGTGCTTGACACGTGCACGAAGGTGACTAAATGAAAAAGGTATGCGTACTTCTACCGTCAAACCCTAAAATCATCTATATAGAACAGGCACAAATAAAAAAAAGATCTATTTATATTAAAAATCTGGATTAACAATAGAATATTTCTACACGGCAGCAGAATTACAGGCATGAAGTGGAGAGTTTATATTAAAAAGGGCAATCTACTGATGACTAGGCATATATATATATTAATTAAAGTATATATAGGTACAGTATATACATGTAAATTATACAAGTATAATACACTGCTCGAGACCAGAGAGATCGGATATCAGTCTTCGCATTCCTCTTCGGCATCTGATGTGACCCAAACAAATCAATAGCTTCCACCTGATAAATAAGACATCGTTAGAGCTTAGAAGAAAATGAATGAGACATTAAACAGAAGTGATCTCTGTAGGTGGATGAGTCAGGCGTACCCTGCACTGTTGTGACCTGACCGATCCTCACATTGTTCTGCTGTACTCGATGCCGCTCTTGGAAGAGATGCCCGACCACGGCAGAAAGCTGCGCAGCAGATTCTGTGCTTGCCGGTAAATTCTCTGAGGGATTGAGCAGGGGCTCAGACTGGCCAGTGCCGAACCTAAATGATGAATATAATCAGTGCTGAGTGAGTCAAGGAACACTACAAGACAACTGGGAATATACACTACTGTTCACGGTACGGTTGGTAGGATTTAAAAAAAATCTGTTTTTGAAAGGCGTATCTTATTAACATCAATGCTGCATTTATTTGAAAAGGATATAAGAGAGTCCATGGAGGATGTCCGCCATTGATGTAGAGGACGTAGGTGAAGCCATCCTTCAGCACTCCTCGTATAGAGTAATAATACGGTAAATAGTGGTGCTGTTTAAAGTCTCTGTCCTCATAGAAGTGAATGGCAGTGTTATTAGTGGTGAGCACATGCAGGTAGATGGCTTTACAGTGGTCCTGTGCCGTGGTGGAGATGTGCTCCTTTAGACTGTCTAGTAACAGAGAGCCTGCAAAGAGAGAGAGAGAGAAAGAAATACGAGTGACCTTTCAAACTGTTGGGATACTGTTCACACAGTTTGGAAGAATAGGTGAGACAAGCGTCACCCTCTCACCTATTCCATGTTTTCGAAACTCCTTCACGACCCCTAAACTCAGGATGTACGCAACTTGAGTGTCAACAGGAAAGCTGGAGGCCAAGATGTCTCCATCCTGGTGGAGAGAAGTAGATGCTGAGTCAGAAACACAGACGGTTAGCTGGGATAACACTGGAATAACAAAAACCAATGATTTGGATTTTGGTAATAATTACTGACATATTGAAGGAGTTAAACGTTTTTCAAAGAGTCTTTTATGCTCACCAAGACTGGATTTATTTGATTAAAAATACAGGAAAATTGGCAATTATTATCATTATTAAAAAATTATCATTATTATAAATTTAAAAAAAAAAATTATATTTTGATATATATTCAAATGTACTTATTCCTGTAACGCATTTTCAGCAGAAATTTTTGCATGTTTTATTGCATATTATTTAAGTACATAGCAAAACTGTATATTATATTCTGTCTATTATATAGTCTGGTCTGTGGAAAAGCATTCAAGTTTGATTGTACAGTTTAATTGTGTTTCATGTACAGAACTTGTACATATAAAGGACTTTGATTTTGATGTATAGTACTCATCATACATGGAAAGTAAACTAACAGTAATATCTAACTTGCATAATATAAAAGCACTCGTGAACACTGAGATTACCTAGAAGTAGATTTAGTAGGAGGTGACCATGAAAAGGTAAAATCCTTTCTAATGAAGGTCAAATCCTTTGCTACGTGCAGAAATTTAGTCTGTAACCTAATTAATCACCTGCTATAAAAAGGCTTTGGATATGTCAGAAGAACTTAATTATGATCCTTTACATCAAAGCTCCAGAGGAACTACTGTTCACGGTCAAAGTCATCCAAACCTCATCCAAACATTTATTAATCAATAGCATAAAACACAGTAAACAAAATCCTCTCACACATTCATAGACATTAAAGGAATAGTTGACCTAAAAATACTAATTTCCTGAAAATGTGCTCACCCTCAGACAATCCATTGAAGAATTTGATTTGAAGAAATTTAGCATTACATCACTTGCTCATCAATGGATCCTCTGCAGCAAATGGGTGCCGTCAGAATCAGAGTCCGAACAGCTGATAAAAGCATCATCATAAACCACATGACTCCAGTCCATCAATTAATGTCTTGTGAACTGAAAATCAGTGTGTTTGGGAGAAACAAATCCATCATTTTGCCACTGATTTAACTTAAAAAAAAGACCATAATTCATAATAAGACTTCCAACAGTAAAAAAAAAAAAAAAAAAAGACATATTTGATTCGAACTATTTTTGAAGTTGTTGTTCTTGATCTGTGCATATTTCTTCCTTGATTCAGGAGAGACAACATTTTTCCTGGAGAAAATTATATATTATGGACAGAGGACTCGTTTTAATATCTTAGTGATTAACTGGAGTGGTGTGGATTATTGTGATGTTTTTATCAGCTGTTTGAACTCTCATTCTGACGGCACCCATTCTCTGCAGTGGATCCATTGGTTATCAAGTGATGCAATGTCAAACTTCTCTTAATCTGTTCCGTTGAAGAAAAACAAACTCATCTCATCTGGGATGGTCTGTTTTTGGATGAACTACTTTAAGCACAGAATGTATTGCACCATTATAACAAGCATTATTTTATTCTCACACAGTTTTTCCTCTGTGTCAATGACTCAGCATACACATGAAAGCTGTACCTCTTTGTGCACTTTCGTTCTGCTTTTTATTTCTGCCACAATCATCCCGACAATTCCCCCTCTAAAGGTGGCAGCCAGAGAGAAGAACTTCTTATTTGATGTGATGTCATGGTACCATGAGTCCGGATACCTAAAACACAAGCGAGCCAATAACAGAGCGTGTTAGACTTGTACTTGACCTGTATCAAGGGATGGCTTGGTTAGCTGTTTCAGCACTCACTCAATGGGAAACCACTCTCCACAGAGCACTTTTATTCTCTCTATGTCATCGTGGCAGAGCAGGCGGAGCTTTATTTCACTGAGGGCGGTGGTAGGCACCACGTCGGTCATTCACACCTGAGAGAAAGAGTTAAGATGAAGAGTTCAGAAGAGCAAAACAAGCTGAACAACATGCATCTCAGTTTGAAAACCATTACTTGTACTGAGCAGTCCATTATGTGGTACGAGATTGATGGCCTGGGACATTGCGGTCAGCATGTGTAAAAATTGTGTCCAATGACTAGCTTTTAAAAGCTTTTAAGTACTTGTTTATTATCATCTCTCTACCAGAGATGTTGTCACTTTGAGGAGAAATATAAGTGCTAAAACATGCTAGAGTTTGCTGTCAACTCAAATGGCATTTGCAACGAAAAACAGAACCTTGTACACGATGTTGAACTAAACAGAAAACATGTTTGCCATAATAATTAAGCAAATAAAAAAAACTGTATTGCACAAATACCACACAATTGACACTATGATACTGACACAAAGATGCGTTAATTACATCAATCTCATCGTAATCCAATTAAAGTTCAGGAACAGAAAATTCAATTCTGTTAAGTCATTTTACTGTCGAGTAATTGTATACACCCACAAAAAGCCAAAACTGAACGACAACTTCATAATCTCCCAAGCTAGCAGCTAGTTAGCACTCCTGTCAAATCACACACTTTGATTTTACTGAGCCAACTGAAAAAAAAAAAAAAAATATATATATATATATATATATATATATATACATATATATGAATAATTAGAAGAATGTTTTTAAGAATCTCTAATAGCATGATGAGGGAACGCAGTGCATTCAAATAATCAATCTGTCAGACGCATTTCCTTTATTTGTTTACATGCTAACAGCTACATGCAGAATTATTAGCTGGGATCTATGATTCCTAACCTGCCTGGTTTTACCGCTTGGATGAGCAGAAGGATATTCAGTCGTGTCTTTTTATTGCCGTGAAGAAGGCTCACTGCTGCAGTAGCATGGCGGTAGTGTGTGAATTTGTGTCCGGAGCGGAGATAACACATTCAGTCAGAGGATCGTATTTGGCTCCTCAATGCATTAGCTTAGCCGTTAGCACTTCGACAGACTCTGGGCAGACACTTCCGGTGTAACACTAAATTCTGTGAGTTTGGTAGGCGCTGTTGTCACTGTTAACTCGATCACACAGGCACGTTCATTATTATTATTATTATTATTATTATTATTTTTTTATTTATTTTTTTGCAGTAAAATTATAACAATTACAAATACACAAACAGAATAAAAACAAAAGACAATGAGGGTTACATCTATTAACCCAAGGTATACTACGTTAGCTTATAAGAATCACACTATCAAAGAGTGTTA
Organism: Carassius auratus; assembly: GCF_003368295.1. Lineage (NCBI taxonomy): Eukaryota > Metazoa > Chordata > Actinopteri > Cypriniformes > Cyprinidae > Carassius > Carassius auratus. The sequence continues at coordinate 15,833,702 of NC_039270.1, read as the reverse complement.
AAATGCAAAATCTAAATACTTATTATAAAATATATATATATATATATATATATATATATATATATATATATATATATATATATATATATATATATATATATACAACTGGGCATATCAAAGTAAATAAATAACAGCGACATTTTATATACCAGTAATTAAAAGGATATATCAGTCACTATAAGCATCTTCCAGAAAGTTCCACAGAGAAGACCAAGCGCACCAGAAAACATCAGATTTTTGATGAAGATCATGAGTTAGTTTTTCCAGAGGTAAAAGAGTAGCGACCTGACTCAGTCACATATAAACTGAGGGTATCTGAGGAGTTGACCATGGTAATAATATAATTTTTTTGCTAAATAAATACAGAAGTTCAGCACACTTTGTCACAGTCAAGGCACAGACAAGCTTTACAGTTCAGAAGGTAAACATTTGGAGACAATGCAAAAGTTTTTTCAGTAATCTTTTGAATAACCATGTGGATCTCTTTCCAGTAACCTTTGATTTTATCACAATCCCAAAACACATGCATCACTGTGCCAATGTCAGACCTACATTTGAAACATAATTGAGAAGAATTGGGGAATATTTTATGAAGGTGAACTGGAGTAAGATTCCTGATTCCTTAGATTGTTCCTGGGCCGAAATTGAGACACCTCTGGGGAAAACACATGTACAAACAGATAACCATTTCTCCAAGTCCTTTTCCCATATCATCCTCAAAGAATCAAAAGTTAAAGGACCAACATTAGACAAAAAGGAATCTAACTCAGAGATCTTCTTAAGAGTAATTGAAGAGAGAAGCTGTTTTTCCACTTCAATAAGATCAAATCATATATTACCTTCTTATGAGTGTGACTCCAAAAAGTGAAGTCTTCTCTTTTACTGCTATCCCATGAAGAATGCCTACTTAAGAATTCCTTAAAATGTTTACATACACATCCAAATCTTTCCTGTAAATAAAAAGGAAGGAGGTTTGTTGTTGTTGTTGTTGTTGCAGAAAATGTACATTCATGAATGTAATATATGACAAGAAATAGCAAAACTTCAGAAGTGAGAAGGACCTATATCAGAGAGTACCCCAAAAAATTTTATTTTGGGGTTTATGCAGAAGTTTGAAAATAAATATTTTTTTTAATGAGTTGGGTACACAGCTTCATGAAATGTTAATTGCACCTGTGAGTCAGATGAAAATTAACCATGGTTTTATTATACCATGGAAAGGAAGAGAAGTAACATGTGGCCAACGATAGTGCCCCATACTTGGAATTTGTGCTCAGCATTTAGCCCATCCAAGTGTACACACACAGCAGTGAGTAGTGAACACATACTCACAAACACAGCCGGAGAGCAGCCACCCAGGGAGCATTTGGGGGTTCTGTGCCTTCCTCATGGGTCTCACCTCAGTCAAGTGCTGGATATTCACTCCCCCCACCTACAATCCCTGCCAGACCTGAGACTTGAACCCATGACCTTCGGGTTACAAGTCCAACTCTTCATCCTTTGGGTCATGATTGCCCTATAGTTGTACCACGCAGGACTTGAACCCACCACACGAAAGGCCTCTGTGCCAGCGGCTTGGCAGAGCGTGCCACTCAGATGCCACACAGTTGTTGTTTTTTTGGCATATCGATTACCATTTGTATAACCACAGTTTTACTACAAATACCACAGTCAAACTATGGTTAGTGTAGCAAAACAATGGTTAATTTGTAATTGTACAACTATAGTAATCATTTTTTTGGTTTTATTTGTGGTAAAACCATGGTTATTTTCATAAGGCTACTCCAAATTATCCTTAAACTGTAAGGATTTTATTTTTTATTTATTTTAATTTTCCCCGTTTTCTCATATTTTAGCCTTGTTTGTTAGGCCTACTTGGAACATTTTATGTATATATTCTTCAGTGTTCTCCTGAAGATGTACTTTAAGGGTTCACTATGCAGTCATATTATAATTATTAGACTATCTTATATCCACCACATAGTACTTTAGGTTCACCTGGGAGAGAGGACACCTCTTTACAAAGATATTTAACTGCAGCAACACCCACTGATCTGCCACTTAACGTCATATTCAGCACAATATAAAGAGTTCTGTGAAGCCTTAAGGAAAGAAAAAAGAGAGCAGTGCAGAGAGACACACATCTCCTCTGCTCCAGACTGAATTCTGGATATTGGATAATAATAGTTTGCCAAACTGAGATTCTGAGTTGTGTATTATCAGCTAACAGAGCCAAACTGTGTTTGTGTCTTTGCTTATTTTCAAGCTAAATTTAAATAAAAGTTTATGTGTTCTTTTTATTTATTTGTTTATATATTCGATTAAGTTAAAAGGGAAGCTTTAGGAAGAGAGTGTTTTTTTCCTTAAATACTGCTGGTTGATAATTAGAGACTCATCTATTCGAGGTAAGCAACAACAACAACCAAAAAAAAGTGTTACGTGATTGGCTTGTGGAATCTGGGATTTTACCAGAGTCCGGCACCATGGAGGATGGGGTGGTTTCGTCTGACATTAGGAGCTATTTCAGACAGGGGCCTTCCTGATGTTGCCATGTCAGAGTCTTCTGTCGACCCAGTTTTAGCAGTTAAAATGAAGGATTTGAATCTCCGGATTAAGCAAGTGAAGCAAGAGATATTACTTTGCGCATTATATAGAGGTGAAGGCAGACCAAGCTTTAAAATTACAGCACTTATAGCTAAATGATCAGGACATGAAAAACTGAGATGCCATCAACAAACTCATCAAATTTGGTAGGAAAAGAAACAGGAAACGAGCTTGCTTCTCTGTCTTGACCCAAATTATGTAATTTACGATTTTAGGGCTTGGAAACAAAAAGTTGCTGCTTAACGACTTCCTTCGCATAGAGTTGATCAGGTTGTTGATTGTGTCCCGTGGAATGTTGGTCTACTCCTCTTTAATGGCTGTGTGAAGTTGGCAGGAAAGTTGGCAGGAAATTGGCAGGAACTGGAACACACTGTCGTATACACTCATCAAGAGCTTTTCAAACATGTTCAGTGGGTGACATGTCCTGTGAGTATGCTGGCCATGCAAGAACTGGGATGTTTTTCAACTTCCAGGAATTGTGTACAGATCCTTGCAACATGGGGGTGTGCATTATCATGATGCAAAATGAGGTGATGGTCGTGGATGAATGGCACAACAATGGGCCTCAGGATCTCGTCACAGTATCTTTGTGCATTCAAAATGCCATTAATAAAATGCACCTGTGTTCTTTGTCCATAACATACGCCTGCCCATGCCATAACCCCAAAACCACCATGGGCCACTCGATCCACAACACTGACATCAGCAAACCACTCTCCCATACGACGCCACACACACTTTCTGCCATCTGCCCTGTACAGTGAAAAGCAGGATTCATATCCGTGAAGAGAACACCTCTCCAAAGTGTCAGACACCATCGAATGTGAGCATTTGCCCACTCAAGTCGGTTAGGACGTCGAACTGCAGTCAGGTAGAGACCCCGATGAGGATGACAAGCATGCAGATGAGCTTCCCTGAGACGGTTTCTGACAGTTTGTGCAGAAATTCTTTGGTTATGCAAACCGATTTTTGCAGCAGCTGGCTTGTCTCAGGCGATCTTGGAGCTGAAGATGCTGGAAGTCGAGGTCCTGGTTTGGTGTGGTAACACGTGGTCTGCGGTTGTGAGGCCGGGTGGATGTACTGCCAAATTCTCTGAAACGCCTTTGGAGATGGCTTATGATAAAGAAATGAACATTCAATTTATGGGCAACAGCTCTGGTGGACATTCCTGCAGTCAGCGTGCCAATTGCAGGCTCCCTCAAAACTTGTGACATCTGCGGCATTGTGCTGTGTGATAAAACTTCACATTTTAGAGTGACCTTTTAATATGGCCAGCCTGGCACACCTGTGCAATAATCATGCTGTCTAATCATCATCTTGATATGCCACACCTGTGTGGTGGATGGATTATCTCAGCAAAGGAGAATTGCTCAGTAATGCAGATTTAGACAGATTTGTGAACAATATTTGAGAGAAATAGGCCTTTTGTGTACATAGAAAAAGTCTTAGATCTTTGAGTTCAGCTCATGAAAAATGGGGGCAAAAACAATAGTGTTGCGTTTATAATTTTGTTCAGTGTATTTATCTCCTTTACTCTGGGACTCGAGTGATATGTACATGCAACATATTAACTTTTTGTTTGAGTTCAAATTCTAAATAAATAAATAGGCTACATATATAGGCCTATTTTCTTCATCTGAATGGCACACACTGTAGTGCCCTCTCTTGCACTGAAGTTGGATGTTTTAGGCAGTGGGTTCAGTTAACAGGGGTCAGTTCAGCATTCTAAAATTACAAAGTAGATAATAAAGTTATAATTACCATTTCAAACAGGCTTTCTACACAAAATCTTTACAAACAGATGAATGATATACAGTATTAGTATATGAACAGTCACAGACAAGCTGTGGTACTATTCTTTCCCTGTATTTCAGAAAGTTCAAAACAAAACCTGCTCTTTTGAACTGCAATAACAAGCTACAAAATAAATATCTTAATTTGTCTATCTAACACCTGTTTAAAGTTACATTGTCTTATCGCCCATCTGTTTATTTCCCACGGAGAAAGTGAGCAAGAGGCTGGTGTCTTTACACAGTAGTGGTAAATAAAAACTCTCCAGAATATGTGATACCACTTTATTCCCTGAGAGAGGGACTTCCCAAGTTCGGGTATACAAAGACTTTGCTGTGCGAAAAACTTTTCTCCCTGTTCTCACAGCCTAAGCGAAAGCAGAGTTCAACAGGAGGTAAATCAATTTTCATTGCATATATTTAAAACAGATGCATATTAATTGTATTTCTTTATCAAGATTCTGTGTTAGTGGAAGTGTATTTATGCCCTTACCCTTTCACCTGTATTGCTATGTCTAATTTGAAATCTGTATTAGGTATGACTACTCTTTAATTACTGTCTAACTATGTCCTCTATCTCTATATACAGCATGAAGATCATTACTACTCTAGGTCTACTCCTGGTATCTGTCCACCTTGGACACTCCTTTCTTATTGGAGCCTTCAACATCAAATCCTTCGGGGATTCAAAAACATCTAATGCCACCCTGCTTGACATCATTACCAACGTGAGTGACAGGCAAACCTATAAAATACTTCCATGCTCTCATTTGGTAACTGTATTGTGTTTGTTAGGTAGTACACCGGTATGACATTGTACTCATCCAAGAAGTGAGAGACAGTGATCTCTCTGCAACGAATAAGCTGATGCAAAGTGTGAATGGGTATGCTGTCTTAACTGCCTATTAGTTACTGTATTTATTTGTATAGATAAATTAATAAATATTATTTTCATTATCAGAGGTTCCTCACCATATGAATACCAGTACATTGTAAGTGAGCCCTTGGGTAGGAGCACTTATAAAGAGAGATATCTCTTTATTTACAGGTAACATTTAGTTTATATATCATATACGATTATATGTGTGTGTGTGTGTGTGTGCATTTCATATCAAATTAACAATTACACTTTTATTTTCATCAGACATCAGTCAGTGTCCGTTGTGAAAAGCTTCCAGTATGATGATGGATGTGAATCCTGTGGAACTGATACTTTCAATAGAGAACCCTTTGTTGTGATGTTCTCCTCTAATACAGGTGGAGGTCCAAGTCATTATGAAAATGTTAGCAGTAATACAGTGGGAACGTACTGTTCAGCAAAAGAATTTCTTCCATTGTATATATATATATATATATATATATATATATATATATATATATATATATCCATATATATATATATATATATATATACAATGCAGTATTGATCTATAGAAATGTATCAAAAGCCAACTAAGACTTCTAAATTGTTTAAAAGATTTCAGTTTAAAATAAACGCAATTCCTTTCAACTTTCTACTCATGAAAGAAACCATGAAAAGTGTATGACAGTTTTCACAAAACAAATATTACAAATTACAGCTGTTTTGAACACTGATTAGGTATTAGAATGATTTCTGAAGGATACTGTAATGTATTATAAATACAATGACTGTACTTATTCTATTATTATTTATCAAGGATTTGGCAGTGATTGAATTTCAACAATAAAAAGGAATTTACAGCTCACAGTGACACTAAACAACATTCACTTCTTATTGAGCTGATTGAGCTGGTAGTGCTATTGAGCACTAATGAGTATCTTTTCTATAGCTGTCCAGGAATTTGCCCTCATTCCTCAGCATACATCCCCAGAAGTGGCTGTGACCGAAATCGATGCTCTGCATGATGTGGTCGTGGATGCTAGACAACGTCTGAACACAAATGTAACTATGTTTTTGCATAATGACTGTTTGAACTAGTTCTGCTAACATGGCAGACATTTCAACTCAATTTCTATTGTCCTGAACATGCTAATTTACAATTTGATTTGGAGGATTTGTCTCAATTCAAATTTGGTTTCAGAACATCATGCTTTTGGGAGACTTCAATGCTGGCTGTAGCTACGTTTCGAATTCAGAGTGGTCCAAAATACGCCTCCGCACAGACCAAAGTTACACCTGGCTCATCCCTGATAGTGCGGACACAACTGTCACACACACCAACTGCCCCTATGACAGGTAGGAAGACATCAGAGGCTATTTAGCTGGATAAGATAAACCTGTGTTATTTACACATTATGAAATTATTCATAATATGCTTGAAAAAAGGATTGTGGCCACCTCTGACATGATGAGAGGAGTGTCTGCTGGATCAGCGCAGGTCTTTGACTTCATGCAGGCCCATGGATTGAGCCAGAGTTGGGTAAGGACAGGTTTTGCCTCATTGGGATTCAGTATCCTAAACATTTGACCTAAGAAGCTCCCTGGAGAGTTGAGTTATTGCTGAGTGTATTCCTCTATCTGAAGCATTCATGTCTCTCTCACAGGCGCTGGCAGTGAGCGATCACTTTCCAGTGGAGGTCAAGCTCCTGTGAAAAACATCAGGGTTGTTCCCTCGCAGCAGATGTACACTACAACGCTAATGCTTGATGTGTAGTGCCGTCTTAGACTTAATAAAAAAATAAGAAAATTCATTTTATAGCTATAAGAAACACATGATTGAATGTGAATTACATTTTTGCCCTCAATTCTTCTGTTATTATTATTCTTGTAGATTTACTACATTAAGAAACAAATGGTGTAGAAAGATTTTTTATTCAGAAAGTACATTTCCTAACTACAAAGAAATGGCACATTGAATAAAATGTATTTTTTTAGAAAAACTGAAATAGTATTATCAATGGTATAATCAATATCCAATAATCTCAATAAACTTCAACAAAAAATACTGTGTATATAAAGAGTTCTTGTAAAATATAATTACAGATTACAAGTTCTGAGTAATATTAATCAATAACATCCTATACTATATGGTTTGGTTTAGGGTTAGTTGCTTGTAATTATGCAAAATTTACTGTTATTTCTACAGTAAGTACATGTGAGGTGTAACAAAGGTATTGTAAAATGAAGTGTTATCGAATTAAAAAAAACTAAAGACTGTTCAAAATGAATTAGAATAGACAAAACTTGATTGAAATAGAGAAATATTTCAAATAAATTTGAACCATTTCTTAGACCTAACCCATCTCCTTATGAATATACTGTATGGAAAATGTCAATTTACAAACTTGAAGCTGAATTTAAAAAAAAAAAGAAAAAAGTTATCTACTATTTGCTTGCTAAAAAAAATCCATTCCATTTTGGTTTTCAAAAGATTTTATTTACAAACAAAGTTACCCTCCTGTAACAAAATAGAGGACAGTGTGATATACAGCGACACTGATGCGCTCCACAAAGGCAAATTTAACAACAGGCACGTGTTTCGTTCCCTCAAGCCCTCCTCTTCTTCAGCATCTCCATGTACACCCCAAGAGATTTCTGGATGGAGTCTTTGGTGATGAAACTGACAAAGTTTGTGGTGTCGGCTTCCCTGTTTGCAACAAGTTTGTCTATTGTGGGTTTTCTCATCATGGACTTACTTATCTGACGGGCATGATCTGCAGGAAAAAACACTTTACGTAAACAATATGTACTATAACAGGCAAAGATATCATATTTTAGAGCAAGCTAATACCATTTACCTGGAATGGCCAACCATTTCTTCATGTTTTCAGTAGCGGCGCTGAGGACTTTATCCTCAGGAACAAGCTCATCCACCAAACCGATCTTCAGGGCTTCAGGGGCACTGTACAGTAAACCCAGCTGAAGACCCTTCTCGGTTTCTCTATGGCCCACAACGTTTATCATGGAGTCCTTAAACCTGATTTACAAAACCTCTGTTTAGTACCACCCTGTGTTCCAGTGGGTATGCTAACACGCACACATTTTAATCAGTCCGTGTAAAAAGGACTGATCTGAAAGTGACGTTTACGTGAATCCTAAACTTGACTATACGACCCACATTTTAATTTACTAAGGAATATTGTAAAAGTAGTCTGGTAGAACACGCACAGAGTATTTTTGAGTCCAAGTGAGAGAATGGTCATATGCTTGTGTTTTTTCCTATAAATTGAATTATTTGAAGTCTACACTACAAATTCATTCGGATCAAGCTCAAATCAGTTGAGGTGTTTACAGGAAGGCTTTTCAATCTGATAGAGCCATCAATCTGATTACTAATGGATTATTTGAGTAGATAAAACTTGTGGTCACAAAGTACAAGAATTGTGAAAAATCAAGATAAAAAAACCCCATTTATAATACTCACCAAAAAGGTGCAACTATACCAAGTTGTGTTTCATTGAGACCAATGTTATAGCGAGGGTTCTCAGCCATGATCCTGTAGTCACAACACAAAGCTAACAAACAGCCACCTGCAGGACTAGCGCCCTAAAAACACAACACTTACATCATTCCTTCATTCATCACACAATTTGACCTTTAAGGAATATTTTAAACAAAAATCCAGTTATCACAAAAGGGTAGAATGTGTTTATAGTGACACTCACATTGATAGCAGCGATTGTGACCTTGGTGGACCCATAGAGCCTAAGCCACGCCTCCTGGACAGCCTTCCAGAATTCTGCGCAGTGCTCTGGGCTCTTTTTATACATCTCCAAAATATCTAGGCCTGCAGAAAACACCTTCGGCTGGGCCTTTAACAAAAAACACACTGTCAATCAAATAGACGACACTTGATTTCACTAAAGCAGATGTTTCCGATGACGTACGGATGTTATGATCACACCCCTGCAGCTTCTGTCCAGCTCGAGTTTTTCTAAATGAATAGCAAACTCAGTCAGAAAGTCAAGACTGAGACTGTTGACAGGAGGATTTTGGAACTGCATTAAAGCAACACCTGCAAGAATGAGGGGAAAGTTATATTCTGGTAATGACTTTTTGATAAATATGTAATTGCAAACACCATTGCTAATGCACATTATGTATTAATATGCTTACCATTACTACTGTCCAGGTCCACTTTAATGTTTGAGGATGATGAGTATCTGTTTTTAGATACAATGTATGGCAGAGCACAGATTCTCCCATGACGGCTGTTTCCAGACAACAGTGATGCAAATCCTGCAAGAGAAATGACTAATATTTTGCAGATGTAAAATTAAAAACGAATGCACGTATTTGACTATTGATTACAGTTCAGTAAATAACGTTGCGCAAGAGCACAGTGTTGTATTCCATGTGTGAATAAACTGTGACCTTATTAAAGGACGTGGTTACCTTTCTACAACCCATAACAATAAAAACAAAAAAACTAACATTATACGCGTAATAATATCATGTTGATTTTCTGCCTTAAAACGACAGGAAAGCATAAACAGCTCTTTTGTATCTGCTGACCTTTGTCCCATTTCCTCCTCAATGCATAACTACTGCTGAACTTAATTCGGGGAGGAAAACAAAGCCACTAAAAAAATAGCAAAAACAGAAAAAGTTTCTGACAAAACATGACACACCTACCAGACGGGCTGAACTTCGTAGAGTGTCTTAATACTGATGCCATCTTGCCAGCTCAAAGGATAATGCTAAATCGCTAAACCTCCCTGCTTACACGTGTTGCCAGATCTCTCTAGAAAAACGTGTAGACTGCACTGACAACACATTCTCAAAATAATTGACTTCCCCAAAACAAGGCAACATTGCATTCTCTGCAAATAAATTAGTTAAATTAATTTAAAATCGTTTATTTAAAAATGTGTGTATAAGATCCTTCACTGCGACTGTACGTTTTTATTAGCGTGATATTTTATGAAAACACAAATCTGATGGCACTTTAAAAGGAGGACATGGCAACACTGTGGCGTGCATACAGCGAGATCCTGACTTAGGCCGGTGAGTACGTCAATCATTCAGAGAGCCTATTACTAAAGCTGTACGTAACATACTTGATTGTGATTGGGCATTTTACGTTCTTGAAAGGCGGCACGTTGTGGCAGACTCAAGTAAAAGGGATAGAATATAACAATTTTACCCTCTGTGGTTAGTCTTATCATGTATTAGTGAACAAATATTGACTTTTCCTTGGAACTTTTTTTTTATTTCTATCTCTATGTTTCTCTGTTTTGTTTGCAGCGAACAGAAATAACTTTTTTTCATTGCCAGATATATTACTGCTACGTGCTGTTTTGCATTTAATAAACAGTTACTTAAGCTGAACTAAACTACAACATTAGAAACAAGATATATACAATTAAGGGTTGCCCAAACTTTATTAAAAATACAAGATGAAAAGTTCAACATTCAGATGCAAAATAATCTTCTTTTTCAAATGCATCGGTCTGTTAAAAAAAAAAAGTCTTGACTAAATGTTACTTTACTGCACAATGAAACCCCTAATTAATGTTTATAAGCAGCATCATGCAATACAGACCACAAGCACACTAATTATAACATCCAATTATGAAGAAAAGTTCATTATGAGTCACAATATGAATTTTAGAAAATATACATCCTGTAGGAATATTTTGAAATATCTCAAGGATTTAATTTGATCAAATACATGGTATACTGACTGTGGAATTACACAGTTATAAATTGCAGTTTAACTTTTGTGAGCTCTTTTATTCTTATTCCAATCAATGTCTCCCAGTTAACGATGATTCAGGATTTGTCTCCCCCATAAAGGCATTATGCACATGCCACTTAAGACATTTCCCCTGGCATTAATCACCTTTCGGCAAGAAATTTTAGGAACAGTAAACCCAATCATTTCCACAGAATATTCTGAATATGCTGCAGTATCATCTAATATTTCTGAATATAGTATATGATCATGTACAGTAGGGAATTATTAAAGAAAAAAAAGATGATTTTTTTTTTTTTTGTCAGATAATAAAATCAGCAATGGAGATGGAAGTGTCAGGTAACAATATCAGCAGGCATATAAACAATAAATCTATTTATTTTGGAATGTAAAAAAAAAAAAGAAGTCAGAGACATTCTAATATAAAAGCTTGATGGAAGACAGTTACAGACACCTGGACAGAGATGAACAGATCTTAAATTGTTTCAGGGAATGAGGAGGGTGCTTGACTATGGGCTCCACTGGTGGTTCCCAGCTGAAAAGACCAGTAAAATCACCAGCAAATGTTGCATTTTAGAAGCTGATGTGCCAGCCAGGACTAACCAGCATGAAAAGTGAAGCAGCTTTACCAGAATTGGTTGCTAGTGATCAGCCAGACAACTTCATATCGGTTTCAGCTGATCTTTTCTACAGGGGTTTAATGCTCAGAAATACCTTTTTTGACAAGCAACACTTAGTACAAACCACGTCCCACTCATGTATTTATCAGGTAACAGCAGGCTGATTACATCGTCAATAACACAAGAAACTAGCCACTGCAGACACGATGGCTTCACATTCAAGCATGCACTGATCTGGTCATGGGCTCTGTAAAGAACTCGAAATGCACTGCAAGAATACAGACATTGTAATATTTACATTTACAGTATACATTAAAACCTGAGTGTACAGGCATGAGGGATTTCATTTGTTGGATACACCATGGTTAAATCTATTACAAAGTACTAAGTCGCCTCTAATACCCTGCCAGTCACTGTATGTCCTCACTGTTGATTACACTTAATATGTAGGAATATCTTCATTATATGGTTTTTTTTTTCCTTTTTTTTTTTATACGACTAATTGTTATTTAATCATTTGCAAAGCCAGTAAAACCATATCTACCTAGCCTGTCTCTGTCTTAAACATCAGTGATAAATCGGGTATGTTGCTATGCATCTGGGAGAGAGAGACAGAGGAAGAACCTCTTTACTCTGCACTGTCCCAGTCTTTTTTGATATGCAGGTTCCACTCCCACGACAGATGGTCGGTCTTGTCGTCATCTGTGAAGTAGGATTTGATGTGGTAGCTTCCCCGAACGATCATGCCCTTCGGAGCCTCCTCCACCGGGGTGAGAAACTCATGCTCCTCGGCTCTCGGACCGTAGCTGCCCACCATGTACACTGCCTTGTCCACTACAGGTTAAGAAAATCAGCAAGTCAAATTATTAAAAAAAAGTACATTAAAAGCTGATTTGTTATGCCCAAACATTAACCCGTCCAATGGCATTTTCAAGTTGATTTTTAAAAGATAAAAAGCAATTTGCAGCTGGGCAAAGAAAAATAAGTAGTCATTTATTTTTAGGTTTAGAAAATTATAATAGTATCATCAATAATAACAACATGAATGATAATAATTGAATCATTTTTCATTACAATTTTGTTTTATTTAACTACATTAGCAACAGACATTTGACATGTCTATTACATATCTTATTCTATTTTTTAAACGTGCATATTAATAAAAAAAATGTGAATATAGAAAATGATGTTTCATATGAATACAAGTGAAACACATTTATCAGATGGCATTCTAAGATGCCGAAATAGATCACACACATTTAAACAGTGCATGTGTGTATAAAGATATCAATGCACCCTTGACTCAAGCACTTGCAGCGTCAATGCCAGCATTTAAATTCATGACTACAGATGCTCTTACTTCTGATTCCTTTCCTGTAGGTCAGTTGCACATATTTCAGTCCAGACACGATGTCCCTGTTGACCTAATGGGAACAGATGGGATGAATCAGAATAAATATTATTAATTTATCATGTCATTTTCATTCTCAGGACATTCACCCTGCTGTAGCACGGAGTCACCAGCAGAGGTCCTGTTAGATCCTTTGGGTATCACTCCACATCCACTTACCCCCGACATTGAAATACAGACAATGGATTTTGTGAATAATGGTATTTTGCAGGAATATGATCTTGTGTGACTTACAGTGAAATAAAATGACTTTAGATGCCATTTTAATTAAATGATCTTGGGACAACTGTAACAAAAACACTAAACATTTCAACATCACTTTATATTTTCGAAGCCAAAAAACCCACCCCCACACAAACATATTTTCTGCTTTCATTGTATCCTGATCTGTTTACAAATATTTCAAGTGTATTATTTTTAGGAAATTTTAGCCTGGGAAAGGGTGCCTGTGTGTATTTCTGTATGCTGTTCATAGCACTGGCCCGGTCCAGACAGGAAATAAACAATCTATCCACTTCTGGCCGTGGATTTGATATCTTACAACATTTATGTGCTCTACGAGCATGCAGAAGCTTGGGATCAGTCTTTCAAGGGGACTGTTAAAACTGGTCTTTTTTAACAAGATCTCAGAATGACATAGATTTCAAGCTAAAAATACACAACAGTATTTTTTAGGCCACAGTATAAAAGAACGACCAAGCATCTCTGCAGACTGTTTTATGACAGAAATCGGATTCATATTCACCTTGAAGTGGATTTTCGCCCTGTAGTCCACTCCCTCCTTCATGGTGAAGTTAGTCTTCTTCAAAGCATCCAGGTCACCTATGTAAAAAAAAAAAAAAAAAAAAAAGTTTATTTACATCAGCCAGAATGAAATTAATTGCAATTAAAGATTGTTGTTATCATATATTTTTAAAGAAATACAGCAGAGATCAATATCAGAATTGTAAATGTGAGCCTTTTATGTTGCAGGTCTCATCCTTCTGCTTGTGGTTCAGTGCAAAGAGCAACTGCTGCGTTCTCAATTTATCCCTTGAATCGGCCCTAAGTGCTTTGTAATGGATACTGAAAGAGACAGGGGAGGAAGGAGAAATCGGAGATTGATACAATGAACAACATCAATGATGATTTGTGGGCTATTCACATGATGCCAAATGCCAGACTGTGTTCATTACTGTCCTGTGCTCCACATCTCAACATTAACACTATTTTTAGACTCTAGAGGCTTTATCATGTCGAGGAACTGGATCTGGGTTTGGTGATTCTCCGTCTTGAAGTCCACCCTTTGCATGTGAAGACATGCGATGGTTGCTATTCATATAACAGAAGCAGCATCCAGCCCTCTCAAAACCTTTTTTACATCACAAAGATGAAATCCCTTTTCTGTAATTGACTAAATCTAGCTCTGATAATGACTGTAATAACATAATCCTGATTGGACAAGAGGATTAGTTTGTATCTGCGACAGTGAGCACTGAATCGTGTCGTGTGTGATCTCCTTATGACAGGATGATTAGCTCCACTAACATGTAAACTAGATCTGCCTGTCCACATCACACACACACACACACATAAACACTGTTCAAAAGTTTGGACTGTTCAAAAGTTTGGGGTCAACAATTGGGGTCAACAGTTTTTGAAATAACCTCATCAATATATTTACTTGATCAAAAATACAATTAAAACACTAATATTGTGAAATATTCATGTAATTTAAAATAAGGGGTTTCTATTTGACTATATTTGGAAATGTAACTTATTCCTATATACACTCGTACTATTTCAAAATATATACTGTATGTGTGTGTATTTATATATATATATATATATATATATATATATACATACATACATACATATATACATACATACATAATAAAAATACACAGCAAACACATAACATACACAAGCTGTCTCTCAAGTATTTCTGAAAAATTTGCATAAACCTAAAGCTGTGTGAACAGGAGAATGTTCATGAGAGAGATGTGTGTTCATTCTCTCCCTGAGCTTAAAGATTCAGGGTTGTTGGTTTTGAACACAGTTCGCTGGAGTTGTAGTTGGTATGACTCCCACACAGCAGCAGTGAGAGAGCATAGATGGACATGGAAAATAAGGAAGATCCCAGCGGAGGCTCTAGCAGTCTGGAGGAGCTGCAATCTGGCATGGGGTGAGAATGTGAGCGCCCCGTTCCACCCTCACTCCCACTGCTGCAGCGCTCAACACAGACATCTCATCACCATCAGCATAACTCACTGAATCCTGCTTTACTAAAAGATCCATTTCCTGCATTGCCAAGAATGGACAAAACAGTTCTGAATCTCTAAATCAATCTCTTCACATCCATATAAATGTGAACTGACATCGGTGTAACTGCCAAATAGCTCATTAATTTATATTTGGACAGGAGCGCTCATAAGAAATCCCAAAAACCAGGGCAGCCCAGATAAAAAGTCAAGTGTTAAAGGAATACTTCTGCTAAAAAATTAACAGATTTGAATAAAATGTCACTTTACATCACTTATCCACCAGTAGACACTGCAGTGAGTGGGTGCCATCAGAATGAGTGTTCAAACATCTGATCCAAATATTACAAATAATCCACAAATAACGCACATGACTCCAATTCATAAGTGAACATTTCCTGAATTGAAAAGATGCATGGTTGTTATAACTTCAAAACCATTGTTTCTGGGAAAAACAGAAAAAAATCTGAACACTTAGGCTCCAAAAATAGTAATACAAACATTTTAAAACAGACTATCACATTTTACATAATGTATTTTTGGAGCAGAGGTGTGCAGGCAATCTATTTTTATGATGAATTTTCACCCAAAAATGAAAATTCTGTCATTAATTACTCTCCCTCATGTCGTTCCAATCCTGTAAGACATTCGCTCATCTTCTGAACACAAATTAAGATACTTTTAAGATTTTTGATGAAATCTGACAGCAACGGAACTTCCACCTTCAAGGCCCGAAAAGGTAGTAAGAACATTGTTAAAGGATTCTTAAAATGATGGATGTCACATGGACTATTTTAATGATGTCTTTACTACCATTCTGGGCCTTGAACATAGTAGTTGTGTTTCTGTGTCAGCAGGGTCAGAAAACTCTTGGATTTCATAAAAAATATCTTAATTGTAATAAATCTAATAATATCTTAATTTGTGTTCCGAAAATGAACGAAGATCTCACATGTTTGGAACGACGTGAGGGTGAGTAGTTAATGACAGGATATTCATTTTTGAGTGAGCTATCCCTTCAATGAAGGATTTGTTTCTTTCAAACATGCAACTTTTTGCTTCACAAGACACTAATTGATGGACTGGAGACGTGTGGATTACATGCAAATTACTGTGATGTTTTTGACCACACTCTCATTCTGACGGCACCCATTCACTGCAGAGGTCCACTGGTGAACAAGTGATAATGCAAAATATTTCCAGATCTGTTCTGATGAAGAACATAGGTGAACATCTATATTTTGGATGGCCTGAGGGGGATTACATTTTCAGCTAATTCAAATTTTTAGGGTGAACGATTCCTTTAAGAGTGCATCCTCTGTACTTTATTCACATGTCTCTCAGAAAGGATGCGACAAACACCACAAGATGTTCAACAGCTTAGATGTGGACTCAGTATTCAGATTCAATTAAGAGCGCCGTGATAAGGTCTGGCTTCCTGCTGCTCTAATCTGAACTTCTGCAGTCATGCTGAGTGCTTTTCAAGCCTGGAGTGCAGTCAGGTTCTGCTCCCCTCCTTCATCCACCACTAACTGTCACAGTCTTTCCCCTCCACCGCGTGTCAGCCCAGCCACATCCATCAAAAGCTCAGTCTGGTTAGCATGTCCCATCCCAGTGGACGTCCCGTCGTGAGGTGCCACACATGCTCCTGGACCACAGGTTGCTGATGTGCTCCTGCTTACCTGCTCAAACTAGGGAGCGCGATTTTACTATGTTTGTCTGCAGTTACTTGTACAGTAAAAACAGTTTTTCCTATATGTGAAGATTAAGGTGAATTTACAGCTTCAGCACAGCATTTCAGTGCAAAACCTATAAAAAATTACTACCATTCAATCTTTTGGAGTAATACTTAGAAAAAGTATTTACAAAAATAGAAAAATCGACCATCTATCCAGCCATCAGGACGCCAATGAAGAATTTAAGTGCGTTTTGTTCCCCTTGTATCAGGGCAGAGGTAATTTAAGAGTAAAAGTTTCTAAACAGGAAGTGCACACACAAAAGCGCAACAATGTACTCTATGTTAGAAGGGCAACGCCTTCCTGTACCAGCTCAAACCGCAGAGTCACTTCTGCTTGTGTTTCTAAAAGAGGAAACGTGCTGGTGCACAGGTCCTTTACGCTGTGAATGCTAGTTACAGATTGTAGGTCTGAAAAGGTCTTCTTCTTACTCTAAAGCTCTGACTTAAACAGCCCAGAATCCTCCCATTGCCTAGCAACCAGGTGCCCTTTTGCCGTGCTGCCGTTGTTGAAGACAGAAACACACTGTTGAACGGAGCGAGGGCAAAGGAGGGCGGCAGACACCTGCTCTGACCTGACAGGCCCCTCCAGTGTACGCTGATTTGTGTTGCAGATCTGCTTGCGTGATGTCGGCTGGCAGTGGAAGGAATGACATCATCCCTCTGAAGGCAGGGCAGCTGAAGCATCAGGAAGCAGAGCAGAGCTGCTGAGCTGCTGAGCTGCTGTCAATAGTGTCAACTAAGCACATGCCCTTCTAGCTCTCCACCAGAAGAATACTTTGTGTGGACAATAGAGACCGCAGATTCAACCCACTTACCTCAAACCACAAGACTATTATCCTACCAATAATAGTCATGCAAATAATGCAATCTGGATGCTATGGATTTGAAATAGGGCAGGCAATGACAGTGTAAACTAAGACTGGACTATTACAAATCTTTTTAATTTGATTTGATTTGATTTCTTAGAAATATAGATGAAAAAAACTACAATTATTAATGCTGCCTTTAGAACCAAATGAAATCATTTTAAGTACTAAAATTACTTAAACTAAACAAATAAAAATCGATTAAAGCTATACAGAAATATTTCTAAAAACACACACACACACAAAAAAATATATCACACAAATTTACTAAACCATTATGTAAAATTAAAATGAAAACTGAAAATGCAAAAACAAAAGCTATTTCTAAATATTAATAAATACTAAATGGTATATTATGTAATACTAAAATAACACTGGCCAGTTACTTATATTTAATAATTAATAATATCAAAAACATTGTGTAAAATAAAAAAAAAAAAATACTGTATTAAAATAAAACAAATGACAAAATCGCATAACAAATTTACTAAAACATTAACCAGAATTAAATGAAAACTGCATATGAAAAAATAAAATCTATTACAAAATATACATTAATACCATATGGTACATAAGTAATGCAAAAATAACACTGGTCAATGCAGTATTACTTTAGTACAATTAATAATTTTAAAAATGCTGTGCGTAAAATAATAAATCTATTATTAAAGTAAAAACAAATGACAAAAATCACATAAATTTACTAAAACATTAACTAAAATTACCATGAAAACTGAAAACACAAAAATAAAAGTCATTTCAAAATACTAATAAATAGTAAATATATAAGTAGTACTAACTATTACTTAAGAACAATTAATTATATTGAAAAATGCTGTGGTAAAACAATACAAAATAATCTATTAAATCAAAACAAATACAACAATCCCATTCAAGGGACTGTCACAGTTAGTATTTGTATATCTGATAAATCTGAATAATTAAGTCAATTCTATTTTCAAGTGATAGCCAGTCCTCATTGTAAGTGAACTGGATTATGGTTGAATTATAAGGCACTTGCTGAATAACTGTTCTGGTGAGACTCACCGGTCAGGTCCATGGTGATGGGTCCAGGGGCTTGGTCACACATCAGGGTGAGTCGGGTCACCTGAACATTAGGAATGCTGGGATCTGCAATGCAATGATTAAAACCGATGAGAAACTGAAAAAAAAATATATATATTCTGCTCTAAATTTTCTACCTGCACTGTAGGATAAACCAATTTATTCATCAGAGTAGCCTTTTTCCCGTTGTGAATAAAAAACGAAGTTTGACATCAGCATGTTGATTTCATTTTAGCAGTGTTAACTGGATGTAATATTGTCAGCATGTAGTGAAGCTGCTCTTTCAAACCAAAGTGATGTTCTGGGTGAATAACAGTTGTATGTGGTTGCTAAAGTGTTCTGAGCACAGTGCTGTATAAAGCTAGGGTGTTTTAGATGGTTGCCATCTGTCAAAAGACAAAAGTGCCTACTTTAAATCTCAAAGGTATTCTGATCCTTTGACATGACACTTTTAAGCCTGCATGATTTTCTTCCCCATTTTATTGTTTGTCAGGTAAAAACTGCAAGTCTGATCGCTTAGAAAAGTAATAGCGCACATCTTCCGCACAATTTGAGTTATCGTTCTTGTCAGTAGCACTGCAAGTCGGGCGGAGGAAAACAGCAGAATCTGTCCATTCTTGTGAATCCTGTCTATCCAACATCACCGGCCCAGTCAATCTTCCAAGCCGATTCATCCACGCATTCCTCACGTGTCTCAGACCGGGGGAAGACTAAACTGAGTCAAAACGGGAAGGGGAAAACAAGGCCTCCATGTGCACCTGCAACGAACTGACCATCATCTCAGATATCAGTGCACGTGAACATCATCGATTCAGGATTGTGGAAAGGCCGCTCTCTCCAGCCGTACAATTCACACTCATTTCCTTTGTTTCATCTGTCGTCTGTGAAAAGCTGTGTCC
The DNA here is from genome assembly GCF_003368295.1 of Carassius auratus. Lineage (NCBI taxonomy): Eukaryota > Metazoa > Chordata > Actinopteri > Cypriniformes > Cyprinidae > Carassius > Carassius auratus. Next base: position 15,813,846 of record NC_039270.1, on the reverse strand, counting down.
TAAAACCGAGTGAGCTGACTTCATTCCTACAGCCGACACGGACAGCATCCTAATGCTCTTGGGTAGATTCAAAACACTCTACACAGCACACAGGGAACATGACTCAAAATTGACAACTGAGATTGTTATTATGCTAATGGATATCAGTCTAATAATTTAAAAAAATGCATTTTAACACACAGATATTGGGTAAAACTGATTTCAACAGAGATTGACAGTAGCATGTTGCTATTAAGTACTTTAAGCATAAAACTATACAGCAAAAATACTGGTTAAGTTAAAATGAACCATTTTTAATAACACCGAACTATTTTTATTAATACTTTTAGGAACATAAAAATAATTCTGCAGTATTATATTTATTTTTCCTTATATTATCTGCAATCTTTGATCAGATTTTTCACTCTACTTGCTTCACATTCTGTATCTGTGTTTTCTGCAATGGTGCCCTTTGGGGGAAAACAAATCATCTTAAAAGGCAGCGTGATTAAATTGCCTATTTCTGCAGCAGCCTTTGAATCAGGAATGCACCAACGCTTGTTTAAAATGCAGCTCACTAGGTTATGAAACAGAGCTACAGTGTCTTCCACGAACATAATCACCTTCGTTATGAGATAAGGAGGCATTTAAAGTCTTGTCATTCAGTGTTGCTAATGAACCCCCATGCTTGCCCTCCCTAGTTTCTTGTGTCCATAGAAGTGCCGCCCATTACAGAAATAGATCAGCCTGTCAGGGTTTAGGTGGACACAGAGCTGCTGCAGGTTAGTGACCCCAGCGTGCAGCCTCAGCACATTTAACAGTGATAGAGCGAGCTGCAGCTGCCCCACCCCTTAAAGGTACAGCGCACCTCAAAATTAAAATTCACCCTCACGTCATTCCAAACCTGTTACGCACTGGAATATAAAAGGAGAATTTCTGAATCTGAATACAACAATAGTGCATTGTGACTATGTCTGTCAAGCTCCAAAAAGGGACAAAAGAACTCCCAAAAAGCACCACAAAAGCGGTTCATATGCTATATTTCATGGGCTTGCGTGATGTAAAAAGTGACATTTAAATCTCTGGGAAACAATATAAAGGGAAGGTTTGATGTGTGAACTTCCGTACTTGGAAGAAGTTGTCTCGTGAAGCAAGCGGGACAGGTGACTAGCTTAAATTAGGTGCCTTACTCTGCTGTTCCACTGATATATTGTTTGTGCACTGCCAAGAGGGAGCTAGCGGTGTTAAACTGCACATAACAAATTGTTGGACGGGTCTCATAGATGCAGTGTTATTGATGCAGGGTGGGCTGGTTTTAAAAGCGGGAGCTACAGTTAATCATCTGCTGATGGCTACAAGTGGCACGACCCGCTGCAGGCATGCTCACTCACTAAACTGTGCACCGGGACCGCACGCACCAAACATGACTGATCACCCTGGCACAGTCCCGCTATTATATCTCAGGAAATCTTATGGCAAATTAATGGACGTCAAGACAGACCTGCTTCATATTTCCAGTGTTTTCAGTCCCAGTGAGGGGGTTAGATCACCAAACATGAAAAATCGGCTATCATTTTACTCAACCTCGTGACCCATATTTTTTCCTCCGTGGAGCAAAAGGAGATTTTTTTGAATAATGTAACATTGATTATTATTAGATTATTATTATTATTAATCAGAAATTGTGTCTTGGTAACTAATACTGGAACTGAAAAGTACTGGAGTACTGTTATGAACTAAAAATGTAATAATAATAAATAAAACAATTAGAAAATAAATTAGAAAAAGATTAGTATGAAAAAATAAAAGAAAAATCACAAAAGCAAGATTAAATCAAAAATAAATTAAAAACTGATAATAAAATAAAATATAATTGGATTTGATTATATAAATATATAATAACATATCCAATCTTCACATATAGGTTTGGAATGACATGAGGGTGAACATTTATGTATTTATGAAATCATGACAATTTTCATTCCATACACAATATAGCAAATGAGGATATATGAAAGGGTTTGTATCATAGCTCTCAGAGGCAAAAGAAGATGTACTTTTTGGTCTGACTGGTCATGATGATCTCTGTAAGCAGATCTTTCGGTCTTTACACTGAAACACAAAACGCTATAAAATACCAGCACAAGCTGCCGTTTCCATTCCAGCAGACTGAAAGAAGGCTATTATTAACCTGGCCATAACCAACAAAACAAAGATGAATCATTTATGAATCAGAGGACACACAAGGTAAATACCCTTGGCACGAAGTTGCATTCGGAAAAAAAAAATAAGAGAAAAGAAATTAACCGCAGTTGATTGATTCTCAACAGAAAATTAAATTGCATCTAAATCAAACGTTCTAAACCCCTGTGAGTCAAGAGGAAATTAATCTGCCTTTTATGCCTTTAGCAACACTGTATCAGCAAGTATTTCCAGTTCACACTTAAAGGATTTAAAGTGTATATTTGGCTTTCCCCTGTGGTAAAAGAAATTAGGATTGCTGGGCTTTGATCATAATATCACAGAAACAATTCTTCATGAAGGGAAACAGAAAAAAAACTAAGCTACATCATTCAACAACTGAGCAAGAAATACAATAAGTGATCTTATAATTAATGCAGAATATCAAGTGCTAATTATTCAGCGTTATGCAGTGAATGGAATTATAATTCATGTTTCTCTAAACAACAAAGCAGTTCAAAGCCATGCTCTTCAGACTGAGTGATAGCCACCTTCTCCTTCTTTCTCGGAGTTAAGAGGATATTGTTTGGGGGCTTTGAACTAAGACTGGAGTCCCCCGGGGGGACTGAATCAGTCTAGACAGCAGGAGGAGAAGGGAGAGCCGTCCCAGGAGAGCCCAGTTACTGCTTTAAACATCAACACAAAACAGTCTTCAGAAGATGAGATTCTTTGAAACATTCATTATTTCTGTGCCTCTAATTTTCTAATAATTTTGTTGTTTGGACTGTGATCCATTACAAATATTATCAAAAGTGCTTACCAAGGCTGCATTTATTTAAAAATACAGTAAAAATTACAGTAAAATATTATTGCTATTACATTTTCTTCTTTCATTGAAATATATTTTAAAATGTCATTATTTTCTGTGATTGCAAAGCTGAAGTGTCACATGATCCGTCTGAATGTCGAATCCTTATATGCTGATTTTTTTTTTATCATCAATGTTGAAAACAGTTGCAGTTTTTTTGCGGAAACCATCATACATTTTTTGTGCATTCTTTGATATATAAAAGTAAAAAAATAGAAACATTCATATGAAATACAAAACTTTTTTAACATTACAAATGTCTTGCCAGCCACTTAGATCAATTTAATGCATCCTTATTGAATAAAAGTATTTATTTTGCAAAATAAAAAAAAATCTATATATATATATATATATATATATATATATATATATATATATATATATGAAATTAATAGTGTGCACATACAGTAGGTTTGTTTCAAAACTATTTTCCTGGTTTTTAGTGAAGGTACACTAACCTGCCACCACAGGTCCAGAGCCCAGGAGGGTTTGCTTGTACTTGTTCAGGCTTTCATCGTCCTTGTCCAGTTCCTGGATCTCCTGCAGGCTTTTCTGAGCCGGAGGCTGGTAGTTCAGATCTGGCTCATCTTCATCCTCAACCACTGGCACTTCTTTATCTTTGTCAGCCATTATGCCTGAGAAAAAAACAGGGATGAAGTGCATTAGAAATGAAAATAATCTTCATCTGTTGCATCTCCATATGTTTTAGAGAACATTCTCATGCATCTTCACATTCAAATCCATCTCATCATGATTTCACAACACCCTTGGATGAGACAACATTCTTATTAACCAATCAGATTCTAGACTGAGGGCTGTGGTTGTGACTTCAACATTTTCATAATTTCATCAACCATTTCCCTCTCAGTTTAGGTGTAGTCAATGGCTTCTGTTTCTGTTCTTGAATTTTGCCTTTTTAATATTACTTTAAAGCTTTTTGACCGTACTTCTGGAGTGCTTTGGAAAGGGACTTCAGCAGGCTAGTCACGATCCAAGTTAAAATGATCCTGGTAAAAGCAGAAAATGGCCAGATATTGAACTATTAGTGTAAAAATCTAGTGTGAAATCTATGACCTGTTAAACTGCATGGTTTGCGATGTTCTATGTGATTCTTTCATGGTTCTACAGACTCGGATAAAAAACAAGCTGAATGTATTTTCCGTGATCTTTCTACCTCTCACACACTGTTTGGGCCTGAAACACACACCAACTCAGATCCGCTAACACGGTTAAGAGACAACAGATTTGCACATTTATCTCTTTTAATATTCAGAGTCATTTGTTGTTATCCTCGCGTAGCAGAGCAATGCACTGCTAATTTCATTTCTTTTCAGCTCATTTGAGAGATGGTTCCTAGCTAAAAGCCCACAGTCTGATAATATATGTAGCAAAGAGAGCAACTGAATCTTCTGTCCCTGTTTAATTATAATGAGCCAGTCTCATTTTAGCAGATCGCTTTAAAGGATTCATTGCTTTTATTAACTCAGCCACATGTCAGACATTGAAAAACCTGTTTTTATCGTCAGAAGCAACACACTGCGTTTCAGCGTAACAGCTAATAATTACCGGGGACTCGGCACGCAGACAGCTGAGGTATTACTCCTCAGAGAAAAAGAGGAAAATAAAGACCTAGAAAACTGCTCTCCATGCAGAAGGCCAAGAACAGGGACAACAATCTGTCATATGAATTCAGAGATATGAATTGTAATGTCTGCATGACTCCCCTAGAGTGTTTTTACAGAAATATACTGAACAAATGGGGTACAAAAATGGTCCTTAGACTCTTAACCTTCACAAATTATTAATTGCCAACCTCAGGAGGTCAGACTCAATATTATGAGCGTTTTGATTTCAACATAATCTCTTAGTTTTGCAGTTTTTGCCACCTCATCAAGTCTGACATGCGTAAATACAGTTTTAATTCTGGATTTGGACAAGGCGAGGCAAAAACCACCAATTTAAAACTAGCTAGTTTTCACCCTATAGATTAATTTTACTTTGGATTATAGTTTAGCAAGAATATCTTATAGTTCTCGCAACAGAAAATATGGGATTTGTGGCTTTAAAAACAGTCACTGGACCCCCAGTGACAACATCTAAAACATGACATCATTGCTTTCATTAGCCAGGGTGAGAACATGCAGAGCTCCTGGGAGGATGGATGTTTCTGAACACAGATGAGGATGAACAAAGAAGAAAAGACAGAAACACCCCCACCCAGCTTTATATGTTTTATATGTATAGTGTGTCGACTGTGTCTAGGTCAGATCTGCCTCAGCAGCCATGGAAACATGCATACGTCCTCGTTCCCAGTGACTATCAACAGTGATGATGAACCTTCCTTGCATTATGAAAGGAGAACAAAAACCCTAAGTGCTGTATTGTGAAGACAAATGCAATAATGGAAGGACTGAGCTATAAAATCGGATCTGATGGAATCAATAGGGTGTTTCTGAGGGTCACGCTCTAATACGCCATTAGTTTTATAAGAGCGATTTTCACTGATACCATCTCATAAAAATATACCACCATCTCCTTCTGCATTATATAGCGGTAGCTCAAGGACCATGACACTCACATGCTGCTACTGCTGCTGCAGCTCTATATAAAAATGGAAAGCCAATTTCCTCAACAAAAAAGGTAGGGAAATGTGGGAATGGATTCTGTATCTCTACATAAATTGAACCTGTGGAAAAAGCCCACTCGATCCAGGAAGACAATTTGAGGAGGGACAAGTAGGTCAGAGTATGGTTTACGAGGAAGATGCACAATATCCAGGTGCAAAATGCTGTAGAGACATACGGTATACTGGAGCTGCAGAAGACAATGTGAGCCAATTAACCTACTAATTAGTGAGAAACAAACAATCTGAATGTGTACAGAGGAACGTGGTAATGAAGTGTGAGAGGGGAAATTTGGCTATGCATGAACATGTATTAATCAACAGTCGACTCTTGTGCAAAAAGGAAACGCCTGAACTGACTGCAGCGTTGCGACATTTTACTCGAGTGTGGCAATGGTTTGCACACTGGAGTCCTTTGGACCAATATCCTATGCATAATAGGGCTATTAAGTTAATTAGCCCTGTGCAATCATAGGTTAAATATTGCTAAAAAATGCACACCAATTAAATATCTCTAACACACCGAACACACAAATCAAATCCCCCCGAGTTGAGATTCACTACAGGGAGGCCTGGTCACACTGAATAAATGACTGGACTAATCGGGCAATTTAAAGCATATCCACGAGCCAATGCCAAGATTCTCACTGTAAATTACAAGCAAAATGAACTATGTGGTAGAGGGATTGCATTAAAGATGATTATAGATACATTTTCATGGCATTTCAGGGCATGTTTTCAGCATAATAATGTAGCATCCCAAAACTGCAATGTGATACATATTAATATTGCACATTAAAGCAGTAAACATCACTTCTCCTCTCAATGTGCACAAGTTAACAGCTTATCAGTTGCTATTGTTCATAATGTTAAAAAATATATATAATAAATATATATATATCTTATTATAAGAGGAAATTAATTAATATAACCACACATGATTGACAATATTATTATTGAGACAAATTAATGAGACAAAGATATAGAAAATTAATAATGTTACAAATGTTATGGTTTCATGCTCTTAGCACACAAATGAGTAAATAAAAAATAAAGCCTATTTATTTGGCAGCACCTATTTGCAAAGTAGCAATTAGATACTATTTAACCTACACTATGTGAAAATTATTATCGATATATTGCAAAATAATTATAATAATTAATTGCAAATAGCATTAGATTTTATTTGCATTACATAAAAATAGAATTTTCTGTTATGTATACTACTTATTTCAAATATTGACAAGTAGTACATTATAAAACATACACTTACCTCACTCGATACTTTATTTTCAACTTTTTGGTTATTTTCTTCATTTTTATTGAAAATAAATGACTTTCCGATTGTGATATGAGACGTGTAAAGGGAGAACAATGAGTTCAACAAAAGGTCTCGGGGTCGATCGCGTCAAAACGTTTACTCTACGAAGATATTATTTGGCCATCTTTTGTAATGTTGTCTAGCCCAACCATGATGGAGCATTGAATTAGCATACTGTAAATACAATAGCCTCTGCCAACTAGGTATTTATTTTGTTATCCTAACCATGCACGATCATATTTTTAGCATCTAGGATTTTCCCCTCTTGTCCACGATCAGATCAGACCAGCAGCCATTTTTATATTGCAATCCACCAATTGCTCTAAAAAACACTAGCGGCTCCCATTCTCACAGTGGCCACTAGTGAGAGGTCATTTTTATTAGCAAAGAGAAGAATGACAGTAATTACCCTTGCTCAGCTGCGGTTAATAGCAATGATAATACTTTAAAGAATCTGACAAGCTTTTTTTAATTAGCTTTCCCCACCCTCCCGAGATATAATTTCTGAGTGAAATATGTGATGCGCCGCTTCTCGAGCTTCACAGGCAACATGCTTTGATCAGTAGGAGCAGTTAAAGGCCTGGCTACATTGTGATGGATAGCATGCTGGTTTTTGTCTGATGGCGTGCTGCAGGTTTCAGTGCACAGCTAATGAGGTGGAGTGTGAACAAGCAAACAGCCCTGACAAACTGCAGTCTCTCAGACTCAACACACAACAGATGAACACCCAAATATTCTGTGGACTTTCAGCAGATGAATGGAAGGCCCACTGGGGTTTCTGAAGACCATACAAACCTTACTCTTTTAGAGTCACATGAATGTAAGACCCTTGCAAAGGGCAATAAACCCCTCAGGGTTTAAACATGTCACATAAGGACCACAAAAGCACTGTTCACTCACATATGTGTCAAAATACGGCATGTTATAGTAAATATTTTGTGTCTGAATTTATGGTCAGAGTTTGCGCTAAGATGCTCAGTGGCTGGTGTAACTAAATTCCCCCTGTACATTAACACTTTCAGCTGCTCTGCAACCCTCACAATACTCTTTTCAACTTCTCTGAAGCCGTGCAGCTTCTCTGCTAATCAAACTGAGTGACAACATGCAGCCTCTCTGCTAACTGAGAGCAAAGTCGAGACTGATGCATATCTGTAAACCCTGCTCTTGTAAGTCAGAAACAAACACAAACCACAGCAGGCCAGAAATCTGCACAATTCTTCACAGACAATACAATATATAATTAATTTATTTCTTTTTTTTCTGATAAACATTTAGCAATTTGAAATGCAATTTTTTAAAATAAGCTTCAGGTTTGCTGAGCCTGTTTGTAGGCGCTGCACATTTTGACGGTAAAGATATTTTTATTTTATTTTTTGACAACAGATTCATAAACTATTCTCAACATATAATGTAGATAATTACAAATACTCAAAAAAGAAATTATTAAAAAGAGTAGTAGTCCATGTATAAGTTGGGGACTAAGTGACATGTAAATTCTCTCAGGGTTGTTAATCTGATAGCAGCTGTAATGTGAGAAACCAGCTGAACACCTGACACATGAAGGGAAGGGAAATGATGCATGTGATCTTCCTCATTCATATGGCCTTTCTCTACAGGGTGCACAAACACGTCAGCTTTATGAAATCTCTGTTTCTCCTCCATGCAATCTAATTGATCTACTCTTTTAAACATGTGTCAGGTCTCTTCCATCACAGCGCAGCAGCAGCTGAGGCTCACTGAGTTGTGATGCTGCTCTGCCGGGCCACAGGGGTCTTAAACGTGTCAGCACCTGCAGTCCAGCAGAGATCGAGCTGAGAAACCCGTGCACCGGTCAGACCCTTGGAGCCTGGTTTTCTAAACACCACTGACTCGACTGGGATCACCCCACTGCACACTACTCTGCCACACAAATCCAGTTCGGTTTTCAAATCCTATCTTGAAGACTGAATTATCTTCACGGAATATATACACCGTGTATACAGTGTTGTCAATATCCAAAGTATCAATATGAAGGTGTGGTCACATTTGCCATTGACTGGCAAAATTTCAAAAGCAAAATCCAGTAATTACAAAAGAAATGCACACTATCAGGAGATTTGTATGAGGGCGAAAAAAGTTCATCACACAGATTTATTTCAAGTTGATTGGGCTTACCATGCTGACCAACAGAAATCTTCTTGGTTTGAAAGTGACTTCTGTGTGAGCAGTGCACAATGCATCTTTACACTATTGACAATAGATAATGGAGCATTTTTGCATGTTAATTTTGCTTGATCAGACTGAATTTGACATGAAATCAGGTTTGTACTCTTTGGATTTCATGTTTTGTTTTGCTACTCAAACTACAAAAAAGTGAACAGATTTGAGTAGGATACAAGAGATCTAGGTTTTGTCAACAGTCTTGTGACAATTCATAACTATTTTACATTTTGCTAAACTGTAATTCAAATGAATTATCATCATCATCATCATCATCTAATTTGTACAATTTTATTCAACCTTCCACACTAAGGTTAGATCTAGGTGTAGATTCATGCTTCAGTTTATTAATTTGTTTTTACTAAAAATCACACATTTTCATAAGAATTACGAATTCCTATGAAATTCAAACTTTATAAAACATTTTTTCGTCTTGTGAATCGGGTTGCGATTAGTTGGTTAGCATGAATCAATTAACCCCTGTTGGAAGATGTTTTAACTACACCATTCGGTTGCAAAAAATGTCCAAAATATTTAATTATAGTATTGTATAAAACAAAAACAGGGGAAACTTATTTTTTCTTTATGGGTGCTTTAAAGAGTTAAACTGATTTCATATGTATATATTTCCCTGTCCATACAACAGTTAGTCAGGTAATTTGCTCAAAACACCAGCAAAACTGAACAACAAGAAGTCCTGCGTCATCCAAGCAACTGCCATTGAGATTAATGGGAATGCTTACAGAGAACCCACACTCTATAGGAATCTCAGATAGCAAAAGCACACATATGCACATTTACTCTTCACTTTACACATAAATACAGGTGTTCATTTGTCACACATCATTACTTCCTAGATATCAAAGTGAAATGGAGACACTAAGAGAGTGGAAGACACTGCTAAAGAGGTAAATTGGGATTGAGAAACACTGGATTGGTGTCAGTAAGAAGAAGCTCTGCGGAGTGAAGCCCTGAATCAACAACATCTGTGACATGTAATTACAAGCAACATGATGATCACACACACAAAGTAATGTTGTGAGTGCAACAACAGATTGATCAATACATATCGATCGATCCACCTTTGCTTGTTTTAACTGCAATCACATGCCAACAATAAAAATGTCTACAACCACAGGGGAAGTCATCACATGAAATGATCACATGAAATGATCACATATATGACTTTCTACTTGATTTTGAAGCTCTATCTCAATTGTAAATAGGCTTTATGATACATTGCAACTAATAAATACCATACATAATAGGCTTCCAACTACTTTAGCTAAAGGTTTAGAAATGGTCTATTAAACTGGCAGATCATCGGAGGTCTTTTTGTGGAGTTTAAAGAGCATTCCAAATGCACACCTTCAAGTTGGTTTTAATATGTTTAGTTATTTTTTTTGTTTATAATTGCACTTTTCAAAATGTTTCTCGCATAATAGATGACGTAAATGCATCCTCACCTCTGTAGCAAACTGTTAACCACAGCAGTTCAAGGAACTGTCCACCAAATTCACAAACATCCAAGCCCAACATTGTGAGTAAGCTCTTTTCAACAAGCTTTCCCAAAAACAATTACTCCCAAAAAATTACAGAAAGCACACCTCCTGGGGTACAGACAAAAATGTGTCTAAAACACATTCAAAAAAAGATTTCACAGCAGCATCCCTCCTACCACCACAAAAAAAAACCAAGATACAGAATCACTGGGTGTGGGTTGGCTAGATAGAGAGCGAGAGAGCGAGAGAGAAGGAGGAGAGAGGAGAGAGAGAGGGAGACAGAACGTGAGAGATGGAGAAAGAAAGTAAGGGAGTGAACAAATGCACAAGCGATCTGAGTGTAATCCGTGCTGGAAGAAGAGCCGTGGCTGAAGTGTTGGCAGTAATGTGGGAACAGTATTCCGGTCTACAGACGCTATTGATTCCACCGGCATGAGAAGCAAACCCTCCTCCTCAGTTCAGCACGCCTCCCAACCCCATCACTCATTAGACAGGAGACTGCGATGATCTCATCCTCTTCCTCACACACATGCACAGAAACACACACACACACACGGTTCCTTTACCCCTCTGTTTCCTTTATTCCCTCTTCTGTTTCTCTGTCTTCACATTCCAGCTCTCTGGAGACACTTATTATTCCTACCATCCCCCGTTTTATATCAACTATCATATTGTTTACCCTTTTATCTCTGCTTCTCTCTCTCTCTCTCTCTCTAGCTCTTTCCTTCTGGGGCAACATGCTGGGCGGACTGTCTTTTTCTCCTCTAGTCGAAGAGGACTTTCTATCAGTTTGCAGTTCTCCAGCACATCTCTCTCAGGGGTCATCAAGCTGTCAGAGGAACCTGTCGGAGGTTACACTGGGCGTGCCGCTGCATTTCATGCAGCCTTGATGCTCTGCCATTGGTAGCGTCCTGCTGAGTGGTGCTGCATTGCCAAACCCTTTTTTGAGATACTTGTGAGGAGAGAGTTTCTCTGCATGTCTGGTGCAAAGATAGGGAGCAAAAAGCAGATGATCTGATGTGTCAACTTTGTAAAGACACAACAGATTGCATCGGAGATGGCATGTATATTTTTGTATAATGAAGTAATGAGCCATGAAGGCAGTGTGTTACGGTGATTTTTCTAAGCGAAAAGGTTGTTTTTAGGGATGACGCTATTTGAAACACTCTTAACTATTGTAAAATCACTGTAGATAACAGTTAGGTGTGGGCTTATTATTGAACTCAGAACACAGCAATTTGATAAATGACAACAAGGTTAAAAAAAAAGTTTGATTTAAGGACCATTTACATCATGGACAATACCTATAAACGTAAATAATTATAAAGTTAATAATCGTTCTAATTCTCTGAGAATTAGGAAGTCTACACCACTACTACAATGATAACGAAACGCAGTTGGAATCAATTTAAAACATTCTTTTTTTTTTTATCTGATGAACAATAAAAACTTTGACAACCAATCAGAATCCACACAAATGACCCTTCGCAAAGACCCACCCCTTTTAGTTATGGTTTTGTCCGAAAAGCCCTGCTGCTTTCACAAAACACATCATATTCCCACACAGTGAAAATGCATCGCGAAGCGAAAGGGAAACTAACAATGCGCTAACAGACAAGACAGAGCGGATATGAAACAAAGTCTCAGCTATCAAATGTTGAATTTTTTTTTAGGAAATTCAAATAATAAATAACCATTTTGTGGCTCTTTAATGAGTTGCTACAGATCACTGTAGCACCTCCGTTCAAACGGCAGGACAACCGATCATCTCTTCCTTTTTACTGGTTTTAGCATGAAATAAACATGAATGTCAACACATATTATTTTTCTACTCTCCTCTCTGATTTGTTTGTCGGACAAAATGCCGGATTCTGCATTGTTATTGGTCTGATCGCCTGCCAATCAAGCTCCCTGCGAAGGGTCAATTAAATAAATCAAGCATTTAATGCTTCAGACAACAAAACTGAAGCATGCACTTATAATAAACTGAACATTACATAATAGTGCTGGGCGATATACCGGTTCAAACTATGAAGGTTTGAATTATGCACACGGAATGAATTTTAAAAAAGGCATACCAGCACAAGTGGCTAAGCAATGTAGACAGCTTAGTGAATTGAGAGGAGATCCGTGTTAACTGCAGACACTTCTGACTAATGGTTAGAGAACTATTAATAACACATAACTAATTCTTTAACTGGGCAAAGAAACTAACTGTAAACGGCTGCAAAGACAAAAAAATACTGTAGCAAGCAGAGCTAACTCATTTCACCAATGTGTGAAATATTGAAAGAAATACTAAATTGGGGTGGGGGTTTATATGAATGTATCTCTGAGGGAAACTGACTGTATTCAGAAATGTTTAGACGGCATTTTCACAGTGCTGCTTCGTTTACAGCAGTATCCAAGGAAATGTTTTATTGCTGCTGTTCCATAAGCGCCACCTGCTGTCTGAGAGTTAATTTGCATTTTCTTTCAGCCCGTCTGCTGTTTCTGTTGATGCAGAAATGTTTTATTTAGCATAATTTCTCAAAGCTAAGGTCAGACCATTCAGTTTTTGCTTTAAATTTCGAAATTATACAATCTAATTTACATTAAAAACTAATCATACTATACTGAACCATATTAGTTTGGCTTGTGACTAAACCGCAGTGGTTCTGCAACTTTTGCATGCAGTCTGATTCGTATAAAGGCAGAGTCAGGGTCACACCATAATAAACCGTAAAACCAGATAAAACAAACAAAAAAAAACACATTTGTGATAATTTTTGGTTAACCCACCCAGCACTATTACAATGCATTGATGTTGATGCTAATACATTTATTGAACAGTTATCAGTCTTTGTGTGAAAAAGCCATTAAATAAAAAAATTATTTTATTTGTCACAGACAACTGCAGTGTGGTGCAATGATATTTAATGTACGGCTATTATTATGACAAAACCACTCTTTATAAATTGTGGCTCATCCAGTCATTTTATGAATTACATGTACTTATAAAAATCTAAATGTTCAGAAGTTAATTTTTCATTTTTGTGCACGAAAACCAGACATGTGCAGATTGACATGTCTGATGAAAGGGGACGAAAGACTGAAATGCCAAGCATTCTATAACATTCAAGCCCCAATAATTATTTACAAATTCCTGAATTTGAGTTTAATGATGTGAAAACCTCCTTTAGTACTCCCAAAAACAGTCCTTAAAATTAAATGAATTAAGAATAAATATTGTGTTCATTCTAAAATGTCTTACTCTTAACTGAAAACTTAAGTATTTTTTTTTTAAGCAGAATGTGTGAATTATTTCTCAACTGAGCATAAGCCTCTGTTTGCTCTCAATTTAAACTGATTTAAATTAGATATTAAGGAGACTTCAACTGTGGTTATTCTTTCCAATTGTTTAGGGTTCCCACTGAGGTCCGCTAGCACAGTATGGGAGTTGAGTTCAGACTGATTTGACAGTTGTTCACATCAAGCCGATCCGAAAAGGAATTTGACAGCTTCCCTAACAGATCTATCAAACTCTCTAAGCTCAGAGCACCAGTCTGCTGCTAGTGGAGCAGCCTGTGATTTTTAACACTGCCCCTGTCAGCACATCAAAACAACTTGCCTTAACTTACTAGGAGAAAAAAAAAAAAAAAATCTAAACCGACTAACCATTAAGTCATGCATGCACACTCTTGACAAAATAAGGTCTCTTTAAGATCTGCAAGACTGGAAACTGTTGCATAAACAGGAAGTAAAATGAGTAGGCCTCTCATTTCAACACAATTGGTGCAGATCAGTGGCACACAAATTGTCTGAATGTGCTCACAAATTGGGTCTGAAAGTCAAATAAATTTAAACACAGAAGCAGTTTGGCATAGTCCAGAACAGTTCTTCTTGAGGCTTGTTCTGAAACCGGCAGCTCTGTTCCACTCAGGAAGTTCTGCGCAAGGCTAGGCCTGAACTACAAATGCCTCGAGAAGGAAGTGAAAAGGGCTCTTTTGATCAATAGACAGAGGTCTTGTTTATTGAGGTCTGCCAGTTAATACACACAGCCTCCCTTTTACGGACCTCTCAGACATTGTGATATTTTTGGCTGCGTTGGCTGTGTTGGGGACTGCAGAAACTCTTGTTTATTTGTGTGGAAAACAGGGTTAGCTCTTCAGATAGAAAGAAAAGTACAAAAAAAAAAAAATAGTTTACTATGAAAATAATTTCCACGCTAGCTTTTATAGGCTATTTATCAACTTGGTGATGCATCATGACGTAGGTCATCTACTGCACTCATCAATATGAGGCTTAAAAGCACTGCGGGAATTTTCCAATCATTTTACAGCCCCCTAAACCATGTCGATGCAAAATGAGCTTTCAGGAAAAAAAGCATGTCATACCCAAATTCTCTCAAGGCTGCAATAAAATAAGCAATAGACTTTCTCAAGCTGATGAAAGCATACCAGTTTGGCTATAAAAACATGAACAACACCATCATATAAAGCACTGGTTTTGTGCGTATGTGTAAAAGATTGATTTTTGGAAGGACACTGTGAGACAGTTAGTGCTACTGAACAATAAGTCAAATGATTGAATGAGAGAGGGCAAGAGTGAAACACCATCACTTTAAATCAAGTAAAAAATACCCAATAGTCAAATGCCAAAAGAGATATTTATGACTATTTAAATGCAATGAAAGAGGGCAAATATTGTAATTATTTAAAAATAATGATAATAATAATAATAATAATAATCCACATTCTGGAATAGTTTATTGTTGTGGGTCATTTAACTCTTTCAGCACTTAAATAGTTCAGAATATTGGCCACAAGCTATTCAAATATGTTTCATGTCCACGCAGCACAAAAAGTAGGATAATGTTCAGCCAATTGGTCGTAATAAAAAAAAAAGGTCTGTACATTATCCCTTAAATAGCAAATATACAAGTATGTTGAATTGCTCATTCTGTTCAATTTGATAACCATTACTTATTTGTACTTATAGTATTTAAAGTGATAAAGGATGCCAGTAAGGTGTCTGTGGTGTCACAGGAGCCAGTCAGAACAGGATCTTGGTCTTGCATGAAAAGAGGATGTGGTTGCATACGACTTTACCAAAAAAGTACATTGAACATGAGAGGATGGGGCTAATTCTGTCTTTTAGCCAGTGAGTTAATTAATTAACTTAATTATCGTCAAAGCCATATATATAATTATCTTCAAAGCCATATATATTCTTTTTCTTTTCTTTTTTATGAAATGAAATCTTAAGAATAAATCTGAGAAATCTGCAAGTTACTCCAAACCTCCTTGTTAAGTGATACCATTTCAGAATTAATCAGAAAATTAAAACCATAAACGCAAAGATCCTTACATTCTAAAAACCACTGCGTTACAGTTTAATCAGCGTGCATTTTTGTACCGTTTCCATCTTTGCATCACTTCTCTGCAGCGAAACGAGATGTTTCTAGCATTGCAAACAAAGTTAGAGAGTTACTGAAGTGATAGAGTAAAAGTGTCTTACCGCCTAGTCTCGTCTTGTAGCACTGTGGATGCGGATGTTCAAGAGTGATCTCAGATCATGTGTGTACCAGGAAATCGAGTTTACCAATCACAACTCAACACACACACACACACACAGCTGCTCTGACAAACGCCAGATAAGGGTACTTAAAATTGTTTTACGGTTTTGTAAATATCGCCATTTATGTTTGCTACTTGCAAATGAATGTCACATTTTTATATAATAGTAAAATGATGTATAAGAAAAATATAATGGTTCAAGTATCACAGGACAGGTTTGAGTAAGTTTGACAGAGATCTCTGTTGTTGCTGCACGTGTGCTGCAAAGCAAACAACTGCAACGTTAGCATCGTCAGTCTGATTTTATCAAACACATTTATCAAACTTTTCTGTACGACCATGTGTCGAATCACTCGTATCAGGATATTAATGCCTGGCTGCGTAGAAGCTCTTATGATAACGAAGAAAGCCCGAGCAGTGTCTGTCGGTGCTTTCTCAGCAGATATCTGCACTACTATCTATGAGCTCCTAAACATATGCCTTCTGCAACAAACTCATCTGCTAAAACATATGACACGATCTTTGTCCCAACAAGTCTGTAAATTCCTCGAAGTGCTTTTCGACGTTAAATGCCTGCTGCAGTGCAACCACCGGCAATTTTACGTCGAAATTTGAATGTTCAAATTTTAAATGTTCCTTAAATGCAATTTTATATTTTAAAAAAAATAAGAAATATCTTAATATAACCCAAATATAGCCTATCTACACTGTTTATAAATGTGAAGTTATAAATTGTTCATTTAAATGATGCTAAACATTTGGCCTATATATTTTAGACCCTCTTGTAGCTGATGTTGTCAAGCATATTAAATCTGGACAAAATTGGTCAGTTGTTGTATCGGATTTTGTTTGAGTAATAGGCCTATACCTCATAGTAGTAGGCTACTCATCATTTGTTTTTGTTTGTATGGTAATAATGTTCATTTTTACGCTCTCTTTACATAAGTTGATTAGATAGATAGATAGATTTGTTTCCTGTTATTGCTGGAGTTGTACTACAGTAGAGCAAGGCTGAAGGGAGATGAGGAATGCTGAAGAGTAGCCTACTTTGGCCCCAGGCCACAGCTTTTATCTCTCAGCCATACCTGTTTTTTTTTTCTCCAGAAAAGAATATGCCACACCAGTTCTCAGTCTTTTTAATTCCAAGGCCCCCCATTGTCCAAGACGATATTCAAAGCCCATCTGCACAATCCAGCTATGTTGCAGTGGTCAAAATTGTCAGAGTGAGACCTCAGATGTGTAGTTTCACCCGAGTGAGAAATATGTTGTCAGTTTACATGTTGTAGATCTTGCATTTATTAACAGTTTGAAGCATTTTAATTAAGTTTGATTTAATATATAAGTAGTCCTGTGAATTAGCTGAGGAGCCTGGTTGAGAATTACTGTGCTTTACTGAGGATCAGACTAGTTTAGTGTCAGCTTTTATTAGGAATCTTACTACCCCCTCCTGTTTAAAAGTTGAATTACATTTTCACCACCCCGCTCTTAAGTGTTTGATGTGTGTTTGCATTATTTGAACTAAAAAAAAAAAAAAAGCTTGTATTGCCATCCAGGGTTGGTCTATTGTCATTATCAAAGTTGTTGACTGCTTGGATGCTTGCGAATGCAATTTTTGTCATGAATGAAGCATATGTTCTATCTTATCCATGACAGACTCTCCAGGTGTACTGCTGTGAGCTGACCATTCACAAAGATTTCTTAATGAAGGCCAGTTTGCATTTTCAGAATCCAATGAGTGTTCTTGTCCTTTTGCCTGAGTTAACCCGCAGCAGACTGCTGCTACGTCACTGCGCCAATCTGTCAGGCTTTGCTGTTGACCCATTGACGCAAACACAGGCCAGTCTGAGCGTATTGAACTGGCTTTCCTTAACTGCAAGAAGAGAGACTGATGTTGAACGAGAAATTGTTGAGTCTGCAAGATAGGATACAAAAATCTGATACAGACAGTGTACTGGGATGAGCTCTGGAAATAGCTGTGAGAGTCTCAGCGACTCGCCTATAAGCCTGATAAGAGTGGTGGGACCAACAACACCCAGAAGAGGACCACATACATTCAAACTGAGAATCACAAGGCAATTCAAAAGCAAACCTCCCAAGAAGGGAGTCAAAGAGTGAGTAGATGGCATTGAAATCTGCTTGATATATACATTTAAAAAAAAAGTAAAGGAATTTTTTTGGTTTCATTAAGAACCTTCATCCATGGAGTCTTTCCCTTTCATAAAATATTCTTTATAGTGGTTCTTCACACTAAGAGAAAAATTGTTCTTTTAAGAACTGTTCACTGAAAGGTTCTTTGGAGAACCAAAATGGTTATTCTGTTGAGGAGCCATTTTTTAAAAGAGTGTATTAGGAATGAACCTTTTTTCTTCTTTAATTAGATTTGGAGATGAGATCCCAGGAATGGATGGTCTTAGGACTGGTGAGAACAACTCTTGGAACATTGCTTATGTAGTGATTTAATTACTGTGTTTTGTTATATGCTAAAGCCACTACTCTTGCAAACTGATTTTCCTCATTGTCTGGCTCACTGCCGTGCTTCATCTGCCAACTTCTTTCATGCACAGACATTACCGTGGTGTGTCCGTGGGAAGCCTTTAGCCATCTGGAGTTGCACGAGCTCGCCCAGTATGGTATTATTTGAACTGGACTACAGGAAGATGCGTCACCTGGATTTGTTTAGTGGACTAGACTAGTTCCACCTCTGGACCTGCAAATGGACACTTGCACCATTGCCTTGAAACAGTCACCAGCCTATGAATGCACAATACATAATGTAGTGACTTAGGATTATTAAGGTTTATAGGATGATATAAAGCTGTGGAATGTGGAGCAATATGGAATTTGATTCCTGTCTGTTTGTGTTCTTTTCTACAGAGCATAACCAAAATACTTATTTTCAATATCTATGAACTTTTTGTTTGTGCTGACACATCTGTTGTATTATTTCTTGGAAGTTCTTCTGCTGTTAGCAAATGTGGCTTCGTTGAAATAGACATTTATCTGTGTTGTTGTATATTTATATATATATATATATATATATATATATATATATATATATATATATATATATATATATATATATATATATATATATATATATACAGGTCCTTCTCAAAAAATTTGCATATTGTGATAAAGTTCATTATTTTCCATGATGTAATGATAAAAATTAAACTTTCATATATTTTAGATTCATTGCACACCAACTGAAATATTTCAGGTCTTTTATTGTTTTAATACTGATGATTTTGGCATACAGCTCATGAAAACCCAAAATTCCTATCTCAAAAAATTAACATATCATGAAAAGGTTCTCTAAAGGAGCTATTAACCTAATCATCTGAATCAACTAATTAACTCTAAACACCTGCAAAAGATTCCTTAGGCTTTTAAAAATTCCCAGCCTGGTTCATTACTCAAAGCCGCAATCATGGGTAAGACTGCTGACCAGAAGGCCATCATTGACACCCTCAAGCGAGAGGGTAAGACACAGAAATAAACTTCTGAACGTAAAGCAAATTTTGCATGTCATTCAGAAATCAAGGTGCCAGAGTCTGGAGGAAGACTGGGGAGAAGGAAATGCCAAAATGCCTGAAGTCCAGTGTCAAGTACCCACAGTCAGTGATGGTCTGGGGTGCCATGTCAGCTGCTGGTGTTGGTCCTTTGTGTTTTATCAAGGGCAGGGTCAATGCAGCTAGCTATCAGGAGATTTTGGAGCACTTCATGCTTTCATCTGTTGAAAAGCTTTATGGAGATGAAGATTGTTTTTCAGCACGACCTGGCACCTGCTCACAGTGCCAAAACCACTAGTAAATGGTTTGCTGACCATAGTATTACTGTGCTCAATTGGCCTGCCAACTCTCCTGACCTGAACCCCATAGAGAATCTGTGGGATATTGTGAAGAGAAAGTTGAGAGACGCAAGACCCAACACTCTGGATGAGCTAAAGGCCGCTATCGAAGCATCCTGGGCCTCCATAACATCGCAGAAGACGTTTACTGACAGCAGGGTCTGACAGTGAGGCCCATTTTCAGCCCCAAAACACCCCACAACCAGACTTGTTGTTTCAAAAAGAAAACAGATAAACAGCAACCACAATTATGAGCTGAAGAGTACACCACATACAAATTAAAAAGTCAGTTAATCGAAATGATGAATACCAGACGATAGTATTGATTATGCTCTTCTATGAAATATTACACCACTGTATAAAACATTTGACTGTCTTTTTTATCCTAATCTAAGATACTTAATAGGTATAAAATAAAGACTATAAAATAAAAACAGATAAAATACAGTACTGGCACAGTCACCGAATGCTCCAGATCAGCTGATGCCAGACAGATGTATTTTGGCACCGATCGATTTGAGAGGATTAAGAAAAGGAGTTTTGAGACTTGCTCTAAATGCATTAGGACACACTGAT
Organism: Carassius auratus; assembly: GCF_003368295.1. Classification (NCBI taxonomy): domain Eukaryota; kingdom Metazoa; phylum Chordata; class Actinopteri; order Cypriniformes; family Cyprinidae; genus Carassius; species Carassius auratus. Next base: position 15,793,189 of record NC_039270.1, on the reverse strand, counting down.
CTTAACCCTCAGGCTCCTGCACTGCAGATGGACATATTTAATGCTCTACGCTCAGTTATTTATTTAGTTAGTAATAGAGCAAGATCAAAAAAAAAAAAAAAAAAAGTATTTAGATGATTACGGTTTATACTGTTTAATTTCTTGGCAGTCTCTGTTGAGGTATAGTACACAGAGGCTGATCGTTCAAGATATGTCTCACTGCATGGATAAAACATGTTTAGCTGTGTTGATTATAATAAACAGGGTGGATCATCATGGGATTCATACTTGAAAACTTCCGTGAGATCGTTGTAGCATTAGTCATAGAATTCCATGTTCACACCTAACACCATTTTTTTTTCAGGTAGCTCACAAGAATGTACCATTGTTGTATACAAATTAACTTGAAAAGGTAACGTACATCTTAGTCATGTAGTGTTGTTGCCTTGGCAAACTGAAATGTGGGCTAGGTTTCCTGAAGCACTTAACAGAACGTCAGACACATAATATACACATATGTTAAGTGAAAACATGTATAGCCAAAGCCTTAGCCTGCTCATAAATTCATCTACTGAAACAAAATCTGTGACTTATAATCCACGTTAACTAGCTTTGAAGCCATCTTTTTGATAGTAGACTCAAAAAGGTTGACAATGAACTATTAACAGATACACAGAACCAGAGATATTGTCATTTCTTGAACTAAACACAGATGTTGATCCAAATCAGTCATGATCCTCTGAGAGTCACACAAGAGGCCAGAGGAACTCATTCGTAGATATTCATAGCTTTATTAGTTCACAAAGTTGTTCAAAATTGTTATAAAACTCTCCTTTTTTTACTTCAAATCAACAATAATATGAAAGGTTGAGTTCAGCATAGAGAAATATCATTAATCAATAAAAACAAATAATGTTGGCTTTAAACAATGAATCATAGAGTCTACAAGTCAAACTTTATATCACACAAACAAAACAGGAAGTCGTGTTTATTTATACGCTTCATCCGATGTTCAGTTAAATAATGTTTGTTGCAATCACCGCCTGGCAATTATTTTAGCATAATCATCTTTGACTGCTCAATACTGTGATTTTTATGTTCATTTTAAAGTATAGATTTTCACAGAAAACAAATGCAGCTCGAAGCAGAAAATTCACATTGTGTAGACACGAACTGCCCTCACGAAATGTACTCCATAAAACCTCTATCTGTAGTTTTAAACTCGTACCAAAACTTGCCAGAGCCAAGAGGCTTGTGAAAAATAGGATTTATGCATTTAATTTTAGGGCCCGATCCACCCTAACAGATTTAATACCAACTCAATAGATAAAACAGCACTAGGTAAACAAAAACGTAATGAACCATATTTGCATATCTGTAACACTATAATATGTAGTAGTGCACATCACCAACAGGTTTCTTGTCAAGAAGTACCTATTTTGTTCCATATCAGGAAACTTGCTTGAATTGTCCTGCATATTTATAATGAATAGCTTACTTCGAGCTAAAAACACTAGATCTGTTAAGCATACGCAAGAGAGTATTCAAAACCACAGCCTTGCTGAAAACGAAAAATAAAAAATGCATACTGACACACTGTTATGTCAATATACATTATGATTGCCATGACACATCTGTAATGATAACTAGCCATGATAAACATGTCAGGTGACACAAATTGGTGCTTTTGGAGAGATAGCATAAAGTGAGGGCTCCCGAAAAGCTCATCTAGTCTAAAATATTATAATTGTAATAAATAAACAGTCTCGTTGTGCAAAACTAACATAATGTGCTCATCCGCTGTATTTCTACAGACAAAAACAAACGCATAGCTAACTGTGTGATAACGGAGCAAAAATGTATTTTTCAAATAATCAAGCCCTTAAAATACTGAACTTCAGACGAACGGTCAATGTTGCAGTGTTGTTTGTGTTTGGGATCTTTGACATGAGGGACTCTGACCAGCCCCTGAGTTTTTAAGGTCCAGTGCTGGTGCTCTGGTCCGGGGTGTACAAGACGACCGATCACGTCTGAGCCAGCTGAAGCTCCTCCAGACCATCTTTACCCAAATGATAGCGGGCTAGATCCTTCCTGGTCACCAGTCCCACAACCTTCACATCCAAAGCACAGGGAATCAGAAACTCATAACATTACTGTGGATGAATGACAATAAGCTGTTGATTATTTTGATGTTATTGCAGATAGCCGGTAAATAAACTGGTCAATGTACAAATTTTATATTATTTCCTCTATAATATTATTTTTCCTCTATATAAAGAAATTATAAAAATAAATAATAAAGATTATTTTTATAGCACTTTTCATAAGTAAAAGCTCAAGTGCAATACAGCAGGCATAAAAAAAATAAAAGCACAACACTGACAATGTGATTTCACACCGTATCAATATCAATACATATTTAAATCAATATACTCAAAAGCAACTTTAAAAAGATATGTCTTGACTTGCCGTAAAGAGATATTAATGCTTGAAGCCTGTCTAACTTTAATAGATAGACAATTCTATTTTTAGTAAAATAAAAAAAAAATCATTGAATCAATATAAGTAATCACATTGTAAACAGGTAAATAAATACAAATACTGTACGTATATTTAGCAATGCCACCATTAAATGTGCTGTATATTAAAAAAAATATTCTAAAGATTTGACAGTTTTATTAATTCAACTATTAGTTTATATATATATATACACATATATATACATATATACACATACATACACACACATACGTACATATATATATATATATATACACACACACACACACACACACACACATATATATATATATATATATATATACACACACATATATATACATACACACATTTTAAGTGTAAGATAACAGAAAACTAATCTAAATCTAAAACTCGAGAAAGTGGACATGCAAAATTAAATATCACATACTGATCAACAAAGATAAAAGAAAGACTATTATCGGCCTGTAACAATTAATAATACTAGTACAGTGCTACTATTTTGTGCATCTCTAAAGATGAACTGCAAGTTAGAGGTAGGAACTGAACCAGAATAAAACACTTACCCTGTTTTCATCATCAACCACCACCAGGTGTCTCAGTCCTAGCGCCCGAAACAATTTAAACACGCGGGGGAGCGAAGTCTCCTGAAAACAAATATCAATGACTAAACAGTTATTACTGCAGATGACTAACGCACATGACAACTGAAATACACTTCCTGATGCCATTTTCACAGTTCATCAGTAAATGTCATGTGAGGATTGAGTTATTTCAGCCGGGTGTGACCGTGGCGTTCTGCACTGCATCATAACTCAAGGTATGAAAGCTCAAACCTGGAGAGCTTCCAGTATCCGTATCAATTTATTTTACTTCCTATTCCATTGTTATGGCATTATTTATATCACATAAACTTTCCCAAATGGCATGTAAATACACAAATACCATCAGCGGGTGACTGCTGGCCAGAATATGCTAGCATGTAAATGAACTGACCTGCGGCACAGTGTATGGGGTCGGGTTCATGAACTCGGTGAGGTCCATCATGCACTCCCTCTCGTCCTGAGAGACGTGGATGGACTGGATCGGGGGGAACCGCGGATATGCATCTCTGAAGTCCTTCAGCTGTAGCTTCCTTTGGCTGAGACGTGAAGACGCCCTTTCCACAAACACCTGAGACACAGACAGAGGGCCGAACTTAGAAAGTGTTGTAGTAACAAAGATTAAAGTCCAACCGAAGACTCATAATTGAGTTTTTCAGACCTTGTGTTTGAGAAGAACAATGAGCTGAGAGCGAAGAATAAGTCCACAGATTTTTCCTGGCTGTGAAAAGAAGACAAGCAAGTGTAGTTTTCATTCAAATTGAAAAACAATACTAGCAGGAATGACAGGATCAGAGGCCACGTCACCTCGTCGTTCTCAGTAGTGTGGACCACCACTGGGAAGCCGTTGTGATTGGTGGATGTGTTGCTGAGAACGTCTACAATTCTCCCCACTCTCTCCACTCGGTTGAAGCAGGTGACCTGAGAGCTCATGACCTCTCTGTGGTGAAAACATCAACACACAAATGACTTCTTGATACTTCACCAGGGTTTTTTTTTTTAGAATGATTTAACATTGTGAAACATTTACATTGTGTAATTTTATATGTGCTTTTTTTTCTATTTATAAAAATGTACATCACTCGTTAAACAATGCTTAACATGTTTATTTCAGTTTTAGTTATTGTATTGCAACTATTTCACTTAACTTGTATAATTTCAGTTAGATGCCGAGGCAACAATCATAATTCTCCTTCAATTTATCATTTAGTTTTTTTATGTTTTTTGTCTAATATTACATTTTATTTTATTTCAGTTAATGAAAAGAATTTTAATAATAATTGTAGTTTTGGTGAACTACAACAATTTTGCACTACACTATTGGTTGACGAATATATTTCTGCTTTGCTGATAGAAGCTGGAATCGGGACTTTTATTTTGGCAGTGCTGAGAATGCCTGTGCTCAGACTCACAGAAGCACACGTTCTCAATCTTCATAACTTTATGGTCTTCATCGGTTCGGTCAAATAATTGAAAGGTAAATACTATAATACTTTTTACATATACTGTCAACATTCAGTAAACGCACACAAAAGTCTATGAATATTTAATAAATATATAATGCCACATATTTTTGCAAACTTTGGCAAATCCTATAACAGGATTGCAGAATCAACAAGGTCCTATTTAAGGAATAAATCTGTTCATTTTACAGATGTTTTTTTATTTTAGCAAATTTTCGAAAATGTAAAAAAAAAAAATGCATGTTTTATCTAGTAACTTATAACATGATAAAAAAATCAAGAATCATGCCTGAATATCAGCCTGAGCCATCAGAGAATCTTTATTGGTCAACCACAACACTACGCCTAAAAACCTGAAATTCAGGTTTATTTAATTTATTATAAAACAACTGATATTAATTTTGTTCTCTCACCTGAGACAGGAGTTATGATTACGTGTAATGTTAGATGGTTGTGTGAATTACCTGGCAGCTCAGACTGAGAGTCATATGACATGTAATGCTGGAGGGTGTGGTTACCTGGCTGTCAGCCAATGAGAAGTAGGAGGAGCATCCCAATGGAGGAAAGGAACACTCTGCAGCTTAATATGGATGTCATACAGGCCCTATAAACAACAAAAACCAGTCAGACAAATGCACACATGTGCTTCATGCTCTAATAACACAATTGACATGCATGCATGACTAATGCTTCACAACACCCTTAAAAAAAAACAGAGCGAAAACAAAAAATCTGTGATTTGGAAAAACATGTCAGGAGCTCTACAAGAGACAAAGATAGCCATGTCAGGTATTCTGCTTCTCACCTCTATAAAGTAATCGCCAACAATCTTGGCAGTCATCAGCACAAGCATGATGGGAAAGCCATAGGTCACGTTCCCGGTGGCTTCTACCATGATTACGGTGAGACTGAGGGTCATTCTGACAATGCCACCTGTCCAATTAACACAACAAAAACATACTTGTTATTGGCGACATGAACCTCCTTCACAGAGATGCAGTTAGGAGGACTATTATAAACTGTAAGACAGATCATCTAGTTACTCTAACATCACGCTAAAACATCAATAACTCACCAAGCTGGGCGGCAGCTCCTATCAGAGCATATTTCCCGGGATCCGCCCAAATCTGTCAGTTTAAGAAAACATGTCAACAGCACAGTACGGCTAGTCTGTTTTTCACTACGCTTTATTTTTCTCAGATTTGTTGATAAAGATTAATTAAAAATGTAGGTGGAATAAGATAAAAAAAGAAAGTTGTTGGAAGCAGAGAAGTGGAAACTGCACTTACTGACTGGCTGGAAGTAATGGTAGACAGAAAGATCCCAAATAGTCGTCCCCAGGCTGCTCCAATGAGCAGAGACGGGATGAACACTCCTGCGGACACCGTCAGACCATACGTCCAGACAGCCAGGACGAAATAGACCAGAGTGAAGACCCCCAAAGTCAAGGGGTTGTAAGATCCTGAGCGAGAGATATTCTCATTATTAAAACTTAATTATAGGCTGACCAGTTATGGCCCATGTACGAGGTATACAGTAATGGGATTCATAAGACTTTATTACTTAAGTCCCTCTCTCCTTGGTTAGATTCAAGTATTAATATTATAATTTTTACAACGCTCTTTATTGTTTTCATTTATTTGTTTTATACAAACATTTAGGATCAGTAAGATTTTTTTAATGTTTCTTAAAGAAATTTCCTATTCTCATCAAGGCCATAACTATTTGATCAATAATACAGAATTGTTTTTTGTTTTTATTATTATTGCAATTTAAAATAACTTTTTTTATATGGTTTTCTTAATATACTTAATAATATAATGTATTACCGTGAAGCAAAGCTGTATTTTCAGCATCATTACTCCAGTCTTCAGTGTCACATGATCCTTCAGAAATCATTCTGATACACTGATTTATCATCAATGTTGGAAAAAGTTTAATAAAAATGAATAAAAACTAAAGTTAAAAAGAACAGTGTTTATTCAAAATAGACATTTACACTACTATTCAAAAGTTTGAATTCAGTACATTCGTTTCTTTTTTTTTAAAGACATTATTTAACTCAGCAAGGATGTGTTGAGTAGATAAAAGGGACAGTAAAGACTTATATTGTTTGAAAAGACTTCTATGTGGAATAAATGCTGTTCTTTTTAACTTTTTATTCATCAAAGAATACATTTTTTTAATAACATAGGTTCCAAGAAATATTAAGCAGCACAACAGTTCCAACACTGATAATAAATCATCATATCAGAATTATTTCTGAAGGATTTCTGAAGGATCATGTGACACTGAAGAAAGGAGTAACGGTTGATGAAAATTCAGCACTGCGTCACAGAGCACGTGCCTCATGAATTAACTTATCTTCTACATACCCTAAATGAATGTAAAATACATCCATATAAATCCCTCTACAATCTGTAGTAAGGTAAACATCTGTTCCCTTTCCCTGTTCACGTCAGTGACGGTGACCGAGGAACTGGGATGTGACATCTCGGTTACCTCTTTCAGGCAACAAGGTTACACAAGTAACAGAGATGATTTTTTAAATCATATTATTAGGTTGATGATACACGGGGCAACTTTTGAGAAATTCTGCTGCTCAAGTTTTGCTTAGGCACTTTCCACTTGAAAATGGGTAACACATTTCTATCTGGATATTTCAGATCAGTTGTAGGCCCTGTGTTTCACCTGGATGCCCATTGATGGCAACATTGCTCAAAAAGATCATCAGCTTTAAAGGGATACTCATGAGCAAGCAGCGTACATTCTTCTGTGTCGCCGCGCCACAAGGATACGCTTTCTATGTGTATTTACGATTTGATCTGATACAGAAGAGCATAAGATGCCTGCGTTCAGCTCATATTCTCCAAAATGAAAACAGAGGAGAGGAATTGTTGAATAAAGTCGTTATTTTTGTTTTCTTCGCTTACAAAAAGTATTCTTGTCAATTCATAACATTATGGTTGAACCACTGAAGGCAGATGGACTATTCTGACTATATCTTTACCACTTTTCTGGACCTTGACAGTGTCATTTACTTCAGTCTATGGGACAGTCACAAGCCTCCCGGTTTACATCCAAAATATCTTAAATTGTGTTCCGGAGACGAACAAAGCTTTTATGTGTTTGGAACGACTTGAGGGTAAATGATTAATGACATTTTCATTTTTGGGGTGCAATATCCCTTTAATCATTCCAACTATAGGGGGCAGTATAGTTGCCACTAGCAGAAACATAATATCAAAACCATACAAATTATATAAAGTGATATATTTATCATATTAAAAAAATCACATAACTCAGATTTTAGGAAATAATATAATCATATTACATTATAACGCATTAACAACTTGCCACATTTAAAGACCAAAAATGGTCATGATAAACTTTGGCCACTTGTTATTTGTGATTTTGCTTATTTAAGTCCAGTGGCTATGCACAGACTGTTGTGCACCCACTACACTCTGGGAAAGCGATCAAAGATGGCTTCTCTCCAGAGCGTAGGAGGATTTTAGCTGCCTGTCAGATGGCCTGCTTCCAGCTTGTAACTCTAAATCTGCTTTGGCAGACACATGCATGCAAACACACACAGGCTAAAAACATGCAGAAACCGCACATAACAACTGAAGAAGGGTTCGAAGGCGTAATGTTTTGATTTCAAGCTTGATAAGATCTCCTTAAACGCATTCCCAAACCCGTCCACACCTAGTCTCAGCTTCAGAAGTCACGCCCAAGGACCGTTGGCTGAACGTCTCATGCATACGGCACACAAAAGTGGAAACACTTCAGGAGTGTCGAAGTCGTCATCGGATTGGTTGAATTCTACAGGATTTCTGCGAGACGTGTGTGTCGCGTTCTTTAACGTTCGCCTGGAAACAAAAATGTTGTGGCGCCAAACCCCCCCACAAAAGAAGAAAGCCATCGTGATTCGTGTTTACAACTGTGACGAACAGCGCTTATCAGGATCAAATAAACGCCGGATTCTCAAAACCATATGAAATATTTAAAGTTTGCGGCACAGAATCTTTAAAATATGTCCGATAGTTTTACACACCAGTCTGTTATTATGCAGACATTTCTACACCCCGAAATGTGACGCTGAACGAAACGAACTGAACTGTGATTGGTTGTTTGACATGTCGGTCTAATGGCCTCATGGGCGGGCCTTGGCCAATGAAATCTGCCTTGGATTCCAGACCTTCAGCCGTCAGTCAGTCTGAAAGTCTGGCTACGCGAGACTAGTCCACACCCAACCACACCCTCGCTGAGACGCACCTGGAGGGTTGTGGAACAGACTCCTCACACTCCGCTCAGGGGTGTTGAAGAAGGCGGTGGCCATTGAATTATATTCACCATCAGCACAGAAGAGCTGTAAATGAACAATAGAACAAATCACGTTTCTGTTTGGCATTGATGACTATATTCTGGTCAAAGATCAGTTCAGCTTAGCAATTTATTTTTTAAGGAAACATCTTGACGGCCCATTAAGTAAATAAACACCTGTAGGGTATATTCCTCAGTGTTGTCCTGTCCCAACGGCTGGCAGTCATTGGAGAAATAGATCATAGCAAAGGAAACCGTAGCGGTCACAGCGGCAACCAGCATAGCCTCCATCACCTGCAGGCACGGCCGGTGGACGTACCTGAGAGAGAGAGAGAAAGAGAGAGAGAGAGAGAGAGAGAGAGAGACAGAGAGAGACAGTGAGAGAGAGAGAGACAGGGAGATAGAGAGTTGCAGCACAAAATGTAAAAAATACATACTGATTTTTTTAAAAACTTTAAAAGTTGTCTATGTTCACCAAGGCTGCATTTATTCAAGGGTGGAAAAACAGCAATATTCTAAAATATAATCATAATTTAAATTGTACTTTTCTTTCATTTTCCTGCAATTTAAAATGCAATTTATTCCTGTGATGCAAAGCTGAATTTTCAGCATCATTACTCCAGTCTTCAGTGCCACGTGATCTTCAGAAATCACTATAATATGATGGTTTGCTGATCAAGTAACATTTCTTATAACTATAAATATCGAAAACAGTTTTGCTGGTCAATATTTTCCTGGAAACATTGTATTTTTCAGGATTCCCTGAGGAATAGATAGTTCAGGAGAACGTAGTTACATGATGAATAGAGATATTTTGTAAGTTTTATCTTAGTTGTCACTGATTCGTTTCTTAAAAAAACGGATTTTACTAAAACCAATTATTAATCCAACATATTAATATTGGAGTCACCTTTAAAAAAACAAATTAAAGTTTTGTTAAATGTTATACTCAATACTACATTTTCAAAAGGATGTTTTGAGTTTTCAGTATCATCTCATTCTCGCTTTATATTAAACGCCTTACAACTTCCTTTACTTGTTGGCCTCGAATCACAGTTTTCAGTCATGTGACTGGCTCAAAGTCCTAGAGGGAAAAACACCCACAGAGCTGCAGCACAAGGCTGTCAATTCTCCATCTGTGTCCAATCCACAAATATTTAGGGCACCTCTCAAAAGAATAAAACAAAGATGTGAAAACACATTTTCTATGGGAAACGTTGCGCACTGCATTTATATTCTGGGTTCATCTGCTTGCCCATACAAAGACTGCATCTTCAATAAAGTGTTTACTGATTTTTGCCTTTAATATCAGTGTCTTACTACATTACTACTTAATGCAACCCTCGTAAAAAATTACTGGTGGTCAGTGGAGGAAAGCCTTGTTTTGCCCTCCGAGTGGGCATTCCTGTAAGGGTGTGAAGTCACATCAAAACTATGAATTTGACATTTGGGAGTAACCCAGAAAACTGTCCCATGATCTGATAGATGTGTAGTAGTCTTCAGACACATTCCATTGGCTTTTGCTTAGTAAAACAACCAGTAATACACCCAAACTGTGACAAAACGTACCCATTGACCAATCACTTGGCACAGTGGTCCCCAACCTTTTTAGCGCCAAGTGTCAGACAATATTTTCCCGCACCGGGCTTTAAGGTGTGAAGGATAAATACAACAAAATAAAATTATACGACTGGCATAAAAACTGTGGTATATTGTAAATATAATCCTCGTATAATCCTCGTAACCTCGCACCAACAACATAACATCCTTTCTGCCCCCTAATGAATCATGAATCGTGTTATTGTCTTATCCTGAATCACTAGGGTACACCTATAATAAGGGTTTATTTTCAGACTATTTTATTCTGGTTGGGGTTGGCAACGCTGCAGAGTAGCACAGTACCTGCGTGACTCGCCATAGATGTAAACAGAGAGAAGTAGCTCCGGCTACAATGTTCTTCCGCCAGACGCGAGCGCCAAACGTTACCGACTGCAGCTTCAATGTAATTTATTTATTCTCTCTTGTGCGGCCCGGTACCAAATGCCGCACAGACCAGTTACCGGTCGGGGGCCCGGGGGTTGAAGACCGCTGATTTAGCAAACTCAAGATTTTGCAGCAACTGTAACCTATTGTTAAGTTGTTGCAAAAAAATTTAAAATAACAAATTTAAAATGGCCAAAATACAGACTAGATGCACTGAATATTCAATAGCTTGCAATCCTACCTTATTCTGAAAATTGTTAGCCAATAATTGATGATATTGAACAATGCTCCAAGCACCCCTCCTGGAAAATGAAACGAAAAAAGAGGAATGATTCAAATGGTATGAACTTCCACTTTAAAATAAAAGTATAATATTTTATGCATGGACAGAGTGACGTGCCCCTCACCTAAAGCTCCCATGATAATGAAGAGTGGAATTTCATATAAATTATACTGTACACTCTAAAGAAAGAGAGGAAAAAACAACAACAACAACATCAAATTCAGTTCAGGAATGTTCTGATGTTTTTTTCCGTTTCTTGTGATATTTTGTACAGCTTCAAGGGTCGGTTCCACTTTAACAGATTTTTCTTTTAAATCTCAGTGGTAGTTTACAGTCCCTGTAAAGTCAAATTTCAGTATGTGTTCTGAGTTTGTCATACCACAGAAAAATGCGTTATTAGCCACCCAGCAAAATTTGAATGATAAAAAATGCTGGTAAGTATATAAAATAAGCTATCAAAATCTCGAAAAAAATGAGCAGTAGTCTCAGCTTTCAAAGGCTGGGGGCGTGTCCGCTGGCTGGGCTGAAACCACGCCCACTCGCGGGAAAGCTACAGTCGTCACACTCAACTGTCACTGCTACAGCTGGAATGGATGGTCCTAACAGCTTAATTGGTTGTGCAAAACCATATATGTTTAAGTATATTGTAGTAATTCGTGGTTGAGCGGTGAACTGATGCGAATGTGCTCTGTTTATATTGTTAGGGGCGGGCCAAGAGCTCAGGGGAACGCAGTGAATTCTAACTCCAGAATTCAGTGTTTTACAGTTCACAGTCTTTGTAATATGTTTTAGCAATACATTTCTAACATGTATAATGTGTTTAGACATTTTTTTTATTGCCTTTACAGGGACTTTGGCAGCTAATAAAGGGAAAGAGCGTCACAGCAACTGAAAGAGACACAGAGACAGAACTTACATCACTGTCAAAGCGGCCGAAGTTAATCAGACCAGGGCTAGACAGTTCTCCGGGCTTCCCATGGTAAATACTCAGGAAAAAGTTCAATGTGAAGGAGGAGATCATTGAAGCAAAGAACTAGATCAAAAACAAAGCAGAAAACAGAGCAGGACTGCCTTGAGGGGTTTAAACGCTTGAACGTTAAAACAAACTGAAACAGACAGTGCTCTCTAATGAGAAGCCAAGCTCTTATTCACAATCACTCACAATTCTCCACGTCAGCATCTGGTTCCAGAAAGACGCGCCTTCCTCTAAACTGAACAGAACCCCACCTGTGCCAAAAAACAGGATGAACCAAAGATGATCCTTGACAATCTTATCCAAGAACCAGTTTAGGGAAGTTTGAACTTTCATTCAGAGGAGCAAATGATGGATTTTCACTTATAGCCACAACTCTGTAGTGTACCAGGTACATTAATATGCTTTTCCAATATAATAATAATATATGTGACATTGGTTTGGCATAATCCCATGTACAAATATGGATATTTCAAATGATTTTCTGCATGTCTCACCCACTGGGGCTCCAAAGGCAGCGGAGACTCCAGCCGCTGCTCCTGCCGAGACAAAGTCTCTCTTCTCGGTGTCCCTGCGGAAATACTCAAATATCTGCGGGAACAGAAACTTGCAGTCAGGCTCTGTGTTTACTGTAAGATTCAAGAGTCCTAGCAGTACAGAAAACTGACCTTAAAATCTTTTTTCAGTGAAGTGCTTCTGCCTTGAGAGACTCCTGCAGCCACCACTGCTCCCGAGTGAATCATGGGTCCTTCCTGTGAGGGGAGAGCAGCTGCTGAGTCCAACAGTTAGCTTATTAATATCATCAACCCCAGCTGACTGCTTCTCTACTGTACCTTTCCAACAGCGAGACCTCCAGCAACTGAGCAGATCACACCAAAGACCTTTATCGCCAGAGTCTGTGGACATGGAAGAAAATTATTGTTATGGAGATCTATTATTCATCTATACATCTTAGCCATCTATATCTACCTGCGATAATTATAATTATAATTATATATATATATATATTTTTTTTTTACCTTTTTGTTCAGTTAAAAATCAAGCAGCCTTGTTTTTCTAATAGAGAAGCTTAAGCTATCACCTTTAGTCGAACAACACAAGGGATCTTCACTCCATTCAGGTAACATTTGATTTGAGGAATTCCACTTCCTGCTGCAACGGGCTGAGAGAAAACAGACTAATCATTTTCAAAGTAAAATAATATACATCTACTAAATAAACACTACAATGTACTCTACAATCGAAAGCTTCTTTTTTATGTTTAAAGTCTCTTATACTGACCAAGGTTGCAATAATCGAATACAGTAAAACCAGCAATATTGTGAAATATTACAAAATGAAATAGTTATATTTAAAATTCTATTTATTTGTGTGATGGTTAAGCTGAAGATTTAGTAGTTATTAGTCCATTCTTTAGTGTCACATAAACCTTATTATGTGAAAACCATTATTCTACCATTATTCTATATAAATTTACTGATTTGCTGCTTTTTATTATTATTATTATTATTATTATTATTATTATTATTATTATTATTATCAATGTTGAAAACAGCTGTGCACCTGAACAGTTGTGTAGAAACAGTTAACTCTATAATAATGCGTCCTTGCTGAATAAAAATACAAGTGCTGTCAAACGATTAATCGCGATTAATCAGTTTAAAGTGTTTATATAAATACACACACATGCACGCATATATTTCAGAAAACAATGTTATGTTTATTTATTGAATATATTTATTAATAATAGAAATTATATGAATACACATAAATTCATGTAAATATTAAAAAATACATACTGTATGTGTGTGTGTATTTATAGCTACATAATAAATCTACACAGTACACATACATATATTATGCAAACAAAAACCTTTATTTTCGGATACGATTACCCGCGATTAATCGTTTGACAGCACTAAATGAAAAACCAAAAATTAATTTCCTTCTAGTTCATTTGTGGAAATCAACAGGACAGTGGGATTCACTGCTCTGTAGGATACATTATCTGGTACATATTATGTACTGTAGTACTCTAGTCTGCTATTCTGAACAAATTCTTTTCTTTTTTTTTTTTTTCCAGCCACCACCCCCCCCGTCTTCGGAGGTCAACTTTATTTTTATTCATATAACAAAATAAGACAGATCATATATTTGTAAATAATAAAGAGTGACAAGCCGTAACAGGGAGACCGGGAGGTAAACAGACAGACGGTCAGACAGACACACGGCCAGATAAACAGATTGACAGACAGACAGATAAACAATCAGACAGACAGACAGACAGAGAATAGTTATAAGTGTGAGATTGGTATGTCTGTAAGTGTGTGACTGTTAGGTGTTATTAAGGCAGGTATATTGGGGGGGGGGGGGGGGGGGTTAGGATGGTTGAAGGGGAGGGGTGGAGAGGGGGTGAATGGGAAAGAACAAAAAGAACAAATTCTGCTTTCTGCTTGGCGACATGTCATTGAAAGAGCGGAGTGATTTCTCTGAAGTGATACTGAAGCACAGAATAGAAGCAGAAGCCACACAAATCTCATTCTGACAGGAAGAAATCGCTCACCTCAAAAAAAGCAACAGGGATCGCACCAACCATGACGAAAGCAGAGTTCAGCACTGCCCACAGTATGAGAGAGATGGACAGGCCTCCGAACTCTGTGAATTGCTCAATGTCTGAACATCTAGTTAAAGACACTCTGAAGCCAGGAAGAAATGAATAGCACACAATGATACTTAATTAGGCTGAATAAACCTTTCCTTGCAATTTAGTGAAGATTTTTCATTTAAAATGTTGATTAGTCTGACTGTACTATAGCACAATATAATAAATATTACTGAGCTTTATTACTGCATAATACCATGAAAGAAGTGTCTTTGAACCAAACATCAGCTACTGATATTTTTCCCTGGAATATAAAAACATATTTTAATTTAGTTGAGTGCTAAATTAAATAAACTCCAGGGATAGATGAAATTAGATTAATTCTGTCTGTGTCGGTCTAGATCTGGATTGCCATGCATCTGTTTAAATGCAAATTATTCCTGTAGTAACAATGGAAATAGATTAAACAAACATTCATCATTTAAAAAAAGCATGAAATGAATTTTTTTTACAAACTAAATTTTTTTGAGTGCTTTATGTAAGCAGCTGATCATGTCAGATGGATGATTGACAGAGGAAGGATACTTTGTTTGACTGCAGAGTATTTATAACCAGCTAATTCCTCCACAGCGATGTCTATCATGCATGCGATGAGACCAGTGAGAAACCCAATCAGACCGCAGATCACCCATCGCCTGATCTCCAGACATCTGAAACCCTACGGTTAAGAGAAAGAAACACATTTTTATTTTTTCTGTCAGTACACTGAATGAACAACTAATAAGTGGCAACGGTTTAAAGCTCTTCAACTAATGCTCAAAATGTTTGGCATGACATTAATTTTGGGTCAAGCCATTTTTGGAGAAAACTATGAACACAATGTGCAATGCACTGTAAGTTGTGTTGCCGTTACAGTGCATTGATATAGCATTATTATTCATTACACAGAAAATAATGGGATTGAAAAAGAAAACAAGTTGTTTCAGGGTTGAGTTGATAAAAAATATGTACATAAACCAACAATTTAAAAAGAGCACAAAAGATTGCGAAATGCCCCACAATTTTGAGACAGCCACTTAAAACTGCACATGATCCACGTTAACCGTGAAACTTTCCCCACAGACACAGAGCCAGAGTTTGTCGTCTCTGATGGTGCCACTGACCATGTAACTCATCCGCCTCTCTTCCTCCAGAAACAACTGATTCTCGCTGTTGTCATAATCAAGACTCTGAAACACAAAATGCACTAGGTTTGAGATTTTACATCACAGCTCTTCAGAGACCGTTTATTTAAAGTGTACATGTTGCATCTTGTCTGTGGTTTTTAACAGACACTCAATTGAAAGAGGAAAGGGTGACTGAAGGTCAGGCCTAGATTCAATTACCTCATATTTGAGGGACAGCAGCTTTTCGTTGTGAGGGATTTCCTTCGGTCGACTTCTCACAATGTCCTGTGTGATTTGGGAAAAACAGACTCAGAGTTGAGATTCATCATGCCAACAGGTTAGAAACATAAACTCACAAATGATCAAGTACATTGTATGCCTTTCCCCCGATAAATTATTTTTATAAAGTGCAGGCTGAAGAAGAGTCTCTAGAGCTGGACAATGATTAATCACGATTAATCGCATCCAAAATAAACATTATGTAAATATAAATACACACACATGCATGCATATTTGAAAAATATATTAAATATAATAGAAATCAGATAAACATACATTTATACATGTAAATATTTTCTGACTATATACTGTATGTGTGTGTCTTTTTATATACATAATAAATATGCACAGAATACACACACACATGTGATCATGGACCACAAAACCGGTCTTAAGAGTCAACTTTTTAAAATTGGGATTTATACATCATCTGAAAGCGGAAAGATATTAGCTTTGCATTGATGTATGGTTTGTTAGGATCTGACAATATTTGTTTTAAAACAGTGAAGGCTTTTATGTCTGTATATCCAACAGTGGTTTGTTTTTACGTGTCTTTAAAAAATTAAAAAATAAAAAATAATTAATGTAAAATAGATTTTACCTCTTCATGTGTGATGTCCTCCTCAAGGTCCACAGCGCTCAGCCTGCCGATGTGAAACATGGCTCCCCCGGAAGACTATGAACCAAATACATTACATTTCTCAAGAGTCTACTTTAATTTAAGAATCACTATACAGTATGCTCCACCAAAATAATAATAATAATAATAATGGCTATAAAAAGATGTGTTCCTAGGTCAACATATTTGGTTGACCCTGGAACAACATTTTACTCCAAAAATATATTCTTGACCATTTCCCTACACCTAAACCTAACCCTAACCATGAGTAATCCCTAAAATCAGAGGAAATGATAGATGAATGACACTGATGTACAGGCAACAAACAGTGATTTTAAGCGTAAACTTCACAAAATCTATAAACTGGTTCTTCAAATCTGATTGGTTAATCACAATGTTGTTCCAGGGACAACAAAGATGTTGTCCCAGGAACATGTCTCACTTGGTAAAATCAGGTTCTGCGTCAGGAATATCTAGGTCACATGTGCTTGCAGTTTATTTGCAGAATAAGAGGGTTAATAGAAATGGAGTTGCAAAACACCCTGTAACTTGCCAGTAGCTAAAGTCCTTACTAGGGTTTACCCTCTAATAAGGTTTGAGAACTATTTTGTTTTCATTTTTAACGATGTAATAATAGAAGTTAGTGCAAGTGTGTTATCATGCTTTCTGTGTCTTTAAGTCAGCACGCCACCTTTGCATTTTTAACAAGCATGCTTTATTTAATAAGCAGGGTAAGTATTTCATATATGCATTAGTCAAAACCTCCCAGATTGGTTGTCAAGTGATGTTTTGCAGTCTGCATGTTTTGCATGGCCTGTGTGGTACCTGTCTGCTGTTGTGTTTGCCGTCCTCGGCTCCGTTCAGCAGCGGTGCTCTCTCTCCGCGATCGTCGCCTCGGCTGGACCATGACACTTTCTTCGCGATGTTGGCCATGTCTGCTTTGACAGTTATGTATGCATCAAACCTGCCAACTTCTAAACTACTGCGAACACTTCTTCCCCATGACCAACAATCATAAGCGATCTCGTGACGAGTGTACGGAAAGCACAGAGGTCCAAGATAGAAAATCGGGTTCAAAGGAAGTCTGGGAAATGTAGTTCACAGTTGGGTTGTGCGGTACAGAGATGATAATACTGTTCTGTCAAGGGTTAAAACCGGTTTTTATACAGTCCGTGGTTAAAACAGAGATGGTCATCACTGCAGAATACAAGTCCAGGGGGCGTGGTCCCACTCCAACTCCTCCCACCATATAAACCTAGATATAAACCTACCCCATCTCCACCTGTAGATGTGGATCTAACCACGCCCCCTGCGGCCACTGTTAAAACATGCTCAGGACTGTCCTATCATATATTTGACATTATATTAACTCATATATTAAAACATCAGATAATTCTTTACCATTAGAGTTACCAAAAGTTAAAATAATGAACTAAAATAATGTTTCAAACAAAAGGTTTCTCATAATGATTGATTGATTGATTGATTGATTGACTGATTGACTGATTTTAGGACAGCTATTTTACTTATAGCCTATCCATCAGGTAATACGGACATTATGCATGTTAATTAGGCAAAACAAAACTATACAATAACACTTTACAATAGGCTACTTTAACTTTACAATAATTATACAGTGAGCAATAATAGTGATGTTCATATAAAGAAAACAAAGACACTGCATTTGTTCGTATATTACTGAGAGTTTGACAAAAAGCATTTTTGTTATATAATTTCTCATTGAACAGTGCCGTGTTACTGATATGTTATGATTTGGGAACTCACAGTGTGCATGGCAGTATAAAAAAATGTGTGTTTTGTTTGAGTGTGGGTATATTGTCTTACAGAGATCTGTATTTCTAGATCTGCTGAATAAAAAAAAAACAGCATATGCTGGTTATGTTTTGAAGCATGGCAACTGGTTTGAGCTGGTCCTGAGCTGGTTCTGAGCAGGAGCTAATTGCTTAGGCCCAGCTTAGGACCAGCACATGCTTCAAAACATACCTAACCAGCATATGCATTTTTTTTTTCAGCAGGGTATATTTACAGCATGCCTTTTGGAGTCTGAAAAAAACAAACATAAACTGACATGACAAGTTAAGTTAAGTCATTATTTGATATTTTGCAAAACAAGAAATTGTGCATGGCCTTCACACTATGTGCTGACAGAATGTAGACTGCACAGACCAACAAAAATAAGATGTATATTTATTTATAGCAATGTTCTTAAAATTTAAAGTAAAAAGTTTAATAAGACCAACTATATCAAACATGATCACTGAATATATCAAAATAAATGGAACTACAAAAATAATGTGTGATACAGAAGTGTTTTTCTGGCTCATCTGTTGTGCCTTTACATGCAGTGCTCCAGACACTCACAGGTAATGTTGAACAGAGCCAAACATCTGGTCTATATCATCCAGGCTGAGCTCTGCTCCTCATGGCACCCTTTTTCCAGAGGCTAGTCCAGACATTTACCCAGGGTTCAGGCTCCACAAATGCTTCAGCTTCATCAAAATCTCCTCCAATCAAATCCTGCTCCTGTCCCAGGATCACAGAGCCCCCATGAGGGATCTCGTAGCCTTTCTGGAAATTTGGATCCAGTAGATATTAGATGACGGTCCAAATAGAACCAAAACCTGCCTTCAATGGAGGACCATGCAGATGATGCATAAATGGTGCCAGTGGCCATCCAGGACATTTTGTAAAGATAATTCACGATACGCTGGATCTCCAGTCACAAAATTCATAACTCTTAGTCCAGGATTTGAGGGAATTCAGGCTGTGCTCTGTCATTGCCTTAAATGCGCGGAGCTCTCTGGAGATCCTCTTAAACTCCAGACTCAAAACTTGGAATCGTGAGTCTGTGTTATTTGAAATGTTGTGCTTTTCAGCAATGCTCTGAAGATGAGTGAAGGTCATCTGTTGAAATCTCTTGAACTAGAATTGGAGCAATCATATGTTACAGATACATGCAATGTGATATTTGAAGACAGTTTGTTTAAACATAACAAACCTGCTGATTCAGCCTCCTCCTCAGTCTCTGGTGTAAGGGATTATGTTTCTCAGCTGCTGCTCCTCTCTGTGTCCAGGTCACAGGCATTAGCAGGAAGATTACGACCATTCTGTTCATGGCTGCTTTATGTCCTTTACAGGTGTTTCAATAAACTGATCTTATAGTTTTGAAAAACTCTAGCCTAAAAAAAAATGTGTATAAAACACAGCAGAAAACATCACTATCTATAACAATACAACATATAATCATTTCAATATGATTAACTTTTATATAGCTGACAAATTTAAATGATGAAAGCAAACAAATATGAAACCTAACATTTGAGCCAAATTTACAGGTTCAGCTCCCCCTATAGTTAAGAGGTGGTAAAGTTGCTTAGCAATTGAGAAATTGCACTCAGATGATATGCAGTCGAGGATCATGTTTCTGAATTTGACAATGCATTTTCTGTGCGGCCAACACCCAAAAAACAACCTGACGGAATTATACAAACTGGATCCTGAGCTGTGATTTCTTTGGCACTAAATTTGAAGCTGATCATCTCAAATATTTACATTTAATTAATTTCGGTGCAAATAGATTTAAATCATTAAAATAATAAATTAAGTTAATAAACGAGCTAAATCAAGTAAATCATAGAATAAAGGCCAAATAAATATTTGTTAGGATAAAACATGTTACTTACAAATCCAGAATATCTTAGCTTGAAACAGAAAGCTCACTGACTGTGTAACACAGATTGACAAGACCTGTTATCTCTTTAAAGTGAGGCTTAAAGTCCTCTCTTTGTTGATGGTATTTGAAAGTGGATGACATTTTTGCTGTGTTTCTGTTAAAAGACAGGAACAGGAAAGATAGGGGGGTTCAAATATATCTATCTATCTTTAAAAAAATTATCTTGGGTACAAATAACTAATTCTTATGTTCAAACTTTTTATTAGAGCAAATATTATTACAAGAAAATAGATTACAAATGTAAAACTTTTTACATTTTGAGACTTAACCTAGACATAATACATAACCATTAAAACAAATATACACTGAAAACCCTAATAAGTTGACTGAACTAAATTGATTGAGTAAACTTGTTGCCTCAATTTAATTGAGTAATGGAGTCTCCCAAAACGTACATATTTAAGTTTATTTAACTTGACGGTTTTGTAGACTGTACCTAAATCACTCAGAGGTTTAAATGTTGATACTTGATTCATTTGAAGTCACCATTGTGTTGGAAAGTGTTTGGTTTAGTTGGGATCTTGGTCCAGTTACTTTTTGTGTTAATTTGTCTTAAAAGAACCTTTTAAGGAGGATCTAGAAACGTCTATATCGGACGTACAGAAGACATAACAAAACATTTAAAAAGAGATGTCATAAAAACATTCTGTCTCCTCAGTGGACAGAGTGCAGTATAGGGTTTACTGTATTTTCATAAATATTGTGACATTTTGTCAAAAGGTCAAAGTTTAAATATGCTGTTATATGTTTTACTTTCAGTGTGCTGTCAAAAATAAGAACATCGTTTTCAGTTAAATTTACATGTTGAGTTAACTTAAATATATAAGTACACTTGAAATTAATACCAAGTTAATAGAACATAATCGTTTAAGTACATTAAATAAGCATCAAGTTTGGTGAACTGAGTGATTTAAGTACAATCTACAAAACCGCCAAGTTAAATAAACTTAAATATGTAAGTTTTGGGAGACTCCATTACTCAATTAAACTGAGGCAATGAGTTTACTCAATCAGTTTAGTTCAGTCAACTTATTAGGTTTTCAGTGGGTCTTTAGCTGCCATGTTCTTTCTCTCAAAAGAAAACGATTGGGCCACTTCATCAAATACTACTTAAGTTGTCGTTTCAATAATCATCTCAAAATAACGTACCACAAGGATTTAAATTAACATCTTTCACTAGTAGAAATCATGCAAAACAACTTTATAGCTACATAATTTTAGTCACCGAACATAGTACACAAAAAAAAACTTCCTCTTGAAAAGTAGTTCAGCAACCAAACAGACCAAAAGGACGAATTTTGTAACCCACCAATCAGTGCTTTTGTTCTCTTGTTGCCAGGCAGAATTCCTCCCATGGTCAATCACATTAAAGGAAGAACAGAGTGAGGTTGAGTTTTTCCAAAGGATTACTCATGATTTTGAGCTCACAACACTTGAAATCTTAAGTTTATGCATTTTGAAGGTAAATTAGTTAAATTAACTCAAATTTGTAAGTGACAGGGCCAAAACGCAAAATGTTAAGTAATGTTTAGTCAACATTACTTGATTTTTTAAGTCAAGGCAACATTAGGGTTTACAGTGATATATTTATATACATACACACATACATACGTGCGCGCACACACACACACACACATATATACACACACATAGTACATAACTTCTCATTCTTAATCCTTTAATCAAATTCATTATAAGATGTTTATATTCCCTGCATTCATCTCTGCATTCATTTTAAATAAAGTCCATGACGACTGATGACAACACAGAGACCAAAAAAGATCGACCAAAATGCTTTAGAGTTCTCAGTGTCCTCTTCACCACACTATAAGAAAAGAACCAGCTGAAAATTGGCAAAAGTATTGGTAATTTTCCAAGTAAACATATATTTCCTTTAACCTTAAAACACGGCACCATGCAATGCAACGTAATTCAAAATATGGGGAAAACACCTGTGAAAAATCAATAAAAAAAATTCCTTCTTATTAACAGTTGATATGGCGCTGTTTTTACAAACTTTTCTCGGAGTGCAGGTCTTTAAGGTAATTTGTCATTCTATGCTTTATGTGAATTGCAGACTCTAATCTCTTCTACTTCTTGTCTTTCTACTCAAATTGTTTCTTAGTTGCAACCACACCCTTGATGCATGATGACTTTCTCAAAAGTTGTAAAATCTTTTCAAAACATCTCCTGTGAATCTGTTCAGTAAGGAACTGACTTGAACAAAAAGATGCCAACTTTTTCGTGTTTCTATTGCATTTTCTGACTTCATCCGGTCTAGCTTCTTAATTTTTCTTTATGAAGCACTGAACACCTTGAAAATCCAGTTTGGGTGCCTAATGCATGCTGTCTCGTCTTACTACTGCAAAATATAGCAATCAGCTAAGGGAGGACATCTCTTTTATAACATGGCTTATTGCTTTTTTACCTGCATCAACAGCAATAGAGAAATAGATGTTCAATAATAAGTCCATTCTGAACAATAATCAGAATACCATCAGTCCATTAAGTGATATAGTTATTGATTATTTTGACTTGAGCTTGTTTATAGTTGCCAAGCAATGCAGTAACTTGCTGTGTTAATATAATCTGTTCACACTTGTGTTTTTATAGTTTTGTATCAGCTTTGAACACAGCCAATTCATTTAGCAGACAGCAAGTGAACAATGACCTTAAGGCTTCACGTAAAGGTTTTGGAACGTTGCTTCAAAAAAGAAAAAAACCCTCACATGATACTATTAACTTCCCATCTTGTGACCTTTTGTTGCATTGATGTTTTCTTTTTCTTTCTTTTAAATTAAATTTTTTTTTTTTTTTTTTGTGGCAATGTATGTGGGTTTTGAAGCAACTTATGTCATACTAAAATGACTTTAAACATGATTTTCTTTGGTGATTTAAGGCTGTTCAGGATCCATTACTCAATTTGTGAGTGTCACATGATCCTTAAAATTTTAATATAATAATTTTAATATGCTGATTTAGTGCTGAAGAATTCTAGTTTCCTCAGTTGCATTTCTCAAATTCTCATCTACTTGTTCAACCTCCAGCTCATCTACTCACTTGTGCACATCATTAAAGCAGTTTCTCTTTCTTTTGAACAAGTTGTGATTGCTTTGTTACATTCATGCAACTGATTATGCACATTTGTATGCAATTTCCTCCATTATCAGTTGTTATTGTCACGTTGCTCCAAATCTCTGTGCAATACCCTCAGATCATTAGCTCATTGTATAAGTCATTAAATTCAAAATGGTCGATCTGTCAAGCAGATTTTCTACACATTTTTTAAAGACTTTTTGTTTCCGCCATGAACTGTGCAGGTGATTCTTAACTTTCAATAATGAAGAGAATGTATATCAACCAATGACAAATCAGTTCTCTGAAATAGCTCCAGGGTGCCTTCAATTAGAAAGCATATAGACAGAGGACAAGAGGAAAACACAAGGGTTACAGTACCAAATCTCACAATGGACTTCCTTAATTTGTACATTCGTCTTTGTGTTCATATTTATTTTTATTTTCTATATCACAATGACTTTGTAATGTGTGTGCGTGTGTGTGTGTGCTCTTGTTTTTGTGACATATCAGGACACAACTCTGTATAATGACATGGCTATGACACAGTTATTACAAGGAGAGGGTGACTTATGAGGACATAACCCATGTCCCCATTTTTCAAAACGCTTATAAATCATACAGAATGAGTTTTTTTGAGAAAGTAAAAATGCACAAAGTTTCCTGTGAGGGTTAGGGTTAGGGTTAGTGAAGGGCCATAGAATATACAGTTTGTACAGTATAAAAACCATGACGCCTATGAGATGTCCCCACTTTTCACAAAAACAAACGTGCGTGTGTGTGTGTGTGTGTTTTGTAAAAGTGTAACTGTAAATCCTATCCAGTCTCTTTCAATCAATATCCCACATACAGTAATGTGTAAATTTGTACTTTTGAAATGGATATATGGCATATATAAGAAGTGCAGCCTTCTGAATTTCAATACAGTAACTGTCATCTGAACTCTTGCCATAGTTTACATCTAGTAACATTAACAGAGATGACAACTGACAACATTACTAAGCATTTTGACTGCTTACTTTGTGAACAATGACACAATGACTTTTCATTCTGATGGCACTGATATGTTCATTGAAATAGTACTTTCTATTGAGAGATGAACTAAAGATTTTGAGTAAGCAACAGGCTTTTGCAGGTAATCCATTGTGTAGTGCTATTTGTACAAATTGTATTGGGAAATGCACATTCTTCTTTACAAATATTAAGAATGATTCGAGAAATGCACCAAAGCGGTCTATTTAATGCATTCTTGCTGAATAAAAGTCATAATTTCTTTAAAAAAAAAAAACATGGTAGTGTATATATTGCACATATACAGGTGCATCTAAATAAATCAGAATGTCGAGGAAAAGTTCATTTATTTCAGTAGTTCAAGGCTGATGAAGTTAAAGTCTTTGGTTCTTTTAATTGTGATGATTTTGGCTCACATTTAACAAAAACCCACCAATTCACAATCTCAGTGAATTAAAATATGATGACATCAGCTAATCAACTCAAAACACCACAGGTTTCCTGAGCCTTTAAAATGAGGTGGTATAGAACTCCAGATTTCTTTGACAGTGGCCTTCAGCTCATCTGCATTTTTGGTCTCTTGTTTCTCACTTTCCTCTTGACAATAGCCCATAGATTCTCTGGGGTTCAGGTCTGGTGAGTTTGCTGGCCAGTCAAGCACATCAACACCATGGTCATTTAACCAACTTTTGGTGCTTTTGGCAGTGTGGCCTGGTGCCAAATCCTGCTGGAAAATGAAATCAGCATCTACAAAAAGCAGAAGGAAGCATGAAGTGCTCCAAAGTTTCTTGGTAAACGGGTACAGTGACTTTGGTTTCCAAAAAAAACAATGGACCATCACCAGCAGATGACATTGCACCACAAATCATCACAGACTGTGGAAACTTAACACTGGACTTCAAGCAACTTGGGCTATGAGCTTCTACACCCTTCCTCCAGACTATGATCTTGGTTTCCAAATGAAATACAAAACTTACTCTCATC
This sequence comes from Carassius auratus, assembly GCF_003368295.1. Lineage (NCBI taxonomy): Eukaryota > Metazoa > Chordata > Actinopteri > Cypriniformes > Cyprinidae > Carassius > Carassius auratus. The sequence goes on along the minus strand of NC_039270.1, from coordinate 15,767,591 downwards.
TGAAAAAAGGACTTTGGACCTCTGGGCAACAGTCCAGTTCTTCTTCTCCTTAGCAAGATGCCTCTGACGTTATCTGTGGTTTAGGAGTGGCTAAGCAAGAGGAATACGACAACTGTAGCCAAATTCCTTCGCACGTTTGTATGCCTTGACCCAAACCTCAGTCCATTCCTTGTGAAGTTCACTCAAATTCTTCAATCGATTTTGCTTGACAATCCTCATAAGACTGCAGTTCACTCGGTTGGTTGAGCAACTTTTTCTTCCACACTTTTCCTTCCACTCAACTTTCTGTTAACATGTTAGGATACAGCACTCTGTGAACAAGCAGCTTCTTTGGCAATGCATTTTTGTCACTTACACTTCTTGTGAAGGGTGTCGATGATTGTCACAGACCATTTTAAAGGCTCAAGAAACCTGTGCAGGTGTTTTGAGTTGATTAGCTGATGTCATCATATTCTAATTTGAATTGGTGGATTTTTGTTAAATGTGATCCAAAATCATCACAATTAAAAGAACCAAAGACTTTAACTTCATCAGCTTGTGTGTACTGAATTTAATACATGAGTTTCCCAATTTGAGTTGAATTACTGAAATAAAGAACTTTTCCTCAACATTATAATTTATTGAGAAGCACCTGTATATGATGACATGTACAGATAACCATAGGTCACACTCTTCCAGTGCACATCCAGAGGAAATGGGCAGACCAAGACAGCATTAGAAAATGTTACAGGCCCGAGAAATCAGACATCTCACTATAATTATGTTTTCCGCACATCATCAGCAGAAAGTTGTCGTGGAATGTGGTATGTGGAACAGAAAATGTTTGGTGACAGCAGGTGGAATGCTGCCGGACGAGATCAACCACAGTCAAAGGAGTGTCACACAAAGAGACGCAGCTGAGAAGCCGAGCCCACTCTCATGATATCAGCAGCACACTCGCTTCCACTCCCTGCCACACCTGGAGAGCGCATGAAGTCCACCCCACCCCTCCCCAAACCCCAAACCCCTCACCCATTCATCTTAACCAGCCCTTGCCATCAGCCCCTGTAAGTTTATCACCTACCAAATCTGTAAGTCAGTCAAATTGTGATGATGCTTTTCTACCTGTCACAAAGATTCAATCACAGATTAGACCGATATCTTAAACCTTAAAAAAGGAGGAGTCCGAAAAAAGTGAAACATCCTCGCCAACTAATAATAACTATAATTAGTTTCAAGAAAAGGTTTTCACTCTTCACTCAGACCACTGTAACGGGATGTATAACTTGTTCTGTTTGTGGTCTGAAGGACCCTGAGGCCCTTTTAACACCCCTTAAACATGATTCACATGGAAGGCCTAACATAGCCTAGGTTACATTGATGATTTTCACTCTCATTTCATTCATTAAAAGTTTGAAAAGATTCAGCTTGTTGACACTGATCACACATCTATTAAATATATGGATAACACTTTACAATAAGCTTCAACCTGTTAACATTGGCTAATAATGCAATGAACAAACAGACATTTATTAATCTAGGTTAATGGTCATTTACAAACATACTATTATATAGTGTGTTTACAGACTACATGAAATTTGTATTTGAATCTTATTGTAAGATTATATCAAGAGACCAGATTGAAAATTTCACAGGGGGGTTACAATGACACTATCATTACTGTAAACAAAAGCACATATATACTAGGCCTATATGATATGACAGAATTAAAATTTAAAGTTTCATTAATAGCTGCCAAATGGCTTTTAACATACCATATAACATCCTAATATCACTCCATCCTTCATTCTTTCCATCCATTCTCCAATCCACCTGTCCTGTGTAGGTTATGTTCTATCTTAACAAATCAATCTATGAAGTTATGTCTATAGATAAATCAAGACTCCGGAATGGCAAAGATGGTAAAATCAGTCTCAAGAAAACATGAGGGTTAGAGCAAAGGAGTCACACAACTTATGTGTTAAGATATTTTCTGGCCAACTTCACAATCCTAGAATAATAATCTTTAAATTGGAAATACCAGGTGCGAACATTGAAAACAAAACACCTGGCACCACCATTCACTTTGCTGATTTTTCAGTCATTTTCATTCGAGAAGTAGTATTGTTACATTCATAAAGCCCGCCACTTATACTGTCGTCAGCAAAACTGGTTTTTCAGAGGAAAAAATACAGCCGCCCTCTTGTTTCTAAAACAAGGTGACAGAATATGTTAATACTCTGGGTGGAGTAGCCGGGTGACTATGAAAAGCTTGTAAACGCCATAGAAACTGGTTTTAGTCTAACCATCAGTGACAGCCTCAACAAGACAGGTAAGAAAGCTCCCTGCTCAAGGGAATTTACTGACTAGACTGGCTGGCGTTTTGGTGCGCTTGGTTACATTTAAGAGGTAAAAATGAGCTCAGATGTTATTTTGAATTGTTTGTTGGATTTAATTAGAAGGACAAATATTGTGCGGCTGTTGATTAAGGTCATTTGTTTTTTTGTTTTTTTACAAATGATGAATACAACAAGTGAGTCATCTTAAGGATTCAATAAAATGAGAACTGCTAACTATGCAGAGTTTCTGGACTAGTACAAGCCATAATAGAGAGTTATTTTAAGAATAGTAGAAGAGTTCAAATAAGTGGAAATGTTCATAAATTCAAGCGTCAGATTTTGAGGCCTTGTTATGATCTGACTTTCTAACTTCTCTTTGTTATGAATGGACAGCAGGAGTTAGAATGCTTCATTTAATAAAAAGATTTTGGCCGCTGAATGGTGCTTTTTGGCTGAGTGTGTTTTAGCTGTAATAAAAGAATTGACGCATTTCGGCTGTTTGACGTTTCCAGGCCACCTCCTACTGATACACACCTAAACATGATCAAAATAGCCTAACTATAATTTTGAGAATTATGACATAAATGTATTGGAAATAGCCTATTTGATATTCTGGAGCCAATCTGATGTATTTGGCTAGAGAACTCCCTGTTTCTTTTGAAAATGAAAACAAGATTCCATTTTTAGAGTAAATCTAAACAGAGATTTTTTGCTAAATTATTGCAAATGACAAACTCAGGCTGTTTCATGTCCAAATGATCCCTCATCAACAGTTGCTGGAGCAGTTTTTTGGTCTATATGACAGACAATATGATATTGCTGTCGAATTAGTAAGTTTAACCGGCTCTTATTTTCCATGAGAAGTGCCAGGGTTTGATTATTGGAGTATTAGTAACTCAGTCAGACATGCAGCAGAACAACATTCCTCTTCTGTCTTTGGGTGGACGTCTGTATCAGTCAGTGCCTGCATGGGCTTGTAACATTACTGTTGTCTTTTTGTTCACTAAGGCGTTTACCATACCTTGAAAATAAATGCCACTTGACTTGTAATATGTTTGCGACATTTTTAAGTTTGAGCAACAGAAAACTGGCAGCTATGCATATGTTGATAATTAGTGAAAAAGAGGAAATGAGCGTTCAGTCAACTGTTTTCTTGGTGTCTGCCCATTTCAGCATCTTTCCTGAGAATGTTTCTCTTTTTTTTTAACTTACCAGTAACACACAATACAAGTTACCAATACATAATCACATTTACAGTATATTAGAACAGTTTTAGAGTGTGACTTTTTTTCAGTTCAGTTTCAGTCATTTTAGCATGTGAGAAATATATCGTTAAACATCATGTCACATACTGAGACTTCTATTTTGTCCCAGCGGTTTACACCCAGCCAAAAACAGAATGAGCACTGACGGAACCAGGAACCCCCCTCCGTATATCATACCAAGTAAGTCATGCGACTCATGAAAATGGAATATGACTAAACACAGGCAAGCCAGTGTGTGTGCAACAAATGTCAAATCCTGAAATAGATATATATTTCAGAATTATTGATATTCTACCTGTATTTTTATTTTTTTTCTCTGCTTGGCATTAACAGTAGAGGGTGAAAAGGGCTCCAACGTCAAGGTCTACAATGTGCACACTCCGTTCACGCCACAAAGCTCCACTATTAGAGATTCTGGAATCCAGATGGAATCAGCCAGACCTGGTGAGTCTGTTTCCTGTCATTAATCTTTGGTAAACTGTTCATTGTGAAAATCATGTGACAATAATTACCCATGTTTTGGTTGATAATGCCTGGGTTTTACTGCATACCATATTGGATAGTTGCAAATGTAATTATATTGCTTTTATACAACATTTAAATTAACCTTATATGTGCAGGGTTTATGGAATTCTGTTTCTGTCATGGAATAAAGATAAATGAATAGAATCTATAAAAAGACTGTGAATGAAAAGATCCGTGTGAAACAACTGACCATTCTGAGAAATAAAAGTCAGATTTGTGAGATGTTAACATGGACTTGTGAGAAATAGTCAGCATTATGAGACAAAAATGTTACAATTGGTAAAAAAAATAAAAAAATATTTTACGGTGGAAAAACAAAAACAAATGTACAACACAGCATTACTTGTAACTTTGTGACAATCGAGTGTTCATGTCTAGAACGACCCTCTAGTCCCAACGTTCTACTAAATAAATTAGAAATACAACAAATTATTGGACGAAATCTTATAAAATGGTAAAGGAGAAGCAGATCAATAATAATAAAGAAGACTAAACTTACTAAAACTCATTCTTCTCCTGTAGTTCAATCAACGGAGACCAAAAACAAATTCGTCAGCTATGAATCATATGAGCTGGGTCGCAATCCAGGAATGGCCACCTGCACCAGCTGCCAACAGCAGGTCTTAACCAATGTCACCTACAAAGTGGGAGTTTACGCCTGGTTGATGTGCTTACTCTTCATCCTGTGCGGGTAAGAGTCCATTTGAATTGGCAGCTAAAAAAAATCCAAATCTTGTGTCCATCATCAAAGCCAAACTGACCGTCTTCCTCATTTCCAGGTTTGTTTTGTGCTGCTGTCTGATTCCGTTCTTCATGAAGTTTTTCAAAGACGCCTATCACACATGCCCGAAATGCAATAAGATCCTGCACATTGAAAAGAAGCGATGCTGCTAACCCCATCCCATCCCTTCCCCAATTTAAACACCACTCATGGATTTGTGTTGCACCTTACACTACATGAAGGACTGGAGGACACTTTCATGCCAATGCAGACGTCATCTAGTATAACGTCTTTCAAAGCTTTGCGATCTTTGAGAACCTTTTGGTGTTCATCTGGCTTAGGCTTTATTACATTATATTACATAATACATTACATTATGAAATGAATATGAATAGTCTACACAGTTTTGATTGTATATCTATAGGACTCTAAGGGTTCAGAGGGCTGAGGAGTTGGTGGAACCATAAATGACGTGATGTAGTTATCAGTAATTTGGGCATCGACTGCACCATTTAAAACAGTTGTTCTCAACCAAGCCAATTCAAGTGGACTTTAAGATGACTTAAAAATGATATTAAGCCGATGCAATAATTGAAGAAAAAAAAAAAAAAAAAACTAAGAAGCAAGATATTTATTTTCTGTTTACTCTAACAACTTTTTTTGTATTATTCTTTGAAGAACCAGGGTTCCCACATAAAGGTTGTTAGTATTGCTGGTTCTTGGTCATGAAGAACCTATAATATCCATTGGATAAAAGGTTCTTTAGATTATTAAAATAAGAAAATTAAAGTGTTTAAATGAAAGATTATTTGGGGAACTAAAAATGGTTCTTCCATGGCATCGCCATACATTCATCTGGACCTTTTTTTTTTTTTTAACACAATTTGTAATGCCAGGATATATGAGGCATCTTCATTCGAAGGTGCAATGTCTAGAGTTTAAAAACGCTGCATAAGCAATTTGTAAAGGATATACATTTTTATAGTTATGTCAAATTTTGTCAGGTACAACCTGTAGCAATGTTTTGAAAACTTCTTGTGTGCAACGGGAGTCAAAAAGGTTGAGAGCAATCAATTCAGAATGCACCAGATCTCTTAAATAAAACAATGGAAATCAGACTTCCAAAATTGACTTTTTGAATTTCCCTACTGCTCAAGCTGACTTGTTATCGTTTAGCGATTTATCACTTCTGTAAAAAGCCTAAATCTTTGATCATGTTAAATATTTCATATGTTCATTTAAATGGTCTTAAACGTAATAATATAAAACTGAAATGTGTCTGTGCAATACCTTAATGTCAATCTGAACACCATGTTGAGTCAATTCTTCCAGGGCCATGGCTTTAGCTTTTATAGAAAATTTTATTCAACATACATTTTCCAGCAAAAAGGCAATATACAGGAAGAGTTGTCATACACTGCTGCTACACGGAGGAATTAGACTGAAGAGAGAAGAAAACAAAAATCAAAAATGAAAGATGTGATCTGCAGGTTTTCTTTGTACTGCACTTAAACGAGACAAACCGGCGGCAATTAGTTAAGGAAAAAAAAAAAAGTAAAGACCAAATGAAACTGTCAGGATCCGAAATAAAACTACACACAAATGAATATGAACATCTGAATTGATCTGTACCCAACAATTCGGCGTTTTTAATTTTACATGTTCATTCTTTAAATATACAATTGTAATTGATTTTACAAAGCCAACTATGCACTAGGGAGCATTCCTTCGGTGCTTAAAGAAAAAAAACAATGGTATTGGTTCATTAATGCTGGTTTCTTAAAGTCCCGAACCAGTCTTCTATACGTCTGCAACCTCGTGCCAACAAACAGTACAACAAATCTGGAGCCGTCAGCAATCGACGCCTCCCTCCACATCAGAATAATCCCGCAGCCAGTGACAGAGGAGCTAAAGAATGGGGGATACAAACCAAAGGGATATGCAAATCAAACTCCAGCCAAGATTACATTTAACAGTGCTGAGAAATGTAAAACCTTGGATATTAAGTGCCAACGTGCAAGATGAAGTACAGACAATTTATTTCATTTTTATTTATTTTAAAACGGATGCTGTGGCTCTTTATTATACAGGATTTCCAGAGAAGACAAACTGAATTTCTCCAACCAAACTTAAGTGTGAAAGTAGAATCGTGTAAACATGAAAATGGACTAGTTGCACTAAGGGACCAGAAAATAGACAACCATGTCAGGGCAACTAGCAAAAGCTTTTTTTTGTTGTTGTTGAAGGATGGAGGAACCCTTTTAATCGTCTGGAAATGACAAAACTCCTCTTTCCATCGCCTCCACCTCACAATGCAGCAGCTTTCTTGCCGTAACAATTAAAAAAAAAAAAAAACGAACTTAAAAAGAAAACCAAACAAACAAAAAATAAAAATCTAAACAAAAGTCTAGGACATACTGTTCCCCCTTTCTTGTTAAAATCCAATTCATTCTTCCAGACAAACAGGCAGTCAATAGTTAGAGAAGCCAAATCGAACAGCCTCAAAAGGAAAACAGGAGCATCAGCAGTCGCTCCATTAGCTGAAGACTGTGTACCCAGACAGCAGGTGTTAAACGTGGTGCACACAAGAGGTTTGGTTAAAGTCTTTAGTATGGTCGGTTACAGTGTGGGCTTGTCAGTTGTGAATCTTGATCGCTTTTTCCAGATACGTGTAGCGACCTCTCTTTGGAGCTTTGTTGAAGTGGTCGAGCCCTAACCAAGGCCTCGGGTGCGACATGTTCCCTGAGGAAGGACAGAATACAGCCAAGTTGGCACCAATGTAAACACAAGGTCTACTGATTGAGACTACAGAGGTCAAAGGACCCTAACATACCTGGCTGTGGCTCAAAGTCTTTCAGATTCACCTCGTAGTCTTCCTCGTTGATATACTGATGCCGGCCCATCATCACGATTGCAAACTTGAACTAAAAGAAAATGAAAAACAGAGGTTTAATCTTGTTTTGATGTCAACTCAAATGTAATTTTATTTTAATGAATAATCATATACTCAATCTGGACTACGATCTGCTAATGAGTGAGCAATGGTCATTTTAATTTTATGTATTCATTTAATTTGACCTAAAATATTTACTGAATTTGAAAATTTACACCCATTTGGCATAGACATTTGTTTATATATATATATATATATATATATATATATATATATATATATATATATATATATATATAAAAACACTACTGCTCAAAAGTTTGGGATCAATAAGATTGCATTTATTTGATTAAAAATATAGAGGAAAAAAACCTGTAATCTTGCAAAATGTTATTACTAAATAAAATAATTGTTTCTATTTTAATATACTTTAAAATCTAATTTATTCCTGTGATGCAAAGCTGAATTTCCATCAGACATTTTTATCGGCATTTATACTCCAGTACACAGTAAGAAATCATTCTAATATGCTGATTTATTATCAGTGTTGTAACATTTTGCGCTGATTAACATTTTTTTGGAACCTGTGATATTTTTTCTAACAATATATACTAGGGGTGTAACGGCACGTGTATTCGTACCAGACAGTTTCGGTACAGGTCTTTCGGTACGGTGCACGTGTCTACCGAATGACCGTATGCAATATTTTGTGTACAGAACATAGGTACATTTTCGTGTTTCCAAACGAACATATTACGTCCGCGTTCAGCGCAAATCCCGCCCTGCAGCGGATTCTAAAGCCGGTGACACACTGTCTGCATGGCGTGAGCGGGCGTTTCTGCTGCATGTCAAATGATTGTAATTCAAACGCAGCTCCCATCGGCATTTAAACAGACCTTTGCTCTTAATTCTGATCGGTCCAACGCAATAACGAAATCTGAGCAGGTCTAAAAACTGAAACTGCTTATGCTGCACTTTACACTTTGGAAAAGTTATATATTTTTTTTTTATATGAGCAGGCCTACAAGCTGGGATTGGTAATGCTGCACTGTAATTCATTATATTTTATGATACTGGTATTCCCCGCTATGCTCTGCTCACATGTGCTGATAATAACTTTGTAGGACTAGACATTTTTGGTTTCGGTTTTCAATAACTTACAAACAAGAATAATAAAACAGAACATTTTTATCAATCATTAAATATCTTGGATCCCTCATCAAGCGAAACTAATAGCTGATTATGCACTTGCCAAGCAGGAAATGGTTTAGCCGTGTCAAGTCTCAAGGATGTTACCTGTTCATTCTTTTAAGTCCAAGGTAGTTTATGATTGATGCTTCCCTATCACCGTTCATAAGACAGTGCCACATTGTGGAGCCAAGATGAATTACGTGACATGAGAAATTCAATATTGTTGCACAGTAAAACATAAGATAAACATACCTTTGGACAACAGTGCCCAGAGATGTGCTTTTAAGGGTTAATGTGCAAAATAGTTCCAGGTTGAAAAAAAAAACATTTACAAAGCTTCTCTTACCTTTTCAAACTCTTTCTCCTGAATGTCAAGCATGCTCTGAATTCTCTTCATCACTTCTCTGAAGGGTTCCCCCTGCCACAGTAAATGCACACATTAAAAGGGACACGACACATGACACATAAAAACTGAACAAATGACAGCCATCCACCTACACGGCAAAGAAAGCGGCAGCTGCCCACCTACACATGCACTCAGCTAACACACCTGACGGATCTTGAGCAAAAAGGGAATTCCGAATGTGCCAAAGACTTCCTTGTGGAAATGTGCAACTGGAATCAGCATTTCATTCTCCTTGTCCAGGTCCACCTGGTCGAGAGGGATTTCCTGCCATGAAAGAAATGGAACTTGTTTCCAGGGGAACCGCATCCACAAAAGAGGCATCTCAGATGCAAAATCATTTTAAGAGGCTCTACAAGGGAACAGATCCTTAGTTGTGTGCATCAGTGTATGATAGGCTTCAGCTCTTCCTTACCTCTATTCTGAATGTTCGACTGGCTGCTGGAGATAAACATTCTAGCAATTCATCTTCCTGGTGAACCCCAATGATTTTGTAGCTGACAATTTCTAACAGCCTACAGAGAGGGCAAAAAAAAAAAAAAAGTATATGGTTGGCAATTGAATTGCCATTGGCTAGTACATCTTTTAAGGGCAGGCAAGTATTATTTAATAAAAAATGTGTAAAACAATACTTTACACTTCAGTAATTAGAAATAAACTTAATCATGTTTGAATGCATATTAGTCATTTTAACTGAACTGGTGGCGCTTTTTTGATAATTCAGTGTAAAAAATAAATAAATATAACAGATTGGGAGGGGAGGACACCTGACAAAAATACTAATAAGATGATAATAATAATAATAATAATACAAATTCTACTAATAACTATAAAACACACTAAGGATTACTAAGGATTAATGAGCTGCTGTATTCATGAATATTAATCAGGTTTTGTGCATTCCTTCAAACTGATTTGCTGAAATCAAAACAGGGATGATAATAGGTGAGCACCAGCCAATGAGATTGTCATTTGAGAATGAGCTCCGCCTACTACCAGAAAACCCTGGCTGAAGAATTCCAAAAGGAAAGCCATTATTTTTGACAGGAAAATACAACAAAGAATATCTTTTACATGTAGTGCATCAATTCTCTCTCTCTCCCTGCAAGAATGAGAAAAACGACAGAGTCGTGTGCCCTTCACACACTAGAGATTACAAGTGCGTTGCACATCCATTCAGATAAACTGAAAAACAGCACCGATAGCTTGACAAGACAATGAAACTCTGAAGGGTTCAGTTAGTGTGTTCGGCAGCGAGTGAAAATATATACATGTGCTAAACTTATAACTCGGCTTCCAACTCTGGTGAGTCAAATCTGATAATTTCTAAGCCATTGGCTAATATAAGACATCATTTAGTCGCCCAGAGTGAAGATTTAGTCGCATATGCGAGTGATTCACTCACAGTATAGAGTTGGTTAATTTTAGCAGTGAATTGGGTCAGAATTATGGACAGAGTGACTCAATGGACGGCAGCAGTGTCAATGAGTTATTAATGTTTGACCAGTCTGTTATCCTTTCTCATGCAATGTCATAAAAACAAGACATGTTTTTGTAGAAACATTAGGTATGTTGGATTAACTATAAATTGAACAATTACAATGCCTCTGTCCTTTATAGTGGGGGGCTTAAAAGATTTATGGGAAGTTTTATGCAGCACACTAGGTACATGCACACTACCGTTCAAAAGTTTTGGGTCAGTAAGATTTTTGATATCAAATGGTTTAAAAATGAGTTTCCAATAAATGCTGTTCTTTTAAACCTTCAATTCAAAGAATAAAAACAAATGTATTCGTTTGCTCTTTCAACACTGAATTTAAAATGTTTTTAGCACCCAATCAGCATATTAAAATGATTTATGAAGGATAATGTGAAAAAGATTTTGCCAACATTCTGGGGGGAAAAATGCTTTAAATATATATTAAAATACAACATTTATTTTAAATTGTAACTTCATGTCACAATACTGTTTTACTGTACAAATTTTTTTTAATAAAAATGACCTCACAAATCTTTTCAATTACTCCAAAAAAAAAATCTAGCACAAACAAGGGTTTTAAAATCATTTCAATATCACAAAAAAACAGAACAAAATAATTAAATAAAGATCCATTTGCTGACTGCAAAAACCTCAAGAGCCTCACGACCCATTTTTAGCGCCCTCATGGAAAGTCCCTTAAAGCCCTCTCAGAGCAGACTCGAAACAGAAATCCCTGATTAATGAACAGTGCACTGATTTGAGAACACACAGACCTCAGCTTCTCGGAGCCTTTGTCAGACAGCTCCACTGCCTTTTTACATTCCTCCAGAAGGTCCCGAACACAGCCATGCTTGTCAGGGTATAGTGTGATCTCCTAAGGTGAGGGAGAGAAAACATTCACAATGATGAGTGTGCAGAACATTGTGGAAACATACATTACTGCAAATGGCTGGCTGGCATGACGGTATACTCGATGTAGAATCATTGCGGCAACGCCTTACCTCCTCTCGAAACATACTGTTGAGCCAAATGGCTTTGAAACTCCTCCTGTTCTCAAAGTCTGTGATCTTCATCTTGAGCTGTGGGGAAGCAAAACCATGAATAAATCAGATGTCCGGAGCGTAACAGCTTAGAAGATCTCATATTTCCTTAGAGGAGCGCCAAGTGCAAGATAAGGCCTCTCTCACCTGCTGGTAGTAGAGCTTCTTAGGCTGCCGGGGCTTGAAAAACTGCAGCAGGTCTCTGAGAGTGCCTTCATAGTTGTGCCTGAGTGGGTTGCCAGGGCCATCTCTGTACCTGAGATGAAGAAAAATGGAGTTTTAGGAATGAAAACAGGGGGAAAAGAAGCCACACTAAACTGGAAATTAAAATTAAAAGACGTACCCCTGTGACTTGAAGAACTGTAGGAGCATGGGGTCAGTGTTTAACCTCTGTGCAACAGTCTTTGCCACCTGAAAAATAAAATATGAGATTATTTATCTTTTAAATGTTACTGGCACATTCTGATCTAGTTTTAAAAAACCCACCTGGAAGTAGTTCATTCGGTTCGACAGTGTCACAACAAAGCCTGGGTCATTGTGAATGGTCTTGTCACAGAAGATGACATCCACACGGTGGTACAGGTCTCTGAAGTAGTCTTTTGCAGTAGGCAGCTCACTGGTTTCATTTTCAGGATCATCCCTGGTGGTGATACAATAAAAGAACAATCAATTTCAAGGCCCTGTTAAGCGCTGTAATATGACTTGGGAGTTAAGACAACGAATACTTACTTCTGGAACACAATTATGTCTCCGTCCATCAGCTCATCCAGAGCCTTGTCCAGGGAGACGTCATAGTCTTGTATTCGCTCCGTTAAATTCGGTTTAACTTCCTGTAACAAAGAATGCATCATGTTTTAACGATAGGTTTCTACGTAAAGCTGACAGAACACTTTTACACTAACCATTACGAATGAACAAAATAAACCAACACTCAGTTTAATCTGTACATTTTTTTAAATGTTAATTTTTATAAAATGTTGAAACCCATAGTGATGCTTAATATTTTTGTGGATTCTCTGAGGGATAAAAAGAATAAAAGAACAGCATTTATTTGAAATAGTGAAGACATTTCTGATCAATTGAATGCGCCCTTGCTGTATGAATAATTCATTCCTGAAAAGTAGTGTACATACACTGATGTTCTAATGCTTGATTTGACATTTTATTGTATTCATTCACAGTGTTCGGTTTTTATTTGATAAATTTTTTTGTAATATAACATTACATGGGGCAATTGTCCATTTTATTACATGCATCTCTAACCACTTTCTATACAAAACTCCAAATGATAAATGCATCATTATGAATTCAGTGTAAACCAAGTCTTACCTCATAGAGGATAAGGCTAGTTCCCTGCTGAAACCCTGCTCTTTCACACATAATGGGCAGCAAGCCTCCTGTTTGGGTCAGGGTTAGAACAAAGCAAGCAACAGGAAGGCTCGACATCAGTTTAATTAGATCTTGACGAAAACTTCATGAGAACAATCCTATTAGCCATAGCTTTGAATACTCACGTATTTTACAGGATATAGGTGTGTAGATATGTCCACAATAATTTAAGCTTCTGGTTTTTGGATCATACATCTTCAAGAATAACATAACATCATCTGAAAATCCAAACAAGGTTAAAAGGCTGATGCTTTCAGAACCGAGACATTTTGTAGATCATTTTTGCTCTTCAGTAAAAAAAAAAAAAAAACGCAAAATATCAATTGCCGAAAATGGTTCTGAATTTACTGCAAATGCACAAATTGAAACTCACGGTCTTTGTCGAACTTGGGTAACGTTGCACCGCTGGCGGCCATTTCTGGATCTACAGTTTCCAGAAATATTGTCCATGGGTTCTCGTTATCGCTCAAGTCGATCATCTGTTTGTGAAAATGAAATGAACAGCTTTATTTTCACATAAAGAGCAACATAAGAAACACGAATGACTTTTTTAAAAAATGGACATTTAAAAACATGAGTGCACAGACTTACAGACTTGTTGCAATCTGCTTCATAGTCTAACATGGCTGGCCGTTTAGTGCCGTTGCTTCTGGCCTGCATTGGCCACAGTCTCATCTGGTCCTGTGGGAAACCCTGAAGGACAAACAAACATGAACACACCAGAAAATAAATGCAACTACTCTGACATTAACTTAACAAATGAGAATTTAAAAGAACCTAACACAAGCTTGCCTAACAGAGCAGTCAGAACAATTCTTACTGAGCCAAATTTCTGAAAAGTAGTGTGTATACAGAACAACAATGTTCTGATGCCTAAATTGACAAGCTAGAATTAGAAAGTGATGTGGCTTTTGTAGCAGGATTCTCTTCTCGCGGTTTGCTCACACATTTGCTGTATGAGGTTAAAAGCACATTTTTTTACACGGCTGGTTGACAGTCACCATGAAAAAATTCAAAACATTAATAACTGCTTTGAAGGTACGGTATTATTAACTGCTTTGTGAAGTTAAGACTGCAGAGTTCATCATTACGAGTCATATTAAACCATAAAAGGCAGCGGCTATTTGCACTGTGTAAATAGCGGCAGACGCCATTTACACTAAGTGCAAATAGCTATAGATTGTTTTTACATTTATACTACTTATTGCAAATAGTGGCAATAATCTGCACCTCAGTATTGTAGTACATTATTAAACAGTATGCAATAACTTAATTCAAATTATCAAACGGATGCCACCTTATTGGGACAATAAAGCCCTCCCTACACCTACCATAACACTACCCGATACTTTTTCAACTTTTTGATTACTTAATTTTAATTAAAAATATATTCTTTTCTGATGCGATTTGAAATTTGAAAAGAGAGAGAGAAAAAAAGTTTGCCCTATGGCGGATTTGAACCAGGGTCGATCACATCAAAATGAGCTTGAAACACGTTTCACCATCTTCACCACTGGAGCTGACAACGGTCTTTTGTAATGTTGACTAGCCAAAATCACACGTTGGTGGACAGAGTTTGTGTAAATAGCCTCTCCCAACAACGCGGGTGTAAACAGACACCCCGTAAACAAAAATGGAACAATGACAAATGTTTGTCGCCAACTGACAATTTGCTGAACAAGAAATCTGCAGTTGCACAGTGCGAGTATTTAATGGCTGACATTTTGGAAAGGCATTTTGCATCATCAAATAATTTTCTAGGTTTTGGTCAAGAAAAGGATTTAATCAGATGTCATCAACAGAAATTGTGTCAAGTGAAGTCTCACCATGGTCTGTGAGAGGTTCTGAACAAACTCAGCCAGAGTGGAGCTCTTCAGAACTTTGAACACTGTGTATTTTACTTTCTCTTCATCATACATGTCATTGCCCTGATGCCCACAGAACTGGTCTTCTGTCACCATCTACAGGAGCAAAGAGCTAATATTTGTTAAACAGAAACACAATATAGAACACAATTACATAGAGTCCACTCTCAGGGTCTAAACTTAATAAAGACCTGTCAAACAAGACCTGAAAGGACCCATTTTACCTGCCCCACCAAGTGGACCAATACAACTTCCTTTCAGACAGAACATTTGAATAAACAAACTTAATGTTTTAATCAGACATTATGTGACTCCATACCTGTACTTGCATGTAAAGGTGAGCCTCCTGCCTTTCTTTTCTCTTCTGGGCTTCCACCCTCTTCTCCTCCTGCAGCCTCTCAACCAGCTGCTGAGGAATATCCACATCAGTGACCGGCTGCAAGACCTCACCTGGACATGACAACAGCACTTATGAGCACAGATGGACATAGGACAAACGCAAGCTGTGTAATACACAACTAAAAACAGGAGGGTTTTCATATGGGGAATTGCCTCATGTGCAAAAAAAAAAAAAAAGTAGCATCACAAATGATCCCCACAGGAGGTATAAATATATCTAATGGCACTCACTGAGCTTAGACTCTCTGATGTACACCAACATGTAAGCGTTGGTGCAGTGACGCACTGACAAGTCGTCATCGTGACCACCGTAATTGTGCTCAGTGGCCTCTTCTTTAGTGCACCGTGAAACAACGTCATCATCAAATTTACACCACTGCAACAGGGAACAAACAAACATTACATCTGGAAAAAACTTATGAAAGCACATGGGAATGAATTCCATAAACAACTTCACAGAAGATCAAACAAAATCTATGTCACCAGACTAAAAAAAAAAACGGATACAAAGCAGGGCTCCAGACTAACAAGAAAACTGGTGGCACAATCACCTGATTTGGTAGCATTTTCGTTGGTGCGTAATGTCTTCTTAGTGGCCTTTCCTTTTATTTAACAAAAAGTAGAAAAAGGAGATAACTAGAAAGGAGAATAAGGAATAGAACACAAGACCGAACTCTGCACGTAAACTCCGCCTGCTGAAGCTTTGTTGCCATAAGTTGAGCGTTGCCCATGTAGCATCAAGATGACAAAGGCTACAGGATATTTTTAAAACATTTTTATAAGTACACTACCAGTTCAAAATTTGGGTTGGGTAAAAATAGATTTCATTCACTATAAACATCCTTTTCAACCTTAGGCATACACACTTTCTGGCGAAAGTGAATCTAGCAGCATGTGTGTAATGTGGTCAGCTGTACTACTTGTCCCTCTTAGGGGCCGTTCACATATCGCATCTTTTGCGCGCTCATTTTCGTTATATCCAATAGGGGTGTGCATTGGCACTGCCCTCACGATTCGATTCGATTACGATTCACCAGGTAACGATTCGATTCAATTCGATTCTACGATGCATTGCGATGCATCAAAATTCTACTGCACACAAGGCAAATTTTTCATCAGTCATGAGGCAATACAAGCAGATATTAAACAACAGATTTTATTGGCTGCTATTTTTCTCCTGTATCTTTGACATAAAAGTTATTAAATTAAATGTAATAAAATAAAATGTAATTAAATCAAATGTAATTAAATCAAATTAAATGGTACAGGGTATTGGATATGGCATTTTCATACCTGAAAATGAAAACAATCAAAATCACTGCTTTCAGTGCTTTTTTTTTACACACAGTAAAATAGCAGCTCTAAGACAGGGCACTTCCTGAAGTCCTTTGCAAATATTAAAATAATAAGTAACACTATTTTAACAATAACCACCCAGGAATAAAAATATTCAGTGCAACAACACACATTAACCATTTATTACTGTGAAACTTTTTTCCAAGTAGTTAAGTAAAGTGCAAACTATTCTCAACAAAACAGCAGCTTAGCAGCTATATGACAATGACAATTATATATGCCTGCCCCCTGATCCTACCATCACATCAGCTGCATACAATCGGTAGCTTATACCAGGGCTCAACTGTTCTAAGCATGTGG
Source organism: Carassius auratus (assembly GCF_003368295.1). NCBI lineage: Eukaryota > Metazoa > Chordata > Actinopteri > Cypriniformes > Cyprinidae > Carassius > Carassius auratus. The sequence continues at coordinate 15,750,446 of NC_039270.1, read as the reverse complement.
CGAAACCCCACATTTTCACAGAATAGGGTCGTAGATCCTTCGCTATAAAACATGCCACCGATCGTGTGATCCTCTTTGCTCTCTCGGAGTTGTGTGGCAATGTTGACACTAGCTACTCAATTCTTGGCTGGGATGTGTCGACTTTTTGTGTTGTTGTTGAAGCTAACTCAGGATACCAACGATCAACATGGTTCGTGAAGTTAGTTGTATTGCGAACGTGCTCAATTTTAGTGTGGAAGATTTTACACACCGCGTAAGACTTCTCTAGTTTCCCATTCACTTCATAAAATCCGAAATGTGCCCAGATGTCTGCTTTCCAAGCTTTGGGCGCGTTTTTAATATTCCGTCTATCACGGTCATCTCCCTCCGCCTCAACCATCTTGCTTGTTGTTGTTGTTATTCTTCCGGAACCGGAAGTATTTAAACTTCAAAACTTTATTGTCCGCCAGAAAATAAACAGTGACATAATCGATTATGGCACTTTGCCGCATCGATGCTTAATCGTTCATGCCCCGCATCGCGATGCATTGCCGAAACGATTATTGTTGACACCCCTAATATCCAATGTAGGCGCGTGGTATGCGCGCTCATAATGGAAGCGACGCGGTCGCGACGCACACGCTTTTTCCAGGCGCGTCTGCACCGCATCGAGTTAAAAACATCTCAACTTTTCAGAGAGCCGCAAGCGCACCGCGGGTCATGTGACAAGAACCAACCAATCAGCTGCATCCTTTCCCATGACAACGTTGAAAGCTCAGCCAAGATGAAGGAACAGCTGACCAAAGTTGTATATGTATTGCATTTTGAAATAAATTTAGTAGCAGAGCTACTGCAAGCGATTTTTAGAGCTGCAAATTCATTTATCCTTTGCTGAAATTTCCGCGTCTTCATGGAGAGAGCACGTCATGGTTGCTTAGCAAAGGCAGACGCCTCAGGGGCGCAACTGCCCGAGCGCTTTGGAAAGAAGTAGAAAGCGGTGCGCCTACCGTTTTCCACATGTTTTTAGGCGTGATATTTGAACGACCCCTTATTCTGCACTAGTACAAACATGCACACGTTGCGCTTTTTGCTTTGAGTGCTTCTGTATTATATGAGTGGCTTTGAATATAATTCACAGCTCGTTTCAGATATAAAAAAAATAAAAATTTTAATAAAGGAGCAGCTCTAATGCTATTATATTAAAGATGATGAACCATAGAGCAAATAAATTAAAGTAACAAAAACTTTATTCAGAGAAAAAATTTCTGATTCTTTGTGGGCATAGCAAAATAAAGTAAACTCTGACAAATTATACCCAAAAATTCTTAATACATTAAAATACCAGTGAAACTGATACAAATTTGGGACCAAAAATCCTTCAGGTCGAGTCTGGGGAAAAAAAATTAAGTTCAGGTTTGCATGAACCTGACTGACAGCATGCCCAGGAGACTACAGGCTACAGCTGAAGATCTTTGCCCGAACCCGACTGGACCCGATGGGTTCGGGCTTAATTTATATCATCTTACGCGGGCTCTGGCTTGCGCTCCAGTCATGTGATGTGTTTCGGTTAGCGAGAGAAAGATGCAAAAATAAGCTTAGCCTAATCTCTGTGAGTAAAGGTTTTTCAAATGACTTTTTTAAACTAAATATTCATTGAGTCTTAAATGCATAATGTGGACCAAGTATTTACGCTAATGTTGGCATTATTCTTGTATTAAATGTCAGCTGCTAGTGGCGAAGCAAATCCGGCGGAACCTTTATCTTAATTTCGTTATTGCCAAATACCCATCTTAATTAAAAATTGATCATAATTTTATTTGTTAAAAAAAGACTTTATTGGTGCGTTGGTCTATTTATAGGCTAAATGAGCCTAGGCCAATTTGTTAAGATGTCACAGAGGACTTATTTTATTTCTTTATTCCAACTTCCAAGTGGTGTAGTCTACGTTAGTCATGAATAAATTGTTAAAACATGTTTAAATGACTCATTCTTGACAAAAGGCAAAAGAGCTCTGTGTGTGCACACATTTGAATAACGTCGGGCTGAAAACGGGTTCGGGCTTTTAAAAAGCTGATTCAAGTAAATCAAAATGTACTTGTCGGGCTCAGGTCCTGTCGGGCCTAACTTTTAAGGCCCGATTACAGCTCTACTACAGGCAGTCATTAAGACTAAAGGCTTCCCAACTAAGTATTGATAGTTGTTTAAAAATTGACATACTAACAGCGGGCTGAAAATTGATTGAGTGTAAACCATTACATACCTTCCTATCAAAGTTATCCAACATTAACAAGATGAATTTATTCTGACACACAGTTAACTCGGAGTTCGTGTCATATATTATATTACCATCTTCTAAACTATAAAGAATAAACTGTTTTTTGAAAATGTGAAAAAGGTTGAAGGTGTCCGAATAAATTTTGGTTTGACTATCTATTTAATAAATGAAGTTATACTACTGGGGCCGTTGAACGCTTGAATCTGATTTGCTGACGAACGTTCTGAGGTGTGCTATTTCTTTCTGGGAAACACACGATGAAATGTAGTTCCTGGCAGCTCTTTTGACCGAATTACAGTTCCATATCACCTCACATAGTTAACTGTAATAATGGTCACACAGTTTGCACAAAAAGATGTTGTCCATGCTGCCCTGACGATTTTATCAGTTAGCCTATATAGTGTAGCATCTTAAGGCTGGTTCACACGGGACGATTTTAAAATTGTCAGCCGATTTTCCAAACCTGAGAGACCCACACACACGGCAATAAAAAAATCACGGGCAATATCAACACATCACACACGAACCGATTTGACTCCCGAGCATTCCCAGGTCAGACGGGAAATCGCAAAATCCCTCGAGATCAAACGTGACTTCAGAGTAAACAATCATGGTGGACGAAGAGGACGCAGTGGCCATAGTTTGTGCTTTGTTTTTAACGGAAAAAAACATAAGAAAAACAAGAAAAGGCGATGGTCAAAGAGGTGGACACAACACGAGCATGGACTATACTTGCTACATCATGATATGGAGATAACTTGATGTTTTCTCTCATAGAAATGTTGTTACGTACTACACAGATTAATTGCAATTGAAATAAACGTTCATTAATTAGTTTCCATGTACTCTAGTGGACTGCAGTTGTGGATGTAGTTATGCCCATCGACTTATTTGTATTTGTTATATTATATACGCCGGCTGTTTTGTACTTCCTCACCGCCTCGTCACCTCGCTTTCTGATTGGCTACACGCCACAGTCCACAGGCTGCGTGATTGTTTGTCCTCGGGGGACACCACACATGAGAAGAAATCGGGCCAAATAAATCCAATATGTTGGATATCCCCGATTTGAGATCGGAGCAGTCCCGACATTCTTCCGAGCAGAGGAGAGCAGTCTTAACACACCACACACGGCAGGAATATTTGATCAGATTATTTTACGATAATCGGAGCATCCTAAGATTGTCGGAAGGGGTGAATCGGGGCTAAAATCGGCCTAATTATCCTGCTGTGTGAACCAGCCTTTAAAGGCTACACACGACATTTCTCGCTATGAACATGTTCCTGTGATGGCAAAGCAGCCATTTCTCCAGTATTCACTGTCACAAGATCCTTCAAGAAATAATTTTGATATGCTGATTTAGTGCTTAGGAAACATTCCTTATTTTCAAAGAAAACAGTCACTGCTGGATAAATTAATGCTTAATATGCAGAAAACACCAAAATTCAGTCTCAGTATGGAGCCCTCCAATGTGTTAAGGTTTTACTCTTACAATATTGACAAAACATTTCATGCAACCACAAGCCACCCACAAAATCCAACCCGCTAACCACCAAACCAAAAAAAAACTAGAGACCCCTGAAAAGAAAGTTTCTCACTATTGGTGCGGTGACACTCACTTTGCCGTCTCCTTTAGGATTAAGGTAGACGACGTAGTGACCACCGTGGTTGTCTCCGCTGTGCACCAAGACGGCGTGGAGAATGTAGTTGGCTGGGTCTTTAACATCTGGCTTCTGCAGAAACTCATCCAGAGGTAACTGCTCCGGGAATTCAAACCTTTGGTGCACAACATCAAGTATCAGGCTCAGCCTCCATTTCTCTTACATCATACGAGTGAAAGTGACCAAGAGATTATGGAGAGTCTCTCTTTAAATGCACCCTCCAGTCCATATTCAAGTAAGTGTTCAGTCGACAAACATCATTTAGAGTCACTCTCAAAGATATTTTAAGAGCGTAATCTCCCTCTCTGCATGGCACACATTTATTCAGACCACCCATAAATCACAATGCTTTTTTCAGCCATCACTAAATCTACTTCAAAAGAAATATCCTTGTCATTACATCACAAAAACAACAGACCTTACACACAGATTAGAACAGTTTTACATCTACAACACATTAGGGGGTAAAACATTTTTTTACCTGTCATTTATCTTAATATTTTGGTCAGTCTGAGGGTCGTACATGAACCTCATGAGCTGTAGGTGCAGAATAGGAGGGAAGGTCAGGAACTTTACACCCTTCTCTGCTTCCTAAAAGACAAATGAACCACAAATAAGGTCAAATCTCCAGTAAAATTAATTTAAATATGCATCAGGCACAACAAGATGATACTAACTGTATAGAATTAAGGCACAGTCACATCAAGACTTCAACAACTTTTTGTCAAGTTAGTCTGTTGCCCATTATCAATCGGTTATCAATGCACCACTTAGATATCACTTTTAAAAGCTGGTTTAAATTATTAAACGCTACAAATTTGCATGTTAACTTCAAATTAAATCCCAAGTGCAGTGCACATGGAGAAAATTTCACCTTGTGTCCCTCACACGAGATTCGAGCATCTTTTGAGATAAGGTAAATGTGACTGCACTTTTAGGGTTTGTTAACACTGAAGGGTGATGTATGCAAACCCCTCACCTGTAGACCATGTTCCCCTGCATCATATTTGTTATCCCCATCCAGCTGTTCCACTGCCACATAATCCTTGAATGACTCAAAGACTGCAGGGCAGAGAAGGTGCATTAGTAACCTCAACACAAGTATAGCAGATACTGTGTGCAGCCCTACACAACATTATTAAATGGTATCTGAAGCAGTCTGAGCTGAATGTGTTGATTTTGTCCTGGAAGATGTCGGAAAATGTATACAATTACAGACCACATTAGAATAAAGGTCTTCCTGGAACAGAAGGGAGGACAGAAGACAGCAGATCAGAGAAAGCCACACTTACTGTTTTTCTTTCCTTTTATGCTGAGTTGGATGTCGTAGTAATCCTCTATTCTTTCTGACCGATAGTCCACATGCTTACACTGGATGTAGGACTGAAATTAAGAAAACACCCAAATGTGGTGAGGCTGAATAAATGAATCCGATGTAGAGCGAAACCACAGAGAGAGTCCTGGTGACTTACCACCATCTTGCCTCTGAAGAGTTTTGGGATTGTGCCTTCCACACAAGTTCCTTTCATCTTGTTCTCCACATTGTCCAACAGCTAAAAAAAATAAAATGCAATGGTTGGACCCAAATCATGTTCATCTAATCTGACATTAATAATCCCTCAATTGATCAAGGAGTTAAAAGAGAAGGATCCAAGGGGATCCATGGAGGTCAGGCTACTCACCACTCGGCACAGTTCCTGTACATCATGCTGCATGAAACTGTCTAGAGTCTCCCATCTTTAGAAACAGACACATTTCAAAAAATAAACATATGTATGGATAAATGGTAAACAAACAGTCGCATGACTATGAATATTTATACAATGGCATTAGCAGCCAAAAACAAACTCAAGTCTCTGATCTTCCAGCATAACATCTAGGCCAAATGCCCCTTAAATAAACTATTAATTGCTTACAATGTTTTAGAGGGTCTAATTAAACAGAGAAACTTTCTATAGATTTCCACCAGTAAGAACTGAACTCAAGAAGGAAAAAAATTGAATTGAAAAAAAAAAAAAAAAGTTTAATTTTGGATTTTTACATGAAATACACTGAATATGCAAATTTAAAGGTTCATCGCCAGGGCACTCAAGGTCAAGCCAAAAATTTTAAAAGCCTTTATTGCATCATGGCTAGAATAATTATAAACGCATACAAATAGCACACTTAACTGGAAAGAAAAGCTGGAATTAAATTGATTTGCAATTCAGAAAAATTAACAAGAACGTCAGCTGAGCAAAAAACATTGAATGACAAGGAACAACATGAAACACTCACTTAACATCTCAAACAAGAATGTCAACTGGCAGACGTGTCATGTGTCAGTGCCTGATTCATAACCTACCCAAAAGACTTAGTCAGCTTCTTTGTCCCAACAGGCTTATCACTGTGTTGGAGCTCATAGAACACCCTCTGCAGGGCGAGGGGAACGCTTTTAGAGGAATCATCTCCCTCAGTAGGCATCATATAAACCGCCTGGAAAGCAAAAACAGAGCAGGTTCTGACAAATGCACAGCATCAACGGTGGGGTGAACCAAGTCCTCTTGTAGCAGATCTATGTATTTTTGTAAAAAAATAACCATATTTAAACCAATCACTTGAATCTAGCTTGTGCCAACAGTTGTAAAAAAGCAGTTCTGGCCGGATGACATACGAGGTCAGCGCTGCGCATGTGCCGCTCTGGATTGACAAACACGGAAGTGCAGCGGAGAGATCAAAACAAAATAATGGTCACTAATTAGAAGCACAAAACTAGGAATTACAAAGAAGAATTTTGGAGGATTTCAATATAAGCCAAGAGGAGACTAGAGAAAGGAAACTTTGCTTCCTTTGATCCTGTAAACAAATGTTGGTTTTCATGAGACTCACCGGCGTATGCACAGAGCTGACCTCATACATCATGCTCCCAGAACTGCTTCTGTGTATTTTGATGTATGTGATTATTACATTTTGAATATGGATAATTTTCTTATAAAAACGCATTGATTTGCTACAGGAGGCCTTTGTTCAGCCCCCAGAGCCGTGGGAGACACTTTTTTTTAATGGATGGGCGCTTTTTATTTAACTTTTTCTGGACCGAAGCACTGCAACATCCGCTTAGTGGCATTAAACCTAAACATTTTTAATAACACTCTTACTGGATTCATCTTAAATAAAGTCATATACACCTAGTATGAGTAATTTATGGGCTAATTTACATTTTTGGGTGAACTAACCTTCTAAGCAAGGACACATTAAATTGATCAAATGTGACAGTAAAGATACTTTTTAAAACACACATTTCAAATAAAAGCTGTTATATTGGACTTGTTCATACTGTTCATTAAAGACCATGAAAAAATGTGTTCACAGTTTTTTACTTTATGATTTACTGACTGATCCGGTAATGAACTGCAGATTTGGTAAGCATTAAGAGATTTCTTTTTGTTCTTAAAATATTGACCCCAAACTTTTGAATATTAGTGTATAAAAAAATTACGATTGTATTGTTTTATGCTCTTTAAAAAAAAAAAAAAACGTGGTGAAAGTTATAGACTGTTAATAACAGGACTTGCTGTGGAGAAATTGTGCTCTGTCAGCACATGGACACACTGATACCAGTTATGATGATCAATATTTTCTCTTATTTCACATTTTCTTCCCAGCATAAAGCGGATCCCCATCCGGAGAGATGTACGACTCGAATAAGAACCAAATATTACTAACAAAAGATTCCAAATATTGCCACAGTTGACTGCACCTGAACACAAACTACATCTTCTCTCATCATCAACACAATGCATGAATTTCAGTAAGGTGAGGGATGCAGTTGGAAAGTAGGTTATATTTCATTGGATCTTACAAGGAAAATCCATTTGCAGAGAAGGAATTGTATTTTTATCATCTGCTTATTGGTACATACTGCCTTCTGTACTAATACTGCAAAAAAATCTTCTGATTCTGATATTGAAAGGCAGATGTCTCACCCGTCGAAGCTGGTTTGTGAAGAAGAGAGTCTGTAGTAAGCTGTTCATGTAACACGTGGCTCCTTGATTCTTCAACCCCACGTAACCAGTGTGTTTCTTTGAATCCCAGCTGTAAGTAAACCAGTGACATCAGCTACCTTGGCAAAAGCTAATCAACACTGAGAACATATGCCACTAAGAAATGACTTACGCCACACCGTGAGGCGCATCAGCTTGAACATAGACCTCGAAAGTGACCTTATCATCCTCAACAAAGCCCCGTTCTGGATCAGTCACATCCTGAAATCAACCAGCATTGTCTAATTAGTTCTGTTCACTTCTGATAACACCAGCTCATCAGAGACATTCATACAGAACATGTTAACTTACACTCCATGACATGAAGTTGGAAAAGCCCCAGTCGTTTTCCTTGTGGAAGAACAGGTGACTAATGCGGCGGCTAAAGGATTTCTCATCATCTTTGTAGTTGATTATTTTGAGCATGGCTTGAGCATGACATGACCAGGACCTTCAAACAAGGAGGAATCAAATTAGGTTTGGTTTAAAAACACCCAGAAGAAAGAAACCAGCTAAATACATGGAAAAATCCAAAGTGTATTAACTTTACACAAAGAAAAGAAGTCCATCAATGCAAGGTCATCACTGAAATCATTATACCAGGAAAGGTAATGGCAGTGATTGCTTACGTAGAGTCTGACTCAGCATTGCACTGGAGGAAGAATCCAACGCTCTTCTGGTGAGGTCTGTCTGGGTAAAAGCGTGGCATCACCATGATCTTCCAGGGAAGATTTCTCACAAAACAGGGTGGGCTGAGAACAGACTCACTCAGCCTGCTAAAGCGCTCCACCACAAAGCGGAAAGTGGCTTCTGAGCGCCAGCTTGTGTCTATTAAAAAAATTATAATAATTACAAATGCAGCTGTTCTTTCATTTATAACATGACAAATTAAAATAGATATTAAAAAAAAAAGTGCATGGTGCTGCGCTTCAATGTTTCTTACCATCCTCCATGTCCTCCTCTGTGTTGTTGTGTCCATCCGCCATAGCCACGTTCCCATTGATGACTGGATTCTGGGGAATTCTTGGAGGATCATCTGGGTCCCCAGCTGAAAAAAAAGAGTCATAATGGGATATTCCCTTGTCAACTGGTTCAATCCCATAAGATTTCTTGCAATCTCACTCTGATTATGGTGCCACAGATCCACTGTGCAACAGGTAAACAAATGAATTCAGGAGCATCTTTCAGCAAAAAAACTAAAGTTGATCATTCAGAATTTAGCATATGTAGCTCTACACATAATTACTATACGTTCCCTAATATATTTTTGAATTAATTAAGAATTAAGTGGAAATCTGCATCTATAGCCAATAGCCATCAAAGATTCTAAATCACTACTGAAGGCATCTAAAATTATGCTTATAATAGTCCAAGGTAGTCTATAAACACTATGTAAAGATCATATTTACTAATGCACATACCACAATGTAGGGCTAAGCAAATAATCTAGCTGTAGTTCACTGACAAGCAATCCAATATCGCATTAAAAAATGGATAGGAAATCACATTCATTTTGAACACGACATTGTGTAGCTTGTCAGTGCACTCCGGTTCTGTTTAGTAAGTGCCGCTCCATCTTAAAAAAAGCACGTGGTTGAGATTTACTACTAACCGGCTTGAATAGTATGAAAAAACACATTTGATTATTTGCACAGACCTACCACAATGTCATAATTACAAGTGGAAAATACCATTTGCTCTACATTTACTTTGAGCCTGAGATAGTGAGTTGGGGGCGTGACATGAGAAAATACAGAGGATGCAATGAAGGGATACACAATTAATCGAATTTCTAATCGTGATCACCATTATGGATGCCACAATTACGTAATCGTTCAAAGCGCTAATTAATCGTTCAAAGTCCACCTACGTTATTCTGCATGCTTAAGACGTGTTTTTTCTTTCTATATTTTATCTTAAGGGTTTTTCCCATTATTTTATTTTTAGTATAACATAATACCATTTCTTTTTTTATATATAATTTAAAGAAACCAATCCAATGTATAGTTGATATTTGAGGATTAATACTGTAGAAAAGCACTAAGTTTTTCAGTTAGTGTGTTTTCAGCTTATTTTCACATTAAATAAAACGACATGCACTGCATCAAACAATGGTATAAACATCAATGTAAACTGTGGTGATCATAATTAACCACTATTACAATTTCACGGGAATAATCTACAATTATGATTTTTGTCAATCTTGCAGCCCTAATGCAATAGTATTAAAAAATTAAGTTATGTATAAAATGTACATTGTCATTTCGCTCAGAGCAAACGGGTTTTAACGCATATTATGTTGTAATTATGACTTCCCAACATAAGTACAAGTTTCCTAGTTGGAAATTGGACATAAATGGTCTCTCAAGTCCCATTTATGATTAGGTCACTCTGAGATAATTCTGATACCCTAGTTTCGGAATTGCACAGGCCATAACATTTATGCACTGACTTCACAGGAGAAAACTATTGCAGTAGTGACAATTTTATTCAGTTTTCCCACAATATCTACATGGATTTCTCTTGCCATTACAGGCAAGTATATTCTCGAACTAAATACCCATTTGATGCATATTCACATTTATTTCCCTACAAGTCCAGGGTCTCCAATTTCCAGAATCCAGATAGAGAAGATCATGTATAAATGGCAATTAATGAATGAGATTTTATATCCATTGGATTTTAACCAAACATATTAAGATACATTTTGCCTTTAATAAGATTTACCCCCAAAATAGGCAAGAATGAGCCTGGTGTCCTGCACGATTCCCATTTTATTCAGACAACAAAGCACTTGAACATGGCCACTTTAGAAGTGGAAAGTAGGCCATTTGCAATGGCACATAGAGACAGCAGAAAATGCATGTAAAAACAAAACAAACAGGTTTTCTTCCTGTCTAAGTGGGTGGTTCTTGCCTTGAAAAACACATGCAGCAATGTGAACCAGACATTCTGCCTATCAGTGAAAGACCTGAATGAGTGAGATTAAAAACAGGCCAACCTGCATGCTTCATAAGAGCACGCAGCGCCTCGTTTGCGCATTCCTAGGCCTGTGATATGATACGTGTTGTGATGATTATGTGCATGTCTTGATGGTCTCAGGACAGCAGCATCAGAAACGCCCCCACACGTGCATTGCAGAACTTTGATGAAATGCAGAGCAACAATTAACGTCAGAAACGCAATGAGTAAGACATGTTTCTACGCAACCGTGTTTCTATTGCCTTTCAACTGCGATCGCGGGTGTGCACGAGCCAAAAAAACAGCCAAGAAAGCCGTAATCACTAAAAATGGCGAGCCGTACCACAGCATGACTCGTTATACAATGAAGAAGCAGAAAATCCCCGCGCGCAGTCGGAGCATCCCCACGCGCTGGCACAGTCATTGCGATGCCTAAAACACATCAAATCTATATTTACAAATGACAGCATAGGTATGCACCCTATATTATTAACAATAAGGGTGTCACTGAGGGAAAAACACCACGTTAATGACCTGTTTCTGAGTTGATCCGCTCGTTGTACCCCCCTCCCCCTCCACACACATATAGCCGCGATGCTAACGTTTCTCTCCGCAAACCGAGCTCTTATTCTCGGCAAACCGTGTCATCCGACACTATCCGAGGAGTAAATGAATTACTTGGTTCGCGGATCCTTTGGTGAGCCATCACGCGCCGGGGGCCACGCCGTCACCCAGATATAAACAAACACCGACGCAAGCAGGCCTTGCAGAAAGCGACCTGTGCAAAACACGGTCCACCATCTTGAAATAAACCTGCCATCCACTCCCCCTAATCGAGCTGCACAACTTCCTATGCGGAATGCATCCAAAGCCAATAACAACAGAAACACATTAATAAGACATAGCAACAGCTAACTTACATGCAATTTAACCGATCATGCATCGCACATAAAGCCTGCAGTGGTGAATGTAGTTCAGAAGCGACTTATAGTTCAAAATGGTGCTGTTGTGCAGCAATCATCATCGGATGCTGTTTGTTTGCCTACACAAGCACTCAACAGTAAATAAAACCGGTGGCGGGACACGAGAATCTGCTGACTATGGAGGAAAGCCATTCAATGAAGCCGCAATTCGTTTCAGAAATGTCTAAACAAATAGATGTTCTGAAACGCCACTAAACTGCCAGATTAAATCATGAACTGGTTAGTAGGTAAATGGCCGCTTAAAGGATCTTTCAGGATGGTTTCAACAGCAAACGTTTCCCTGCGTTTTAAATCACAGATTTACAACACAAACAATACACTGTGGACTTACATCCTTTCCATTCTGCACGCGAACACAGGCTCGTTCGTCCAAATAACGTGTTTATCTGTGAGCATTTGCCCCTAGATGCTTTTGAAAAGTTGCCCACTGGATCTACAGGTGTAACCGAGGGGCTCCTTACATAATCAGATGAAAACCTGACACGGTTTGATAGATAGAAGAGCTGAACGATGGGCTGCGCCACGATAATGCAGGCGGCATATAACTAGACAAACGATAATAGAAGACGATCCAGCTCAAATAACGGTCACACAAACAGCATTATTTAAATAAATCAAACACTGTGTGATTTTTAAAAACAAAGCCGCGGGACTAAAATTAGAAGGTTAATCAAATAAGAAGGACTTCTTGCTGACTGAGTAACGTTAACTTAACACATCATGCAGCGAGGTACGTTAAATACGGTTAACATTAGCTGCTGGTTACCTTAACAAGCTATTGGGGTCAAAACATGCGAGAGAGCGGTTTGCTGTTAAACCGATAAAACAGCTACAGATCTGGATTAGTGTGTTAATGTTAACTGTGAGGTTAAATGAAAGGCTGTGCGCTTTTGATTTCGCACGAGGCCTTGACGTACCCTCCATCTCCATGTCCTCGGGCTCGCTGAGCTGCTGCTCGCCGGCTTTCTGCTGCTGCTGCTGGGTGTGATGGTGGTTCATGTCGGCGGCTGTTAGGATGGGGTGACGCCTGGGCTCTCTGTCTCCCTCGGGCCGGTCTGGTGACGGTTCCGCGGGCAGAGGCTGCTGGGGAGTCGGAGGAGTAAACAGGTCGAGCCTTTGCGGCTGGGCCTGCACTAAGACGACCTCGGCCTTGTTTGCTGTCAGCGCCGGGGATGGAGGAAGGGAGGCCGGTGGGGGAGCAGGCAGAGAAACGCGGACGTATTTGCTCGCTATTCGCCCAATCTCGGCGCCTGGGTGAAGGGGTGCTAAGGTTAAGGATAGTCGGTAGCCTCGGGCTTCTGCTTAACTAAGGCCCGATGAATGAAACCCCGGCGTTGCCCCGTAGAAGTGCGGACTGACTGCAACTCACAACAACCTGCAGCCGGGGAAAACACAGATATAGCCCAGCTGGAGCTAGAAAAAGTGACAATGGAATAAACAGCGCGACTCATGCGCCTCCGAGAGCTTATTTTCTAAATACAACTTTGCCTGCAATATTTCCAGTCCGTGTGCTCCTCCGATTGTCCCTCTTTTGGGGGGGAGCGGAGAAAAAACCTATCCATTCAAACCAGACTCTAATGTGAAATCGTCCTCGTTTAGAAGTTCAGTCTCACAAAGATGCCCACGTCTCGCCTCGCCGTTATCACAAGTGAAGCTAACCTGAACATCTAACGCTCGAGTTCACCCCGAAGCTGCATCCCAGAAGGCTATTCAAAGGAGAAACGCTAATTTTGCCCGGTCACGGCCAGAGTCTCTCTCGCCCGCTCCTGCGGTTTATGTTCAGCTCGAGGTAAAGCTCAAAATGGCGGTCGCGCTCTTGAAATGAAATGTCACATCCGCATCGAGATCCAAACAGTGGCGCACACCTCGCGAGCGCCATAAACACGAGCGCTGCCTCGCGACAGAGTTTACTGAAACTTAGCGGCTTCGTTCTGTATATTTTGTTTTTTAATATTTTGTTGTGTCTTAGTTTTATTACCGATAGCAGCAACCCAGTTTATGGTGTATTTGTGTATTATTTTATATAGCAAAAGTTGCTTATTGATTCTTCTTCAAACATATTCCGCAAACATTTCCAGTTTTAAATCAATTGGAGCTAGATGGTCGATATTTAATCGGATTTTCTCATTATTTTGTCGAAATGAAAATGTTCCTGTCAAAAAATTAAACACATAAATAAATAAAGAATCTCGGACCACCTACTTCGAATAAATTAAATATTCCTATAATAATGAATATAATGTATATTTTAAAGAAATGGAAGGATATTAAAAAGTTCATTAAAATGAACACACAAGTGAAAACACAGTCACACATATCATTTCAACTTCTCCACTCTCCCTCCCTTCCTCACTCCTTAAAATAAGGTACATCAGCAGAAAACCTAAGCCACAGGAAGTATAAAACACAAATTCCAGCAATCACGAAAGTGTAAGAAAAATTATAAAAATTAATTTAAATAGGCCTAAATAAAAAGTGTTAAGGCTGATCCTGATCGTTGTTTTGTGCAATATATTCTTGAAGATCTTCTCAGCATCTATAGTCCAGATTTTTAATGTAGAGATTTGTGCCAAATTCACCTAAGCCGTGGGAATTTGCAATGTTTTGCAGACAAAAATTAAAATTATATCTTTTTATAAGGTTTCACAGCTGCTACAATGTTTTATCAAAACCTGTTTGTTAGTTTTTTATTAAAATGTAGTAAAAAAAATAAAATAAAAGAGAGAGAGAGAGAAAATCCATAATTTTCCTTAATTAATTAATTAATTGCGCTAAATTATTGGCAATGAGGAGAAGCAGCTGGGCCTTTTCTGAAAAATGTAATAGACATTCATGTTTTGAAAATGAATTAAACAAACTAATCTGACATTCAACAAAAAATGGTGATCTGTATTCTGTAATGGCTGCCATATTGTTAATCCATCAGCATGAACAAGATGTTTGTGTCCTGTTTCAAATTAACATTTATCTCTGCCAAATACCATTTCAGCCTTTTATTTTTAGCCAAAACCACATCTAGTGAACAATCTCATCATGATTCATTGATTTACTTTTTATGCAGAAAAATGCCTTTTGTATAAAAGAGGTAAAAAAAACAACTTGATTTCACAATAAAAGCTCATAGTAATTCCTCAGGGGTGACTAAGCATTATTGCAATTGTTTCACACCTGGTGCCCCAGTGCTTTCAGTGTCTTTGCATTAATTTCATGTTCTATTTTCTACATCAATGCAAACTGATTAAAGAATGGACAGATGTTGCATCACGGTGATAGCATTTGTAATCTTGTCGTTTCAGCATAATTGCAAACCAAAGGGTGGGAATGTATGGAGTTGCTAAACTGTAACGTTGACAGCTGTCTCATTTTTAATAATACCTTACTCAATGTGTACACTGCAAGTCAGAATGTGATAGTGGATCGTTTTTTTCAAAAATAATTTTGCGCAACCCTATAAAAAGTTTTTCATATGAAACAGAATGAGATTGTCTTTAATAGTTACTTTACAAAAACATGTGCATGTATATTTTATAATTCTATATACAGTATTTCCACCAATAACTGTGGCATTTTGAATATTGGTATATTATCTTTCAATGGCATTTGGATTTATTGCAATTGCTTTTAGCATGCTTTCTACACCAACCTTGTTTGAGCAAAATTCTCACACTCAGCAAATGTTTATAAGCAGAACCAGTTCTTTGAGATTCCAGGTTAGCATGCATTGTTAACTTTACTTACAAAAATGCATATGTGGGTCAGATATACCTGGCAAAAGGGACAGCATATTATGCATCAAATTATTATTGAAAAAAAAATCCACTATCACATTCTGACTTGCAGTGTACACATTGTTGAATAAGGCAATATTAAAGTGGATATTAGTTGTGGCCTAACGGTTAGAGAGTTTGAAGGTTGTGGGTCCGAGTCTCGGGACTGCAATACCACGAACAAGGCACTGAACCCCCAACTGCTCCCTGGGTGCTGCAGCATAAATGGCTGCTCACTGCTCTGGGTGTGTGTTCATGGTGTGTGTGTGTGCATTTTGGATAGGTTAAATGCAGAGCATGAATTCTGAGTATGGGTCACTATACTTGGCTGTATGTCACTTCATTTTTTCACTTTCACAAAAGTTAATGCAATGTGGAGACAGCTGTCACCTTTACTGTTTAGCTACTCCATACATTCCCACCACATTTATGCTGAACCGACAAAAGATTACAAATGCTATCACTGTGATGCAACATCTGTCCATTCTTTGCATTGATGTAGAAAATAGTATTTTGTCAATAAAATCTGTTTTATTATAACTTACATTAGCCCATGTGTGTGCATGCACATCTGAGAACAAGTAGACAGTTACAGTATCTGATAAAAAAATAAATAAAAATCTAATATTAAAAAATATCTTATAAACCCAGCTAATTTAGGGTTAACAGGCGGATGCAGCTTCTAACTTACCATTTACTCAGGCCAGTTAATGAAGATTAAATCTTTAGCCCAATATTTATACTACAAACATTTTCTTTTGTTTTTGTTTAAAACATGGCAGGACGATTAAATTGTATGGGTTTAAAAATAACCTACAGAGAAAAAAAAATGCTACAAAAATAAATATAAAGGCTAAGGTAGCATGTAAATGAACGGCGTTAGTGTGCGACTTTTTCTGAGAGCAATAGCGTTGATGCGTGCATGCGCAAAACAAAACGGGCGTGTTTTAAATCAGAGCCGCCCACTTTAAGGAATGTCTGAAACTGCGCAGAGCAAAAGCGACCCTCGAGCCGGGGCAGACAGCGACACGGCAGTCCTGGGTAATTCGAGAGCGGCGACACAAAAGACAAAACATTTCACTGCATTTCGTTTTAATTCAAACCCGCAGATCCAGAACTAAGGATATTATCCGACGTTTATCTGGTGGCGTGTGATTTCAAGAACGCGAGTCACCCCACGAGGACAAAAAATCATTGAGAAAACGAGCAGGAGTTCCCCGAAGTTTCTCAGTATTGATCATGGAGGAGAAGAAGGAGGAGAGCGAGGCGGAGATCCAAGAGCACGGACCCGAGCACTGGTTCTCCAAATGGGAGCGGCAGTGCCTCGCGGCGGAGGCCGAGAGGGAAGAGCCTAGCGAGGAGGAGGTGGACCAGAACCAGGAGAAACTCTGGCACCTCTTCCAGAATTCGGCTACGGCGGTGGCCCAACTTTATAAAGGTCTGTGCGCGGAGAAGGAGACCCCACCAGCGGCCTCCGACTTCCAGCAGCTCGGCGAAAGAAACCGCTCGCTCTAGAGAAATATCGCGTAAACACGTTGTTTCTGCAACAAACCACACTTTACGACTTAAAAGTCTCATTTGGCCACTAAAGTAGTGAAAAAAAAGCAGGGTTTTATGTTGGTTTTTCACAGTGTTAATGAGAGCTAGCTTTAGCTGCGCCGGTCTGGCTGTGTTTGACAGTAACTGTGCGTTCACACCGCCAGCGTCGAGAGCGTCAAAGTGGCCGGAAGTCATTCATTTTCAATGTGAGCCGGCGTCGAGCAGCGGCGAGGAGCGGCGCGGCGCGACTTGGCCGTTGAGAGCGTCGAGGAGAGTTGAAATCAGGGCAACTTTATGGTAATGATCTATGACGCGGTTGGGCAGCAACCAATCGGAACGTAGAAGTCCACCGCTTGAGAGGATTCCAGAGAACGCAGCTCCGACCATTAGTTCCCAATCACAATGGAGGACAGGTTGATTATTGCTGTTTCGCGTTTGCAATAATCTATGATGTGTCCCTGTTTACGTACAGGGACATAAAAAATAGATTAAAAGTGATACGTGGACCAAGGTGTCTGAGATTGTTCATTTTAAGTAAAGGATCTTAATATTTAGTCCACAACAATATTTAATGAGGTTAACTTATAACTTTACCCTCCTTGTGGTTAGTCTGCACGAGATCAACAAGCTGTTTGCTTTGCGGCCGCTTTAAATTCAAAATAAGCATTCGATCTACGTCAGAGCGTCTGAGCGCTCACGAATCTTTCTGCAGCGTCGTGAGCAGAGCGGCAAGAGCGATTTTTGACGCTCTAGACGCCGGCGGTGTGAACGCACAGTAAGTTCGTTGTCATAGTGGCCTTGCTAGCCGGCTAGACGGAAAGCCGGCTTTTTTTTTTGTTCCTCTCGATTAAACGGTCTGTACTGGAAAAGCTTATTTTTAAGTGGAAAGCATTTACGCGTTATAGGTTTATAAAAATACGCAATTTGACATAAAGCTCCGCCGGTTTGTGAGCTAGCATATGTCCTATTGTGGCCGTGTTTCAAAACCAAGTGCACTTAACTGCTCACCATTGTGCAAGAGAGACACGTTCAAACGCACCTATTTTACCCATATAAATTACCCGTGTAGCACGCTAGGGTTTGACACAGCCTTTGAACTCGCTCTTAAAGGGATAGTTAGTTTACCCAATAATTATTGTGCATATTTGTCTCAACAATAAGTGATATGGTGGTTATTGTTTGTTTAAAATGCAGTAGTATTAGCCTAATATAAAATGTGTATTTATTTATTTATTTATTTATTATTAAATTTAATTTATGCATTTAGCTGATGCTTTTATCCAAAATGACTTACAGTGCATTCAGGCTATCAATTTTTACCTATCATGTGTTCCCGGGGAGTCGAACCCCCAACCTTGCTCTACCAATTGCTACAGGAACGAACATATATACAAGTTACATGTTACAAAGTACATGTTTTTTTTCTCCTTTCCACTAAAAACAACGAATATTCTCTTTGAGCATACTCAATAAATAATAGCAATAAATTAGTTATTTTATGCTTAGGCATTTAATGACTGTTTATAAATAGTGTTGACCTTTTGTGAATGCTGGTTTAATCCATTGCAAAACCAGTGGATTTCAACGTGTATTGTCTACACGGTTAGAAAAGGTATTTTCTATGGGTTTCTCAGTCTTTAGTGTAAAGGTTAACAATAGAAATCCTATCTGAATGCTCTACTGGACCTATTTTAGTAATCTTTGCTGTCTTTAATGTCATGTGAGCATCCCTGATTTCACTCCCGTCTGCAGATCGAGTCTGTCATCAGCAAGGACTGTCGTTGTGGTCGCAGTTTCAGAACGCTGCAACAGCAGTGACTAATCTTTACAAAGGTAACTCATTATTACACATTTGAGTTTGCACATATCTAGAGCTCGACTGAACTGAAAAGATAATTACTTCTGACTGTGATCTGTTTAACAGAGAGCGTTGATGCACACAAGAGGAGCTTTGACTTGGGAATCCAGATTGGTCATCAGCGACGTCATAAAGATGTTTTGGCCTGGGTAAAAAAGCGAAGGAGAACTATACGAAGGGAGGATTTGATAAGTTTCCTCTGTGGAAAAGCGCCACCACCAAGGACTTCTAAAACAGCTCCCAAACTGACTGTCATGTCTCCTAACCGACCACCTTCATCAGACTCTGTGTCATCTGCAGAGACTGATTTACAGCCCTTCTGTGAGGCCATAGCACTACACGGTAAATATTACTGCCTGCTCATAGTTAAGATACAGCTGACTGAACATGATAGTGTGTATCAGTAGCAGTGCACATATTTGTCTTAACATTTAATGACTGGACTTTGTAGTTTACATATAGTGGATATTTTAATTGCAATAGAATAGTATTAGCTCCATATACAATATTATTTTCTCCTCTATAAATTAATTGTATAAAGCTAATATTATTTGAAACTATATGATGCTATATATTTCACACACACACACACACACACACACAGATATATATATATATAATATTTGAGGGAAAAACTAATTTAAGTATTACTAACTTTTATTTCTTAATTAATTGCAGAAATATGTTATTTATTTGAGTGTTTTATGCTCTCCTTTTGAGTTGTATTTTTGGGGGGTGGGGGCATGATATATGTGTATATTATGTTAATTTAACAATCTTGTTTTTTAACTATTTGTATAGGTTGGCAGACATTCAAAATATAATTTTCTCTACTGGCCCCACATGGTTCAAGTACATGGACCTTGTGATCCTCAGTATTTTTAGAGCTGGATATCTGGATGAAAGAACCTTTAGGTTTATTTTCAAGCACAGAATATCATACCTCTGCAAAGTTAGCATCACTGTAATACACTGGAAACACATGCTATGTAGAATTTATTTATTTATTTATTTATTGCGAATCTTGTGTTGACACAGAGTTTTTCAGTGTTTTTAAAGTGTGAAAAAGTGTCCATATGATGAAACCTGAAAGCACGTGAATTATCTCTCATCTTTGGTTCCAGGTTTAAGTGGAGCGATGGCCAGCGTCAGCGTCCGCTCCAGCACTCCTGGCTCTCCGACTCATGTCAGCGGCAGCTCCAATGCAGGGCGCAGGAGGAACGGACTTCACGATGTGGACTTGAACACTTTCATATCGGAGGAGATGGCCCTCCACCTTGGCAGCTCAGGCACCAGGAAGCGGACCTCGGTCCAGTGCTC
Organism: Carassius auratus; assembly: GCF_003368295.1. Lineage (NCBI taxonomy): Eukaryota > Metazoa > Chordata > Actinopteri > Cypriniformes > Cyprinidae > Carassius > Carassius auratus. The sequence continues at coordinate 15,730,080 of NC_039270.1, read as the reverse complement.
CGATGTCATCACAGACTCCCCGACCCATAAACGCAACAGAATGCTCTGAACTCAGTTGTTGTTCTGTATGCTTTGTGCTGCTTAAAATAAAAGCCGCTTGATCCTCAACACTTGCGTTCCCTCAAAAGGAAACAAGGGGCGCAGTGCACTTGCATATTCAGTACAGTATGCCATACAGTGGAGGCTAGTTCATATCGCTTCATGCATGTTGACCTTTTATATATGTTTTTGCACTCACCACACCACGTAATTTGAGTTGTATGAGCCATCAAGTACCCATTTTATTGAAAACATATTAACTATTAGATTACAACATCGAAATAGGCTATTTTTAGTTCACATTATCTCCTAGTGTTGCCAAGCTAATAACTCGAATGTTTGCTTTCAGATATCGGTGTGAGCATCAGCCCATTTCCCATATATTTTCATTTCTCCTTAGCATTCATTGAATGGCAGTTCTGTTGTGATCAAATGTGCAACGTTTTTAGTCATACTTGAAACTGCTGCTGATTTGTATGTCTGTGTGCTCTCGAGAAGGTTGCAATAATGATTTTGCACTAATGCATTTTTTTTTAAATAGTTAGACAACTAGAGAAAGGCAAGGGAAGTGAGGCTTATGATAAAGTGGTGAAGTTGTTGACATTTTACATTTCAAGGCTATTATGGTTTGGTTCTGGGGTTAGGTGAGTCTTCGTGCTGTAAGAACAGTGTTCAGCAGAGCTTTCTCTCAGGAGAGGTACTAAAGTGGAGAAAAACTGTGTCATCTTGAAATTGAAGTGTCCTTTAAGTGCTCTTCAAATCCAGGTCAGAGGATTTGGAGAGCTGCACATGTACGGTCCAGCTTTGTGCTGATGTATAGAAGTCAAGCTGGACTCTGAACCCCTTAAAAGCAGAAATATATGATAATATGAGCTCGGGGGTAATGAAATTGTGTGCTCTTTTGGCTGATACACAAATATAGCACTCTTGATTTAACATGATGGGTTTTTCTTTGCCCTTGTCATTATTCTTGATATAAGATACCTTAGGTAGAAAGGCCCGTAGTTGATATGATCCTCACATTGACAATTGTAGATTGAGTGTTTGATATGTCAGGTTACTGGGGCTGGGGAAACATGATGTGGACTGCATTTTCTGTCAAATACCAATCAAGCTGCTTTATGCAGACATACTAAATTACAAATGTTGCAAGAGATAGTTTTATCTTTTCTGTAATGTTAATATTGGATGTTTGGTTATTGATTTCATGACTTAATTTCGTAAACTTTTATTTTTTCATAAATGAACATGGATATAATATTGATTGCTTCGAGAAGGAAGTTTTTATCATTAATTGAACTGACATGTAATCCATTTTTTTAACTTAAAGGTCAGGAACTAAAGCTAACAGTAAAATTGTCTAGATGATCCAGAACATCACAATGAAACCATAAAAAAATCTGCATAAGTTATAGGCAAACCCTATAACCCTAACCCTAAGTTATTAAAGTTACCTTTGTATATTTTTATATCGATTGTGTACGTTATGTTTACAGTATTTTAACAGTTTATTTCACATCCAATTGAGCCTGATAACAGCCATTTGTACCTCTACTGATTAAAACAGTGATTCTTGTTTGTTCAGTAATTAAATGTATCTTTTTACTGTATATCTTTATCTGTTGTGTCATAGCAGTAGAATTTGGACATTCCTGCACACGTATGCATTGCATTGCTGTGAGTTGTGCTGAAGAGCAGAGACACAAGGCAGTGATTGCAAAAGCTTCCTCCTCACAATCTAAATCTACTGGGTGTGCAACTATGAATAGATGGGACATATTTCAAATCACTGTGAGTCTTGTGACTTTTGTCATGGGCATAGACGGTGTTTACTGTGAAGCGTTTCAGTGACTGTTGCTCAGCCGCCCTCTTGTGGTAATTAATATACTAACAACAAAAAAATACCAACCTAATTTTTGTGGAGAAAATGACCGCGTGCACTAAACAAAAATGCACTATTAAACGAATTTTAGCAAAAGCTGAAATTCACCTAAATGTTTCATTGTGCTATTTAACTATTTATTATGAATTTTGTAAATAATAATAATAATATAAATTAATATAACAGGTTGTATTTTACAGTTTTTCTCAGTCGGTTTGGTACATTTCTCTAATCATCCTTGAGATTTGCAGAACAGTATGTGCATTTCTCAAAACAACTCGTACAAATAGCAAAACACCATGAATTACCTGCAAAAGCCTGTCGCTCAAAATCCTTAGTTCATCTCTCAAAAATAAATATCTGTGTCAATGAACATGTCAGTGCCATCAGAATGACAAGTCCTTGTGTCATAGTTTATGGATAAGACAGTCAAATTCCTTTGTCATGTTGTCAATATAACTGATGTATTTTCTGATGTAAACTACTCTATTGAACAGTATGCCATATGCTTACGTATGCCATATATCCATTTCAAAAGTATACATTTACACATTACTGTATGTGGGATATTGATTGAAAGAGACTGGATATAATTCCCAGTTACACATTTACTAGTGGTCAGACAAAAAAAAAAAAAAAAAAAAAACATCTTTATAATGTCATTGTGATATAAAAAAGTAAAAGAAATATGGGCACAAAGATGAAAATAAGTAAATTTTCAGAATGAAAATTGAACTTGTGTTGTCCTCTGTCTATACAGTATAAACTTTCCAACTGAAGATTCATGAGATGAACCTTTGAGCTGTTTCAGATAAATGGTTTATCATTGGTTTATCATCTACATTCTCTTCATTAGTAAAGATTCACTTGCACAATTCATGCCAAATTGACAAAAAGTCTAATAATAATTTGTAAAAGTAAAAATAAAAAGTGTGCAGTTTATGACAACTAGATTAACCATTTTGTATTTAATGACTTATACGATGAACTAAAGACTAGATGTTTTGAGGAGTAAGACTACTGCACAGAAAACTATATAATACATTTTGAGCGACATGACATTAGCAACTGATAATGTAGGAAACGGCAAATAAATGTGCTTGATCAATTGCATGAATGTACAAAAGTCAATTTGTTCAAAAAATTAGAAACTGGTTTTATGATGTGTATAAATGACTAAATGATGTGGAGGTTGTACAAGTAGTTTTGAACATTTAATTTCTGATTTGAGAAATGCACCAAAGTGACTGAGAAAAACTGAAAAAAAAAAAACCCAGTTATAAACGAAGTCCCTGCTGAATGAAAGCTTAAAAATTGCATTCCTCTTACCCGTTCTGGTGTTTATTTTAACTGCAAAAGGCATTTTATTTAAAAATTGAAATGAAACATGTCTAAATACAAAATACTTCTGATGATTAGTTTAAAAAACAAAGAATGTCCGGCCCTGTTTTGTACCATTTTGTGCAAAGTAGCCTATCTCTGTTGTCATACAGACAGACAGACAGACAGTCAGAAAGACAGACCGACAGACTTCATGAATTTAGGTGAAAACTGAAACAATAAACAGTATGTACGTGACTGTAGAGTTAGTAACAACTTCAGTATACATCATTGCAGTCAGAGCCGTTTGACAGGATGATGTTCATGCTGATCTCCGTCTCCAAGGGAAACAGTTCAAGAAGTTTTAATAATTTACATGTAAGAAGGAGGGTCATTACTGTATTTCAAGAATGTATTAAAATTATAATATTGTTCAGCCGTAAAAATGTAATTTTCTTCTTCAGAGATGAAACCACGCTGAACTGGTCTCAGAGGGTTTGGCTGAATGGGGAGGTCACTATAGCAACTGTTTTCTACCGTGTCCCAGCAGTAGCTACGCTCTTCGACGTCATGCCGTTGCTCTGACGACTGCAGCCTGAAAACACAACACTGGGTGGCGCTGTTACCACAGCTGTGCGACCAAACGATGAACGACTCACCAGTCATCAGATAGAGAGAAGGATAGACAATATTATTACACCAGCTCCGGTGTCCAGGCTCAAATATCTCAATATTATTACACCAGCTCCGGTGTCCAGGCTCAAATATCTCAATATTATTACACCAGCTCCGGTGTCCAGGCTCAAATATCTCAATATTATTACACCAGCTCCGGTGTCAAGGCTCAAATATCTCATAACTGGAAAGGCAATGAATATAATTATTATTTTGTTAAGTAGGCTATATCATAACATGTTCATGATATTTAAATGGTAACGTAACTGAGGGGAAACTAATAGCAAATAGCAGCAACGGGAAGCATAAAACACCACATAACAGTTCAGCTGCATCACATATCCTCCGTATTGCGAATTATGGATGAATTATTTGATAGTGCTGCCAGTAGGATATGAAATGGAGAATATGAGCTTGTGGGAAGCATCCGTGAGAAAGCGGATGGGTCACATGAACATGTGCTGGCGATTCATTTTCTCTAAACATCAGAACACACTGTCGTTTTATAAGCATATATGAAATTTATTATAAAACAGTTTTAAAAACCATCAGTCTTGACTATATCATGTAACTACCCTTACCAAAAAGTAATATACTTCAAGTTTATTTTATTAAGCATAGCCTACTTAAAGTAAAGTTAAATTATATTTTTAAGTATACATTAGGCTATGTAGCAAGTATACAAATGTCAGTGTTCTAGTAGTATACTTGTAAGTGTACTGAACTAAATTGTCCCACTTTCTAGTATATAAGAAATAAATAATAAAGTATAACTAGTTTACCTCTATGTTTGTAGTTTGTACTGCAATTATACCAACTTGACTTAGTTTACTAATGAAATACTTTGTACACTTTGAAGTATAGTCTCAGTAAACTACGAGTCTAAATTAAATCAAATTTATGCATTTAACAGACGCTTTTATCCCAAGCAACTTACAGTGCATTACATGTGTTCCCGGGGAATCGAACCCCCAACGCAATGCTCTACCAATTGAGCTACAGGAACACTAGTCTAGTAGTTTTATACCGTCTGCAAGTATACTCATAAGTTTCTTTAAGTGAACTTTACATCATACTTTAAGTATGATCCGTATTTTCCGGACTATAAGGCTACGTTCACACTGCAGGCTGAAACGACCCAATTCCGATTTTTTTGCCCCTATGCGACCTGTATCTGATCTTTTCATGACAGTCTGAACGACACAGATCCGATCTTTTCAAATGTGACCGAGGCCACTTGGGTATGTGGTCCTGAATCCGATACGTATCTGATCTTTTGAAATGTGACCTCCGTCTGAACGGCCAGGCCACATGTATCCATCCCGTACGTGATTGATACGCTACAAACGTCATAATTCTGCGTTGAAGTAGGCGGGAACGAGAAGATAAACAACAACCATGGCGGACTATGCTGCTGAGACCAGTCAATGGAAGTGAAGCGAGGTCACAAAAGGTAGCATTTAATTGGAAATGTGAACGGCCTTGCAAAAAAATCTAAATTTTTCAAAAAAATTGGAATTGAGCATTAGGCCCTGCAGTGTGAACGTTTTTTTCATAATTTGGCTGGTCGTGCGACTTAGTCAAGTGCGACTTAATTATCGAAATGAATTTGACATGAACCAAGAGAAATATACCAAGAGAAAACATTACCATCTACAGCCGCGAGAGGGTGCTCTATGCTGCTCAGTGCTCTTGTAGTCTAACCCTGAAAACACGGTAATGTTTTCTCTTGGTTCTTAGGTCTAAATAATGCGACTTACAGTCCAATGCGACATATATGTTTTTTTTTCCTCGACATGACGTGTTTTTGGACTGATGGGCTTTATGGTCCGAAAAATACGGTATGTCCCTGTTTATGTTTTAATATGTATATATTTTGATACATGTATATCTGAACATACAAAACATCCAAAGAAAGAACAGGGCATCTGCTTGTAAACAAAAACATTTTATTCTAGCTTCATGCATTCTTTTTTTTTAAACACTTTAATGTGGGTAAGTTTAATAAAAAATAAAGATATAACATTTTGAACAAAAAGCTGAAAAAGACTATGAATTGGATTTAGAATGATAATCAAAACGTTGATGGAGTCGATCAACACCCCAAAGCTTGACTGTGATTATGACCTCTTCATCGGTCGACATTTTATTCCATAATGTCAAAGTTTTGATGCTGTTTCATGTCAGATGATCTTGTTAGATTACATGTTTTAGTATCTGCTGTTTCTTTTTCTTCTTCACTTGTGTTTTTTTTGGAAATTCTGTGCAGAAGATGTGTATTAGCGCCCTCTACTGTATAATAATGAAAACAAAAATTCTAGGAGTATAGCTCAAATATATAACTGGAAAGGCAATGAATATAATTATTATTTTGTTAAGTAGGCTATATCATAACATGTTCATGATATTTAAATGGTAACGTAACTGAGGGGAAACTAATAGCAAATAGCAGCAACGGGAAGCATAAAACACCACATAACAGTTCAGCTGCATCACATATCCTTTTTTGGAAATTCTGTGCAGAAGATGTGTATTAGCGCCCTCTACTGTATAATAATGAAAACAAAAATTCTAGGAGTATAGCTCAAATATATTTAGACTTTTTGTAAGTATAAGTCAAGTATACTTAAATGCAATTTTAAGTATATTTCTGAGGAGTACATAAAGCCCATTTCTGAGAAGCGCACTTTAAAACACTTTAAAAAAGTGAACTAAAAGCATATTTCCCTATTTTTAGTTTAAAAGAAGTATACTAATATCACACATGAATAAACTTCATTTTCGTAAGGGTAGTTTTTAGCACCATTATGACTGTGTGCTCAACAGTTGGTCTGATTCAAGGTTAATCAGCAGCAGCTTTGTGGACGAAAGGTAGATGTTAATTGTCATTGAGCAGATGCTTTTTATCCACTAATTGCAGTTCTTGCTACCTACATGGGGTTAAATACATTAGCACGCGGGAAACAATAGTGATGGTTATCAAAGTAGCTGGGTCACCCCTAGAGTTATAAAAAGCTCTTTTAAGGGGGATATGCATGATTAAACTCAAAGCCCACTTCTGGTGTTTAATGCTATTGGTCAATGGCCCATATGCCCAGATTTTGCATTGCCCTTTTTTGCACCCCTGGTCATCAGAATTAAATTGACATAAATCTTGCAGTATATTTTATTTTTTTATTTTTTAGGCTAATACATCCAGACTGTATTTAAACCGTTTACATGTGTTCAATGTCTTAAACACTAAAAATAAAGAATATTTTGAACTGTCTTAAGTTCAGATAAGTTTTTAATGAAAAACCTTCTTTCTCTAGTGAAAAATAACGACAGATATTAACATATATTGAATGTAAACTTTTTTTTTAAAACAGGATAATTTGTGTAATTTCAGTAATTATGTTTCTTGTGAAATCTAGATACAATTATATTATGGCTTAAAAGTATAAAGTTGCTAAAAACATTTGTAAAGGAATTTACACTTACTGCACATTAACCTGGGCCACAGTGAAGAAAATCTGAAATGACAGAACTGTCCTGTTTTTCCAAAAAAATGGATTTAACCATTTTCAATCCATTTCTTTTTTTATTATTAGACTTTGGTGGCATTCTTTTATTTTGTATCTGATGGTTTGTCCATTATTACCTATTCTTCAGTTGTTTGATGAACCAGCTGTTTTTCTTGTCCATCTAAGTGGGTGTAAATGAAATATCACTTTTCTGTACTGACTTACAATGGCTTCCTCCTATTCTGTAGCACTGAAGTAGTGACTTCTGTATGTATCAGACACCGACCAAGAACAATTTATGAAGCCCATAAACTGAGTTTGACAAGAATGTAATACCAGGCAAATGGCCACATTTAACGCACCCATTCCACAGCTCCTGTAGATCCAGATTGTGACAACGGCCTGCAGTCGAGTTATGAGTTCAGATATATCAAGTTCTGTGCACATGACATATATGAGATGTTCATGAAAATGTATTTTTGCTCTGTTGTGCGTGTGGTTGGAAGGCTTCTCATATGATCGTTATCACTATCTTATGAGGTACAAGCATGTTCAAAATCAATAACCGTATCTGTAAAGGGATATCAGTCTCATTTCCAGTTCAAGATTTTTCACAATAAAGGGACAAAGTTATAGCTGTATAAATAAATAAAGAAGAATAAAATTAGATAATCAGCAAAACCTCCCTTCTAAAACAATAGGGCTACAACAGCTTTATTGCTCAAAGCCCTTAATAAAGGGAAATTAAAACAAAGCAACGGGCGAATACAGAATTTAATGTTATGTCTCTGCTACTCGATGTAATAAATACCTTTTGAAAAAACAGAAGCAAACACAGCCTGACTCAAAGCTGGCATTAGGCTTGATGTGGATATCATTTATTATGTGCACTGCTCAACAAACGAGGGTAAAGTCACGGGAACAGAGAAGCCCTGAAGGTGGAGCGCGCAGTGCAGGAGACCCGAGGAGAGCACATACTTTTCTGCATTAATCCACATCAGGCTTTGACAAGTCTACTATTTTATTCCACTGTCTCTCTGAATTTAATGAAAAATGCAACACCACTTTTCAATCTTGAACTTCCTCGTCTTCAGACCTTAAATTATGGATGCTGCCCTCAGTGCTGATCTATGAGCATGAAGTAATGCACAGGCCTTTGAAACATTGAACTTTTTTATTTTTATTATTTGTGGGTCTGTGTGGTACTTCCTCTCTCATTCTTTGCCTCTTTGTATAACATGACATAACATAACATAACATAACATAACAAAATAACATATATTACATAACATAACATAACATAACATAGAATGACATGGCATGACATCACACATAACATAACATAGCATGACATGACATCACACATAACATATAACATAACATAACATAACATAACATAACATAACATAACATAACATAACATAACATAACATAACAACATAACATAACATAACAACATAACATAACATAACAACATAACATAACATAGCATAACATAGCATGACATGACATGATATAACAGAACATATAACACAATATAACATAACATGACATGACATAACATGGCATAACATATAACATAATATAACATAAAATAGCATAACATAACATGACATATATAACAAATAACATAACAATATAACAACACAACACAATATAACACATAACATAACATAATATATAGCATATAACATAACAAAATATAACATAAGATATTATATAATATAACACATAACATAATATATAATATATAACATAACAAAATACACGTAATATAAAATAACATTTAACTTAATATAATATTCAAATTGCTATGTGTGGTTGCAGGGAAACATTACAGTATAGTAATGGATTTCCTGTATAACCCAATCGGTGTGTAGCCTTTTAAAATTGCTATTATTAAAGAGTCCAGTGTACTGTATTTTCTAGAGTAGAGGACATGCCCTCTCTAACGGATAACATTTAGTTAAGGCTTGTCTTAACCAATGAAAGAGGTTTGTGATATAAAGGGCCCTATTTTAACGATCTGAAACGCAAGTGTCAAAGCGCGAAGCGCAAGTAACTTTGTGGGCGGGTCTCGGCGCTGTTGCTATTTTCCCGGCGGGATAAATGGCTCTTGCGCCCGGCGCAAATCTAAAGTGGGTTGGTCTGAAGCAGCTTCATTATTCATAGGTGTGGTTTGGGCGTAACGTGAAATAAACCAATCAGAGCGTCATCCAACATTCCCTTTAAAAGCAGGTGCGCAAGTTCCATTATGGATTGCTATTATTACGGCGTATTTACCAGGCGCACGCCAGGAGCGGTTCACAGCCGAGGAGACTGATGTTCTTGTAAGAGCAGTGAAAGACAGAGAAGTTGTGTTGTATGGGGATGGGAGAATAATTAGCCTGAATAATTTGTAAGCTAGATTTATGCCTATTTTGTTCACATCTTCGTGGCACACCACAATGATTTCCGTCATCTCATGTGTTAATATTTTTTTTAGTGTAACAATTTATGATTTGCAAAAATAACTGTTGAATCTGTGTAGATTACATGAGCAAAGTGTATGCGCGTTGTGCACGCTATACATTATGGTCAAGCATGCGCCCTTAAAATAGCATAATGAACAACGCGCAACGCGCCACTGACTTTAGACTAGGTTTTTTCTGGTCAGTGGCGCAATTGTTTAATGGAATAGCAAAATAGCACCAGGGATTGTTTGCGCCGGAACACGCCTCCTTTTTTGCGCTGAACCGCCCAGGGAGCGCAAGTTCATTCACTAGTTTAGCGACGTGCCTCTGTGGAGGGAAAAGCGCGCTTTGCGCGGGTGCAAAATAGGAATGACACATGCGTCGGTGTACAAAGTCAATTGCGCTGGGTGCAAGATAGGGCCCAAAGTGTCTAAATGATTGATTCTTTAGACTGCAGCTTTTGAAATAGTAAATAAAAAAAATGAATGAATTCATTACTTCCCATGGTAGGGAATTTAGATAAAATTTAAATTCTATTATTAAAAAGCTTTTATTGAAGAGAAATTGTGCTCATTCATTTCTTTTGGTGTTTTGGGGGCTTTACTCGCTTGAGATGGGAGCACAAAACACACTGAATATAAATTATGCATAGCAATTTTTTTGCCATTTTACTCTCCATTTGCCAGAGTCAGATGGAGACTTAGAATGTGTCTGTGACTGTTGGAAAAGCACATTACATAAAGTCAACTCATTAAATAATAAGGTGAGCAAGCTTCACAAAAATATTCTAAAGGAATCATTCACAAATCAAAATGACCCAGTTTACTGATTCAGTGATCCGGTTGCAGCGAAACAACTGGTTGAAGAAAGGCACGATGCTTAATGTAAAATGCTGTTTGTTTGTTTTTGTTTATTATACAACAATTTGAGAATAATTGCAATTTAATATAAAAAATGAAGAAAAAAAGGGTTTTTGCTAAAGTTTTTAAAGGCCAAAAAAAGAAGGGAAATAAAAAATCTGTTTATGCAATAAACATAACGTTAACATAAACAGTTACTAGGATTTTTAAATAATTGTTTATATAATATTTAAGAAATTTTAGGTTTTTGTTTGTGTTGATTACAAAGTTCTAAGATTCATTCAAATTAGATGGGATTCCATGTAAAATCTAATGCTGGCTTAAGAACAAAAAATCAAATAAGTATACAAAATATAATGCCATAAATCTTTTACATTTAAAGAATGTGTAATATTTACATATCGAATATATGATAGCCTGATGGCAGAACTTTCATTTTTGTGAGATCTATCCCTTTATAAAAATGTGTAAACATTGTTCCCTTTTCCAGTAGGATGTCATTGCACTTATCGGATGTCTTGCTCAAGTTTTCATGTCATTATGGTGTCAGACAGCCTGATCCCATAGGGTGGCTTAAATATTACGGCATCTTCTTAATTGGACAGAGTTGCTTTCATTTAAAATGAATGATATCTTAAGTGGGTCCATCTCAAGGGCCAAGCGAAGAGCACTGGATCGGTCAGCCCGGGTGAATTATTAATAATGTATGTATCCATTAGTCAGCAGAACTTACCCAAGCGAGACGACATTTTTGCATGCCATGGCGAGAGTGTTGGAAACACCAATTATTTGTGGGGGTAATTAATGGACTCGCAGGAAGACCAGCAGAGCATGAAGACTCTGAAGAGTGCTCTGATAACTACACAGTGAGAGAAACACTGCCATGCTGAGTAATTTTCATATTCACAACAGAAATTTTGGTTGGATAACAAGGCCCCAGAATTAAAGTAGGAGGTTATTAAGATGCAGGAATCGTGTCTTGATTGCAGTTTGTGAGTGAGGGAATGTTTTCCCTCTGTGACTCCGTACTAATGAAATGTGTTTTAAACAAAAGAAAAGTGGGTCAAAGATCCCTCAGTTCTTCTTGAGTCATATACTCTTACACCAAATATAAAAGCTTAAAGTTTTAACCTTGTGTTTGTATTCAATTCCCGCTCTCTTGAGGGCAAATACAGCTCATCACCAAGGACGGCACAAGCTCCAAAAACACCTTAATGGCCTGGTTTCACAGAGTGCAAAGTTATCCGTGTCAGGCTTTCCTTTTTCTGTTTTCAAATTATTTGAATGCTACTTAAAATGTAGTTTATACCTGTACTGGCAAAGCTGAATTTTCAGAAGCCATTAATCCGGTTTTTAGTGTTACATGATCCTTCAGAAATAATTATAATAATCATTCTAAAACTTTGTAATATCATTTTTGATCAATTTAATGCATCCTTGCTGAATAAAACTATTATAAATAAATAATGCATATTCAAAAAATGTAAGACTTGACAAAGACTTGTACACTTTGACCTTACGTTACAGTCACACTTAAGAGGCTAAAATGGCTGTCCAGTAAACTAAATATGCATATTTAATTCTGTATTTTTATATAATATCTTATTCTGTGCACTCTTCTGATTTTGAAATCCGGACAGTCTGAGGAAAACATAATATGTGACCCTGTTGAAAATAATATTTGTGCTGCTTTATTACTGCACATGTGCACTGTTAACATGAAACTATTGATTAACTGTTGTTGACTTCTGTCAAGCCTTTGTTTGTTTATTCCACTTATAATGATGAATCAAACATTTCATTACAAACAGTGATTCATTATGATAACATTGCAACACATAAGACACCACTATAAAACACATACCTGTAGTTTTGTCCATGTTTAGGGAAAATGGTTTAGGACTTTATTAGGATTAAGACTTTATTAGCAGCATGCATCCATCCCACATCAGATGTTATAGGATACATTAAAGCCCTCTTATTTCCCTGGAGAAGAGAAAAGCATAAATATATTTATTCTTGTGGGTTGTTAAGAGAAAACGAGATCTTCTCAAAGCAATTTTCATACGCTGCACTTCCTCGGTCTCAGCGTTTCTTGTATCATTATGTATGATTACAATACTAGAGGGTCCGTCAGTGTAAAATGAAAGCCCACAAACTGTCCCTCAAGTCACTGATTATCATTACCACAGACCTAAAGAGAGCTGCTATTGTGAAAGACGAGGCGTTTTCTGAAGTCAAACAAATAGCAATTGCTTATTTTTAATGACGGCAAATGCAAGTAAAAACATAAAGTGTTTAGGAAGCTGTCTTTGATTTTTGGATTTTTTCCCTAGCTGACATTTTTATTGTGTCCACACAGATCCTCTGTGCATTTTCTTTATTTGTTACATTGTAAACATGGTCTGGCTAACATCCTGTTTCTTAACTGCCAGCTAAGTGAAACAATTGAGCAATTATACCATAATTTATTATTATATACGATAATATACAAACATCACAATTATGCAATTGCATGTGCACTGGAGTTTGCGGCACTGCAGCTATCTGCCTTCATAGTCAAGTCAATCTATCCATCCATCCATCCATCTAGAGGTAAGAGATTCAATTTTCATATTTTCTGACAGGTAAAAAGTATGTGTTTATCCAGCTGACATACTGCAGCAGTTCAGACCTGCCTGTTTTCCCTTCTGCACCAACAAACAAAAGCATTCCCACACGAGAGAGGTTATGGAAGGGGTGCCCTGTCTGGTACACTGCACAATTTAGTCTGTTTCTGCAGGAGGCAGTGCAGCTAGCTTAGCACATGGAGGAAAACATTTGTATCTCATGAAAATTTTATAGTTACCGTATTAACAGTCTTTGAAAGTTGCCAAGGAACTTGTGATCGCATGTGGAGATGGAAAGAGATGTGTACAGATGAGACGAGACGTGACATCACATTCAGGTGAAAACATGCACACAGTCACTCGTTTGACAAAGGGATCCGAATGGGGAAGGTGATTGCTTTTAGTCATGCTCTGTTTATCATGCGTGGATGGGTGAGCTTTGTGCAACGCTCTCTTACTTATCTTAGCATGAATGCTAAACCCTAACATTTTTATTCTTCACAACAGGGCTTAGCAGCTCATTTTCACATACAGATTTAAAGCAAAATCACTTTTTTATTTGACTTTTTATTGTGAAATGAATAAAAATGTTATCTGGTGGAGTGGTAAAATAAAAAAAATAAAAACATTGTGTTAAAAAGTTATTGGTAACACTTTAGTATAGGGACCAATTCTCATTAACAACTTGCTTACTAGCATGCCAATTAATAACATAATGGATATTTTGCACATATTCTGCATGACCATATTCTACATCCCAGGTCCTACCCAATGCCTAAATTTGACTACCTTACTAACTATTAATAAGCAGTAAATTAGCAGTTTATTGAGGCAAAAGTTGTAGCTAATGGTTATTAAGAAATGAACCTTAAAATAAAGTGTGAACAAATAACTCATTAAAATATGATTAATATAGATATAGATATGTGTGTTTGTGTGTGTGTGTGTTTGTGTGTGTATTTTTATATACAGGTGCATTTCAATAAATTAGTGTTTCAAGAAAAAGTTCATTTATTTCAGTAATTCAACTCAAATTGTGAAAACTCGTTTATTAAATATATTCAATGCACACAGACTGAAGTAGTTTAAGTCTTTGGTTCTTTTAATTGTGTTGATTTGGGCTCACATTTAACAAGATCACACCAATTTCAACAAATTAGAATACTTCATAAGACCAATATAAATTTTTTTTTTTGTGAACTGTTGGCCTTCTGGAAGGTATGTTCATTTACTGTACATGTACTCAATACTTGGTAGGGGCTCCTGTTGCTTTAATTACTTTAATTAATGCCTCAATTCAGCATGGCATGGAGGTGATCAGTTTGTGGCACTGCTGAGGTGGTATGGAACAATTAGGACAACTGTCAAATCATCAGTCTTCCCCGTGATTGTGTAGCTTAGTGAACCAAACTAAGGACCATTTTGAAGGCTCAGGAAACCTTTGCAGGTGTTTTGAATTGATTAGCTGATTTGCATGTCACCATATTCTACTTTGTAGAGATTGTGAATTGGTGTGTTCTTGTTAAATGTGAGCCAAAATCTTCACAATTAAAAGAACCAAAGGCTTAAACTACTTCAGACTGTGTGCATCGAATTTATTTAATACATGAGTTTCACAATTTGAGTTGAACTATTGAAATAAATGAACTTTTCCACAAAATTCTAATTTATTGAGATGTACCTGTATATGTGCGCACACACACACACACATACATACATACATATAAACAATATAATGAGGATTATTTGTTAATTCGAAATAAGATTCCATTTCCACCTGAAAAATAAGGGGTTCTAATTCACCCAAAATGAACATTTGCTGAACATTTGCTTACCCTCTGGCCATCTAAGATGTAGATGAGTTTCTTTGTTTTTCAGAATAGATTAAGGGAAATTTAGCCTTACATCACTGCAGTGAATGTGTGCCGTCAGTATGAGAGTCCAAACTTATGAGAGTTATCTTCATGTTAAAGAAAAAGCTGCATTTTCAGTGCAAAATTTTATTTTATTTAAAAAAAAAATATTTGTAACTGATGAGTTACAAGTTTTATGGGAATGTGTATAGGTAATGAAGGAACTGATCACTCTCAATTTGCCCTGGATGTGTCTGGGTTTTTACATCAGTGACAAAGACTTTTTTGAGTGATGCCAATTACTTGCGGCTGCATCAGTACAGAGACCAGGAAAGAAAACATTTGGATCATTATTTTTCAGAAAGATGTGGTATGAATACAGGTGTATTGAATTACTGATATGTTTTATTGCAGAAATTCCCTCGTCTTATATATATATATATGTATATGGAAGTCTTTTTTTGTTGTTTCCTCAAGTCTTTTTGCACCCCAGCGGTGTGAGATTTGTTTTATTGGAGCTGAGCCTTATAGCTAGTCCCCTCATATTTATGCGCATAATGGATTGTAAATGCAATTTATCAAAACAAAACACAACTGTTTATAAAAAAACCTTCAGAATAATTTAAAAACGTTACAATTATCAAAAATATTTAGATTTCATAACTTATTTCATATACTATTTCTATCAGAGTTGCTGTTTGCCACATAACAAAAATATATACCATGCAATTCAGATGCAATTCGCTTGGTTATCAATCAAAATACATTTGTCAGATTGGCTTTGAATTCTAAACAAAACACCAGAATACCAAAAGAATAACATGTTACACTTAAGAGATCAGTGACTAAGTTAAAAATGTGTTTCTTCTTGTGGTTACATCTTATGGAAAGAAGTCAGCCACAATTGCAACCAATGCCACTTCAGAAATGAGGTTCTTGATGCCCCTGGCTTTAACCATTAATCTGAAGCAATAAATCCACTTTTCCAATACACACTGATAGCATTATATCATTCCACCTTAGTGGAAAATATTAGAATCACAAGGGGAAGACTCGTCCAAACTATTAGATAAAAGTCAATTCGAGTTATTCACTCAACAAGCCACTTTAGTTGAAAAGGGACATGAATTAAATAGCCAGTGAAGTGTTGTCTTCTACAATGGGCTAACAAGCAGCTAAAGTTTACTCTGAGGTACACTATACACGCTGAGTCATGAAATTAGGTAACTGGAAGGTAAATCTAATTGGAGCAGCAGCTTTACAGCTTTAATTAGGATTCATACCTGTGTGTTTATGTGGCCTGGAGTCCTGTACGGGATATTTGTAATTATAGATAGACTGTATTATACAGCTTTTATTAAAACAGATGGAGATACAGTAAGGATGAACCAGGTAACTGACAGGTAACTGTCTTTTAATCACATTGCTTAAAGTCTCATAAAAGCGATTCGCCAGCACAATCATCTTGAAATCAATGCAGTCTTGCTTTAGCTTCTGTTCCTCTCATTATGGACTGAAGTGAACTCTTTATCACTGCTGTCGTAGACCATCTATAGCAGGTAACGAGACGAATCCTTCCCACACACTTGTTCGTTCATTAATTCTCACAACGGAAGGGTTGCTGAATAATACCTTGTGAATCTCCCTCTTTTAATTAATATTTTATTAGAAAGATTTAAAGGGGGGGACATAATACCCTTGTTTGAACCTCCCAGACCAGTGAAATGGCCCATTGGATTTCAGCATCTCAATCAATAAGACAAACCACTAAGAAAGTTTCCTGCCCTTTTTCCAGCCTCTGCCTTTATCTTTTTGAAGAAATCAGCAAAAGTATAATTACGGCGGGGGACTGAACTAGGGTTTATCTGCCTCTCATGGGTGGAAATAAGGCTTTAATAAGGCCCAAAGGGAGTGAGTCTGTCTTGCCGGTTGCTTGAAGAGCCGTGTGTTCTGTAGGTGGCAGTGGTGCACTTTCATGTTCACACACACACACACACACACAAGCTTATAAACACACCTCTCCCAGCCAAGAATGAACATGAAAAAGACCTCCAGGGAATATGCAAAGCCCTTTATTCACATTTTTCTACCTAGCTCAACAGTTTAGATGAAGTAAAGTAAGTCCTAAAGTACCAATGGATTGAAATTAATTGGTTAAAAGGGCCATAGATGTATAGATAGATAGATCGACAGACAGACTGATTGTTGCCATAAGAAATAATATGTGACCCTGGATCACAAAACCATTGAAAATCTGGAATCTGAGGGTGCAAAAAAAAAAAATCGAAATATTGAGAAAATCACCATTAAAGGTACAGGTTGTAGGGCCTGTCACTAGAGGGCACACTATCAAAACAATAACAATTGCATGGTTTGATGACGCTAAGAAGGAGCGTGGAATGATGGGATGTGTTGTCTTCTACCCAACCACTGACGGCCATCAATCAGACGGAAAGATAAATCATGGATTTAACGCAAGTTCACTGATTTGCGTGAGTAGATTACATACAAAGTCATTGCAAAGGCGCGATCAGACTATGGATCAGAAGCGTCCTCGCGCGGGTCTAAAGACTCGATGCCCCACATTTGGTGTGTATGCCTCATAATACTAATCTTGTCGATCGTTATAATAGCATACATTTTCTGTAAAGATACGAATCAAATCAACTCACCTGTCGAGTAAAACACAAGCAAGATCGGCATCTCTTTCTAGTTGAAGTTTGTCGCGAAGCTACTTCCGCATTTGTCCATGACACTGTTGTCATGTAAAGGCGGTAACAAAGTGTAACTAACGTCATTGACAGGCGACTGCACTGCCCACGTGTCACTGTTTAAAATGGGAATTTTCTCATATTTTACAAATAGTTGAAAACATTAGAGATATTGTTAGTAATCAGCTGGACAAAATATATAACACTGGCCTAGTGTTTTTTTATATTTTACTGCAAATATCTCACAAATTGTACCTTTAAAATTGTCCAAATGAAGTTTTTATCAATGCATATTACCAATCAAAAATTTAGTTTTAATATATTTATGTTTGGAAATTTACAAAATATCTTTATTTTTTTTTATTTTTTTTACAAAATTGTCTTTACTTAATATCCTAAAGATTTTTGGCATAAAATAAAAATTGACAATTTTGACTCATACAATGGCTATTGCTAAAAATATAGCTGTGCTACTTATTACTTTTTTGGTTTTGTGGTTCAGGGTCACATATTACTTTTGAAAGGAGTAACTAGTAATGAGTAATAAATTAAATTTTTTTGTGTAATGAGTCTAGCCCTCCTCAACAGTATGCTTTCATAAAAAATTCTCATTTTCTTCAGATTCTGGTTTGTGTAACTACTTGCATATCTTGTATTCCTGTAGACCCATAGGCTACTCACTGGGCTGACACCTTTGTGCAATATCGCCTTAAACAAAGCTGGAGAATAATTGGCTGTTTAACAAGCACAGTAGCAGTCGAAGATATGTGGTCAAATCATTATTTTAAATATACTTCACAGAGGTAAACTTACTGAATGATCTCAGTTGTGGAGTTGATAATATTCACCACTGTACTTAATATAATGAAACGGGAGGAAATTCCTTTGAATAATGAGAACACGACAAGAGAAACACTCTTTAAAGACAAGCAGTACCTTGACTCTTTAAACAAGTTTAGGTTCATTATGAAGCGGACACAACTTTAAACAAACACTCAAGAGTTTAAAATAATTTTAATTAGCTTAATGCTAGCGTCACTGTCTAGATACATTCATTATTTGTGAAGAATGTGAATTGTACTGTTTCGAAAATAGGCGGTGAATAAAATGACCCCATTTCTAGTCTGTTAGAGGCAGACAAACATTTCGTTTGTTGTTTTCTCTGATTAGCTCAAGGCTTGAGAGTTTTCTGAAAGTCAAAGTGCACCCTCACTCTCCTACGCATAATTATTTGTTTAATATCAAATTAGAAATGCATATCAGCTGTGCTGCCATTTCAGATTTTCCACGGATGTGCTAGAAGAGAGGAAACAGAGTGTCCTCTATATGTCCTTAACAAGCCCGGTCTCTATGGACCATCAATGAAACAGCTGTCTTCTGATCATTAATCTATCATCGTCTGGACAGATTAGTCTGCAAGCAACCTGTACTCTCTGACCGGACTGCAGTACTGTGAGTGGAGAAGGACTGACTTGAGACCTGATGATGATGGTATCTGGGATAGTGAAGAGAAGGGACATGTCATGCTGTTTCACAACAACCTCGGGGAAAGTGTCGGCTGCCAGAGCTCAGGATGTGAGTGAACAGAGTGCCATCTGCCAAGGGCAAACCTCAAGCTAGTGACTGTAAGGTCTGTTGGTCTTCCACAGGCCTGCTGTTCCTCACTAGACAAGACAAGAGGGCCATTCCTGTCATGCAGAACCTTTTGAACTCTGTAACTCTTAAAAAATACATATGTCTTCTGTAGAAAGTGACAGCAAAGACATTTGTAACGTGACAATGTTTGAATGTTCTCCTTATCAGAGAATCCTGAGAATAAGGTATCACAGAAATACTACTTTTTCAACATTGATAATGATAATACATATTTATTGAGCAGCAAATGACGCTGAAAATTTTGCTTTGCCATCACAGGAATAAAATATATTTATATAAATTACATTTGTTTTTTTTTACTGTGTGTTTTTTTTTTTTTTTTACAATATTACTGTTTAACAGTGATTTTGATCCAATAAATGCAGATCTCTTTCAAAAACATTTGAAAAATCTTACTGACTCCAAACTTTTGAACAGCGGTATATGACGGGGACTTAAAAATTGCTGCAGAGTAGGAATGATGCAAGAAACATTGCAAAGACTGAACTCTTGAGGAGCCGACCAAAGAGTGCCAGAGATGAAACATAGCACTGTAGAAATCATAATGTGCATAAAACTATTCACTACTCCATGGTCCATTAGGAATCATTATTTCAGACTGCTCTTTGATGTGTATCAATGGCTCTGTTGTTTTTAGGTATACAAGGCCACATGTTCTTATTTTACATCAGCTCTTTTGCTTTTATCTATTTTGCAGTGAATAAATGCACACAGTGAAGACAAACAACTTTGTATTTGTATTAGACCTCTCAAAGAGTAATTTAAATAAATATTTTTTTTAATATTCCAAATAGTTTACAAAGCAAACACTGTATATGCAAAATATGCAATACTATGTTAATTTAAATACAAAATATAACCACTCCAATCCCATTAAAGTAATAAATGCTTGTCTGACGGTGCCAGTTGACGTGTTGATTGGTGTTATTCTCCGTCTTTTTGTATTCAAAGCAACAACATTTAGAGCTGCTGGGGAAAATTCACGATAGGTTTTTATTTAGTTGTGGCCCACGCATTACTCTTTACATATTTGCTCTGCTATTCAAAAAAACCCAGGGGTCCGATCGCTGCAGCGGGGGTTAAGACCTCATTTGTCATCTCCAGGAGTGATTTGAATCGCCTGATTGGGTCTCTGAAGCACCTCTGACATATAGTCTTCTCATTATTTCTTCTGGCCTTCTCTTTATAGGGGGTACCAGGAATCCCCTCCTTCATCTCTTTGATTTAGAGGCTTGCAGATGGGGTAATCACAGGCCGCAGTCCTAGGGGTATGGTTCTCTTTCCCAAGTGTGGACATGTCAATCACGGTATTGATCCAGGCAGCAACTTCTAAAGGAGAATCAGATAATCTCATCAAGGCAAATAAGAGATCAAACCCTATGGAAATAAAAGCCTAAGCTTAGACTAATACAAGCTTCTCTTAACCATCAATCAGAGCCATGCTGAGATTCGAATATGATTTTTCTTGCATAACAGCTTAATAAACAGTAACTATATATTTTGAAACTAACATTTAACACACAATATCGTCAATTACGTTGTCTATTTTTGCACCACCAACTTCAAACGAAGTCAAAGCAGAATCCAACACCATGGATCTTTTTTGAATGAATCGGTTGAGCGAATGATTCAGTGACTCACTCATAGGACCTTTCCAAATTTGCACTTGACCACTTGTCCGCTTACATGACATGTTTCCTGTATTTGGCTCAAGTGTTCAAGTGGTGTGTAGAACTTTCTTTACCTGATGGCACACACTTATAGTGTTCAATTGAGAGGATGAATTAGGAACTACCCTTGTCTCCCAATATGCAAAATATCCATCCTAAATAGTATGATTTTGAATATGTGCATCCCAAAAAATAGTGTGTCAAAAAATTAAGCCAACATTTTTTATAACATTTTTGTCTACCATTTCTTGTAGATTTTGAAGGTTTTGGCTTAAAACTAGAAACATCAAACCAACTACAAAATGGTGAATATCTGTGAGACCGACGGTTAGCAGAACGCAATCACTCCTTTTATGACAAGGCAGTGTGTCCCAAAGCTTGCATACTCTTCAGCAACAATTAACTTATGGATCTAAATGTATCAACTTATTCTTGACAAAAACAGTATATACTTTTAAGGCATGACATATGAAGGTTAACTGGGAGACAGCAGTCTCTTGTTTCTTCTTGTAAAAATCATTTTTTGAGTGATTCGTTGAGGGGAAGATTCATAACTCATAAAGACAATAACTCATCGCCATCTGATCTACAATGTGATCTCCAGAAAGTGTCACTGTGAAATTCACTGAGACTGGGAGTGAGTCAAACTCGAGGACTAGACCTAGTTGTTGAATCAAACAAATTACATTTCATAAGCACATAATACTAAACAAGGACAAAAGACTTCATTTATAATTTTTCTCAAATCAGAAAGTCTATAAATAGATGATGTAACTGTAAATATGAAGGGTGTTTCAAAAATGAATAACTTATATATCCACACACTCCAATGCTTTGCTGTTTATTTGGGTGGTCTTATCTGTACTCAGCAGGGAAAGGCAGTGTGAGGGTAAGAGAAAGCTCCACATCTTCCTGAGAGGATTCAGAGGTGGAGGGGACGACACACATCAAAGACTCTGGATGGCGTAAGAAAAATGACCATTGCTTCCATTTCAGTGAAGCCAGCTTGTGCTTCTGGTTGCAAAAGTGAAGTAGCCTCTTTCTAAAGATGGGGTCACGTAAACATTTACAGTCTGGTCTTCTAGAAACTGTAATCACATGACAACGAAGCCTACAGCTCATTTTTCAAGTATCATATAAAATGATTAGAAAAGGGGGAGTGAGAAAGATGATGGAACATTAATCTTCTAATTAAAGTCTGCTTGAAAGAATGCTTGCATTTTTAAATATATATGTTTTCAATTTCATTTTTTAACATTTTGCAATGAAAAAAATTACAGAACTTTATTGGACTGGTATTTCAGTACACACACACACACACCCACACATACTCCCGAAGTTTAATGGGAAACTGACAAAACCTCTACTTTTGTTTAATATGTAACCTGAAAATAGAGTTATTGAATTCAGTTTTGTTTACACTGAATGACCTCCAGTGGTTTATAAAATTAAATGAATGTTTCCAAAGTAATCTTTTGTGTGTGGTAAATGGCTGTAAATGATGCTTCAGGAAATGTTAGCTATTCGCTGCAGTGCAGACCTCTCAGGGCTTATACAGCCTCTACCTTTCCTTTCAACTTCTAATGTGACTGAAGAGAGAGTGCAGCTATTAAAGATTGGCTCAGTCTATCAATTCAAAAACAGCTGAAGGAGCAGAAAAGGCTTTTGTGAGAACGTAGAATTAATTTTAACCTTCTGGTCTCTTAGACCTCAAATAATATATGCCATATTTTAAAGAAAGGCCTATTCATGAAATATCCTGCCAGTTACTCTCCCGCATTTGTTGGAATGAAAATGTGAATTTGTTAACAAGGGTCTCAAACTGCTGGGGTTCAGTAGACAGGTGTTGTTCTCCACCAGGGGATGAGGTAGTTAATAACCAACATTACAAACATTTTGACACTGCCATACTTTGAAGGTACATAGATATCAGTTACACAAAATGATTAAGATTTAAGCTGCCATTTTAGTGTAGTGTTCAACCATGTTTTCAACAGGAAGTGCAGGGGACTTTTAATTAAGATTATTTGACAGGAGGAAACAGGATGTGTTTTTAAATGTTTTTTCCAATCTAAATGGACAAAAATGGGAATTTAATTTAATCTGTCACATGGGATTTATTAACTTTTCTTTTTTATGGAATCTTTGGACACAAGATGGGGATTTCTAGTGTAAGAATTACAGAAACTTCAGACACTTTGATCTTCTGAGATATACTAAGGACACACAGTGCATTAACATACAGACATCTGTTCTCACATCTCACTGAGAGAAAATGCAGGAAACGCCTCTCTCACATATGCAACAGTTCCTACTCATTCCATTCCTTCCCTTCACATAGCTCACTCAGAATGGTCAATAGTAGAATATAATGGTATATATTAATGCAAGTGATATTTACAGTCATGTTTGGTGTCATTTGAATTGTCTCAGTGCAACTGGTACAATGGTGTCTGTCTTACAAAAGTAGATTAAAAGATAATTCATTTCCTAAGAATTAAGAGATATTCTGTATATCTGTAATGGGAGGGAGTGCCCCTTCCTAGGGTCCTCCATGTAAATTACCTTCTGTTCCCATTGAGGTGTAAACTACCCTGGTCTGGGACCTGACCTAATGCAAATTCCAATTGTTAGTTTCTGTCTTCATCTCGGGGGATGTTTGTGTGAGGTATTTAAACGATTGCAGCAAAAGGATCAGGGCCTTCTGTAGCTGGAATGAGCCCATAGCATGAAGTGTGTCCACACACTTCATACTATGTATTTTTCTAAGAGTCAGGTATGCATCTTTTACTATTAGATTCATCTTTGAGAATTTGGTGTCTAGTATTGATTTGATATCTATGAATTGGCTATGTAATTGGCATAATCTTTACCTGACTGATAATAAATTGTTACATTTGATTTACTCTGACTGACTCTGAAACTATTTTCTCAAGGAGATTAAGTGAAGGCTATGTTTCCGCAAATCTGCGTCCAGGGTTAAGTGCATACTAAAACTCAGACTAGATGGAGCATGGGGCGCATCAGGTGAGGTTTTAGATTTCTGGCTAAACCGCTTGACTTTAGTTAAGTTGTACTCAGTTGCATTAACTATGGGGGGCTAGTAACAGTACTGGTCATAACCGCTGGTTATTGTCTCAGCTTTAATTAAGTTGTACGAAGTTATATGACTGTCGGGGGGGGCTAGACAGATAGTGCTAGCAGAACCGCTGATTATTGTTTTGAGCTTTAACTAAGTTGTACATGGGTAGCTGAGGGGGACTAAATGGATTAGACATAAACCTCTGACTACTGTTGAGACTGGCGAGTTTGTGATCGTGGGGCACACGTAGAAGAACGGCCGTCGTGGGGCACCCTGAGCAACATAGATTCCTAATGAACAAGTAAAATAAAGTAAAGAGTTAAATTAGAATAATCAAATCTCAGAAGAATAACAATAATAATTAGAGACCAACAAACAACCAATTTGCCTTTCAACCTAAATTCGAGGTCATACTAAAATGGAGTCAGATTAGATAAGAAAATGGAGTCAGATTAAATAATTAAATGGAGTCAGATTTGAGCTTAACCTAAACTGAATAACTCTACGTGCTGAAAGACAGAACACGCAGGAAGCCTTCATCCAGCACCGGATACCTTCCTTGGGCCGAGTGCCTGGACCTTACACTAGGATAACAAAGGACTTTTTTTTTTTTCGGAGTAATACTTTGAACCCTACTTAAGGATGGGACTAAAATGGTTTTTTATAGGTAATGAAGTAAAAAACAGTCCTATGGGACTGATTGTGTATTGAGTATCTAAGAACAGTGCTTGAATTAATTCAGTTAAAATATATATATTATCATCTTTGTTACACTGTGAATAATCTGTACAGTTATTTTAGCAGCCATTATGGTTTACATTTTTATTATTAATGGATGGACAGGCCTTTTTGGACTTCAGGTAGTTTTATCAAGCGACTAGAAAAACACAGTCTTGTTATGATATAATGGCCAGAAATGAAATTAAAGGCTAAAAGTTAATAGAAATCATTTAACGAATGATATGTGTAAATGAGACATTTTTTTATGCAAGTCGTTCAGGCAAAATAAAGTGTCTTGAATAACTGAGCAGCGCGTCTGTCAACCGCCCGGCACTCCTTATGTCGACAGCGTTGATTTTACGGCCTGTCTCACGACGTAAAGCAGCGCAAATGAACAGCATTGCATACTAAACTCGCCAAAAACATTTAACATGCACTATAAACCTATTCATCCCCACAATATTTTGCAATAAAGGATCGTTTTTTTTATTGAACAAAACCTGAAGTCTAGAACATAAACTTCTTAAATCATTTGTATTCTGTCAGATTTAGTGAACAGAAAGTGCTGTCTGTGAGCAATATAAACCTGCAGGCTGTTAGTTTAAAACCCCCTTGTGTATAATATCTGCCATTAGAATGCACATGTGACTTTGTGTCAGGATGATCATCTCTCGTCTTTCACTAACACATGCGTGTGGCCCTGATGGTTGATGCAACACTAAAGCCTTGCTAATGGTGGCAGAGGTTAGATGTCACCAGAGGTTTATAAGGGAGAGGGATAATCCTGTCAACCGAATTTTACACAAATGGCAGCCTTTACTTATCCACGCTCAACGGTCTCTGATTAATTAAACATTCCATTAATGTCAGACAGCATTAGTCATGTGAAGATCCTCTGGCTGTGGTTTGGAGGTGAGAGAGATTTGCGTTGATCCTCATATGTGTACATCTTCGTATCCAGCTACATGTAGGTTTCACACTGAAATTATGACAAGTAATGCTATAGCGTAAACATACATTGGCATAAAGGTTAGCTAACCATGTGGTTCTTTCAGGCTGTGTTAACCAAGATTGGTGTAAATGTCATGCACTTTTGAAAGTTCAAGATGGCAGCTTGCTCTCAGCAAGCTTTACTAAAAAAAAAAAAAAAAAAAAAAAAGTAAATGTACATTTTAAAGAGGCATTATGTTTCTTCTTGAATAGCATTGTTAATCATTGGGTGATGTTGCTAACTATTTATAGATCTGGGTCTAATGTTGCTGACATGGTTATATAGTGATTAAACAGTTTTGTTTTATATGGGTCAGGGTTGGTGGGCTTGGCCCAGGAAACCCCTGCTGGTAGACAGTGGAATTACACAATCCTGTAGACTAAAACAAATATATTTTCCATTGATGGCTGATCAAAAGTGACCATATGTTCTGTTGCCTCGATCAGTAACAGGTGGCGTTTTGTATGAAGGGATCTTCTAAGGATACTGGAGTCAGTTTGCCTTCCAAGGCACCATAATGTGATGCCTAATGATCTGAAACCAAATCAAATGACTTTTAGAGAAACGCGAGTAAATATTTGTTGGCTAAAATTCTTATTTCTTGACTGCAAATCAGTCATCATTTATAATGTTTTTTTTTTCTTTTAACCGCTCCGTCAAGACATCTTTTTATTATTTCAGCCAGCCACCCAAAGTCCAAGCTTGGCAGTGTTTTAATATTCTGTGAGTGTAGCTATAAAGCTGTACTTGTGTCTTTAGATTATCTAACAAGATATTCGCTGTGCTTCTCACACTATAAGATGAAGATTTGTATAGTCTGGTGTTTTTGTTGACATTTAGTTGACATTTGCTCTTGCTGTTTTTAGTTTTCCTCATGCTCCCACAGTTGATTTATATGCTGGTTTTAAGGTAGTTGGTTGTATAGCGTTATTGGGTTCAATATGTATGTCAGGTATGATGTTTGTTTTTGCAGTTCTCATTATCTCCAGGGTGGTGGTGGATGTATTTATTTATACATATTAATATATATATATATATATATATATTTGGCCCATCCAATTACAGTGAAATTTCACCAAGATCAGATAATCACACTGGGAAAATTTCCCTTTTGCCTTTAATAATTCACTTCAAATTGTGATCTCAAAATTATAAATGACTCTTATGTACACAAGCTCACACAATCGAGGGGGTTGCTGTGTCCTCCAGTGAGACCTTTTTTTTTGCACCAATAATTCTGTGTTGGCAGCAGTGTTGAGTTATTAGCTGTAATGGTGGTGAATATGGCTCTGAAGTTCTTTATTATGTAGCCAGGTTTTATAATGAGAAACCCTATTTAGCTGTCTAACCCAGTCACGAAAGGGTTAACTTTCATTTTGTATCTTTGATGGACTTGTGAGTGAGCCAATGGGTGAATTTTATGAGGTACTGAACTGACCAATCAGCTGCCAGCTAGGCTCCGTTACAGTTACGCCTCTAGTTTTGTGTCACTGCACGTTCTTTTGGCGCTTGCATTTGAGCATAGAAGGCTGCGTTATCTGCTTGGTAAGATGAACGAAACAATATAAAGTTAATTAAACGAGTTCTGTAATCATTATCGATTATACTAACTATACCTTATTGTAATATAGAGTGTAAACGAAAGCTGTGCCTGAATCTACTGTTATCACGGAGCTAAAAGCAGTGAATTCCATTAAAATGGTGAGTTGTTTATCTGTCTGAGATCGCTAATATTCATGCTAACAGGCCAGGCAAAGGTGCTCATTGTGTAAAGCTAAAAGTGTAAGGTGTAAAGCCTGCAGTGTGCATATTTTAATAAGGTAATTAGCCACAATAGGCTAGCGAAATACTGGTTAATGTGTTTGAAACCATAAAGAAATGTTAACTTTTCATACTGTTGATAAATAGTTAGTTTGTTAAATAATGATGTTAAAAATTGTAGATTTAATTGTGGTCACTGAAGCTTAAAGAGGTAATAATTTTTAGTGCATTCTTTCCACTGTTACCGGTGCAGAGGGGGATAAATAAGCACACTAACGCCTTAATGCCTCTAATTTAAAGTGATACAATTTGATTAATGTTTACATGCAATTTATGCAGTTTTATTCTTCATACTGTTAATGTTACTACCGTAAGGTTTCATAAAACTTGATTTTGAAATGTGTCTTTATGGAGGATGTAATTTATGTAAATTTAATTTTGATACTAGAGAGAAATTTATATGGTTTTGATACCTGAGAAGAAACATAAGAGCTGTTGTACAACGAGAGAAAGATTTTTATACTGCATTATAGGTGTACTGAAATATTATTTCATTTTATTTTGTAGAAGCCTGTAGCAGTCCATTTATTCACTGAATGGTAATTGAAAGAAATGATTTGGCCTTATTTATAGGTCAGGTTTTGGTAAAGAGTTGGAAACATCGTGCAGAGATCCTTTCCACGGAGTGATACAGATCCACACGTTCCAGACGTTCTCCCAGAGATTCATAGATTCCCAGTCCGGGTGGCTGGGTGGCGAGCCAACCGTGTTTGTGACTCTGACTTTAGACGAACTGCCTGGATCATCCTCTTCATCTTCGTTGTGGTAGGACAAAAACTAACTCAGAGTTAAAAAAAGGGCCCCAACGGTGAAACTGAACTTTTGTCAACCAAGGCAAAACGAACCGAGGACGAACTGAGCTCAACGATTCTGATACGAGAGGGTTTTGTTTTGTTTTTGTGCGCACTTTATTATTTTAGTTTGTTATTTTTCATAAATGTGTTTTTGCTTGTATGTATGTTTCACCCTGTGAATTTAATACAGGTTTGTCTAAATTGTCATTCTGGTGTGGTATTCCTTTTTTAATTGATCTTCAATTCTCAGGCTCTTAACAATTTAGCGTCTTCTGATTCTGGTCCAAATCGTATTTATGATAACCTCTATGACTACTTTAGACTATTAAATCTATGTACGTTATTACTACCTCGTAATAAGGGTAACATTATTGGCGAGCCAGCCAGGAGCCAGAGACATTGAATATCAATATTGAAAGAATACGCAAAATGGATTTCATACAGAAGTCAGGTGTTAAAATTCCAAATTCAGTGATCGTTAGTGGGGTAACACAGGTAGCAGATCAGGATGAGCAAGTCGTTGACTTCCTTAGGGAGTACGGTTCCATCGAAGTAGCCATTCTCGTTGATGATTCTAAATCAGAATTTTACCAAAACCTGATCATTGAGTTTTCGAGCGGTTCAGCTTTAGTGAACTTAGAGCCACTTTTGCCATTCACACACACAGTGCAGGGTGATCCATGTGCTAAATATGTTGTAAAAGCATTAAGCAGTGTGTACACTACGCAGATTGGCAGTAATGCTACAAAAACGTATCTAGCTGAGTTAAAGGGCTTAGCCAAGCTAAGTGGAAAAGACTATGGGGAGGTGTTGAAAGAGATGATGTCTCAGATTGGTGAAGATATTGAAGCTATGAAACCCGTAGGTATAGATGTCTCCCCTTCACATGTCGAGACCCCAGTTGTGACACTTCAACCCCCTACCCCTGAAGATCAACAGCCCCTAGTCTCACTCTTGAATGCCCCACGGGAAGGAAATCGCTTAAATGCCACTGATTCAGTCCTGTTCACTAATGGAGGGAAAGCTCCGTCCCTTACAGTGAGTGACATAAACCCAGCAGAGATACAGAAGGTGGTGGTTGAGCATATTGTGAGGAGTGAAGGTGTTAGCCCACACTTGCAATCTCCTGTAAGGCTTCGTTCTTTTTCTGGAAAAGTTCCCAGACCCAGTAACGAAGCTGATTACGACACTTGGCGCTCACACATCGAACTGCTTTTAAATGATCCTAGCATGTCCCATCTTCAGATCTCAAGAAGAATACTCGAATGTCTACTTTCGCCTGCAGCAGATGTTGTCAAAGGGCTACGGCCTGGATCACCCCCCATCGCTTACCTGCAGCTCTTGGACTCAGCCTTTGGTACTGTTGAGGATGGGGAAGAACTTTTTGCACAGTTTATGAACACCCTTCAAGACCCGGGTGAGAAACCCTCCACTTATCTTCATCGATTGCAATTAGCATTGAACCTAGCTGTGAGAAGGGGTGGGGCTGCACCGGCCGATGTAGATAAACACCTACTCAAACAGTTCTGTAGAGGATGCTGGGACAATTCTCTACTTTCTTGCCTGCAACTTGAGCAGAAGAAAAGCAACCCCCCTTCATTTGCTGACCTCTTGCTGTTACTAAGAACAGAAGAAGACCGACAGTTAGCAAAAGCTAGTCGCATGAAAAAACACATTGGCACCACCAGGCAACGTGGCCAGCTTCAGCTCCAAAGTGCGTGGGCCTGTGCAGAGTCAAGAGAGAAGTCAGAGGTCAGTCTCAGTGTTATTGAGGATCTTGGGAGGCAAGTAGCCAGTTTACAAAGCCAATTAACCTATTTGATGGCACAGAAAAAGACAAAGGGGGCTGATAACAGGGGAGCAGCAGGGAAAAGTCCAGGCAGAGTACAAAAACTTGATCGTGTTGACACAGACATGCTAAAACAGACAAAGAAAAAGCAGACTAACAGACCCAGGCCTTGGTACTGCTTTAACTGTGGGGAGGATGGGCACATTGCCCCAGTTTGCACAGACAGGGCAAACTCTGCTTTAGTAGCTGAAAAGAAAAAAAAGTTAGAGGAGAAGCAGCAATTGTGGGACGCACAAAACAGTCTCAACTTACCTTTAAACGACTAGCAGTTCCTGTTGGGG
This sequence comes from Carassius auratus, assembly GCF_003368295.1. Taxonomy (NCBI): domain Eukaryota; kingdom Metazoa; phylum Chordata; class Actinopteri; order Cypriniformes; family Cyprinidae; genus Carassius; species Carassius auratus. The sequence goes on along the minus strand of NC_039270.1, from coordinate 15,699,311 downwards.
GACAAACAGGGACTGAAGAGAGTCAACAACGTCCCTCAGACGTAAATGGTGAAGACAAGGCTGAAGTATGTGCTAATCTAAAACACTCAAGTAAGAACCACCCTTTTAAACTCCCTAAGGGGTTGGTTGGTACCAAGAGTACAGCTAAAGTCCACATAAAGGGTGAAGAAGTCAGCTGCCTACTAGATACGGGTTCCCAAGTAACAACAGTCCCCCGGTCATTTTATGAACAGCACTTTCCAGAGCAGGATATTAAGCCACTACATGATCTCTTGGAGGTGGAAGGAGCGAATGGACAGTCCGTACCCTACTTGGGTTACATAGAAATGACTGTAACTTTTCCAAAAGAGTTTATTGGAGCGTCAATGGATGTTAATACACTCGCTTTGGTTGTTCCTGACATTCGAGCCACTTCACAGTCTCTTGTGCTTATAGGCACCAATACGCTGGATGTACTGTATGACATGTACTTCGAAGCCGGATTGACACGCCATCAACCAATCCCACATGGCTATAGAGCAGTTCTTAAATGTCTTGAGCTTAGACAAAAACAGACCAACAACAGTCAACCCAGTGTAGTAACATTGCAAGGTAGAAGTTCTAAAGTCATTCCAGCGGGTGAAACTGTAGTAGTTGAGGGAGTTGCTTTAGCTTATTGTTTGCAGAATGAGAAGTTTGTAGTCATTGAGCAGCCATCATTACCCTCCTTGCCGGGTGGCTTGTTAGTAACCGCTAGCTTAGTCGACATTCCCCAGCAGCGGCCCTATAAGCTACCAGTAGTCATCAGTAATGAGTCTGACCATGATATAGTCATTCCTGCTAAATGTGCGATTGCAGAGATAAGTGCTTACCAGAGCATCTTGTTACAGGAGCACAGTGTAGTAAAACAATCAGAACCCCTCCCAAAATCACCAGAGGCTCAGTCAAACAATAAGCACAACTTAAACTTCAATTTCAGTGAGTCCCCAATTCCATCTGAATGGAGAGAACGCATCACTCAGCAGCTCAACAACATGCCCGACGTGTTTGCACAACATGACTTGGATTTTGGCAGAACGGATAAGGTGGCACACAACATAAAACTCTCAGATGAAACTCCTTTTAAACAGCGTGCAAGACCAATACACCCACAAGACATCGAAGCTGTTCGCAAACACATTCAGGAGCTTCTTGATGCAGGAGTCATCAGAGAGTCTGAGTCACCGTTTTCGTCACCGATAGTAGTGGTCAGGAAAAAGAATGGCCAAGTCCGGTTGTGCATAGACTACAGGCGTCTGAATCTCCAGACCATAAAAGATGCATACTCTCTTCCAAAGCTGGAAGACACATTCTCAGCGCTCAGTGGTTCCCAGTGGTTCTCCGTCCTTGATTTAAAGTCTGGTTATTACCAAATCGAAGTTGAGGAAGCAGACAAACCCAAGACTGCATTCGTGTGTCCACTTGGGTTCTGGGAATTTAACCGAATGCCTCAGGGAGTGACTAATGCACCGAGCACATTCCAAAGACTAATGGAAAAGTGCATGGGGGACATGCATTTAAAGGATGTGCTAGTCTTTATTGACGACTTGATTGTGTTCTCAAAGACTCTAGAGGAGCATGAAGCAAGGCTGATGAAGGTGCTCACACGCCTCAGAGAGTTCGGGTTGAAATTATCACCTGAAAAGTGTGTCTTCTTCCAGACGTCAGTCCGTTATCTTGGGCATGTAGTTTCCAGGAATGGAGTCGAGACTGATCCAGAGAAGATTGCTGCTCTTAAGACTTGGCCAGTCCCAAAAAACCTGCGAGAGCTGAGATCTTTTCTTGGGTTTGCTGGGTACTATCGGAGGTTTGTTAAGGGCTACTCCAACATCGTTAAGCCCCTCCACAATCTAACCTCTGGTTACCCACCTTCTCACAGGAAATTAAAGTCAGATGAGAAAGCAGGTCAGTACCGCAACCCAAAGGAGGTCTTTGGGAGTCGCTGGACACCCGCTTGCCAGCAGGCATTTGACCTGGTGATTGAGAGCCTTACCTCCGCCCCTGTGTTAGGTTTTGCTGATCCCCAGAAGCCCTATGTACTCCACACCGATGCAAGCACCACTGGACTCGGTGCTGTTTTGTATCAGGAACAGGAGGGTCAGTGTCGAGTCATAGGCTATGCAAGCAGAGGGTTGTCAAGGAGTGAGAGCCGCTATCCAGCACACAAGTTGGAATTTTTAGCACTCAAGTGGTCAGTGACAGAAAAGTTCAGTGATTATCTCTACGGCAACCACTTCACCGTTGTTACTGACAGCAATCCGCTGACATACATACTGACCTCAGCAAAACTTGATGCGACAAGCTATAGGTGGCTGGCAGCACTGTCCACTTTCTCATTCAAACTTCTCTATCGTCCAGGAAAGCAAAATGGCGATGCAGATGGACTGTCCCGCAGGCCTCATGGGGAGCTGGCTGATGATCTTAAATCTCGAAAAGAGAGAGAGCGCATAAGACAGTTTACTCAGGGTCACCTCTCTGATCCAGAAAATATAGATGCAGTAGATCAAGCTGTTGTGCAAGCAATCTGTGAGAGACAGCTCATTTACAGTGTCAGTACAGACGGTGTTGCCTTAGTTGAAACTCTTGCCATCTCACCTACTGCTGTGCCTGACAGTTATGGGCAAGAAGATGACCTTGGTGGGTTGCCAGTTATCCCCCACTTAACTGAGACAGAGCTTGTGAGTAAACAAAGAGCTGATCAAAGTATAAAGCATGTCATTTCCCAGATCGAGCAGGGAGAAAAACCACCCCCAACCTTGCGACATGAACTCACTGAGCTTCCACTGTTGTTGAGGGAGTTAAATCGCCTTGAACTCCGTAATAACATCTTGTACCGGAGGCGCCAAGTGGGCTCTCAGACCTTTTATCAGCTTGTACTCCCAGCTGAATTTCGTGACACAGTGTTGACCAGCCTACACAATCACATGGGTCATATGGGGGTTGATCGCACACTGGATCTTGTAAGGACCAGATTCTTTTGGCCAAAAATGGCTTTGGATGTGGAGAGAAAAGTCAAAACATGTGGCAGGTGCGTAAGGAGGAAGGCGCTACCTGAGAGAGCTGCGCCTTTGGTCAACATTAACACCACCAGACCCCTTGAGCTCCTCTGTATGGACTTCCTCTCTCTTGAACCTGACAAAAGTGGGACCAAAGACATACTGGTGATTACAGATCACTTTACTAAGTTTGCGGTTGCCATACCAACACCTAACCAAAAGGCCCGCACAGTGGCAAAGTGTCTGTGGGAAAACTTTATGGTGAACTATGGAATGCCAGAAAAGTTACACAGCGATCAGGGACGTGATTTCGAGTCCCGCACGATAAAAGAACTCTGTCGAGTGGCCGGCATACATAAAGTAAGAACAACCCCATACCACCCTAGGGGCAACCCCGTTGAGCGATTTAATCGCACCCTACTAAACATGCTAGGTACTCTTGAAAGCCCAGAAAAATCTCGTTGGCGTGATTTTGTAAAACCCCTGGTCCACGCTTATAATTGCACCAGGAATGAGGTGACAGGATTCACACCATATGAACTGATGTTCGGACGTCAGCCTCGTCTGCCGGTTGATTTGGCGTTTGGATTGCCAGTGCAAGGGGGTCAGCAAACATCACACGCAGAGTATGTGCAAAACCTTAAGTCACGACTTGAAGACAGCTACAAGATAGCAATTGAAAATGCTGCAAAGATAGCACGCAAGAACAAAGTGAGGTATGACAGGCATGTGACTGCTTCGGACTTGGAAGCTGGAGACCGAGTATTGGTCAGAAACGTTCGCATTCGAGGAAAACATAAGATTTCAGACAAGTGGGAGTCAATTGTCCATGTGGTGGTGAGGAGAGCAGGTACCCTGCCCGTCTATACAGTCAAACCTGAAAATCAGGATGGTCCTTTGAGAACACTGCATAGGGACTTACTCCTTCCATGTGGTTACTTGTCTACAGAGGTCAACAAGGCGCCTGACCAGCAGCCCACAAGGCGCAGACCAGCAACCCGTGCAAATCCTACTGTGGATGAAAATAATTTCTCAGACGATGAAGATGAAATCATTCCTGCTTACTATTTCAGAGAACCCCAAAATGCTCAGTTTCCCACAGTCCATGACCGTCTAGTGCAGCCTGATCCACCTATGTCTACTGTGCAGGATAAACAGCATACTGAACCTCCAAGAAATTGTCCTGTTGAGAGTCCTGTAAATGCTCAAAATGTTGATTGCACTCCTGAGATTAACAAGCCACCTGATATGTCAAATGGTGCCTCAAACAGTCCTCTCACACTTAATGACCCTAACTGTCACCACTACGACACTGAGGACCTACTTACAGAAAGAGTCATGCTTGATGAACAAGTGGATGAAATCGTTATGACCGAAAGTAACTTACCTGCTAGTAAAAACCCTGTGGAGGAACAAAACTTACCTGATGATGACATCCAAATTGAGCAGCTTCCAGTGTTCTCTGACATGTTAGAGAGTGGAAAGGAGATGAACCGTAAAGAACCAGAAGAGGAAATAAAGGATACAACAGTCAGGAGATCAGAGAGAAACCGTCAGCCGTCAAAGAGACTTGACTATACCGAACTCGGAAACCCCTTTGTCACAGTGGTTAAATCATTCTTTCAGGGGTTAACCACAGCTGTGGCTGACATCTTAAGTGAGGGTGAGAACTCATATCCTTCTGTCCTGTACCCTGAGATACAAACAGTTCAACCATTGCCATGTACAGGGACGTACATGAGTTCAAAGGGGGAGAGTGTAGCCAGGTTTTATAATGAGAAACCCTATTTAGCTGTCTAACCCAGTCACGAAAGGGTTAACTTTCATTTTGTATCTTTGATGGACTTGTGAGTGAGCCAATGGGTGAATTTTATGAGGTACTGAACTGACCAATCAGCTGCCAGCTAGGCTCCGTTACAGTTACGCCTCTAGTTTTGTGTCACTGCACGTTCTTTTGGCGCTTGCATTTGAGCATAGAAGGCTGCGTTATCTGCTTGGTAAGATGAACGAAACAATATAAAGTTAATTAAACGAGTTCTGTAATCATTATCGATTATACTAACTATACCTTATTGTAATATAGAGTGTAAACGAAAGCTGTGCCTGAATCTACTGTTATCACGGAGCTAAAAGCAGTGAATTCCATTAAAATGGTGAGTTGTTTATCTGTCTGAGATCGCTAATATTCATGCTAACAGGCCAGGCAAAGGTGCTCATTGTGTAAAGCTAAAAGTGTAAGGTGTAAAGCCTGCAGTGTGCATATTTTAATAAGGTAATTAGCCACAATAGGCTAGCGAAATACTGGTTAATGTGTTTGAAACCATAAAGAAATGTTAACTTTTCATACTGTTGATAAATAGTTAGTTTGTTAAATAATGATGTTAAAAATTGTAGATTTAATTGTGGTCACTGAAGCTTAAAGAGGTAATAATTTTTAGTGCATTCTTTCCACTGTTACCGGTGCAGAGGGGGATAAATAAGCACACTAACGCCTTAATGCCTCTAATTTAAAGTGATACAATTTGATTAATGTTTACATGCAATTTATGCAGTTTTATTCTTCATACTGTTAATGTTACTACCGTAAGGTTTCATAAAACTTGATTTTGAAATGTGTCTTTATGGAGGATGTAATTTATGTAAATTTAATTTTGATACTAGAGAGAAATTTATATGGTTTTGATACCTGAGAAGAAACATAAGAGCTGTTGTACAACGAGAGAAAGATTTTTATACTGCATTATAGGTGTACTGAAATATTATTTCATTTTATTTTGTAGAAGCCTGTAGCAGTCCATTTATTCACTGAATGGTAATTGAAAGAAATGATTTGGCCTTATTTATAGGTCAGGTTTTGGTAAAGAGTTGGAAACATCGTGCAGAGATCCTTTCCACGGAGTGATACAGATCCACACGTTCCAGACGTTCTCCCAGAGATTCATAGATTCCCAGTCCGGGTGGCTGGGTGGCGAGCCAACCGTGTTTGTGACTCTGACTTTAGACGAACTGCCTGGATCATCCTCTTCATCTTCGTTGTGGTAGGACAAAAACTAACTCAGAGTTAAAAAAAGGGCCCCAACGGTGAAACTGAACTTTTGTCAACCAAGGCAAAACGAACCGAGGACGAACTGAGCTCAACGATTCTGATACGAGAGGGTTTTGTTTTGTTTTTGTGCGCACTTTATTATTTTAGTTTGTTATTTTTCATAAATGTGTTTTTGCTTGTATGTATGTTTCACCCTGTGAATTTAATACAGGTTTGTCTAAATTGTCATTCTGGTGTGGTATTCCTTTTTTAATTGATCTTCAATTCTCAGGCTCTTAACAATTTAGCGTCTTCTGATTCTGGTCCAAATCGTATTTATGATAACCTCTATGACTACTTTAGACTATTAAATCTATGTACGTTATTACTACCTCGTAATAAGGGTTACAATTAGAAAAGCAGGTGTTGATTTAACAGACCACTGACAGGGAAATTGGAGCAATGAGGCATAGATGATATACGAGTCTTAAAATATAATTCACTTGAAGTTTTACCAGCTATCTCATGCAGCAGTAACCCCGTTACCTAAAGATTCAGCCTTTTCAAAATATCTATTTTTAATGTTGTTCTGTACCTGCTTGAGTAGATCTGGTGTGAGACCACCAACCTGTTTTCTAATTGGGTAATAAAAAACTAATTTTCTTAATGAGGTAACCTACTTTACAGGCGCACAGTTACAGAATCTGTGATGCAAATCTATGTGGTATTTCTATTTTTAGTGAAGGGCAGTGAGAGAAAATCTATGAAAACTCTCATACCTTTCATGGAGGCAAAAGGTATACTTCATCCAAAAATGTAATTTCCTCACCCTCATGTAGTTCCAAATCTGTATGACTTTCTCTTCTGTAGAACACAGAAAGCATATATTTTGTTAAATGCACTGGCTGCTACTTTTTTAAGCCATATTGCAATGAACAAAGGGCACAGAAAATGATCTTAAAAGAGGCCCATATGAGTCATATGATGGTTTTATGTGAGAAACAGACCAAAATTCTATTTTTTTTCTTATGAACTGTTATTTTGTGCATTGAAAACAATCTCAGATGGCTGACAGTCTACTTTCTTGTGTAACAATGGGCCTCATTCATGAAACATGAGCAGAATGGATTTCTGCCTAAATCTTCGTATAACCATTCTTACATAAATTGCTGCATTAAGCAGAATGAAGTAATTCACGCAAGAGCATTTTAGCGAGCGATTTTCTCCAAAATGCATTTTGCTCATGTTTCATGAATGAGACCTATTGAGTGTGGCACTTTTTGTGTTGAGCAACTTTTTAGACAGCCCTGCTTCAGAATTCAGCTTGCACTCTCTGCCTTCAAAAGCACTTCAGCAGCGCTCCGTTAGAAATACCAGGGGAGAACACACTGGCAAGAACATTATTCTGTATTGCAGAGATCAGCCGAGTCCCTGACTCCAACTCTTAATGTGTTTGGGTCAATTACGTGTAAGAGTGGACAAAGTTCTTAGAAACATACTCTTTGTACTCAGGATGGTTTCACACTTTTTTCAAAGCCATTTTCAGGAAAAGTTTCAATTTTATGGCTCATTTGATTAACCATCAAGCAAAAGCTGCAATAAGATTTTTATTTATTTAATTATTTATGTACATAATTGAATACTGAACATTGTTCACCTCCTTTTTGTCAACACGGTGTTCCATTTTGCAGGATTATTTGATGAATAAAGTTCAAAAGAACAGCATTAAGTCAGGCTTTAAAAAACATGAATGCATCGTTGCTGAAAAGCATTGCTTAATTGAATAAATAAATGAATACCATAAAATACAATTTCAATAAAATAAAATAAAATATATTAATATGCAATGACCCACCTTTGTTACCCCACACCCCTAAAAATTATATATTTTTTGTCCAACTTTTTAACAACATCCATCATTTTAATAAGAATATAATATTATTTTTTCCAGTATGATGTCAGGGCAGTTTTATAGTGATGTTTAGACATAATGGCCCCAATAAAGTAGAAGGTTATTCATTCAGTTGCTGCCTCTCAAATCAAGCCTCTGTAGCTAAATAAAAGACCAGACACATCAAATTATTAAAAGGTACTAAAGCATCACTTCTGACACGAAACAACATGAAAGGCGAATGACGTGTCCTGCCTTCAATGAAACAGCTGTTGGACTGATATGATCCCAGCTTCAGGAATAGCAAATCAGATTAGCTTGAATTCAGTCTTATTGTTCAGGGTTCAAGCAGCAGAATGCTTTAGAAACAGGATCACAGCTGTGAGAGAACAGCAGCATGGGTGCTGTGTCTAGCACAATACAAGGGGAGTGAGTACAAGGAAAACACAATGAAATTCGCTGAGCTGAGCGAAAGGATTTGAAGCACAGTGCAATGCTAATTACAGCATCTGCCAGCTTTAATTCAAAACCTGGAGTCACAGTATCGTTAAAAACCGACACCATCTCACCTAATATCAGCCTTTGCTGCAGCACCACACTGATGTGCTATTATTACATGTGTGTTGCATGATCAATATGAGAGTTATGAAAGGCTAATAGCAAAAAGGCAACATCAGATTCTGGCATGAATGCTAAGATGATCTAATAACTTTTTTCCCCCCATTGATTAGTTTTTCTGCTCCAGGCGTGCTGCTTGCTTTGCCAGTTGGTCTGATGCCATTTTCATTCTCTCATGCTATTGAAACAAAGTACGATGGTGTAATATTTATCTTAGTATTATGACTGTTCAAATTTAAAGACATTTAGCTTCTGCATGCTGTAACCACAATCACCCTCCTTTGAGTCATAAACCGCTCTCTAACAATCAAATATCAGGAGGATAGTTATATACAAATGGCTCATTGCTATTTAATGGATCCACATGTGGCGTGATATGTGAGCAGACTGAGATGGGCATGAGCTTTTACATATAGAGGTACAGTTTGCACTTGGGACCATCTCTGTCCTTGTGTTGGATGTAGCAATGAAACACTGTATAATGCATAATTTATGCTGATAGTCTACATGCGTCATAAGAGTTTGAAGACCCAAATTCCAGCCCAGCTGTTGTTCCTTCAGGCCACGCAGGAGCACAAAAACAACCATATCCATCTTTCTGCAGCATGCCATGGCCATGGATGTTGTTTATCCATTATGTATTTTGTTGAAAATAATCTTGCTTCTTGTCAGACACCAAGCACAAAATATTCACGGCAAATGTATGTGACTCTGGACCTTAAGTAAAAAAAAAACAACAACAAAAAAAATCAAAACTCCTTGTTTCTTTTAGACTTGCACTCTATTCATTTACTAACTGCTTGTTTTCTTAAAAGAAAGAAAGAAAGAAAAAACTAACAAAAGCTTTTCTAATTAAAAGAAAACAACAACCTTGCTACGTGTACCGAAAGCCAAAAATACATTGTATGGGTCAAAATTATCAAATTTCTTTTATGCCAAAAATCATTAGGAAATTAAGTAAGTGTTCCATGAAGATATTTTGTAAAGGTCCTTGTGTAGATATATTTTATTTTAGTTAGTTGTCAAGGAAAATTTGATAATTTTCATTCAAAAGTTAATTTTTTCATATAATATTTATATTTGATTTTATTTAGTTTCTATTTGAATTACTAGAAACTAATTTTAATAGTTTTAGTTAACGATAACAACACCGCAGACTGCAGCTGAAACTTCTGGCTTGTTAAAGTATGTGAGAATGGCCTCTGTGAATCATGTTGCTTGAACAAACACAGTATACCCATCTCAAAGGGAAAAGTGAGATGGAGTTGGCTATAATGCTCACACTAATAAGCTTTGCATTCAGTATCACAGATGTAGCCCTCTGTTCAATGGCTGAAGCCTTTGAGCAGCACTGCTTTTGTGATTTGTTATTAATTTACACTGAAGTGAAGCTCTAGGCTGGTGGCTGAAGGTGCTGTTTACCATTATGTCGGTTTTTGTTCCTGAACCTCAGTTCGGATTGCAAAATGGTAGCTAAACAAGTGAATAGTCTTTCGAAGAGCAAAGTGACTGTATAGTGTGTCGGGTAAAGTCAGGACACTGAATTGGAGGTAGGCGATAAATGCTTGCAATAGGACTATTGGGATATATTGAATTTGACTGATGACTGTAATGGTGAATAATGGTGGCTGTGGAGTTAATGTCCATTAAAGGAATGAGATTCAGGTGATGGGGTCATCGTATTACTTGTATTACAGTTTGCCGGCCTTGGCATGATTAAGTAATTCATGATTTTCAGCAGAAAAAAAGGTTTGCTTTATTGCAGCTGGTAGGGACTTTTCTTGCAATTTAAAATATTAACTTTAAATACATTTAGTGAATTTAAGCCTACAGTTGTGAAAAGACAATGAAATTTTAGTCAGCACACTGACTACTGTATTGGTGCATTGGAGTGCAATATTCTTCACAAAGAAATATAGAGCTTCTTGAGTCTTGGCACGCTGTCAGGTTTGATTCAGGGGTGGAGGCAAAAGTCTGTCACACATTATCAGCACAGACAGCATCAGATATACATTGAATTGAAAGGTGAGGACTGCTGGATCTTTGCTGCAATATACACTACAGAGATACAAATGAAAAATGAGAGCTCATCCATTTTATACTTTAGATTTAAGGCATTACACAATTTTTAATCTGGAATTAAACTTCTATTTCCATTTGTATTAATTATGTTGTAATTGATGGTTAGATAACTTAAACATCAATGCTTAATATTTTAATAAACATTAAAACTAGTGGTAATTTGTGCAAGATTGTTTTTACAAACAATTTACATAAACTTTTGTAATGATCAATACAAAATGTACACTTTGTACATGAATGTGATCATCAAAAGCGCTTTGCTTATCCATTACTTAAGAATGTGTTATATACAGAAAATATTTGCCTATATCAAACTCCATTTGATGTCTTATACATTTTGCGGTTTTAATTAATTTACACTTGATCTCTTAATTATTATTATTTCTATTTTCTTTCATTTGTTTTCTTTTCTTCTATATCTTTTCTTGTATATCATGTAGGGGAAAAAAACCATTGCAATAACCTAGAAAGAAGTTCAAGTATAGATTTTCAGGCTGTTTGAAACTGACGCCAAGGCAGATGGAAGGTAGTTTAGCAGTAAGATGTACTTGGTCTCACCCCATCCTTATTATTAATTAGCTTAGGGCATGTGCTAATTGCTTGCTGTGCAATGGTAGTACCACATGTGGATGCTCAGAGGCAGTCATTGTGTGTCCTTTTGTCACAAGCTAAGCTTGTTAATTGAGGGTTGTACAGTGTTGCCAGAATCATAAGAACGAGCTCAGTCGTAAACGAGGGCCAGTACTTCACTGGGTTCAGATCCCAGATGACAGTTTAGGGTCACACTGCAGCATCAAAACAAGAGAGTTCTAAGAACTTTTCACCAAATAACTTTTAATCTTTGTGGTTGTTGTTTCTAGATAACCATCTGCACTACAGTAGATTTTGGTGCTTTAAAGCATCTGAAGAGCCTACGATGTAAATTAAGATTTTTAAAATCTTTTAAGAACCATATGGCCGACTAAAGAACCCTTTACAGAAAAAATGATTATTGATCAGATGAAGAACCTGAGGTGTAGAACTGAAGTGACTGAACTTTATTTTTAAGAGTTTGCATTAGCACAGACCTCACTTCTAGGCTGTACTTGACTCTCACCATTACAATCAACAGCACTCTAAACCTTTTAGCCTCTCACATATGCGTGCTGCTGTAACCCATTTCTATGACATGCTTTTATACGCTTATGAGAAAAGTGCGCTGATGGAAAACATGTTTTAAAAATGTGGAGTTGAGAACAACAGTGAATCAGGAAAGGGCATTTATATCATTTCGCATAGTTATCATGCTAGTTTGGTGCATATTAAACATGAAAATTTCTAACATTAGACTACATAACAATCCATTTGTAAATTATTGCCAAACTGAGTTCATTAAATACCTGAAAGTGTTATTTTTTTCCCACTTATTACATCACTTAGTCACTTGTTTTAGTTAGAAACACGATTTTAGGACATAATAAACAGAAAGTTTCACAGTTAAAGGGATAATTCACCCAAAAATTTGAAGTATTTCGAAAAAAGGCAAGAGGGGACAGTTTGTTTTCTTCAGGAGATTCCTGTAAACAAAACTTGGTTCTCACGAGACTAGCATATTCTCATCAGATCATATTGTTCATACGTTATGCTTATGCTCATATGTTATGCGCTGGGAACATCACTCTCTCATTATCGTGCACACAACAGTTAGTGGAAGCTAGAGATTGTGGTTTATAAAGTTTTAAATATGGATATTATTATACAAATGCATCGATTTCACTTAGGAGGCCTTTTACTTTTTATGATGCACTCTTTGGGGCTTCTCGACCCTCATTCACTGCCATTATAAAGCTTGGAAGACATTAGAGGACATTTTTTATATAACTGAAAGAAGTAAATCATATATACTTGGCTTGAGGGTAGCACATGAGGTAATTTACATTTTTGTGTGAACTATCCCTTTAACAGTTCATCTTTTTAAGGGTTTCATTAAACCTTAAAGCAAGAATAAGTTAATTAATAAGCTTTCCTAAATATGGATACATTTATCCAACACAGTGTGAAAGCCAAGCGTCTCTGTGGTTGGATCATGACCCAGGCCTTGTATGTGGAACAGGCCAACATTTAATTTCCATTCAGCCTCAGCTGTTACCGGTGTACACAGAAAATCAAAGCACGTCAGCACTGAACGGATGACAAATATGACAGACGTGGGATTGGAAACTGTAACCCTCAGGCAGCAGGGTCTTTTACCCTGAGAGGGGTAATTTCGCAGGCCATTATTATTTACTATAAATACTCATCCCTTTGGCGGTATATGCATGTTAATAATCTCAGATCCATTAACTGTGTAATTATAAAAAAGCAACCTCTTCTTTTAAAAGTGTAAACGAAGCATTTTAAAGCACTGTTTCTGGTTCACCCTCATTTCAATTGCTCCCACTTTAATTAAGGCATCTTGTCTCTGCTCTTCATTACTGGTCCAGACAGGGCAGGAATGAACTTTTGCTGTGCTTGGATACTATTATTATACTGCTTTCCCATCATAGGACTCGTAAACTGAAGGAAAGGCCAATGTGATTGACCCCCTAGTAAACTACTCAAGTAAACTTACAAAATAGCTGTAGAAGCGTTTTCATGTCCCAGAAAAGAGGCACTTTTTTCTGTACTGAAGCCCAAAGTAATGCCACCTCAGAGAGCCTGCTGTTTAAATTGCTGCACTTTCTGAATCCAGTAGATGTGCGCACTGATGTGAGTGCTAAAGAGAAGAAGCAAAGGGACATCTGCTGTAGACCTCTATGGGAAAGCAAAACTTGGCTGCCGAAATGAGCTCAGAGACCCAGCTTGGTCAACTTCTCATTTGTAAAATGAGCCACATCTGCAAAATGAAAGCTTCTAAAGGCAAACAATTGTATTAATCACCTAGAATTTTTCTGAAATTATCATTCACAAGCAAACTTTTGGAATCAACACTTTCATGCATCCTAAAAAAAGAGCTTTAGTTTTATTCAGACTCATAATGACCAAAATATACTAGTTTAAGCATCCAATTCTGAAACATTGGTCGAGATTTTGGTGTCTTTTAATACCTATTGGAATTGGAAAATATAAAACACTGTATGGATGGAAGTATTGGGACACTTGATTTTCACACCAACAGGGACTTTAATGAAATCGTATTCTAAATACATAGACATTAACATGCAGTTAGTCCCCCTTTGCAGCTCCAAGCTTCCACTTTTCTGGGAAGGCTTTCTACAAGTGTTTCAGTGGGAATTTTTGCCCATTCATCCAGTAGAGCATTGATGTTGGACAAGAAAATCCCAGCTCGCAATCTCTGTTCCAGTTCATCGCAAAGGTGTTTGATGGGGTTGAGATCAGGGTTCTGTCTGGGCTAGTCAAGTCCTTCCACGCCAAACTCATCCAGTTAAGCATGTCTTTATAGACCTTAGTTTGTGCACTGGAGCACAATCATGCTGGAATAGAAATGGGCCTTTCCCAAACACAGAATCTTGAAAAAATAATAATAAAATGAAATCAAACCTTTCCATAACCTAGGATGTCAGTGGATACATTATCTATTACAATCTATTTATTTGTTCATAAAACCTCATTTGTCAGTGGGTTGTTCTTCTTTAATGTCAAAAATAACGGCTGTTGTCAGTTTTCCCTTCCAAAGTGTCCATCAAACTCAACTCATGTTTTATATTTTATTAAAAATGAGATGGCCTTTTATCATTTCCCCCCTTTCTCTGTATTGCTGCTTCAAATCAAATTGAATTGAGATAGTGACATTAAATGAATTTATGTGTACACTGTTGCATTTTAGGCTATCTTGGACTGACCGACTGTCTGATCTAATATTTGTTTTAAAATTTAACCTATTTTCAGGACATACATCTTCAATAACCATTTTAGCCATCTTGCAGCATGCAGGCAGATTGGAATCATGTTGTATTGCTTCCTTACTTTTGGAGATTTTCAGTATAGACATTTATATTTTATTTTCCACTTCTTTTGAATTACTGGAGTTGTGTCATTTTTGTGTCATTTTAGTCTTGAATGTATCCGAACAGGGCTTTCAAAGCAAACTTCAATGCATCAATGTGAAATTTGGCCCCATTGGATGTTCTTCAAAGCATTTAAAAAACAACAACAACCAAACAACAACAAAAAAGAACAGTCCATATGCAAACTAAAAAAAAAAAAAAAATGTATTCAGATATGGCCTTTCACTCTCAAATAAGGTGTACTACTGATGATAAAAACAAACTATTGAAGATTTGTTGGCCAAGTTTCTCATTAGGTGTATTATGAGCCCAACACTCTTTGCCCTCAGGATCAATTTAATATTTCAGATGGAGGTACTAAACTATTCTTAGTCACGAGTAGCAAAAATTAATAATCAAAATTAGATTTGCTTTACCTCAGCATATTTATAAACCAATATGGATTTAAAATCCAGAAGACATTGAGAGGAATTTCCTTCATTCCTTCATGTTCATTTCCTACACTTTTAAAATTAAAGTTTTAGTGTGTCTGGGGTGTTTTCACAGTGATAATATAAAATAGTGAACTTTTTTCATTTTAATAATCTAAAGAACCTTTTTCCACTATAACAACCATTTATGCAATGAAACTGTTACATGAATTCTGAAGGTTCTTAATGGAACCTTAATGGATTACAATAAAGAGTCTTTATTTTTAAAAGCATATCACATTCAGTATCTCTCTTGTGGTTCAGTCTGTTTGTAGAAATCTCTTAGACTTCCACTGACATGATTCCAAACAGAGTTCAGCCAACATGTGTCATGCCATCCCATTATTTCCAAATGAATGATAGCTGCTCAGTGGCCGTAACATGCAGCACAGTCCTGCTCTCTGATTATAGGTGTTGTGAAAGCTCAGAAGGAGAACATGCTTTGGTATGAAGAGGTGTCTGTAAGTGAGATGAGGTGTGTTAGATGCATCCGGTTTGATGACTGAGGCTTTGACAGCGTGAAGGACACATGCAGATAATCCATAAGCGTTAGGCCGGTTTGTGGAACAGGTGGAGTCTGTCCTTGAAGGCCACAGTGCCATGCTTCCTTCCCTCTCCAAATCACACCACCGACTGATGGCAGCTCCACATCTCCACCTGATTATCTGCCTTGTGCCACTATCTATCAGTCGATGGTGATGTAGAGGTAAATACTGGTCAAAAATATATGCATAATACATAAAAATCAGTAATATGCTGATTCAAATGTCACCTGAATCATTTAGCATCAGCAAAAATATGCAAAAAATACTTAAAAATCTTAAAATCTTAAATACAAAGTTCTGGCATGAAACTCTAGATGCTGCAGTCCGATACATCTAACTCAGTATGACATAATGACATCATAATCACAGGTCACAGCTGATTGGTTCTCTCCTGAATCGGTAGCCAATGAGCTTGCTGCTCAACATTGAAATTCTTTGCCAATGATTGTCGAAGCAGTTTGCAGCACACTACAGAAACCCTCCATCTTCCCCAGCTCTGCCTGTATAGATCTGCTACGGGGTAATCATGTAGGCTATGGGGGTTATTCATGTTATATGTGCAGCAGCAATATTTCTTACATGCTCAGCAACATGTTGTGGATGTATCTGCAGTAGCAAGACTCTCTGTAATTTCTCTGCTACTGCAGTTGCAGCAGCCGTGTACCAGATCTATTCCACCAAGATCAAATACATTAACACTGTCATGTACAATACTATGCAAATCACTCTGAGAGTTGTCATGCCAGAACTAATAATCACACCAGTCAGAACACTGCCCATTTAGTAATTTGAGAATTCATTTGAGAATAAAATTTATGTAACCACTAATGCATTACAAGTAATGTGAGTTACTTAAAGTATCTTGTGAAGTAATTCATTACTTTTAAATTTACAATAAGTAATCCAAGTTACTTTTTCAAATAAGCAATGCAAGATACCTTTTCCCCCAATTTATTCATTGACAGCTCTTTTGTCCCTGTGTTGAGAGAAATTGGGAGTTAGGTGCAGAGGCTGAGGCTCCTACTTCAGCCTGAGATTTATATATATATATATATATATATATATATATATATATATATATATATATATATATATATATATATATATATATATATATTATATATATATATATATTATTTATATATTATTTATATATTATTTATATATTTATATTTAGTTACTTTTTTTATTTATGGAGATTAACAAAATACTGTAATGCTTTACTTTTACAAGTAACTTTCCCTAACACTGTATGAAACAGTACAAATACACTTAAAAAAAAACAAGTAAATTTCATGATAGATTTTTTTTATTGAACTAAATAACAAGTTTTCATATGTATTATGTGTCTTTTTTTCTCTGCGTTTTCAATTTATTTCAAAATTCAAAATATTTATTTTATAATGTATCAATAATAATGAGAAGTTTGAAGACCTCTCTATGCTCCTGTAATGAGGGGTGTGGCCACATGTTCTTGCTCATGAATTTAATTAAATAGAGCTGTCGTTCATTAAAAATAGTTGCTGTTGTTGGTTAAATGGTTGTTTTTATTTTTCTTTATTTTTATTACTGATTTTTATGTATTATACATATATTTTTTAGCATGACCTATCCTTTTTGTGTTGAATGGTGTTTTTTAAGTTCCAAATGGAGATCAAGTTACGTTCACATGAATGTATTTCTTCTCTAGCCAATAATATATGAAGAATCTGAGAAAGAAGAACTCGTTGCAAGGCTAAAATGAAGACATTTATAAAAGCAATTTCATCCCTCTGCAGTGTTCAGTCACAGTGCTCTTCTTCTCTCAGATTACAGTTCCATCATCTGAACACTAGATGACGCTGATCCTGTTGTTTTGAGAGTTTATATCAATGAGGAGTCAGAGCATCTCCTCCTCTGCATTTAGCAGAGCTGTTTAAATAAAACTTCTGACTGAAAAATGTGCTATAGATCATTCAAGTCAAAGCTAGTTTGCTACATCATTCTTTGTCCAAACATTGATAGAAAGCTCAAGCTTTTCAGCATATGACTGCAAAAATGCACTATAGATCATTCAAATCAGGAGCGGTTTGCTGCATCCTTTTTCTTCCAAACATTGATGGGAAGCTCAAGAATGTATTGAATTAGATACGGATGGGGAGACTGTTTGATATCACTTCAAATGAAATGAAATAGCATCATTGACGAAGACAGATAGAGGTTGCTTCAGATTGATTTTGAGAACAAAAATGTCACATAATGCAACCACAGTCACAAAAGTGCACAGTGGTTAAGATAAGGTTAATTGTGCTTAACTGAATTATTAAAGTGTGCTTGAGAAGAATGAAAAAAATAAAAAAATAAATCCTTCCTGAGCCCATGCAAAGAAATTCACAATAGGGTCTTTTCAAAAACTACCTTGATTTATGACTTTATTAGTTGAATGCCAAATTACTTGTAAACTTTTATTGATTACTTAACAAGTACCATGTGGATGGGTGCCAGTATATTACAGACATGGATGAAGGATATAATGAGGGCTGGGACTTTAACAAATGTTATGCTGGCACAAGATAAAAAGCGCTATAATGATTGTGTGCTCTGAACTAACATACAAGACTTTGATCTCTATGATTACTAGGGGGTCGTGGGGTCCTGTTTTATAATAACCCAATAATAACCCAATATTATTTGAGAAAGAACATTAATTACTCAACTACATTGACCAACTATTTTGGATGTATGGCAAAGCTGCCTCTGCATGTTTAAACCAGCTTCCCATCAACTAGGTCATGCCACAGTTAGTGCCTCCTCTCAGAAGAATTTCATGCTGTGCCTATTTTTACCAGTATGTCCCAACTCAAAAAAAAAGAAAAAAAGAAGGCTGGTATTTTAGGTCACTGTGACCTCACAGGTCTAAAATAAACGGGTATAAATCTATGGCCACTGCTGCATCAAAACCTCCCTGTCACCTTGTAAAATGCACTACTTTCTGTTGCAAAAATACATGAGATGGTTATAGTTTGACTTCAGGGCATGAGAATCTGAGTTTTCTGTGCACACTGTATGCCATTGCCTCCACAAAGTGCCAGCTCCAGTGATGTCAGTCAGGGTAACAGGCTCAGCACTGTGATAAGAAAAAATGTTCAATAAAGAGTCGCATTTAAATCATTTATTCATATTGATTTTAAATAATGCATTTTTAATATTTATATTAATTACATTGTATTAAAATAATTTTAAATGAGTAAATTAGTATTTTTTTTTTACTTTACAAAAATATTACAAATTATTTTTTATGTGAAAACATAGTATCATACAAACTTTATACTACGATTCAAAAGTTTGGGGTTCAATATTTTATTTTTAGAAGAAAATGTATTAATTATTTTTCAGCAAGGAAATTACATTTGGTCAAAAGACTTGTATAATGTAAAAAAAAAAAAAAAAAAGAGTTGTTTTCAACATTATGGAAATTAGAATTGTTTCTTAAACAGCATCTCTGTGTCACAATTCACTGGAGCAAGGAGAGAATAAACTTCAACAATCTTTAATAACAAGCCAAATAGGAACAACTTCAGGAGAACAGACAAGGAATGACATTTAACAGCAGAAAGCAAAACTTTGAACAGAGCAATCCTTAAATACACAACTCAATCTGTGAAATATGACACTCACCTGGAATCAAATAGAACACAATCAGGGAACAGGAAGACCATATATAGGCCTAGGTTAACACGTGGGAAAACAAGATCAAAACATAGAACAGTCCTCGGGTGTCACACGCTGAGTGCCAGATCAGCATATTAGAATGATTTCTGAATGATCAAGTGACCTAAAAGTAATAAATTACGGAGCCCCACACATGACATGCAGGAAAAAATAGTAAGCTAAATCATGTGCAAGGTTTACTAATTTGTTCCCTCAATGTACTAAAACGTGCACACGATTACTATTGCATTCCCTCGATTTACTATTTCGTTCACTCGATTTATAAATTGTGGGCACACATTTAGCAAATCGAGGGAACGCAATAGTAAATGCATGGCATGTGCGGGGGTCCGTAATAAATAAATACGTTATGTAAAAAAATTATATGATTTTTTTGTATATTAAAATAAAAATAGTTATTTTAAATACAATAATATATCACAATATTACTATTTTTACTGTATTAAATAATTTTAACTTTTTAAAAATATAATATAATATATATATATATATATATATATATATATATATATATATATATTTGTAGGCTATAGTGGTTGCCAAGCAATGTAGCACCTTGGCAAATAATATAGAACATTTGGTCACAGATATGCATTTACAGTATTTCATATTTAAATGTGACTTATCAGAATTAAGAGTCCAACTATTCAATAACACAGTACACTTTAAGGTCAAAAACTTTGAATATTCTTTAAATGTTGTTTACTTTTTGTCCTTCTGACAGACAAGCACTGAGCACTGGTCAAGCAGTGGGCCAGACAAACTGGACGTAGCTTGTCCCTGTCCACAGCCATCTGCTCGTGTCAGTGGCTCTAGTCACCACGACAGGACACTGAGCTGACAGCACCTTCCACTCTTTTTCTGTTCTGTTCAGGGACTACAGCCTTGTGGGTATTTAACCTGACGCATGGTGTTGCAAATCAGCAGTACTGCTGAGCAAACAAGCACATTTGGAGGAGACGCTGAACTTATGAAGCTACAGTGTGATGACTCACATAGCAACAAGATGCTCTAATGAGTTTTGTCTTCACGCGGCAACATTTTATTTCATTGCAATGTCAATGTGAAGCATCATTTTGGGAATTGTATGTTATGATTAATTTAGGTTAGAAGCACCTCCTTTAAAAAAAGAAAGAAAACGTAATTTTGTTATGAACACACACACACACACACACACACACACGTACAAACATAAGGCTCTTAACATACAACCAAAAATTGTTCTTATTAAATTACCTGTATTATTACCTGTAATAATAAAGGCAGGGAGGTGAAAATGAAATTATAGGGCCAACTCATCTTCTCTCTTCATTCTGATTCTGTTTATTTGTGATAAGGCTCTCTAACTGTGTTTTGCAAGGCTGTTTGGCTGGTTAGTTGTTGGCCCTTTGGTGTGATGATCTAAATTTGAGCTTCCCTACTCAAATAAACTCTGCAAGAAGTGACGTTAGCCAAATAGATTCATATCTCCTGAGGGAAATATTAGTGCTTGGAAAGCACAAAAAGAGTAGTTTCAGGCAAGGTTTACATAGGTTTTATTCTTATGTGGTGCACGAGTGAAATGCTTTCTCATTGTCATTGCAATCAGCATCCTGGCACACATGAATCAACACAGTTGCGGTAACTGGCAGCTTTACATGTTTACAGCAAGCATATGTAAGGAAGATAATTACAATGCAATTTTATATGCAAGAAAGAAAACCAATTACAATTCACTATGCAAATAAATTGCATAACATCACTGGTGTTAGTTACATTCAGTATAGGACAATGAAAGATTAAATTGAGTTATATCACCCATATTACTTTCACAGTTTGACACATTGTGAGTAGAGCAAGATGTTCAGTTTGAGAAAATGTGGTGGTGAAGAGATTGACTAGATCATGAAACTGGGTATTACATACACTCAAAATACCTTTTTAAAAGGTATAATTAAAAAAGTATAATATGAAAGGTTAATATGTAGCATAAAGGTGTTAATACGGCTTTTATATCTTTTACTTTTTCTCTGAGTGTACCAGAACGGAACTGGAACATGAACTGATGAATAATTCACAACAAAATGTGCATTAAAGACTATTATAGTTCAAGGCATACGAAAGATCCAAGGATCCTCAAATGCCAACTGTGTGTGTTTTTCTTCAAGAGGGCAACCATACAGTATATTTGTGTTTTACTTTCTTTCTTTTATATTTATCTGTTCTCCTTTCATTCATTTAAAATCATTTAATCATTTTATTATTGAACAAGAGATTTGTCGTCATGAATAACAGATGAGAGAGAATGTTTATGGAAATTCAAGGTTTATTGGATGTTGTTATGAAGCAGTTTGGTTTAACACTACTTGCTGGATTTGTGTTCATCTGTAGAAGTCTGAGTATTGAAACATATGCAAGTTTTGTTCAATAAACTCCGCTCCTTTTTTATCATCATCACTTCGTCTCCTGCTTCGTCTCCACTGGCTATTCTCAGTCAACTTCTTGGCTGACTGAAGACTGTTATGAGTTTTAGGGTATTAGACAACTTTGCTGACTAGTTGTTCTGTTATCCCACAAAACTGATATTTTCTGTCAGGATCTGGCATCCAGAGGTGGATATGATATTTCTGGGGCTGAGGCATGATCTAACTATAGTTCTGACATTTACTCAGCCTCAAGTTCTTCCAAACCTGTAACTGTAATTTATTTATTTTTTTTTCATCTTTAGAATACAAAAGAAGATAGTTTAAAGAATTTTGTAAACCAAACAGTTGTGGACCTCACTGACTTCCATAGTATGTGGGGCGGGGCTGTGGGAATACTATGGAGTATTCAGGATCTAAAACTGAAGCTGAAATGAAAATGTATAAAACTATTGACATATTTAAATAAATAAACTGAAAATCTAAAAACAGTAACTAATTCAATGCATTAATAAAAATTGCAATTGCATCTATAAATGCATTAAGAAAGTCATACAGGTATGACGTGAGAGTGAGGAAATGATGACTTAATTTTCGTGTATGGTTGAACTATCCTTTAAAGATAATGTCTGTTAAGAAAATAGATAGGGCTGATTTTGAGTTCAATTTGTCCTTAAGTTTATAAAAAGAAAACATACGCATTAAATAGCACACATCATTATTTAGAGCAAACTATTAACTTGAATGTTTGATCCTTGCATGCACTGGAACAATGCTTTTAGAAAATGACATACTTGGACTATAACTTTTCTCTAAGGGATTTCCAAGAAGCATTGTCTGCTGCTTTGATAAACACGCTCATCCCAAACATCCTCCATCCCGTGGATCACCGTAAACAGTTGGAGTGACCGATAGATTCCATTTAGTGTGCAAATGGATGGTGCAACACTCGCTTATATATTGCAGGCTGGCTGTAATAGCTTCAGGCCTTTATGCCATCTCCCTGCTTTTAATATCACTGCTGGCTCGTCAATCAGAGCAAATGGTGTAATGTTACAAATGAGGCCACATATAAAACCCAGGCAGAGAAAATGAAAGGTGGGATGATTCAGAGTGAGCTCCCCATCACTTGCTGTGCCTCTCTGCTCAACAGCAGGTGTTGGCGACTCAGGTGACAGATGAGGGAGAAACCGCCCTGCTCTATTGTCCTGGAGCGGAGGCTCCGCTTACACACATGGTTTTCCACGGCCGTGTAAGGAGCTGCAATGTCCAATGTGACAACTGCCTTAGAGCAATGCCCTGGAAAGCTGGCAGCCAAAAATGACTCACTGCTTGCCCCTGCCATGAGAGTCTTTTGGAGAAATCGCTCGTCTCCGTTTGCCAGCGGCACGATTTGCATGGAGAGTGTTCAGTGTGTGTTTGTGGGACCGGGCCAAAGGCATTTGTCTCCATCTCGCTCATGCGATACAGCAGGTGGAGGTGTAAGCAAAATTGCTCATGAAGTGCCTCTGTTCTAAACGAGCATATTTCATTAGCACGTTCTCTTATGGACCGTCTTCAGCACAAAGGCGAATAGATCATGTAAATTGGAGGGAAGAAGATGAATGGAAACTGTAAAGATGTGTGTGTACAGACCTTGGCAGATGTATGGTGTTCAGCATCTTTTTTGGCTTGTTTAGAAAACTTAAAACATGCACTATAATTTACTGTAAAAGTTTGAGGATAATAGGTCAAAAAAAAGAAAAAAAAGAAATTCATACGTTTTCAGCTATGATGCATCAAAAGTGACAGTAGAGACATTTATAATGTTTGAAAAAATATATATATTTCAAATAAATGCTATTTTTTTGCACTTTTTATTAGGGCTGTCAAAAATAGCGTGTTAACAACGTAAATTAGTTGGTTGTTGTTAATTACGTCAACTTTTTTAACGCATTTCACACATGTGCAGAGTGACAAATTATTCAGGTCAGGAAAGTCTCGTCGATCTCAGAATTCTCAAGATAGTAAAAAACAGTGGCGTGCGCTGCGACGAAAACACAGAAGAAGCTTAAGGTTTTACCCCAGTTACTCTCAAATACATTCATGCCAACTTTGGTAGTTGATACGCTGGAGCTTCTTCCTGTTATAGCGTCCTGTGTTTCACTGCGCATGCGCAGAACGCCTACTTGCAATGCAGCGAAAATTACAGCTGTTTGGAAAAAACATATGCATTTTTACTTGGTTTTACTGGCACTTGAAGCCTTCAGAACGTGAAAATATCGATCCTAAAGTATTGTGGCAGAGCAAATGAACACCTCCCAAAAACAAGAGTGCCCAGAGTGGTGCTTATGTGATGGTGGCGCATTTTGTGTTTGTGTTTCTGATTTCATGCTTTCGAGTTTCTCTATGCATAATTTCATAGATATGTGGCCATATTTAACCACTGGTTCAGCTAAAACTCTTACACTATCAGTAGTTAAATGGCATGGTTTGATATACAGTAGTGCTCAGGTAAATTTGATCTAAGTAAAAGTTAAACTTTTGAAATTCAGAAAAAAAGAACCACATATTGATGAATCAATACATGAAAATTATGTATCTGTGTCCTGTTATTTATCTTTTGGTATGCATTTTAGAAAAAAAAAATTGTTAGGATTCAGGTGTAATTGCAAATAGTGATTAATCATGATTAATCCACTGAAAATTCTGATTAATTTGATAAAACATTTTAATCATTTGACAGCCCTACTTTTTATTCATTGAAGAGTACAGAGGCCCTGCACTTGACAAGCAGGAAAAAATATAAGGCTAAATCATGTGCACAATTTACTAATTCGTTCCCTCAATTTACTAAAACGTGCACACGATTACTATAGCGTTCCCTCGATTTACTATTGCATTCACTCGATTTATAAATAGTGCGCACGATTTACTAATTAGTTTCCTCGATTTACTAAATCATGCGCACGATTTAGTAAATCGAGCAAACACTATAGTAAATCGAGGGAACGCAATAGTAATCGTGTGGACGCTTTTGTAAATTGAGGGAACGAATTAGTAAATTGTTCACACAATTTATTTATTTTTTCTTGCATGTCATGTGAGGGGCTCTGTAGAAGAGGCCTGAAAAAAATACAAATAAAAATCAAAACAAACTGTATGCCACAAAAGTATTAAGCAGCAAAACTGCAGCAGCGGAAACATTTCTGAAGGGTCATGTGACACTGAAGACTGGAGTAATGATGCTGACCATTCAGTTTTGCCATTATATTTAAAATATACATTAAATAGAAACTTTTGGAAGTTGGAATAATATTTCAAAGTATTATTTTTTTGGATCAAGTTCATGCAACCTTGGTGAGCATCGAACACCTTTAAAAACATTTAAAAAACATTTGAATAGTATAAACATGGTTATTGTCTTAAAAGTATGAAAGTTTGTTAACCAGTATCTACTGTAGGGATGTTTTATGGGCAAATGCATGTAAGAAAATAAATCAAAATAGAGCCTAGAAAAATACAGTCATGAATCTTATTTATGTTTTCTTTCATATTTTGATACCACATTTTTGTGCGCACTGTGCTCATCACTGAGCCATATACTGTACAGAAATTAATTCTGCAACCTGAGACATACTAAACCGAGGCTGTCTGAGCTAATTTAATATTTTTGCCTTTGTATTTATTTATTAAAAAATTTGAACATTATTATATGTATTTATTTGTTTGGGCTGTCAATATAAAATACTAATACTAATACTAATTCCTTATTTTATTTTTCTCAGAGTTAATGCATCTGTCAATTTATCTGTCTAGTTTCTTTCTTTCTTTCTTTCTTTTTTTAGGAAAAATAACTAAATAGTATGCCTTTTAGTTTTTTGGTTTGACACTGTTGGTGATGCTTGTAGGATAAATTTATGCAGTAAAGCTCTTTAACCATTGCACAAAAAAACAAACAAACAAACAAACAAACAAAACAACAATGGATTATGTATTTTAAAATTGCATTGACACAGAAATGCAGACACAGAACTTGATGCAAATCTGCAGTGATTACTATTACTGCAGTGATGCAATAGTAACACATTTCTCCACTTTATGGATGTGCAAGAAGGTGCTCAGTCCTGCAGTCTTGTCTGATGTTCATGTTGATGACCTCACCTGATCTGAAAATACCTGACCTAGTTTGAAAATACCTCCCTATTGACTTGAGTCAACACAGAAGGAAGGCATAAGGCTAGGGCCATTGATATCTGACACCCAAAACAAAGATCCCTGATTCATTAGCTTCTCTGTTTCAGAGTACTCAGGAAGGAAGGATAGCATGAGGCGGATGTTTCTTAATTTAGCTGAGATACATTAACCACAGGAGTGCCCACAGCAAACCACATTTGAACACTAGGAGCACTGCATGTGTGTCATCCGATCCAGGCAGAGAAATGGAAACTACTCCACACATGAGTAACTCTCACTTTACACATGCAAAGTGAGTCCAGCAAGTGATCTCCTTTCTTTTTACATTGACAAATAAACATAGACCAACTGTTGATTTAATTCAAGTTTGAAATGTTAGTTAACAAGACTCCTTTGCAACTGCTGATGAGTGAAAAAGCACCAAATTATATTGTAGCAATAACCAAAAACAATATATAGATACAAAAAATAATAAAATAATAATAACAAATAATAAATTTGTATTTATTATAATTGTATTTATAATATTTTATTTTGCTGAATGTTCGGTCTGTCATGCAATAGTCTATGGCAATAAATTTAAATACATCATTAATGCTAGTTAACAAATGTTTGCTAAGAAAATGTGTACAATTTATACATTTAATTAAAACTGTAAATGTTGAATAGGAAATGTTTTAGCAGTTTATATGTTATTGTCAAATTTTAGCTAGATTTTAATTTTGTATTTTTGTTTACTATAAAAATAGTAATAAAAGTAATTTATTTAGAATCCATCAGTAATTGCTTTTTATGTGGCATTTCTTGTCCTTATAATTACGTCTCCTCCTATATTATAATAGAAAGTTAAATACCAATGATTTCTAAAATAATGGCGTCAAATTCAACATGAGAGGAGATCAAATAAAATTTCCCAACTATAAAAAAGAGTACTTTGTGCTGCTTTGTTGCAATCTTACGTGTTCTCAAGACTCTCGTACATGTTAATCTGATAATTTCCCCAATCTTCCCTTTTGGAAAATGAGACATGTGATATCTGTGTACATGAACATCTCAGTATAAAGTGCATGTTACTCTCACACAAGACAGTGTTTGATGGTGTTGACACTTCTCTTCCAACTCATCAAGGTCAACTGTCTCGTGTCTCTTTGCACTATTAGATATCCAACACTGCAGACATGCACAGTTGTAGAATTCATTCATTCATTTTTACATGGGTCATTTTGCTGCAGTGGCAGCACACAGTGAGTATTTATATCACACTTATTAGTGATTAAATCAAATACACAGTATGGCGTGTTTCATTGCTACTCTGTTGGTTCAACCCTCTAGCTGTTTTCGGGCATTTAGATTTTCTTTTTCCTGAAATTGCTTGTAAATGTTATTGCACTGGACAACAACTCATGAACTTTGTTCTCAGGGTGTAACAGTGTCCCATTTTCTGAGAGATTTACAAGCAATTTTTACAAGGCTGGCCAGTGGTCATGTTTGAAAGGGGACATAATCATGTAAATTATTTTCAGCACAGCACAAGGGTTATAACTCACCTGTTGTCTAATATTACAAATGCAATGTTCACACACCCTATAAATTAATAAACAGAATAATTTTTCACCTAAAAATTTAAATGAAATAAAACAAGCACTCCTCTCCTTCTGTGGTCCTTTAGAAGAAAAAAACATTTAGCAAAAAAAGCTTGTTTTCCATAGAAGTAAGTTGTACCAGTTTGAAAAGATGTAAGTTTGAGTAAATTATGATAGTATTTAATTTTTTAGGTGAACTATTCCTTTAAAAAAGTCAGGAGTCGTCAGTATTCATTGCATTGATTATTTAATCCAAACCAGTTGCTCCATGGGGAAAATGGGCTGTTTACTTCAGGAACCCTACAGATGTAATCTATTCTCTCTTACCAGTGTGTGTGTGTCTGTGTGTGTGGATGTGATCACAGACTGGGTCACGTGATTTACAATTTTACAAAGAGCACCCGGAGAGCAGAGTGACATTTTTTGTAATGTATTTTTAAAAATGTGTTCAAACAGTCTTATAGATAAAAACTGGCAGCAGAAGTTCACGCTCCAAATAGCAAGGTTTCTGGAATGATTCAGTGAAATTTGACATGCCATCTGAACAATGATTCAGTTTTGAACTCATCAGCTCTCTCTCACTGCTGAAGAAGTGGGCTCTGCGGGGATTGAGGTCTGCTCCCTCATTATTCCAGCTGATGATCTTACTCATATAGGACCGTGTCACTTCACAGCAGGCCTTCACTTGTCAATCATCAGCAAGCCATCATCTGTTGCTCTAGCCGATCCTGCAGCATACTTGTTGCATTTAATTCACAATAATGCATATTTTCAGTTGTATAAATCAGGATGATCCAGCACAGCAACAAGAACATTAAATGTGTGTTTAATTGTTAGCCAGAGGCAAAGATGCAAAAGCAATGGAATTGATTGTATGTATATTTTCTGGGTTAATAATACTGTGATATTTCAGGGGCTTGGCATTAGCATGATAATGCAGAAGACTATTATTAGGTGTCGCAAGTCCTCTTGTGCCTCCGCAGGAAATTCATGCAACATTGGTACGAGATTAAAATGTCATCGCAGGCAACCGCAGCACCTAGAATAGCAACTCCATGTCAACACTGGGAAAAGAATAGAACAGTAAACACAATCTAGCATTGAGGCCAGAAGACGATGCAGGCAAGTGTGAGAGAGCTTGAGGCGGATGGTGGGTTGGCAGGAGGCTGTGTGTGTGTGTGTGTGTGTGGGGGGGGGGGCATTGGCAGTGTCACATGGATAGAAAGAGTGGAGGATTTGAGCTGACATGCTCCTCTTATTTTGAATAGCAGCTTGATGACATGAAGATTCTGCATGCAACTGTTGATGCTTATGTGGTGGATCTTAATGAAATGCAGATGTTTTCGTTGCATGCATATGGCACTATATTTATTATTTTGATTTAAAAATTGAATTAAATATATATATAAATATTTATATATATATATATGTGTGTGTGTGTGTGTGTATGCTCACACTGAATCAATTTTCAGCTGTGTCTTTCTTAGTATATGCCAGGGTGGGCTCTTAAAAGGAGGTTGACAGCTAATCTACAGAAGGTTGTTAAACCATCATATAAGATAAATGTCAGGTTTCATTGCAATTCTGACCCGAAGCCATGTAGAAATGTCATGTGGGAAAGTGTTTGTCGGCAGCCTTTGAGAAGCGCTACGATTGCTTCAAGGTAATTAGCAGTAATGTTAGAACTGGGGTCGTTAATGAGAGTGTATTGTTGTAACACAGGTGATCAGGTCATTTACATTTGGAATAAAACTAAATGTCAACAATGTTTTAGTTGTGGTATTTGCGACCAGCAGTCATCTATGGTGATAAAGTGTTTTCCCCCATGTTAGTCATCTTGTTGGTCAAAATAATATAAGTTATCGAGAGCAATAAAATAACATAAAATAAAATAAAAACAGTGGTCTGTTCAGTTACACAACAAAATAAGAGTAATTTATTTTAAAGAGAAATTGGTTGTTTAAGATCAATATATACAATAAGAACAATATATATATATATATATATATATATATATATATATATATATATATATATATATATATATATATATATATATATATATATATATATATATATATATATATATATATATATATATATATATATTGTTCTGAATAAACAAACAAACATTAATGGATCATATTTTGATTTAAAACAATTGCAAACTGGCTCCTAAAATTAAAGTGAGAAACAACTTGGTTAGCTATTTTGTTACTAAACCATGACAAATCAGACATTTGTGAGTTAAGTGTTCAAATGACTCTACAGTAATATCTGGGGCCACTGATGGCATGGTATAATTGTCTTAGATATAATACTGACTTATGTCATAAATTATGACTTCTGTCATATATTAATTTATGTAGGCAAGATTTATAGCTTAAGCCGACATGACTGTAGGTTGCTTTATTGTTTATTTTATTTTATTCAGAATTACAGATTTATATTAATTACAGAATTATTTTTTTGCAATGATAGACACGACTGTGAAATGCAAGCTTTTGTGACTGTAGCTCCATCAAGATATACTTGTCCTTGTCTTTCATTCTTTTAAGCAATGAAATAACAGTTACAGATATTTAATCTGATTTCAGAGCTATGCTGCCTCCTAAAACGTCACTGAAGCTCGACAAAATGTGTAGGCAAATTACTTTCCTTGGGTGTGAGGGCAGAGAAAATAAAGGCTAATGCATGCATTAACATTACATTATTGAGCAGTTCAGTTTTCTGCCATTTTCATAGGCCATCTAGATTACAGAAGCTGTCACGTTGGAATGCCTCCAAGACCTTAACACTATTTTGCTGATATAGGCAGGAATTAGTGAGTTTCACATGCGGAATATGCTCTTTCACCACCTCCAAATCTCTTGCACTGAAAGATGTCAGACAGTAGACACTGGAATACTTTACAGTGATGTGCCATACCTTTTATTGAAGGCCCGAGGCTAACAATCTGGCTGGCCTGATGCCAGAGCGTATTGTCTCTACAATATCTTCCAGCCTCCAGGGAGATCAGCTTCCGCTGGACGTACAAGACAGACTGTGGTACTTTGCTGCTTACTGACTGAGTTCAAATGATGCAAGAGAGACTAAGCCTGCACATTTGCAGGTTGGTCCAAGCTAGTTTTATTTTTTCTTTTAACGGCCATTCTGACGTTTGACAAAAAACAACCCTGATGTAATATGCTCCTCGTGACGGAATGTCTTGGAATCGGATCTCACTAATACACTGAAACAGAGACAATGATTGCCACTCTAAATCATAAGCATTGACATTTATTTGTATTTTTAAAGAGAATCACATTATGCTATTTTGTGAACTGTCCAGCAACAGAGATGTATTAGATAAGAGATACAATACGGCATATATCATTTCTGCAGAAAGGTGTCAGCTCACAGGATCCTGCAGACACTCAAAAAGATAACGAATTCTGGGAATGAAGATTGCAGCCTCTGAGATCTATTATCTCACAGCAAATCTGATTCAACTTTAATTGAACTTGTGAAATCTAACCCTCTCAAAAAAAAAAGAAGCCCATTTCCATAAGCCCATATCCTCTTGGGAAATGATTGAACACATATGCAAGTGCAGATAGGCACTGTCTGGATCTAACGCTCGGGCTCATAAAAAATGGTTGGCACATGTACAGAGGTCACAATGTTGACATTGTTGTAAAACACAATTATTGTCAGTTTCTGAGAATCCTCTCTCTTATTTTAAAAATACATCATCCTTGATGGTCTGAAAGTCATCCTAAAAGTCTAGAGGTATATATAATTAAAAGGAAAGCTGTAAAGTAATAATGCATTTGGCAAGGAGGTGAAAATCTGATTTTAAGTATGATTTTACATACTTGATAATACCTTTCAATAAGCAATAATAAACTAACTTTCAATATTTTTCTTGTATGGTAGTGCCAAAATATACAAAAAAAAGGTAATATTTTTATCCTTTCTTTATAGTAGCATCTGCTTTTGCTCATCACTTTATATTTTGTGTAACTTCATTGCTGTAGCCAGTATCAGAACTGCCTAGCAACTTTTATGATGGATTACTATTATATTATTATTATTATTATTATTATTATTATAAACTTGCATGTTCATGATGGGATTTTACATTATTCTGCTAGTAGATGTTGACAAGCGACTTATGAGTAAGTCAGCAGTAAAGACTTTTACATTGAAAGTGACTAAAAAGAGTTGTAAACAAGGAAGTTATTTTTACTTTCATCAACAGCCTGTAAGATGTCATCGACAAAACCCTTACAGATGAAAGAATAATACGACAAAGATATCCCTTTCCTCAGCAGACCTTCAAAATAATGTTTTATTGTTATTTATTTTATTGTGTTATTATCTGAGATTGAGCTGAAGAATTTATGCTGTATCAGATGCTGGTAATCACACTCACAAGGTCCATCTTTCTCTCATAATACTTAAAATAATACAGTACAGTGATCTTTTAAAAGCGTAATACAATAAGTTTTCAGTGAAGCAACTCAATGTTCCTTCGTTACTAGTTCTAAAGTGATGTTTTGGAATTAGTAACGGGGGCTTGGGCTCAGCTGATAAACTGTCCATATCAGTTTTTAATCCATGGCGGAATTAATTAGTACTGCACAAAAAAAAGGGTTTTAAAAGACCCTGTGTTGTTTTTTCTTATGTATTTACATACTCGTGTTGTTGAACTGTTGTATGAACACAATATCACACTTGTAGTCTTCAAATATGGTTATATGTCAGAACGGCTGTTATTCGGTTTACGGCTGCAGAGCTAAGCTATAGATATATAGTGAAATATTAATTATAAAATAAGGGAAGTGTTTTCTCCTCTGTTTAAGATGTAAATAAGCCTATTTATTTTATTTTTACTAAATATGACTGGTTATATAGTTTGTTATATTTTATTATTTCTGTTTGGCGTTTCCCTGCTGTCCGTGATCCTATCAGAACAGACTGTGACCCTGTTTTGGGTTGGGTTGAGTTGTTGTAAAGATAAAAATTTGATCTTGACCCTTTACACTGAGATCCGGTGCATTTTTGATGAGGTTGTTCTAGGGGGTTATGGCAGGCATTGCAATATTGAAAAACACTGCACTGCGTAGTGCTGTTAGTGTAGTCCATATGAATCATTGGTTGATTCAAAATAGAACATCCACAAAAAATTGCTAGAGAAAGTTTATTCTTCTATACAAACAAAACTTTAATCTATCAATCTATAAAAAGCCTAAATTGAAGTCACCCTTACATTTACAGTTTGTCTGTTCCCATTCCTGTTGGTTTAACAATGGCAACACTTTCTAAACTTTTAAATAGGAGGATCACCTCTGCAAACAGACTGAGAACAGCATGTGTTTCAGCGACAGACATAGAATTCACTGTTTATTTTTAGACTGCTATTGGAGTGTGCATTCTGTAATGTAGACTAGAATAGGAGATCACTGCTTATCTTCATTTTTAAAAAAGACTGCATGTGTAGATTTGCAAATCACACTGTTTTCATTAGGTTTTCCTATTTTTCCCCGTTGCATTGTGTGTGAATTTTACTGAACCAGGTTGGTCTGTTTAGACCTTGCCTACTGTTGATGCAACCCAATTCCTTTCTGTATGTATATTTTGAGTATTTATATCTTTAAATACTCATAGTTTTCCATAAGTAACAGTTTAAAGTTAAAAAGCTTGAAAAATGGATTTGTTCATACAAACACGCAGCATTTCACTTCACAAGACATTAAATATTGGACTGCATGTTATGCTTTTATCAGCTGTTTGGACTCCCTTACGAAAAATAAGTTTATTCAAGTGTGCTATTAGTATAGTTCTTTTAAACTAAAATAGGAAAGTATGCTTTTAGTTTACTTTTTATGTACTTCTCAGAAATGGGCTTTATGTACTCCTCAGAAATATACTTAAAATTGCATTTAAGTATACTTGACTTATACTTACAAAAAGTCTAAATATATTTGAGCTATACTCCTAGAATCCGTGTTTTCATTATTATACGGTAGAGGGCGCTAATACACATCTTCTGCACAGAATTTCCAAAAAAACACAAGTGAAGAAGAAAAAGGAACAGCAGATACTAACACATGTAATCTAACAAGATCATCTGACATGAAACAGCATCAAAACTTTGACATTATGGAATAAAATGTCGACCGATGAAGAGGTCATAATCACAGTCAAGCTTTGGGGTGTTGAT
Organism: Carassius auratus; assembly: GCF_003368295.1. Classification (NCBI taxonomy): domain Eukaryota; kingdom Metazoa; phylum Chordata; class Actinopteri; order Cypriniformes; family Cyprinidae; genus Carassius; species Carassius auratus. The sequence continues at coordinate 15,665,600 of NC_039270.1, read as the reverse complement.
CGACTCCATCAACGTTTTGATTATCATTCTAAATCCAATTCATAGTCTTTTTTTCAGGTTTTTTTCAAAATGTTATTTCTTTATTTTTTATGAAACACATTAAAGTGTTTAAAAAATAATGCAGGGAGCTAGAATAAAATGTTTTTGTTTACAAGCAGATACCCTGTTCTTTCTTTAAATGTTTTGTATGTTTAGATATTCATGTAACAAAATATATAAACATTAAACCTAAATAGGGACATAGTAGTATACTAAAAGTATGATGTAAAGTTCACTTAAAGAAAACTTATGAGTATACTTATAAAGTATAAAACTACTAGACTTTTGTTTACTGAGACTATACTCCAGTACAAAGTGTACAAAGTATATAATTAGTAAACTATCAGGCTATCTATAAGTTCACTTTTAGTATAATTGCAGTACAAACTACAAACATAGAGGTAAACTAGTTTGCTAAAAACTAGTAAAACTCGAAGTTTGCTACTGTTATACTTAAAGTATACTTAAAAGTATACTTTCATATACTAGAAAGTGGGCCAATTTAGTCCCAATGAGTATTGAAACACTTACAAGTATTACAAATACAACTACTAGAACACTGATATTTGTATACTTGCTACATAAAGTATACATAAAAATATACTTGAACTTTACTTAAGTATAATTAGTAAAATAAACTTGAAGTGTACTACTTTTTCGTAAGGGCTCTCATTCCAATGGCACCCATTCATTACAGATGACCCACTGCTGGTGAGCTAGTGATGATACATTTCTCAAACAATCAATTACTCTTCATCTTGGATGACTTGAGGGGAAATATTCAGCAAATTGCAGTTTTTAGGTGAACGATTCCTTTACAATAATAAACATTTCTGCATATAGCCAAACTTTGGAAGCAAAAAGTGATTGAATATATTCATAGATCCGATTTTTTGACATGCATTAAATAGTGAAAATAGTGTCTATTTAGAACTAGATGCCATGTGATGCCAATCGTCAAGAGGAACTCTTTTTTTTTATTATTTTTTTTGCAGGGTATTAAGTGAGCTGACACTGACTCAGTTTAATGGGCCTTTTATAATGCATTCCTTAGATTGAGATCAGCCACAAAACACTATAACCGACTCCACAACTAAAAATAGAGTATCACAAGCTTTGGAGACAATGCAATTAACTTGAGGTGAAAGTGAGAGATGTTGCAGTTTGGATTCATAGTGCTTGCATTGTGTTGCTTAAAAGAGAAATGATCTAGACAAGAGAAAAAATGGCTGGATCCACATGGGAAATTTGGGATTCATGATTAAAAACCTCAAGGTGTAGTAGAGGTTTTTAAAAACAATCAAAAATAACTATTTAACATACGGCACTATTTCTAGGTCACAAGTCCAATAAGCAAATATGTGACTTTTATGACTCTACAAAATAATTTGCTTTCTTGCTTCCATTAAAGCACCAGGTACACTTTGGAACATTTTGAGTTATGCATTTAATAGGACCTTTTTTGTAATGACTTTCATTTTCCAGTTTTCGTTTTCTAGTTTAATATATTTTATAATGCGATGTCTTTGTGCTGATTTTTCAGGAGCCATTACTTCAGACTTTAGTATCACATGATCTTCCAAAAAACATTCTAATATGCAGATTTGTCGCAGATTTGGTGAAAAACCATGAAACATTTTCCAGGAATCTTTGATAAACAGAAAGTTCAAAACAAACAGCATTTATTTTAAAAATAAATATTTTGTAACATTATAAATGTATTTATGGTGACTTTGGAGCAATATATTGTGATATCTTCCTCTTGTTATTTCCAGTTTGGCTGGAATCTAATTTTGAATAGGAATTTAATCTAAATGTGTTCTTCAAAACATCCATCCTGCCTATGTGATGAATTCCAGAAGACTGCAGATATTCTTTTGTATCATGAAGTTTTGTAACCATCCCTGTGTGTCTGACACCAACTTTTTTTAGCAAGTTAAATAATGCATTGTGTATCTTTTATCCTCTCATGAGCTAAGAGAACATAAGACATCTCAGACCTGGTGAAGAGAATTAGAACTGACGTGGCACTAAGCGCTCTGTGAAAGGCTGTGAGCTCTGAGTGCTGCCCAGCTTACTAAAACATTTGCACTGCACTTGCCTTAAATTTACAGCAACATATGAGCATTATGCAAGGAACCCACTTAAGAAAGGTTGAAATAACTGGGATAAGACACACAAATGGCTTGTTATTTGGTGAAATTACATGGGGAGCTTTATTACATACGTGTATTGCCTAGTACATTTCTACTGATAGTACAGCTTGAACCAACCTAAGCTGGACAATGTTAGGTAGCAGAGATTAATGCATAAATAAATTTAAGTCTGATTGCAGATTCATGATAAGATCCAGCTGAAAAGATGCATTCTACCAGCCTTGACATTATTGCTAATAATGAAGTCATTTCACTACATCTGAAAGTCAAAGGACTACAACGTTACTTACTTGTACTTCTATACAACAGCTAGCTACATACGTGCTATTTACCAAGTTGGTGAAGTCATCTGACATTTAAAAATCAGCCAGCCATGGAGATGGTGCAGACAGCAAGGCCTTTAAGGCATTCATGAGGGACAAGCTAATTATTTTCTATCACAAAGCGATAGCTGAGTTTGAATGTGGCTCATTTAGTCCAGCAAATTAGTGAGTGAAAGGCTCGCAATTCAAATCCGCCAATATTTTAATGCGACAATCACCAGTCAGCCAGGTAGCAGATGCTTTGTTTGCACGGGGAGCTAGGTACGTTTGAAGCGGACAACTTAATGGTTGCCAATTTATCTCTGTAAGTGAGAGAACACATTATCTTTTTGGGGGGTTTATTTTAAATTCTGCAACTCTCTCACAGAGCCACAGACAATACGTTGTGCTGTTTATAGCCGAATGAATGGAAACACCTCTCCACTACATCCGTCCGAACACCATATGGCATTCAGCACCACGGCAATAATGTCAGAGACAATAGAGCCCATTTCCTCTGAACTCAACATTGCTTTTATTTGGCAAGTTAAGCCCTCTTTTAAAGTGGAGTCGGTGGAAGGGATTGAGGGTTAGACTGCAGTGGGTTAGAGTCAGCAGCGCTAGAATTATTGCCCTGTCAGATCACATCAGCAACAGAGGCGTGGGGGTGGGGTGCAGACCAGCTCCTGCTTCACTCGGCCTCTTCCTCATTCAGACTACTGCAGACTCTTTCACTCGTTCATTCTCTCACTCAGCAACTTTCACTTTATCGTACACTTTTTTCCCTCTCTCATTCACTCCCTCTTGCTTTGTCTCCACTCACTGACTCTCTCACTCCCACGCCGTCCATTACACCCTTGTTCACGATACACTGACATTGGAGGTCTTTGGCATTGATGCATTGTGGGTCTCAGCCACTTGCAATCGATATTATGTAAAGTCATGCTATACTGCAACAATCTCCAGAATTGGTTCGGACAATTTGGACTGAGGTTGCAAACAGGATACAGAATTACAAATCTAATGTGGAGTATATGGAAGTAGGTTTAATATATGTTTTTATTTATTTATTTTATCAAGGATGCATTCAGTTGACAGTAAAGACATGCATAATTTTACAAATGTTTTCTATTTCAAATAAATTGTGTTCTTTTGAAATTTCTATTAATCTAATCTTGGAAATATATATATATATATATATATATATATATATATATATATATATATATATATATATATATATATATATATATATATATATTTACATTCCAAATAAGAAATGTCACCTTAGTGCCATAAAAAAATAACTCAGTTCTTACAAAAATATTATGCAGCACAGCCACTTTTAAACTGATAATAATAATAAATGTTTCTTGAGCAGAAAAAAAAGCTGATTTCTGTAGGATCCTATGACACGGAAGACTGGAGTAATGATGCTGACAATTCAGCTTCACTGCCTTAACAGGAATAAATGACATATTAAAATAGAATTTAGAATTATTTTAAACTGTAATATTTCACCATATATTACTTTTTACTGTACTTTTGATCAAATAAATGCATGGCTTGGTGAGTATAACAGACTTTCAAAAACATTAAAAAAAAATCTGTATATTTTCATTATTTGCGGTTTCATGTATCAGCTTTTGTGAGTCAGAATGGAAGAACACTTCATTTCCCAGAATGCATTACCTGTGTTAGATTTTTTTGAAAATCCATTTAAAAACACAACTTTTAAACACATTTATTAAAAAAGTTCATGTAGACGTTAGACTTTGGAAACATTTGAAATTGGTACACCTATAATACGCACAATCTATTTTGTCCCATAGCGTCTAGATACTAACAGCAATATCACAGCACTTTCATTAACAGACCAATTTCCCACATTTTTTAGTTCACAAGACAGCAAGGTAATGCGTTCTCCATAACATTCCTGCTCTGAAACCCCAGTGTGGATAAAGGGTACACAAAATTGAATTCACAAATGCTTTGTCTCCTGTTAGCCTTTCTCTCATACTTAGGCCTACTGTTCTCACATTACGAGCTCTAAATGGCTCATGGCACACAGGACACAGATCACACATCACCTTTACACCATGGAGCACTGGGTTATTTTTTGACTATGTGTGACAGTAATGTGGGCTATTGAAAGTGCTAATGTGAACATTAAATTCTGCTTTAGACAGATGGTGAGAAGTTCATAATCAAGCTTATAGCAATACAATGGTAATATTTGGAAAACAATTCCACATGGCACAACATCAAACACTTGCTGCATAACATGATGTCTGATAAAGAGGGTTGCTGGTTTGAGTAGACCTCCAGGTTTATAATAACCCGTAGTGAGCTTATATCAGCTTGTTTTAGCTGACTTCAATCCCTAACACAGAGGCCACTTCTGAAAACATTTTTTTTATGTAAATGCTTTAGTCGGACTAAAATCATACTAGTCTGTGAATCCATGTGAGCTCTATCTTCCATCCCCATAATCGAGATTGATTCCTGTCTGTTATGAATTCCAAGAATCTTCTCTGAAATGTCTTATATTTTCCCCTCCGTTTGATATCCCTGACGAGAAGTAAATGATCAATCTTGTCTCAGTGCAGAGATCACAGGGATGCCACAAGTGTGTTGATCGTTTCCTCATCACTGTGCTGTGCTGATGGGTAAGAGCTCTCAGCTAGAATCTGTAATTAAACATACCGACAGGCGGGCGATAAACACAAGCTCTTTGCTGTATCTGAAGATCTGAGGCTGCAATTCTGGAGTTTAATGTGAATCGGAGCATGCTTGTATTAGCAGCAGGGTTTAGCACTGGTTATCAGCAGCAGGTGTTGTATGTGCAGCAGATAAGAGGTCAGGGAGCAATTGATTTATGTGGTGACTGACGGGAGTATTTACCAAATACATTAACTGCTCAGGTTCCAGTCTTCAAGCTTTCTAATGATGGATTGTATTGAGATTTGTTGGTCATTTGTTAGCAGGTACTTTTTATCTGGAGTGACTTTAGATCAAGGTCCTTCCGAAGAAATGAGGGTCTGAACAGGACTCTAGTGGACATAATGATGGAAGGGTTAAGGGGCTTAATCAAGCTATCGGTTCAACGACATGAGGGTCAGTGATAGAGACAAGCAAAAATCTTTAAATTTTAGCTTAAATCACATGCTAGTTCTTAGTAATGTACTCTTTTTATGTGACCCTGGAAAACAAAACCAGTCGGTAGCATGGGTATATTTGTAGCAACAGCCAAGAATACATTGTGTGGGTCAAAATTATAGATTTTTTTAATACAAAAATCATTAGGACATTAAATAAAGATCATGTTCCATGAAGATATTTTGTAAATTTTACTACCATAAATATATTAAAACTTAATTTTTGATTAATAATATGCATGGCTAAGAACTTCATGTGGACAACTTTAAAAGCGATTTTCTCAATATTTCGCTGTGAAAGTTTTTTTCTACCTGTTTTTTATTGTTATTTTTATTTTAATTTTTTTGCAGATTTCTCACAATTAAAAGATTAAAATCATTAGATTAGATTAGATTCAACTTTATTGTCACTGCACATGTAGGTACAAGGCAACGAAATGCAGTTAGCATCTAACCAGAAGTGCAATAAGCAGTAAGTACAGAATAAAGGTCTATAATATGTACAATAACTATACAGGTAAGTATTATGGACATAATTTACAGATATTAAATACTATAAGCACAATATACAGATAGGTGTACTATGAACATACTATACAGATGGGCTATGTAAAAGTGTATGTACACTAAGGCAGAACTATGAACATAATTTACAGTATTGCAATGGACAGTAAAGTGCATAGAAAAAAAAATATATATTTCAATGTGCAAATGGATTATACAGTGTTCCTGGATGAACAGACAGTAGTGCAAGTAATAACAAGTTACTTTTTGCTTGTTGTGAGTAAATAAATAAATCAGAGTGTTGAAGAGGGGGAGGAGTCTATGTGTGTGGTGTGGGGGGTGTTGAGGGGTGTCAGAGGGCAGAGTTCAGCAAGGAGACAGCTTTAGGGAAAAAGCTGTTCCTGAATCTTGTGGTCCTTGTCCGGAGGCTCCTGAAACGCCTTCCGGAGGGGAGGAGGTTAAACAGTTCGTGGTCAGGGTGAGAGGAGTCCTTGAGAATGCTGCGAGCTCGACGTAGACAGCGTTTCCTCTGGATGTCCTCAAGAGCAGGAAGTGGTGTCCCTGTGATTCGTTGGGCAGTTTTCACCACCCTCTGCAGTGCCTTGCGGTCAGCCACTGAGCAGTTCCCATACCAGACTGTGATGCAACTGGTCAGGATGCTCTCAATCGCACACCGGTAGAAGTTCACTAGGATGGCTGAAGAAAGCTGGTTCTTCTTCAGTGTCCTGAGGAAGAAAAGGCGCTGGTGAGCCTTTTTGACGAGGCTGGAGGTGTTTGTAGTCCAGGACAGGTCCTCCGAGATGGTGGTTCCCAGGAACTTGAAGCTGGAGACACGTTCAACAACCATCCCGTTAATGTGGATGGGGTCATGCGTGCTTCCTTTCTTCTTCCTGAAGTCCAGAATGAGCTCCTTGGTCTTATTGGTGTTAAGGAGCAGGTTGTTGTCAGCGCACCATGTGGCCAGGTGCTGTACCTCTTCCCTGTAGGCAGTCTCATCGTTGTCACTGATGAGGCCAATCACCGTGATGTCATCTGCAAACTTAATGATGGAGTTGGATCCATGCACAGGCTTGCAGTCGTGGGTGTAAAGGGAGTAGAGGAATGGGCTCAGCACACAGCCCTGTGGTACGCCAGTGTTAAGTGTGATGGTGGTGGAGTGGTTGTGGCCTGACCGAACATGCTGAGGCCTGTTGGTCAGAAAGTCCATAATCCAGTTGCAGAGGGAGCTGTTAATGTCCAGGTCTCCAAGTTTTGTGGTCAGCTTGGAGGGAATGATGGTGTTAAATGCTGAACTGAAGTCAACAAACAACATCCTAACATACGTGTTGTTATGGTCCAGGTGTGTGAGTGCAGAGTGCAGCACTGTGCATACTGCATCCTCTGTGCTCCTATTTCTGCGATAGGCAAATTGGTGTGGGTCCAGTGTGGGTGGGAGGCAGTCTTTGAGATGTGCTAGGACCAGTCACTCGAAGCACTTCATAATAATGGGTGTGAGTGCTACGGGGCGATAGTCATTGAGGCACGTTGGGGAGGAGTGTTTTGGTACTGGCACAATGGATGTGGACTTAAAACATGTAGGCACAGTTGCTTGGATGAGGGACATGTTGAAAATGTCTGTGAAGACCCCTGCAAGCTGCTCTGCACATGCCCTAAGCACACGTCCAGGAATGCCATCAGGGCCAGCAGCCTTGCGTGCATTGATCCTGCTCAGTGCAGTGTGGACATCTGTGGAGGTGAGTTTGAGAGGTTGGTGGTCTGAAGAGGCTGAGATTTTGGTGGCCATCTCCTTGCTGTCGCTGTTGAAGCGAGCATAAAAGTCATTTAGCTCGTTAAGGAAGGAGACGTCCGTGACTGTTGGTGTGGAGTTGCTTGACTTGTAGTCACTGATGATCTGGATGCCCTGCCACATGCGTCGGGGGTCAGAGTTGGAAAAGTGTTCCTCTACCTTCAGCTTGTAGCAGTACTTCGCCTTTTTGATGACCCTTTTCAGGTTAGCCCTGGATTTACTGTAGGCCTGAGCGTCGTCTGACCTGAAAGCGGTGTTGCGGGCTTTCAGCAGAAGTCGCACCTCCTTGTTCATCCATGGCTTCTGATTAGGGTATGTTGTTATCGGTTTTTCTGTTGTTACACTGTCAATGGTGGAGTTGATGTGATCCAGTACAGAGGAGGTGTAGATATCAATGTCCGTGTGAGAGCCACAGGCAGCCTGTGAAGCAAACATACTCCAGTCAGTGTGTTGAAACCTGTCTTGAAGTAAATAATAAAATTACACAAAGATAATGCAAATAAATACAAAATGCATTTTTTAAGTTAAAGACAGATTTTTTCTCTTAATTTTTAGTTTTATTATTTACTATTAATCTTTGTGTAATATTAAAATTAGTTTGATCTGAATCTTTAAGTGTGCCAAATATGCAGAAAATAGCAAAAAAAAAAAAAAAAAAACAGTAAGGTAGCAAAAACCTTTTCAAGACAATGTAGCTGTGTTTCAGCCAAATATTGTCCTTTCATGACTTTTTTATTCATTGTGAAAATTTTTCAAATATTAAAGGGGGGGGGGGGGGGTGAAATGCTAAAAAAAAAAAAACTGCATTAAGGGAAAAGTGGATGGAGTTTATTTTTACAGAGCATCAACGGAGTTGTGCAAGTGTTTGTGTTTGTCAAACTGCACTTTCCACATGTACAGCTTATAAAAAAAAAAAAAAAAAAAAAAGACGACATAAAGTGGAACTTAGTCATTTTCCAAAACCGCTAAGCAAATATATACAGTTTCAGTACATACCACATAGAGACGTCCTGCTGTAGTCATTGCTGCTGCTGCTCTTGTTCAATTTCAGCCTCTGGATCTGATTCTGGATCATAAATAAATGGCTGAATCTGACTGTTAGCCATGGTTTGTTTTGGATGATGGTTTTTTCCTCAAGGTAATGTCATGTTATTTTCCTCATGGTAATGTCACAGCTTCCAAACGCCCTCAACGCAAAAGCCTACTCGCGCTCGTGATTATTTAGCTCCGCCCACACGTCACGCCTCCAGGCGCTCGTGTTTTTCCCGGGAAAAAATGGTACAGACTATCTTTCTCTTATGAATATAATAAAACTAAAGACTTTTTGGAGTTATGAAGGATGCAGTACTACTCTATAGGTACTCAAGATTAACAGGATATTGAGTGAAAACGAGCATTTCACCCCCCCTTTAATAAGCAATTTTGTAGTATGCTGATATTTTAAATGAATTTAAATTCAGAAATTAAAAACAATGCTCATCATGGAAGAGGATGTGTTCAAGTCTTTGTATGTATGAATTTAATTTTATTGTAATTTTGAATAAATTACTAGACAAGCCAACTAAATGAATGTCATTGTCCCATGGTGAAAAGCGCTCATAGCTTCAAATTCCACTGACCTATAAGTAATTCCCTTTTGCCTCTGAATTTGGCTTTGATAATAAGACCCCGTTCTGAATGCCAGGGTGAGCCAAGCTCGCAGGCCCGGTCACCTCTCTATGACAGCTTCCCCCGGGAGCACTTTGACACAATGACTTTCCAAATGAGCAAACTCTTCACAGGCGCTCAAGCAGGCATCTCTAAAGGGGCCCCATCTGAATAAAACAAGGTGGAAAAGTGGAGTAGGGCGATGACACCCGAGTTCCCTCTGTGACCGTCTGGAGGTGTGCAATGTTGAGGTCATGCAGAAGATGCGTTATGTCCTCTATTTATGACCGGATCACAGAGCTATTTCCAGTTTTGACAAAACCAGGGAGCAGCTGGCGTTTCTCTTCCAGACCAGGTCTGCTTTCAAGACAGCACACGGTTGCCTGTTTTTTTTTTCCTGTCTTAATGTGTTCCTTTCTAATCCTGGCCTATCTCAGTAAGCAAAGGGCAGACTGACCAGTGTCAGTGTCAGTGCAGCAATTTCCCTCTGCCTTGTTTTTCACTATTTTAAATCAAAGTTGACTGGACCAGGTGGGAAGGATGACAGAGAGAGAGAGAGAGAGAGAGAGAGAGAGAGAGAGAGAGAGAGAGAAAGAGATAGAATAACTTTCATCATTACCGTCTGTGCATTTCAGAGGGCAAACATCCCCCACCGATTCCCCAGGGAAATAAAGGTGGTCTAGTCCTGGAAACATTGTGAGTACAACATGAATTTTCCCCTTTCAGTCTAATCTGGGTTTTGTACATTAAATGCAATCAGAGTTGGGAATCCACCCATTTTATCAGCATTCCAAAACATGCACAATGAAAATGAGAAGCGTTGTTAGTTCTTTCATTCGATGTAATAACACCACTCACTCATCACTTTAACTCAATTATTATGATTGCAGATACAAACCAGCAGTGAGGTCCCAGTGGCAATTCTAATCTCAGATTCTGTCCATTATGCAGTGAATTGTGTGCAATAATTCATTCACAAGTGCTATTCAAAGGTTTAAGACACTGAGCCATGTAATTGACATTTCTAGGTTATTTCTTCGATCATTTCATCCAAATTGGCACACAGTGTGCCTGTACGAATTCAGTGTCCTGAAGGTGCATTGCATTGTAGTAGTGAGAAGTGACCCTCAAAGTTGTGTCCCTGAACAAAAAAAAAGGTAATTTCAAAGAGTGGCACAGAGCAAAAGTACACAGGGCTACGTGTTATATTCACACAGCAGAAGGCGGATTGGCATTAAAGTAACTTCACTACTAACAGGTTAGAGGTTTTGTGCTCTAAAACAAGTACTGTCTAGACCTGTTGCGCCCTTTCTGTTGCCTGCTGCCACTAAAATTGTACGGTAAACTTGCCCTGGCTTTACATTGGGTTTGCCCTACACTCTTGTACTTAAGTTACCCTCAGGTGCGTGTCATAGAGTTGAGGGACTCCAAAGGCCTAACTATGAATCGAGTCTTTGTGTGGCTGTTTGATGAAAATACACTGGTGGCAGAGGCTCAACCTGCTTCAGTGCAGGGCCAGCTGATTATTCATGACCTCTGCAAATATCACCCAAATGCCAGAGAGCATCCGTAGAGGGCACAGCCTGGTCACACTTTGTAATTTTAGTAAGACAATTAAAAATATATAAAGTTTTTGTATGATATTAACAAACAGTTTGTCCAGTGCTGGACTGAAATGATTGTTACACAAAGTATTTGTAGTATGTGGTAATATTTATCCAAGGAAATATTTTTCTTTCTTTCTTTCTTTTTTTTGTTTGCTTGTTTTTTTCTTTATTTTTTCTTCATTCCATCCTTCCCTCAGAACTATTGATTTGTTTGCGGCAAAATAAACATTTATTTTTTTAATGTATAGAATTAGGGATGCGCAACATACAAATTCTGGCAGATATGCATTAAATGAAAAGTATTAAAATTATTTAATTAAAAAAATTAAAATAAATTATTTAATTTTTAAATTAAAATAAATTAAAGATAAAACATTTCAAAAATAACTAAATGCTGCAATTCACAACATAATAATGTACAATAAAAAAATTTAGATTTGTATGTATGTATCTGTGTTTGTGTGTGTATATATATATATTTAAATATATTATTGTATTCTTTCACAGAGGCAATATTGAAGCCTATGAGGTTAATCTGAAGTACGATCAATGCTGGTTGAAAATTGCTCAAATCAATCAGAATGGGATCAATGTCTAAATAATAATTTGCATGAAATAAATCCTGATGTGAGGAGAAAAACAATCTCTGTTTTGAGAATTGTTGGAATCAAGTCATCTATACAAGATGCAGAATAGGACATTCAAAATTTGAAATTTGAAAAATTCTAAATTTTTATTCTCAGGAGAAAATCCTCCAAAATGTTAATCTTGTCAGAATTCATTGTCCATTAAACATATCCTACTAGATTGTATTACATCTGCCCCTGTGAGAAACCTTTATTATTCTGTTGATACTTCTGAAAAAGTTTTTAATCAAGTGAACCTGAACATAGTTCTTAGATTTCTAGAGGAAATAAATTTTAAACCACTTTTATAGTCTTCCTTGATTGATTGCACTTTATTTTCACCATGAATATAGCCTTAGAAGCTGGTAGGCATTTAAAAGAAAAGAAAGAAAGAAATATAAGATTGTTATTTATTTATTTATTTTACATTTGATTAAAGAATTAAAAATTCCTGTTCCTTACAAAGAGTACTGACACTGACATCATTTCTCATTTCTTCCAAAGCAAGAAGTGTTTGAATGTAATGTAACTGTGACCGAGACAGGATTAGGATTCATGTGCAGAGTTTACACAAATTCCACAAATCCATAATCCAGTAATCAAAATCCACTGAACGGTTCCAACAACCAACACAAGAATGAATAATCCAAAAGCAAAGTGCAAAATGGGAAATAAGGGCAACAAGGTCAGGAAAGAATTCAGCACAATGTATGTCAGAGCGCACATATCAATCTCATACATATGGATGACTGTTGCAGTCTGACATGTGCTGCTTCCCATGTTCATTCACTGCATACTGCTCCTGTTGAGAAGGTGGCTTACATAACAATCAGTATATCTGAGCATTTTATAATAACTGGGGAAAACTGTTTGTTAGCTTTATATCCGTTAGCTTACAAATATAGTGATGAACGGCAAGCTTTGAGTGGCTGTCCATGGAGTAAGATGCATTTTTTTGCAACCAGATATAGTGATGACATCTACCAGCAGGGCCAAATCTGGACCTCTTGGGCCAACACAATCTCTTTAGTAATCGTATAGGTGTTATAAGCTTAAATATGGTTGTGTTCCTCTGAAATCGATCCCTGGGTATGGCTCGTTTTTTCCACCGTCACATCTTCAGGGAGCGAGCTGGCTCCTCTCTGAGCTAGTTTGGCAGCTGGCTGTCTAATTACTCCATTCCTAATGCGTGTACTCCACAAACACACAAGATTTACAAGCGAGGCACCTGTAATTTAAATTGAGCTCCATAAGGGATTTATACATCCATTTGTTTGATGTAGTCCTGGAGAAGGTTTTCTGCCCGGGCCTTATGCAGTTTTGTACACCCGCACAAGCTCTAACCTTGTACAGTTTCCTGCTCTTGCTGTAAACACCTCATTTAGTAGTTGCCTCACGCCATTGGGCTCTGCTATTAAATACTGGATCAGTATCAAAATAAATCATATATTGTTTAATATTACTGTGAGGTTTGGGAGTCTGCAGTGCAGGGTGTACAATTTTTGAATGTGTGAAATTGATCAAAAGGGATGTTAAATACTTTTACACTGGCACAAAAGATTTCAAATAAAAGCTGTTATTTTGTACATTTTATTCATCAAAGAATCCTAACAAAAAGCATCATGACTGCTAGAAAAATATTAAGCAGCACTGGAGTACTGGCTGCTTGAAATTTAGATATAAATTACATTTTAAAATATATTAAAATAGAAAACTAATTTTAAATTGTAATATTTCACAATATTACATTTTACTGAATTATCAAATAAATACATGTACCCTTGGTTATTTATTTATCTATTTATTTGAACTGGCATTTTAAGCATTTTATGCAGTTTTTATTTATTTTTTAGTTTATTTTTATGACGTTTTTTATGTATGTGTAACAATGCTGTCCATAGTATAGTTTCTTTTTTTTTTAGCCTACTAGTAAATCATGGTAAAAATTGACAGTTTTATTCAATTTGATTAAGTTTGTGAATAAAGCATTTATTTTTCTGAAGCAACATTACCCATACAAAATACTTTGTGAAAAGTCCTATTCATCTATGATTCAAAGTAACTTTATTTTAATATGTTCGCTTTAGTCCAAATATCTTTTATTTGCCTTAAGAAAGTTTTTACCTCCATCCATCTTATGATAAGCCAGTTTCAGTTGCAGTATTTTACCATCCACAACACTTAACAAAATCCAGCTGCTGTGTGCCTCACAATGTGTGCTCAGATGACTGATGGAGGACTTTGTTAAAGCATTGTGAAGATTGAAGATTGTACTTACCCCTCCATTCTAAAACACACAAGCAAAGCACCTGCTTGGAAATCCTGCGCTAATTACGTCAGTCTTCAAAGACGCAATAAGGAGCATTGTGTTCAAAGTTGTGACCAGCCCATCTGAGCGGCTAACACAAATGAGCTCTAATGATAATTGAGACAATCACAGTCTTCCTTTTTGGAAATGTAATGGTGTGTTAAGATGAGACGTTACAGCTCTCACACATTCGGCTCACTGCTGCCAAACGTCTGAATGGATTCACAGCCGAAAAATGGGTTGTGCTAGACATTACGATTAAGCTCAGGTATGTATTATACTGTATATAACATTAACCTGAGTAATTTTAGTAATTTTAGTCATACTTTGCAACATTGTTTATTTTATTCTGCATTTACATTACTGAGATCATTTTGATGCATGGGCTCCTTGCCATTACTGTTATATTTGATTGTAAAACATGGGCACTTTATGAAATAGTTGTTATTATAATTATTTATGCCAAAATTAGTTCTTTACTAATTGTCTAGTAACATTTACTTCATTTAAATCTGCTTTCAGCATTTTTATCAGCACATGACGTGCATGAAATGAGTCCTTCTTCTGCTGACAAAGGAATAATCTGATACAAGGTGGCATCCAATACTGTGGGATCAATCAAGAGAGAGAAACAGAGCAGAAACTAATGAGGTACAGTACTTTCACACAGCATTATCTCCCCCCACAGTCACGGCATTAGGCTGATTTATCTTTTACATTTTATTACACTGAAGTTTCTCCGATGCAGTCTAACCAGAGGCCATTTATTATATTCCCATTACTTTGATGCTAAAACAAAACTACTAAAATTACTGCAGTATGAATACAGACTTTGAGAGCAAGCTGCTTTTGCTAGTCTAAAGATGACATCAGTGGATCTTAAACTGTTTAATATAGTTAAATTATCAGCGTGTTAAAGTAATTGAATTAAATTCCCTCTCCGTGGAAAATGGTAATTGCTTTCAGGGGTTAATTAGCTGCAGGACCATCAGTATGATTAAAGATACTAGTGTTGAGTACCTGTAGTTAGTATGCTATTTCTAATTCAGCCAGCAACTCATTCTGCAGGTGCAGTCAGTGATTCTCTCTGCAGTCAGTGAATCATTCATTCAACTGATTCATTCAAAATCACAAGTTCATGCAGGTTTCATTCAGGAACAAAACACTGAAAAACTCAATATTAGCTTCCTGTTTATTGAAAAGCTGTGCCATGCATCATTCCAAATCATTCTGACTGTTTTTAATCAATCATTCTCTATTCATTCTATTGAATTGTTCAATATAGCAAAATAACTCGTTACTTTGGCTTCATTTGGAACTGTTTTCATCAGTGAAGCAAAAATATGCAAATACCTGACAAGACTGCATGTCTTAAATGTAAGTTATATTCCAACCTGTCCTCCAACCAATATGCTTGTATAGGTCGTTTGTCCAAATCCCTGAAATACGACCCATCAGAGCGTATACTACAATTGGCAAAAGGTCATTTTCATATTAATGTTTTGTACTCTTTTTATTTTACCTGGTTTGCGTTTCGTGTAGCTCAGTTGGTAGATTATTGTGTTATACCTTGATATGCAATCATATCAAGACGCAACGCGATTTTATTTCTTAACTTTAAAACTTAAATATAGGTCGTAATAAATGCTTGCACAAACGACCTAAATGGTCATTTTTTTGTTGGAGGACAGGCTCTTATTATTTTAATTTCTTGTTTATTAAACAGTTATATTAAAGTAGTTTTACAATTCGGAACAACAGCTTTTCTGCAGTTTTTAACAACTGTCGAGCAACCTAACAACTAGACGCATGAAAAGAGATTTCAGCTGTTGTGGACTCACAGGTATTTGTTTTTAAAATCAGATTTTAGAGCCAGAACTATACATTTTATATCATCATAATATTTATGTTCACCATGCAGCATTGCAGGGATTGTTTACACTGAATGATGCACTATATTGTAATGCAGTGATTTCACTGGAATGATAATTTATTTAGTACCATATGTTATGTACAATTTCACACATTTCTCGGTTGAGAACTGATGCAGTTTACATATCTCTACAGTTACATAAGGAAACATTACTCCTTAAAAATGATTTACAATTGAACATATGCAAAAAAAAAAAAAAAAAAAAAAAGATATTTGGCCATTTTAGAAAAACTTATAGAACATTCTAATGTAGATATCAGACCATATTTTCACCAGCCATCCCTCATATATCTCCTCTCTCTTTCTGTTTAACTTGTGCTGTTTTTCAGTCTGTATTAGTAACGTATTGTAATTCCCTGTCTGCTGAGTCCAGTACTCAGCATCTGGCCTTTTACCGAAGCAGTCAGGAAGCTCTACGTCCTCCCTCCCCCTGTGTGAGCTGCTTGTAAACAAAATGGAAATTTGCTTCCAGACTTCAGGGGCTGTACAGGTCTTGCCAGCCGTTCATGAGCATGTTTGTTAAAGCCATTTAAGTCCTCTCATGTTAAGAGGGGATAGTTGTATACATATTTGACCTATGGCACCAGAAAAAAATATTTAACTGAACCCTCTGGATAGCATACAGTTTTGTGCAGATTAGAGGTCAGGCAGCAGAAAGACTTCATCTCGTTGTGTTCACACATGAATAAACACAAATAAGACACTCTATTTTCACTCTATATCCCAGTTCAAACACCTTCCCTCTTTCTCTTTACTGTGCCTGACTGTTTTATTTTCTTTTGCCTCACAGATGCAAATCAGTAATTCCTAACAGCTTTTTGAGGTTCTGTTCATAAATGATGTGCTTGAATTGCAGCGTCTGAGGGGAAATCCATTCAAGAGGGACAGTGACATAAAATGACTCTTTACATGGGAAGGATTTTTTAGGTTCCTCAGAGAACATTCCTAGAATAGAGCTCCTTATTTAATCATATTCACATAAATCTAAGGGCTCGCTGCTCCTTCTGAAAGGGACGGACGAGGAAGGAGCATTATGTAGTGTCCTACTTAGTCACTGATGCACTAACGCCACATGCATCCTGCTGCAGCAGAGGGGAACATAAGCCGACATCATTTGATGGTACGAGTGACAAGTTAAGATGTTATTAAACGGATCTCTTCTCCAAGCTCTTCTAATCATATTTTCATTCATGCTGTATCCTATTACCAGGATTTATCACAGGTCTTAGCGAGATTGAAATGAGGAAAATGTGTATATAATTTATTATGTTGACAGTACCTTTTCTGATAATGCACACTAATCTTTTTGAGAACAGTGTGGTATGTCTGGGTATGTTTTATGAAGTGTTTTTTTTTATCACATTGGATGTCAAAAGTATTCAGATATTTAAGCAGATTGTGAACCTTATTGAAGAAAAGTGTGCCGTTATATTGGTTGGATCATATGGTGGCTGAAAATAGCAACGAAATCCCATAGACCTGAACTGAAAAGAATCATATCTTGGGATCAGAATATCATAAAGACACAGATGTGGCTTCTTTTCGGTTAAAACTACCCCAAAGGCACCAAGAATGCCTTGACAACCACCTAGCAGTACAATAGCGACCACCCAGAACACCTTAAGGCTGAGAAGTCTGTGACCATCAGACACTACACTATTAAAAATAAAGGTGCATATATTCTTCACAGTGATGCCTTCAGACGTTAACATTTCTTTACTGTACCATTTAGAATAAATAGGTTCTTCTATGACATTGCGAATCACCTTTATTTTTAACAGTGTGCACGATTTTCTATGAAATCTGCCGACTCAAATCTGCAGACTGTGCTCCGACTTTTAGCAACTTCTCCAGACAGTAAATCAGGTCAAAAATTGTGAAGTGTATTCCAGCCTTCAGGAACTGCATACAACAGCAATGCTATACAATATCCACCCAACTGCCTAGAAACGTCATAGCTAGAAATCATCTAAGAAACAGTAAGAACCAAGTGTTAAAACCCAGTGATACTATATATTTTTTCTGATTTTAACAGTTTATGTTAGACTTTTCAGGGCAGACTTTGTGGATCTGTCAGAATGTAATGCAAGCTTTGCTAAGAGGGAGTTATTAAAGGATGAGGAATACACTGGACTTTAGCCCACAAGTAAGTGCTGTTGATCATTTCACATGCAAACAGGGCATTTACAAATAAGACACATCAGCAGAAAACAGCATGTTTATTTCTAAGGGTCAGAGAGACAGCAGAAAATGGTAATGAGGAGTTTGACTCATGAATTATGACTCTTTGGCACAAAACTAACCTCATCTAGTGTTTGAAAATGGATTTCAGAAGAAAAAAAAGCTTTTCTATGAAAAGTATTTTACCAGGTTATTCTCTTTTTCTCTTTTATAGACCCTTTGACATGCGTTTTAAAACCATTTAAATTCACTAGAGTTTGTTTACATTTCAGTCTTGTTAAGTGTGTTTCATAAAACTTTTAGTCACACATAAACTACTGTTTAAATTGTATTGAATATTAACACATTTTATTAGATATGAAGATAACTTAAGCAGGTTAGATGCTGAGTTAAACCACTTTGTCCTCTGTTACGCATCTGTAACAAAGGTGCAGTATTACTCCTGTGTAAAATAACAACATAGACTACACGTTTTATGTTAGAAAATGCATATTTATAGTATTTTAAATGCATTTTGGACACCATATTAAGCTTGAACACTCACAATACTTAAAATAAATAAAGCAGAAAAAACTTAAACTGCATATGATAATGTTATTTCTTGAAACTGCTGAGTAATAGGACATCAGTGGCAGGGTAGGGGGACATTCTCCTGAATGATATGGGAGGTAGAGCACCTGATTAAGCCTGCCACTGATCTTTCTGCCACTAATATTAGATGAATTGCTATTCTGAAATAATCTAAGCACCTCATAATTTCCTTAAAAGCCATTATGCTTCAATACAATGGCAGAGTCTTGTTATATAGAGCAATGCCAAGAAAAAAAATGGCTGAACTAGCTGTTATTTCTCCCCAGTGTTGCTATTTGCATACAATACATCATGTAAAAACCCTAGCACACATTTCCTGAAATTGGCTTGTTTCTTTCCTGGATTCCACTGAATATTTGCTGACCTGCCATCAGCAGTGTTTTAAATCATCGTGATTTCTTTCATCCTGTGTTAGAGGTCAGTGAAGGGACATTTTGATGATCTGACAGCACTGCACCTCTGTAGAGAAACAAAGAACTGAAATGGCCAGTGAGTCACTGTGAGCTTTGCAAAGCGTGCTATGGACGCTTGTCTGAAGGCTTCAGTTGATGAGTCAAACAGCGTCCTCACAATCACTGCTCTGGCTGTGGCTTCTCTTTCCAACACCACAGCAGGATGCTTCAGAATAACCTCTATAACCCATCATTTCCATCCGTTAACACTCACACAGCTCAGTCTCACATGCAGTTCACGCCACAGCTTTCTCCAGCAAAGTTGCAGGTGAATGAGGTGTTAAGTTCACTTTCATAAGTACACCAATGAGTTACTCATTTTTATTACAACCTACTTTTGTTACTTGTTCTTATCATTCGCTGACTGAGAAACTCACTCTTTTTGATGCTTGGCAATTAAAAAAAAACAAACAAACATGCAGCTGCTAATTAATTTAATTTAATTTAATTTTACTCTTCTCAGTCACATGGCATTCACAGCTCAGGTGATTGACTCAAAAACATGGCTGAAGATGTTTTCTGTTTTTGCAAGAAACAAATCACAAATTCATATGTTATGTTATGTTATGTTATGTTGTTTTATGTTATGTTATGTTATGTTATGTTATGTTATGTTATGTTATGTTATGTTATGTTATGTTATGTTATGTTATGTTGGTATGTTATGTTATGTTATGTTATGTTATGTAATGTTACGTTATGTTGTTTTATGTTATGTTATGTTATGTTATGTTATGTTATGTTATGTTATGTTATGTTATGTTATGTTATGTTATGTTATGTTGGTATGTTATGTTATGTTATGTAATGTTACGTTATGTTGTTTTATGTTATGTTATGTTATGTTATGTTACATTATGTTGTTTTATGTTATGTTATGTTATGTAATGTTACGTTATGTTGTTTTATGTTATGTTATGTTATGTTATGTTATGTTATGTTATGTTATGTTATGTTATGTTATGTTGGTATGTTATGTTATGTTATGTTATGTTATGTTATGTTATGTTATGTTATGTTGGTATGTTATGTTATATTATGTTGGTATGTTATGTTATGTTATGTTGGTATGTTATGTTATGTTATGTTATGTTGGTATGTTATGTTATGTTATGTTATGTTATGTTATGTTATGTTGTTTTATGTTATGTTATGTTATGTTATGTTATGTTATGTTGGTATGTTATGTTATTTTATGTTATGTTATGTTATGTAATGTTACCTTATGTTGTTTTATGTTATGTTATGTTATGTTATGTTATGTTGGTATGTTATGTTATATTATGTTGGTATGTTATGTTATGTTATGTTGGTATGTTATGTTATGTTATGTTGGTATGTTATGTTATGTTATGTTATGTTATGTTATGTTATGTTATGTTATGTTGGTATGTTGTTGGTATGTTATGTTATGTTATGTTATGTTGTTTTATGTTATGTTATGTTATGTTATGTTGTTATGCTATGTTATGTTATGTTATGTTGGTATGTTATGTTATGTTATGTTGTTTTATGTTATGTTATGTTATGTTATGTTATGTTATGTTGTTATGCTATGTTATGTTATGTTATGTTATGTTATGTTGGTATGTTATGTTATGTTATGTTGGTATGTTATGTTATGTTGTTTTATGTTATGTTATGTTATGTTGTTATGCTATGTTATGTTATGTTATGTTATGTTATGTTATGTTGGTATGTTATGTTATGTTATGTTATGTTATGTTATGTTATGTTATGTTGTGTTGGTATGTTATGTTATGTTATGTTATGTTATGTTATGTTGGTATGTTATGTTATGTTATGTTATGTTGTTTTATGTTATGTTATGTTATGTTATGTTGTTATGCTATGTTATGTTATGTTATGTTATGTTGGTATGTTATGTTATGTTGGTATGTTATGTTGTTTTATGTTATGTTATGTTGGTATGTTATGTTGTTTTATGTTATGTTATGTTATGTTATGTTATGTTATGTTATGTTATGTTATGTTATGTTATGTTATGTTATGTTGTGTTGTGTTATGTTATGTTATGTTATGTTACCAGGTATTTTTTTTACTCTGTTAAATATGTTATTTTGCTTTTCTACAGCTCTAACCAGTCACATGGCATTCACAGCTCAGGTGATTGGCTCGGTGAGCAAGACGTCCAAGCAGTACAAAATTGTTTCCCCACAGTAGCGCAGTCCCATGATCTGGTGTTTGTTCCCAGAGCTGTTGGCCTAGAATGTTTAATGTATTCCAGCTTAGATGATCTCATTGTGTCAAAGTTAGGGCTTTGAGTAGTCACTCTAAAACTAGCACCAAATGCAGCATGGTACTATTTTGGCTGTTTCTCTCTCTTTCTTTTTCTCTCACGCTCCACATATCTGTCTCTGTTTATTCATTTTCTGCAGAGGAGAAGACAAACCTGCTTTTTCTGAAATGTTTTGCCAATGCAAGGTAGACTCTGTGGTGGCAATCTGAAAGAGTGTCTGCAGGCCTGGCATGGAGAATTAATGGCAGGGGCCTGGACTAATGCATTGGCTCCTCACTTGGCAACCAGTGCTGGATGAGAGTCAGGAAGGGGTTGCAGAAGGCGCGGGCCGATATGATTGATGTCACAGATCATTGCAGAATTATACTGCAGTGTGGCTGTATGGCCAAGGAATTGTGGGACTCGCTCAGGGAAAACCACTGATGTGGACAAGAGATCAAAAAGGATGAATAGGGTCAAACAGGGATTCATGAGAGATGGCTCCTGTCAAAAAGTCATTCTGATTCTGATTTAAGTTCTCTTGTAACTCTTATAATATACCATCATATTATTATTATAGTATACAGTGGTGGAAACATTGTTAGAACACCTGACAGATCTGATTACTGTTTGTTTTTTTCTTTTGATTTTCTTTCACACACGCATACAGATTTAATATGTGGAACCGATAAAATATGAGGCACTGATGTTTTAGGACACATGCTTGTTCAGTTACTCTTTTATTTCCTATTTGGTTGTAAGTATATGCTTTATTTTTAAAGATGAACAATTTTTTTTCCAAGCCATTGTTAATTACCAGTGTTGCCTGTCATAGCTATGCAAAGATTTGATTTCAAAAACAGTATGATAACTACTAAACTAAAATGGTTTTATGGTTTTAAATCTGTATTAACCCTAGAATGATCTCAAAATTAAATCTGACTTTGAAGTAGCTGTACTTTAAAATTAAATTATTATAATTTTAATTTAAGTGATGAAGGTCTACTGTACTACAGTTGAAAACATAAATTTACAAAAGTAATCAAAAGTAATCAGTTAAATTATTACATTAGATTGTAAAGCAATATAAATAGTTACACTACTTATTGCATTTTAACTTGTAAACTGTAACCTATTAAAATACCAAAGTAACATTTTATAACACAGTAATACCTGTTCAACCAATAATAATTATGATAACCTTGTAATATGGTAACTGAATACCTCTACAGTATCTCAAATGTAAGGCAGAAAACAATATATATATATATATATATATATATATATATATATATATATATATATATATATATATATATATATATATAATAAATAATAATAACAATACTTTCTGAATATCTCTACAGTATCAGTCAGAAGACATATAATAATAATAATAATAATAATAATAATAATAATAATAATAATAATAATAATAATAATAATAAAACTGATTAACTCTCTCAAATATAAGCCTGGAAAAAAAGTTATTTGTTTTAAATTAATTATGTATTATTATGTTTTTCTGCCTTCTATTTGAGATAATGTAGATATATCCAGTTACTATGATTATTATTATTCATTAAATAAAAA
Source organism: Carassius auratus (assembly GCF_003368295.1). NCBI lineage: Eukaryota > Metazoa > Chordata > Actinopteri > Cypriniformes > Cyprinidae > Carassius > Carassius auratus. Next base: position 15,642,478 of record NC_039270.1, on the reverse strand, counting down.
AAATAAAAACAATACATCTGTGTATGATTCCATTTTGTCACATGAGCAGTTTGGAAATCCGATACAGTGCTTTGTTTGGTAATGTTGAGAGCTGAGGAGGCAGTTCCCTCGATGGCCTCTAGGGAGCAGCACCACACACTGTTCCACAGGTGCAGAAGACCAGAGCACACTGCAGCACAATGCAGCAGCAGCAGGTGAAACTACTCCCTCACTCCCTCCGCAAACCTCTGTTCAACAGCTCTCTCTCCCCTGTCCTCTTCCCCCTCGCTTGCTCTATCATGTTATTTTCCTCTCTTCATACATTACAGCACCATCCCTGTTTTCTATATCCTTTCCAGTCTTTCTTCCTCTCCCTTTTTTCCCCCTGTAATCTTACTTGCAAGAATATTGGACTTTTTTATTTGTTTTTTTCTTTTATTTTGGTGGTAGTTTGTTTTCTACTAGCCTAAATAAAATGCCATTTTATATAATTACAAAAAAAAAAAAAAAAAGAACACACAAAAAACAAACAAACACAGGAGCCCTTAATATTCCTGTTTCTCGCATCATTTTAACTGCTACACTGGAAAAAGTTGCCTTTGTTTTAATTTACTGTACCTTAGAGGTCCGCATTGGCACATGGATGAAGTAGACAGAAAGCATGGTGATGTTCACATGTTGTACTACAATAGATGAAAACGTGTCCATTAATCATTGCTGCACAGAGTCCTCCCACCTAATGTCTTGGGCTAAAAATATCAGCAGAGGCATCAGAGAATCACATTTAAAGCGTGAGACGTCTATTGAGAAAGCTGCCCGAGAAGCTAATTACCTATTCAGGGCTGTCATTTCTAATCAACACTTCTTTAAGAGTGTCATAGTGCCATTCATACTGCTGGCTGTGAAACACCACCGCTATCCATAAACACTGCGTTACGGCTTCATTTAATTGGGTCCTGAACCGTCAGCCAAGCGCTGAGATACAGAGTGATTTGCCTGAATGGGATCTGATAAGAAATGCTCATGCGCAGGTGCGCTGCACGTAATGCTGGACTCATTCCAGGAAGGAACTCTGAGAATATAAATATGGAATCATTCAACAGCGCTGCCTTGATGGAACTACTTAAGAGTTTGTGAGACGATAATCATCGCAGGTGACACCGGGGAGTCCAAGATACATACAAGAAAAAAAAAAAAACATTTACAGTTATGTAGCTACTTTTTTCAGAGTGTTTTATCCTAAGTGACTTACAGTACATTGGATTCAATGTATTTACATTTTATCAGTTCTTGCATATCTTGGGAATCGAACCCATGACCTTGGAGTTGTTAGCGCTATCATGTTAATTACAGTTTCAGCTACGGCATAGCCTTAGTGTTTTTTTTTTTTTTATTGTATGAGGGTTTTGTGCTATATTGCAAATATGAATGAATTGTGATATTATTTAGGCTTTGTGTGGTTGCAGTGCATTGGAAATACGTGATGCTGAATGCTGTCAAACAGCAGTCATGATGTGGTAAATGAGAAGATGAGAGCTAAACGTAAGATCATAAAGGTTAGTGGACTGGGGTGCAAAGCAATCACTCACGGGCCACACCCAATAGTGAAGACCAATTTCTGGGACCTGAAAGCGATAAACCTTGAGCACAATGACCCTGACCATTTAACCTCATTCATCATAGATTACTCTGGTAAACTGTAATATCCCACATATGATGAGAGTTCATAGAGCACAGTGTGAACAATGAACCCCAGCTAAACTAAGTAGGACTGGATATGGTTCCTTTGGTGTGTTTCCAAAAGCACAGTGGTGTTTAGAATGTCATTCAAAATTAGTTAAATTAATTAAAGGATCTTGAAAAAAAAAATGTGTCTACGTTTCCAGGGAAATTAATGTAGCTGTATGTAGTTTTGTGTATTTTTGCATCTTTGGAGCCTCTACAGCTAGATGAGTAGAATTCACTGTAGTAAATAAATCACTTTCCTAATTAAAGCGAATAGCTGTACATACACTTTTGATGCTTTAAGCAGCATAACATGTCTTAAACATTGATAATAATAAGAAATGCGAATTAATACAGCAAATCATCATATCAGAATGATTTCTGAAGGATCATGGTGACACTGAAGACTGGAGTAATGATGCTAAAATGTTCGCTCTACATCACAGGAATAAAGTGCTAATAGTAGCTGTTCAATTTATGGATAACAGTTTTTATTCTGCAGAAAACAAGAAAATTTGATGTGACATGAGATTAAGTAAATGATGACTGAATTTTATTGTAGCTATCACTTTAACTGTTGTACTAAGTGTAAATTTTTGAGAAAAAAAAAAACCATGCTTTCTTGTGCTGAAAACAAGCAGTTTTTAATTCACTAATTGTCTCATTATGTATTGTATTGCTTCCATGAAATGTAACAAATGCACCAGACTGTTTTGGCGTAGGAAGGCAGGCCTGTTCTTGGAGCTGTTAAATCTGAGGCACAAAGACTCAGAGGCATACTGTTGTATCTTAAGATTCCTGTGCGTCTCTCAACTCAGATATAGCTGAGGAATGTGAGATCTCGAGGTGTTGATCAGGTTCAGTACTTGCGGTACGTCTCACTCTTTCCCTCCTCTGAGATAAAAGGTCTGTGTTCTTTACCTCCCAGGAGAGCGAGGGTCACATGTTGTGGTGGATCCAGAGCCAACTTGTCGCTTGGAATCAATGCATGGAGCTCGGGAAAGAATGATTCAGCGGCAAAAAAGAAAAAAAAGAATACAAATTCCTCACAAAATCTGCACACAGCTTTTTCACTGCCAGCTCCTCTTTGGAAATGCTTGCCTGCTGAGCTCCCAGCTAAGACCCCAAGTAGACTTGATGCAAACATAGTCTGAATGGGCTGGTCAGAGAGAAAAACTGAAGACCACTTTCCATGTTCTTTTAGATGATTTCTGCAGCAGTATTGCGTGCAAATTTGTGGTGAAGTGTTATGCAGATTCAGTGAATACAAAGCAAGCGAAATGTTTGAGAGTATGTGTTTTATCATTTATGATTTGAAGTGTTTCAACAGAAGGGAGTCTTGAAGATGCAATATTCATGATATGCACCATCTCGTCTAATAATAGTGCTCGACTACAAAGCTTAGTTTCATGTTTTGACCCTGATTCTGCATTGAATCAGCTCTTGCCTCGCACGAGAGCGAATAAACACGTCGCTATCCCACTGCTGCTAGAACATGCAGCATTTTTGATATATACATTTCTGCATTTGCATTGATACCAGTGTATACATGCCCAGCAAACATGTCAGATTTAACAAAGTTCCTCTGTGCTGTGCTCTGTAGTAAAAAAGAGAAGGCATTACTTCAAATGAAGCAGAAGAAATTCTTGATTTACAATTCGTAAAAATAATGAGCTGCCTGAGGGATGCACCTCTACAAAACAGAAAGAAAAGCCCTTTCCTTGCAGACGTGAAGCCTTTTCTCATTGTGCATCATGAGGACAGTAACATTAATACGAATCAAGGCAACAAAACAGCCAAAAAGTCACAAAGTTGTTGCTTTACCCCTCTCTTTTTTATCTCTATTCTATTCCAAATAGAAGAAATACATTTTTAATGCCCAGGGAGAGAGTGTACACCAAATGCTCCCCAACTGAAGAGAAGACTTAAAATAAAACTTTAGAGCTGTGCAGTGATGTGGTAGAGGCAGCCTTTAGGAAAATATTTATTTATTTATTAATGTACTTATTTTCACAGAGTGTTTAGTTGTGTCTTATTTCTACGCCCTTTTTTTCATTTTCTTTTTTTTTTTCTTTGCCTTTGGGGCTGCTGCAGATGGTATTTTTTTCTTCCTCTTCAATGAATTAAGAGAATTAATTAGAGGATTTCTATGTGAACGTGGGAAAAGATGTTTTTGTACTCATTTCTGTGCTAGCACATGTCTGATGGCAAGTCATTAACTGCCAATCTAAAAATGCTGAAAAAATGAGCTTTGTCTCACTTCTGTATCAAGTAAGTTTAAGAAAAGTTAATGATTTGACATCATTTGGGAGCGCTTTACAATAAGGTTTAATTCATTCATTAGTTTATGTTATAGGTGTCATATAGAAAAAAAGAAAGCATTAATAACAATAGTTTAAAGGTTATTATTTAATTATTATTGTTTGTATTGTAAATAATAATATCATAAATCATACCCTGTAGTTCATTTTTACAATGTGAAATGTAAAAAAAAAAAGAGAAAATCTATTAATAATCAATGTTAAAGAGTATGCTGTAAATAATGTACTTTATAATTGAAGTTCCATAATCTTTTACCTTCCATCCTTCTTGAATCCCAGAATTCCTGTGATGTTGTTTGACCTGGACCTTTCTTAGTACCTCCAAGGTGTAGGATCTGCTCTCTGGGACTGTCATACATCAACATGAATGTCTCTCATCGTCTCCATCGACTCTTGTCCTCTCTCTCTCCTTCACCTCCGCTCTAGAGCGAGTCTGCTCAAGTATCTGCTCACAAGAATCCTAACAAGTGCTTTTGATTTTCTGCCAGTGCTTTAGAGAGTTGTAAGTTCATCTCTTTGCCTACAGAGAAGACTCAAATGTGAGAGGGATTTCAAGGATGTAAGAGGCCATTTATTTTAGTTATACCATTAGTTTCAAGTGTTGTAGTTTAACGGCAGAATGACATCTAAACTGATATGCAATAAACACATATTTTATGTATTGATTAAAAATTAATTACGGTATAATAATGTTAAAAAATAAAATAATTCTAATGAAAATTATTCCTTTCAGAACTATCATGAGGGGCCACTTATGTTTAAACGTGTTTATACAATAGATATTTCATGAAGTGTTTATTGCTATGAAGGGATACTGTAGTTTATCTAAGAAAATCTGTCATTCAGTCACCTTCACATCTTTTTAAACTGTAGACCTTTAACTTCTGTTGAATAAAATACATTATATTACACAAGTTCTGAAACAATGTGTGCGTCTCAATCAGCTCCCTATAGTTCAGTAGTCAGGGCACTGTTTAGGGAGTCATACATTTTAAGGGCCGTTTCAATCGCGAAATCCTTCCAGTGCACTGGAACATTCGCTCCTGAAAAATCCCACAATGCACCACAAAAACTAGGGAGCATCGTAGCTCATTAGGCTCATTACCGGAAATCACTGCATACCACATTTCTTAAGTGCAAAACATCAACCACAGGAGCAAACTTGATAAAAATTTTTTAGATTTTAGATTTAAAAAGACAGAGCCCCTTTACAGTACAAACACACATAGCTAGTTAGTTAATGAACCTGGGGGTCCTATCATAAACCCGGTGCAATGAGGCGCAAGGTGCGGTGCAAGTGTTTTTGCTAGTTTCAGCCCGAAGTAGTTCTCATTTTCCCACCCTGTGCTACGTTGTTTAAATAGCAAATGCATTTGCATTCATTTGTGCACTCATGGGTGTGCTGGTCTGAAAACGATGTGTGTCCAGGCGCATTGCTGGCGTGTTGCTATTTTGAGGAACTGAAAATAGACTGTACCATAGACCAACTCAAACCTGGTCTAAAGTCTGGCGCAATGTTTTGTATTTGTTAGAGATTGTTAGTGTAGGCGGTTCACAACGCGCAAACACGCTGTTTATTAAACACACAGGGACACACAGCAGCACTCATACCAATATGTGAGGAACATATCCACCAGTAGGCTGTTAACTCACGGACCACTTTGACTGAATCATTAAGTCAGCTGAAGATCACTGTGTGAGTTGAACTTGAAAAGAACCTGGTCAGTTTGTTCACTGATTCATTTGTCGAGTTCGATTCACTTAGCAATCCAGTCGTAGTGGTTCACAGCTCACTGGTCCAGAACAGTGTCTTTAGCGTCAGTCTGTCCTTACCTAAAGCTATCATATGGATTCAGAAGAATTGGAATATAATCATAAATCTACAGAGTCAAATAAACTACTTTCATCATGCTTTGCTAATTTTTGTGGTCACTGTAACTGTCATTGTGTAAAACAGCTTCCTGATGATCTTTAAAAAATGTTTTTTGATCCTATACTTTTTGATTGACGTATGTAAGCATTGACTGAATGTTTGCATTGCGTGTTGGGTGAATTCTCTCTTTAAGTTCAATATTTGACTATATCCTTTTGGTGAGTGTGATTTCACCAAGAACAACATGTTCCTGGATCAACGTTCCACTCAACCAATCAGAATTAGGATATAACTTTTCAGAAAATGTCTGTTTTAGGCTTACAATCAGAGTTAGGTGCTTCTACACCCTTGTTAATCAGCTATCATGTCCCATTGATTTTAGGAATAAATTAGGTTTAGGGCTAGTGATTGGGTTAAGTCTATATTTTTGGACAATAATGTAGATCCAGGATCATCAGAGAATGTTGATCCAGGAACATGTCTTACTTCGCAAAATCACGGCGACCATATTCTTTTACTGTTATTCAGTCACTCTCAGCTTAAATACACAAATATTATGTTTACAGTATATTATAATCACTTTAAATTAGGGGAATATTCTATGAAAAATATTCCTTGTTTCTGTCTAATATATTCTGGTTTTAAAAAAATGATTTTGAGGTACTGTAGTCCCCTGTCCCAATGCACTCTTGCATAATGAAAAGCTAAAGGAATTAATTTGATGATTCAAGAATAAAGTTGATCTCTGTGTCTGATAATCACACTCAAGCCAATGATATTACTTATTCAAAACAAAACAAAAGCAAATAGAGCATTGATCATTACGCATGAGAAAAGAGTTTAGCGATGTCCAAACACCAATAAACAAGATGAAAGACTTTACACTACTCACAAGCAATATCAAAACATTTAAAAAACAACAGAGGTGCAATTGTTTAAAAGATTAAGACAAAAAAATCACTTTGTGCATCTCCTCATACATTTTTAATTGGCTCACTGAAATGCATTTTACATAGTTTAAAAGGATGAACTGCCGTCGGCTTGCATATAGTGCTGTGTTTTCCAGGACAGCAAAGGTCACGAATAGTTGGCTCCATTTTCATTTGGGTTATTCATGAGGCTGTCAGCTTGAGACGTTTGCTCTCTCTAGATGGGCTATTCATAAGTAATTTGGGTGTCTGACTCCTAAATAAAGGTGCAATGAGATTTTGCATGAATTACCTTCGCATGTCTGTTACAAAGGCTAGGACAATTTCAGCTCCATCTCCACGCATTACAGTATAATCATTCAAATCTGCATCTAAAACATATATAATTTAATCCATCGCTGCAACATGTAAAAGTCCTCAGCTGCTCCCCGTGTCCGAAAGGTACCGCTATTATGGTGAAGGGCACTCAAGGTGGGTCATAACTAAAGATGTGCAGCAATGCCTTTATCTCTGTCTCTGAATAAGTTAAGATGGCTAAATCATTTGTATCTGTGTAGAACCGGAAGTCAGTGTGACTTAGTTTAGTAATCGGTTGTATTTCTCATGGACTGGTTTGGTGTGTGTTTAGGCTCTGTGTAAAAATGCTGTCAGGTCAGGATTGATCGCTGACTCCTGAAATGTCAGTGGTACTAAGTTTTGAAAGCAAACCTAAACTCAAGAGCACAATGATAAGTTTCCACTGGGTCAGAGCCCATGGGAGAGAGAAGTGAAGGGACATATATGTTGGCCGGTTGATTGCTGAGCTGTCTCTTTTCGGCTGGGCTGTCAGGCTGTGGAGGCCTGTCCTGTCATCTTGCTCAGCCTGTCTTCATGCTTCATTTGCAGGGCCTGTCAGATGACACTCGTGGCTCTCGGCTAATCACTGTAATGGCTGTTGGAGGCCTGACATTCGCTGTCTGACCACCACCGAGGAGCTCCGCTGACCTAGAACATTCCCTCCACCTGCCTGCCTGATAAACGCTTGGATCCCGTGATCATTGATCGAAGACTTTCATCATTCTTCACTGTGTTCTTCATGGACATGCTAAATATAGCACTCTATGGATTTACACAGCTGCTGTCAATTGATTATGAGTTTTAATTTGAATTAATTACTTCATATTTTCAGTCTGATTTATGGGCCACTCACAGCATTCTTATATTGCATCAGTAATAATAATAATAATAATTATAATTTATTGTTGATGTTATTATTATTATCATCATCATAATATACAATTATTATTGACAATTTAACATATAATTTTTTATAATTGAAATATCCAAATATATAATTTGGTATAATAATAAAAATAAAAAAATATTCATGTGTAATTTTTTTATTTGTATTATTATTATTATTATTATTACTCATTATAAAGTTTATTGTTCTTTTTTATTTAAATACAATTATTTTTTATTAATTCTGTGTTAATTAATACATAAATAATAATAATTATTATTGTTATGATTGTTTTTAATTATTTTATTTGATTGTTATTTTTATTACTACTACTGCTCATATTAATCATAATAATCATGCAGTTTGTTATGCAAATATATGAATAAATATGCATAAAAATATTAATATGTTTTTTTAATTTAACCAAATTGTGCATTCAACATACAGCCCTAATTTATAAACATCTCTTAGTTAAATAAATGGCCATCAAGCACAACACAATGTCTTTGTCATTTCTTTATCGGTGTAATTAAACAGATAATATAACGATTTGAGTTTTGCTCAGGAGTTGATTTCACCAAAATGTCATTTTCCCAGAAGACCTTGCTGCTGACTGAGACGGAGATGAAAAGTAGCGGAGACTATCTACTCTGCTGTCTCAGCATCTCTCCGGTGAGCCGGGCTCTGCCAGAGCCAAGTCCTGCTATATTTTATCGAACACACTATAATGACCAAAAGCAGCAGCAGTATTCGCTTAATCAATGCTTGCTCTCTTCTCCCAAAGGGCTTGTTAGCTGTAAAATGCTCTTCTCCGCTGTGGATGCGGTCCAGGGTCCGTGGTCTCATATCCGGGTGTCGCTGCAAGCTGGCCCCCACCTGACTGACCCGATAAATAATAGACGCACTGAGCCACGCTCTATTTTTAGGTGGGTTTGTGTTTGGTAGCAGAGGATAATTCTTTGGTTTTAGGACCATATTGGCTAGAATTCGAGAAAGAGAGAGAGAGAGAGAGAGAGAGAGAGAGAGAGAGAGAGAAAGAGAGACAGATAGAGAGAGAAAGAGAGTGAGAGAGAGAGGGGGGGGGTGGAAGGGGAAGCGATTGAGGTGCGTTTGAGCCATGAGCCATTATGAAGAAACCCTGTCATCATCACACCAAAGAGAAGAAAAGTGTGAGCTAGTAACTGTAGCAAAGACACCTCTGAGTTTGATGGCTTTAAAGCACACTAAAGAGAATGGACTGCTTCTGTTCATCTTGGATCTTAAAATATAGCTGGGCAATCTGTCTGGTCCGCTTCATGTAGATCTCTGGAGATGTACGGCTCAAAAAGGCACCACTGTGGGGCTTTGCACTCTTTTAAATGACCTGACCATCAACAGTGGCTCTGTACTTGTGTTCAGAGTGAGTGTTATAGATTTGTGGCCCGGGATCATTCGTCGAATGGACAGAGTGCTCCTGTTATCTGAGGGGGGTGGAGTCCAGCCTTTCAGCTTTGAAAATAATACATGAAATGACAGCGTTTTACCATGGGTCAAAACTCCTAAACTTCTCTAAATGTCTTGAAAACTTTTGTCAGGGAAGAAAATCATCATCCTCCTCAAACTTGCTGATTCAATTTTATCTCTTGCTCAAAGACTATGATAAATGCTAGTGCTTATTTAAAGTTATTGTCATTCAATTTGTGTCTTGTACAAGGCACTCGGGAAAAACTAGATTCTATGATTTTTTTATCCCCTGAAATATGAGAGGTTGTGGCTCAGAGGAATATGTATTAGCTTAAAAGGCTAGTTCACCCAAAATGTACTCTCCCCAATGTCGTTCTAAACCGCTTTTGGGAGAACAATTCCTTTAAATCTCATAGATTTGAGGTTGCAACTTTACTCTGCTACATTTTTAAACAAGCTAGTAGATTTCTACATTTAGTGAGTTAGAGCAATGCAATCTGCATTAAAGACTGTTCGTTTTTATAAGGTCTTCATCACGAGCACACTGATTAATGACACTAAGCATTTAGATGTATTTGGCAGCACAGCAAAATCTACATTCTCATCTTCAACAGAACAGACCTAAACACAGCTATTCATTAGCGTGCCATCATTTATTAAACTATCCTATTGGCAGATTCATGAAATGTTGGAACAAAGAGAATCAGCCACAATATTCAGGAAGGCAGTCATATACACACCTGCCTGCCAGACAGAAAAATGGTGATCATTCTCATTTTATAATCACTATAATTGCAAAGCTCTCATGCTGTTTCGATTAATGTAGTTATTAAAAAACAGTATTTAACTTCCAAATAGAGAAAAAGACTCTATTTGTGTATTGGGGGGATGTATTGTGTAATGGATACACTCAACAATTGTGTTTAAAAAAAATGTTGATTACACTTTATTTTAGGGTGTCATTGTTACAGTGCAAAAATTCATTGTAGTACTGAGTAATATTAATTAACTACATGTATTAACTATGGTTAGGGTTAGGATTAGGGTTTGGTTTAGGGTTACTTGCATGCATTATTCATTGTTATTTTAATACAAAGTACATTTAACCTGTAACAAGGACACCTTAAAATAAAGTGTTACCAAAATGTTTGATTCACATTTTGTATATAAAGCAGATTTAATTTTTTGGAGGGTAATATATATGTATTTTGCATGTTGTCAAAACTGTGTGATGGTATATTGAGACAGATTTTTAGTTGATCTGCATAATTTTCATGTTACTATTACTTCCCAACATTGCTAAAATGCACCATTTCTGGATAAATAAGGTACAGGGCTAGCATTTTATTTTACAGTCCTATTCTGCATGTTTAGTATATCTACTTTTTACAGCATTTACAATAACTGGGTAACAACTAGATACTAACTCAGTAATAACGCAGTAAGTACACATACTGTAATATAAATGTTACTGGTATGAAAATGTAGCTTTTACCTTAAAATGTAAAGCATTTGTACCTTAGGGTGACTGGGGCCAGTGACTGCTTACTCATTACCACACATGAATCATATATTTGACAAATTGAAAAACTTAATAACTGCTCACATTGAAAATCTCTAACTGCTACTCTGATGGCAAATCTGCATAGATAAAATATATGTCCTCCACATGACGTGCCACGCAAGGATGTTTTTAAATGATTGCAAGAATGTAATGTAGTGTGACCAAAGCTTTTTTAAATGATTTATTTGAAGTCATTTATTTATGATTAACCATTTTATTCCCATCTTGAATGCATCAGATTCTTGAAAATTAAAGAAAATGTAATGAAATTGAGATTTTTCTTAAGGACTGTCCTTGTAACACATTTTTGGAATTAAAAAGCATCTGCTAAATGAAGATTAATGCAAATAAATAAATCGTATTAATGGCATAGTCATAAACAAGTCACGTAGCTGCAGCTGAAAGAAAGCAAGGAACTTTCCGTATTTAGTCAGGGTCTTTAAAGTCCTACCCATGGCATATTCCTGATCTCCGAGCACTTTAGCCACCCTTCATATTGACAGTGCAGTATCTGACCTTCAGCAGCTTACCCAGAAGGCCCATTACGGGGCTGAAGTGTGTCTGAAGGACACTACGAAGAGGCAGCCACATCTCCGCTCCCGGGTGTATGCCACACTTAATTATTCCCTCTGCACAGCATATGCTGCTGTCCTTTCAGCACTGACCCAAACCAATAATGATCCCCAGGATGTTGCCACCAAATTCCCAGTGAACTTTCATCATCTCATGTGACTCGGTTCCTCCTTGCTAAGAACATGTCTGCCGACAGCTGTGCCGGAGCAGAGACCACACTCCCAAATCACCTGCTCTCGTGTAATCATCCAGCACTGGAATACTCCAGACGGCAAAAATGACGGAAGGGTGGAAAAATTCTTTTATTGTGCCACAACAAGGGGGACACAAATATGACAGTTAATCATGAAAAATATCTCTTTCTCTAAAATCATTTTTTGAAAACACTCCTTTTGCGCAGTAAATATAAACAGAATATGAGTCAAATTATGTATTTACAAAGGCATCATGCTCACATTCTTATTAACAGTTAGTGAGGTAGTTGTTAAATTCAGGTATTGGGCAGGATTAGGGATGTAGAATATGGTAATGCAGAATATGTGCTTTATAAGCACTAATAAACAGCCAATATGTTAATAATAGTTCAAGTTCAAGTTCAAGTTCAAGTCTGCAGTACAGTACAGTACTCTCAGACCCCCGGTGCACACAGATAACATTAACATTAAAGCCTAAAAATCTAGATCAAAATATAAAATGTAGATAAAACTATACAATAAGGGAATGTTAAAAAAGACATATAATAAAATTAAAAATAAAGTTAAATAAAGCAGCGCAGGGCAAAAGGCAGATAGAGTGCAAATCAATGAAGTGAACAACAGTGCAGATAAAGATTATTTAGTGCAAAAACAAAGCTTATTAAGTCTGATTGAAGTGACAAAGAGAGCAGTTATTTTATTTAACTGACTGATGAGGTAGTGGAATGATGTCAGTTCCATGGAGAATGAGGTAGTGAGCAGACCAATGCTGCACAAAGTGACTGGTGCATGTCATCGTATATTAGTAGGGGGAGGGATCTGGGGGGGAGGGGGTAGGGTATTTCATAGTTCAATGGTGCCTGGGGCAGATTTTCACTCAAAATTGCTAGTACATTTTACAGTAATTCTACAGTAACCTCAAATCGAGCTTTTTTTACAGTGTAGTTTCATGTGTGCATATGAAATTAGTATATGAAATAGTATTATCTCTCTCGCTGTCTCTCTCTCAGGAAAATAGCAACTTTTTAGTGTGTTTCACAGCATTCAGAATCCACTTATTTAAAAAGACAATATGTTCTGTACATGTGCTTTATAAGGGAGTGTACAAATTAAACTGTTGATTAAGTTAGGGGCATAAAATGAAATTAGTTCTCTATGGCTTTTATTAATAGTGCATGTAATGCAATGGGTGGTGTGCACTGAAGCAAACATTATCTGTGCACATGGCTTGTCTCCTGACATGCCCTCAACAGAGGTCCAGTAAGACTTCTTTCACTAGTTAATATACGAAAGGTTCTGTATTAACCTTCTTCTCTGGCTACAGTTCAGTGCGCACAATGAGGGTGAAGTTTTCCATAACAGCGTGTGCGTTTCGAAGTAATCAAATTAAGCTGACACAAGCTTTTGCTGTCAAGCCTCTGTGTAATCTAGAATCATAAAGGATTAAAGCTAACTCAAAGCACTCACTGTGAGGAATTCAAAGACGTGTGCTGATTGAATTGGATTTCTCGGTCCTGTACACCTGAGGGTCCAACCAGAGAATTCAAAATGTCATACTGAATTGAAGTTGCACAGGGAACTTATAGCTGAGTTTATAGTCCAGTTAATGTTTGTCCTTGTGTTTAGAAGAATAGGTTGTTCTGTGGATTGGTTAAATGTTGGTGATAAGTATATATGCTTTCCAGAAGTGTGTATTCAGTGCAGAAGGACTGGGACTATTTTCACTGTTTGTATCACACTGCCTGTCTGTGCAGTGCTGGCTTTTTTTCAGTTACTTTTTAGGATACATCGATATGTAATTAAAACAGTCTTTTGATTGCTTTGTTCATACACATTGATTTATTCAGGAACTAAACCAGTGTCTGTATTTACAAACAGGCCAATAAATCATTCATTCCACTGATTTGTTTGTGATTCATTCAGGAATGATGCGTACACTATGTCTGAAAGCAAATATTGTGTAAGAGATATTACATGTGGATTGAAACTTGCTGACTCACTGTCATATGCAATTAGATACATCGCTATACTGACATTCACCAATTCTTTCCTGTGGCCTCATGGATTAGTAAAATGTCCATCAGATGTGCACATCTAATTTTCTCCAGAAGTAGTGAGTCATCCAGGTACTTTTGACCTACTGTTTTATGAATGCAATACATTTTGACATAATACTAATGCACTATTTGTAAAGCAGTGGTTGTGACACTTTCATTTAAACAGTATATTTCACGAACAATGGCAAGATCCTAAGTCAAAAATGTTGTTTTGTGTGCAAAAAACAGAAATGCTGTAATTTCGATGTTTTAAATGTCTCCAAACCCCTTAACAACTAACCTTAGAGGAACTGCGTTCATCCTTGTCTGCAATCTGAATCCCATCACGATGTCTGGTTTGAGACTCATTGGGATTCCATTGGACTTAAATCTCCGCTACTTTAACCTCTGACCCTAATTTTCATCTGCCTCCATGTTTCATAAATACTGTATCAAGGCCACAAATTACACACATGAGAGATCTCCACCTGAGCTTCCCGAAGCCTTGCACTCCCCACTGCACTAGCCTCCATACAGACTGCATCGGCCAATGACTGTGAGCGACTCTTTTGCCCCAGGCTCTGAGAGCGCAGGGTTGCAGGGTTGCAGGGTTCACTAGGTTGCATGAAGACAGACCAATGCCTCCCCCCTACCCTTTCTTTCTTATAGAGTCATCAACATTTACCACTCTAAATTCATTGCAAAAAATATTAAATGTTTTCTAGTAATATTACAATCCATGCAAGTACTGTGGTAAGGGCAGGTCCATATGTCTATACTGTAGGTCTATATGAGAAAAGATAATGAATAAAAATAACACAAAAATCGTTCTCTTAGATTATTAACATTATGGTTGAAATACTGATGTCACACTATTTTAATTATGACTCTACTACCTTTCTGGGTCTTGAACATTTCAGTTACATTGCTGTCTATGCAGGGTCATAAAGCTCTCTATTTCATCAAAAAATATCTTCATTTGTGTTCTGAAGATGAACGAAGGTCTTGCGGGTTTAGAACGACATGAGGGTAAGTAATAAATGACAGAATTTCCATTTTAGTGTGAACTATCCCATTAGTACTGCACTAGTAAACTTTGTATTAGGTAGTTTAGGATAGATTTCTAAACTACTGTTAGTAGCATATAAATATGGGAACATTATATCAGAGTTTGAAATACACAGCTCGCAGATTCACTGAGTTATGGAAGTTGAAACGTTTCACCTGTGTTTTATCCTCGATACTGTGCCACTTTTGAGATTTCAGTGTCAGCAGCATGGATTTGTTTAAATCATCTCTGGCTCTCAGAGTGAAAAACATCTGACATTCAGCACTTTAGAAAGTTCTCCATCTTCAGATGATTGCTAAAAGCAATGCATTAGATTCAGCGATTTGACAAAGCAGTCAATGGGAACTGTCAATGAGCGTGGCTAGTGCTGATAGCTGTATTTTAACCACAGTTTCTGTGAATACTGGCTAAAATCAGGGTAATTATTATGGACCACATTACCTTGAATGTAAAGTGTATGCGATGCATTTGGAGAAGCAAATGATTTACCTTTTAGAGATTTAGCTCTATGAGCTGTCCTAAATGTCAACATGTATTTTCCTGATTGGCTCAGACCATAAATCCTGCTCAAGCCTGAACTGCGGATGTCAGAAAGCAGTCGCTGCAACACAGTGACATATCGACCAGCGAATCTTTTTTCTATTCAATGAGAGTAGAAGGTCAAAAGAGAGTCAAAGGTCAAACCTGTCTATAATATACTGAATATATAGACACACACACACAAAGAGAAAGACATAAGCAAGCCAATGCTTTCACTGTTGTATTAGTTACATTTCTTGCCTCAGAACTTGCTTTGATCGCCACTCAATCTGATGAATATTTTAGCTGAGACTGGATTCTCTCTCTCTCAGATGAAACAGCTTCATCTGTTTGGCATTGTGTTGTTTAGGTAAAGTCATTAGCATTAGTAAGGTTTAGGCCATGCTGTGTTTCAAAACAGCACTGTAGATGGGGATGGTGATAGGTCAAGATCTCAGAAATGTTTCCAATTCTCTTCTCTAAATGTGTGTATTACCAAATGATCTGGCCTACATCAAAACATTGGTATTCTGTCGACTGAACTGTTGTGTTCTCGGTCTAGATGTGTGTTCAGGATACTAGAGGGCAAATAGTCTCCCGCTGCGTTGAGCCGGTATTGATCAGTGAGTTTGGCGTCTGGTGAGGAGGACACTGTGCCTCTAGGCTGAGAACCCTGTGGAGTCATCAGTCACAACAGAGGACATGACAGCAAACAGGACACAGTAAACACCCAAACCCTCTGGAGAAGAGTGTCTCGGCTGGACTGAAGCCCCCTGGAGAGGGATGGAGAACTGCATGTAACTCAGGCTTCTTGGAGGTGAGTGAAGAAAGTGGAGGACAGCAGGTAATCAATCGATCAAGGCAAAGTAAAGCATGTGAATCACCAATGTAGTATTTAACTTCAAATTCAAATTAACTTCAGTATTAACCCACAGTGTCTTTTCAATAATATTTATGGTATTCAGGGAGGAAATGACCCCAGTCTTCTCTTGGATCCTGCATATGGTATGCATTTATGAGTTAATGCCTGCATCTCTCCAGCTGTCACAGAATGAACTCCAGATGTTCTGGGGTGGACTTCAAAGATAATAATTTACTAGAACATTAAATGATTTAATACTTTGTTAAATAAACACTAGTGCTACACACATATTATGTAATGATGTGTGCCAAATGCAAGAGCTAATACAAACACATTGATGTAAATGTATTAAAAATAAAATGTATTAAAATGTATATTTTACAAGAATATCTTGGTTTTATTATTCTATTCTATTCTATTCTATTCTATTCTATTCTATTCTATCAGTTTTAATGCTTCAGTTTGTTTTTATATTACATTATAAACCTAATAAATTGACCTAAAATAGGAATTTCATGCGCAATATTATATTATATTATATTATATTATATTATATTATATTATATTATATTATATTATATTATATTATATTATATTATATTATATTATATTATATTATATTATATTATAATAGATTGAACTGTTTGAACATTTTTTTATGTTTTTTTTTTAATAGAATTTTTTAACACAGCACAGTAACAAAAAATTCTCAAGTAACAGTGACATCAAGGGTCAAATCAAATATAAACAGCCCATTAAAGTTAAAAACTTTTTACTGTTTGCACTGTACAGGTCTGGTATAAAGAATGTTTTTGCTCAGGTGGCCGAAATGTCCGGCAAATAGAGATAAGTTAGAGAGAACAATTACACATAATAATTTGTACATTTATTTATTTAAACATAGCCCTAGCCAGAAAAAGATGTGGTGCCCCCTGCTGAGTCTAGCTCTTAAAGTTTTCTTCCTCATCTACAGTATCAAAACAAAACTGAATAAGTAAATAAAAAGAATAAGTTAATGAATGAATGAATAAATTAATATCTCCTTTCAGCAGAAGAAAGAAAGATTTTGGAATAACATAAGTGTGAGTAAATGTCAACAGAATGCTGATTTTTGGGAGAACAATCCATTTTTGCAACAATGTATTGAGTAACACACTGACCGAATAAAACTTGACTTGACTTCATAGACAAGCCCAGACATTTATTCATTTATGCATGTTATTACATTAGTTCTTGGGTAAAATATGAATGGTTAAAATGCGTTAAATATAGTTGAATTGCTACACTTTTTATTTATTATTATTATTTTTTTATTTTATTTTTTTGAAAGCTGAAAAGTCAATTCCTGCAGAAAATGGCAAAAAGCACACATTTGACAGTATGACACTAGTTTAAATAATACATATTAATATGTATTAAGAGAGAACCTAAATCATCAAATCCTAAGATATTTTTTCTGCATTTTATTAGCTGCCTAGGAAATAAACACATGCGCTGCAGAAACGCTGAATCGAGTGAGTGAGTGAGTGAGTGAGTGAGTGAGTGAGTGAGTGCACTTAAGGATAAAGTACACATTCTTTTTGAGCCCGTGGATGCTTGAGTGTTGTCTCTCAACAGCCAGTGCACAACACATCAAGCACAAGTTTGTGACGCATTGTTTCAGCTCCCCTCGCTGTTCTCCATCTCATGAGAGAGTTAGACAGTCATGATCCTGCCTCGTCAGTAGCACTAATGAGTTCTGAGTCCATAGCTTGACCTAGTCTCACAAGATTATAGTCAGCAGCTTTAGTCAAAGCCTTTCACTCAGCGTCTGAGCTGGTCCAGTCCTTCAGCTTCCCTCAGAACTTTTAAAAGTGCGCTTTTTTTTTTTACAGTCACAGCAGGATGTGAATTGCTGGAAGTGTCTCCATTTTGCAATGAGATCTTGGAAATAAAAAAGGAATTGAATTACTGCTGGTGGCTTAGTAGGAGGTCTTTTAAATGTATTAGGGTGTTCGTGTGTAAACTGTTGATTACACAACAGCCTTTTGAAGTTGGAATTTAGTTTTTATTAACTATCAAATGTAATATCTCAGTGAATAGCTTCCCACTGGGTCAGTGTTTTGATTGTGATGTATTTATAGTAGCCCTGAAACACTAGAGGAAGTTAAAGCTACATTTTAGCAAGATTTTGAGTACTAAAGGGATATAAATAAAGGTTTGCAGTTGCAACTTGCTGAAAAAAGACTGGTTTGCAGCAACTTTCAAAATATCTTAATTGTTTTCATGCTGTTACTGAGGCTAGATAACTGTGCTTTACCCTAGACTACAGCAGCTTGACCAATGTAGTATGCCAAACTCAACATGAACTTTCCCAAAACACAGGCCTACTTTATTGTGGTTACTAACAATATTGTAGTTTTAAATATATAATATATTATTACTCCAGGAGCTCAAACAAGCTTTACATTAATATGTCAGTTCCTTTGACTAAAATTCTATTTCATTTTACTTCAATTAAGTGTAAAATGCACACTGCAAAAAATAAATAAATAAATAATAATAATAACAATAATAATAATACATTTATAATAAAAAATAACAATTTAAAGATGTAAATGAATAAAAGATTATAGGAGCGTTTTATATGAAAATACTTATTTCCCCCCTTAGAATTTTAAGTTTAATCCAGTGTGTTACTTCCTGTTCCTTTGCAATTATTTCTGAATTGTTAAGCTTATTTCTGCCACAGAAAAAATAATATATATATATATATATATATATATATAAAAGATATACATGGCTTTTTATTTTGCAGTTCTCACAATTGTGTTCACATCTTGCAATTTTGACTTTTTTTGTAATTCTGAATTTACATCATACAATTCAGTTTTTTTTCTTAATGTAATAAAACACGAAAATATAATAAAAAATATATATCTATTAATAATCTATTAATAAATCTATGTAATAAAATCTGAATTGTGAGATTTTATTGTTTATTCTGTGGTGGAAATAAGCTTCCAAAGAGGTTCAATAGCAATTTTTGATCGTAATTGTTTCAAATTATTAATTTTTTCAGTACAAAAATTAATACAACAAAATTAAGTGATTATATTTAAAGTAATATACATTTTTTTTGACGAAAACTATGCCTACAATAAAACTTTGTGTAATTAATACAGTTATAAGCTTAAGCTATTTTTCCCGCAGGGTATCAGCTTGAGGACTGTAAACACACAAGACATCACCTCATGGAGAACTGAGCCACTGCTCTTGGTTTGACCGCCTCCAAAAAAGCATGCACCTGCACAAAACTGAGAAGAATAACAATTAAGCAATTACCAGCAAAAAAAAAAAAAAAAATCAGTATTTGGGACCATGTGCTGTTTGTTTGGAAGTGAGCTGGTTGTACCTGTGCAGTGATGTGGGCAATTACCTACTATTGTTTTCCCTTGTAATCATTTTTTGTCTAACTCTAGCCAAATGTCTCTGGGCATTATGGCTGAGTGCAAACGTTGACCATTAAGAGCATGAAGGCTGGGTGCAGATCAAGGTCAGTCCATCAACAGCAGGAAGAACATACTGCTATAAAAACAAAGAATTTAAAATAATTTTATCTTCATTTACATGCTGAGGTAATAGAAGAGCTTTGACGCACATTGTCAAACAACATGTTTGCCACGCAGTGCTGCATATATTATAATTTATGAATGTCTCTCACTTGTTATTTTATCCCCTAGCCCCTCCACACATGTCAGAATGAGAGAATGAAAGCAGGCAGGCAGGGAGGAAGAACAAAAATGGGTTAACAGCAAGGGGTCAAACTGTTATTGTATTAAAATTCTGTGATGACAAGGGCTCCGCAGGTCGACACATGGAGGATGACACCAGACCTAACGCCTGAAACGATGCGTTTTATGCAAGATTACAAGCCTAAAGGCTGAAACCGAAAATAGGGTTTGACAAGGCATGGCATTCAGACATATCATTGTTTAATTCATGGAGCAATGCCTTAGGAAACCAAAAAAGACTCTCCAGGGTCCTTCAAATCACTTTGTTGACAGCTATGTCCACTTCACAGTACACTCTAAATCTGAAAGACTCGCACTTGTTTACCTGAGCCAAAGCACTTCCAGTTTTAAGGCAGCCTTCATCATCTCAAAGACAAAACACAATCCAGTATGTATTAAATTGAATTAGAACATCAAACTCTGTTTTTGTTAATTTTTCCCCAGGCAATATTCTATATCCTGAATATCCTGGATATTTTAAGTCAAACAATTGTTATATTAGAGCAAGAAGATACATTGGACAAACCTGCTTCAGTGACTACTGAAATAAAACATTAGGCAAATTAAAGACTAAGAGTGGAAACCAGATAGCTGGACTTTAAAAATGACTCACTGGCAAAATTATGAGGATATTGATTTTAATCTATAAAATACCCAGTACATGTCAGATTATTGGCAAGAACTTGATCATAATAGATGCAGACCATTGACATACTTGGCATATACATGTTTGTCCAAAACACCTGTATACTGTATGTTCTTGTTCAGAACTGGCTATGTCAGTAAAAAATACTGTATCATGACAGAATCATTTTCAGAACTTGTGGTTTGGTTAACCAAATGTTTTAGAATGTGCAGCTGAGCTGGTAAGTAAATCAAAAACAAAGAGAAATGTACCAGACAAATATATTCAGTGAATCAAAAACCAACAGCATGATCAGTGTAGTCCGATTCCTGAACAAATGAACACTTAACTATATATGTAGTTTGTAATTGTCTGAATGAATAACTTGTACAATCCAAATCTTTGAATCAAGAACTTACCGAGACCGGCTCTGACTGACCGAATGACTTTTATGAGCGTTTTTAACGAATAAGTCACCACATATTATCAGTTGTTAGATTGGATATACGATTGCAATTTGTGAAGATCTTTGTAAACACTTTTGCAAAGATTTGTATTTGAAATGATCTGGTCTCATTTGGCAACAGAGTACTGAGGGCATTACATGCAATAAGAGATGTATTTGTTTACTCCAAATGTTTATTCCTTATGAAGAACTAAAAGAATCATTAACTGCACCGTTAAGGAGCTAGAATCATTAAGAGGAATCATTAAATTTCATTCGATTCGCATCCATGGAGTTCACTGGAATTAAGAGGCCTAGCCAAACCTGTTAATTACAAAGCTGCTTTCCAATTAATTTTCACGACCGAAAACTCGGGAAAGTATACATAGACACGACTTCCTGAAAAAGGCTAAAAATAGCACAATCAGAAGGCAGACAACTTCTGTCTTTTCACCCAAAATAATTTGCACTATGAATCATCTGTAGCTCTCGGTGGCGTCGCGTGCCATGCAGCGAGGCATACTCTTTCATGCAGAGAGACCGAAAGAGAAATAGAGAGAGTAGAAATTAGACTGGGAAGAAGAGTGATCCGAAGAAGCTTCTGCCTGACTGGCTGCACATCCATGCGGCTCGCCTGCTTCCCTGCGCCAGCTGCACTTCCCTAATGCTCATCACTTATGCAGCAGCTCTTATCGTCCAATTACAATATTAGAAGGTTGAAGGAGTGTTTGTTTGTGCTTGCCACATTTCAGACAAGCTTGGTTTCTCGCAGGCTCTAAAATGCAGCATCAAAGACTAGGTTCTGGATTATGCAGAGACACCCATGGGTCTTTCTTTCAGCACATGTTTGTGTGTAAAACAGTCAAAAACAGACACATGAAGCCTTGTCTATTCTCAGCATGATTAAGTACTGGGAGCTACACTGACGTGGATTTTTTGTCATCCACAAAGGGTCTCAACTCTTTTTTGGGGATAGTTTCATTGCCATCTAGTGCTTTCTGCAGTGTTTGACAGAAAGTCTGAAGCAAGGTTATGGACTATAATTGAACTGAGAGTACCTTGTTTGTTTCAGTGTAATATGAATGTGGTTTCAACTGAAGTATCAGGATGAAGGAAGTATAACTAAAATGTAATGTATGTACTATGAAATATCATTTTTAAATAGAAAAACAAAGTACAGTATGTGGAGACAGATTGTTGCCTTGGAATTATAAAAGCTTCTTTCTGACATTTTTGCCAAAATTGAGTGAATACTCACATATTCTTATTCTGTGACAACTTATTTACATTATGTGAGGTTACTTTTGTAAGCTCTGTACATTTTTGGGCCTTTGTTTCTATTTCCAGAAGTCTAAATGTGAAGCTCAATATCTTAAAACTGCTCAGAATGCAGGCAGAATAATAAAAGATCATTCCAAGGCAGCGAGGTGTTAAATGTTGCCTTGACAAAAATCCTTGTTGCCAAAATCCTTAAAACAAGACAGTTAGTTATCACTGATAATAAACAGAAATGTTTCTTGAGCACCAAATCAGCATATTAGAATGATTTCTGAAGGATCATGTGACACTGAAGACTGGAGTAATGATGCTGGAAAACAAAATGATAATATAACAGTTATAAAATATCACGAAAACAATTTTACATTATAACATTTTACTGTATAATTGATCAAATAAATGCAGTCTTGGTGAGAGACTTTTCTTTTTCTTTTTTTTTTTTTTTATCTCAGCGACCCTAAACTTTTGAATGATAGTTTAGATTCAATTCTGAATTTTGCTCAGCTCTGGTTTGAAGAAACAAGTGTATTCAGGTGAGCCTGAAGCATGCAAAACACTGACACTTCAGAGCAATTTGTAAACACACTGTGTGCAGATAAACTTTGACAGATGGTTTATATGTTCACGCTACATGGCTGGAATATTAATATCTTGACAGACTTGCCATGACAGAAGTGACTTATCACATGTTCCAGCTGCCTTTGAACTAACAACCATTGCATGAACCCAGTGAGCTCAGTGATGTTTGAAACGATGAAACCGACCTCAGGCTGATTCTCACGCATGACTCTTGCCCACATCATTCTCCCGTTGTAACCCCTGAAAGACCGTCTCTCACTACACCGCCTGTCCCAGGTAAAGAGCGTTAAGGTCCAGCCCTCAACCCGTGCCTGATGGATTGAGAAGTCCTCATCTTCTGATCCGCCCTGCACATAGTTTCTCTGGCTTTTTTTCTGGAGAGACAGACAGATGATGCTTCCTGAGGAAGAGGAGGAGAAAAAGAATATGTTACCATCTCAGTTTTCCCTCCTTTTTCATTGTGATTGATTTTCCCTTCGACCAATGGTGACAGGTAGATGAAGTCATATCCCTTTCTCCTCATCCCATTCGTTGCCCTCTAGAGATTCAATCAAATTTTTAAGCTTCGATATTTATGTTTCTTCTCTCCCTTTTGAATGCACACATAAGTGGTGACCATGAAGGGTCAATGTGAACGGATAACAGACATGAATTCTGATGCTACCACCATTACTGCAGTCAAACACTGACAATTACCATTATGTGCCTGTCAAGTGTTAATATTTTGTTTCATTTAGTCTGATTTCTTATAATTCCACTAGTGTTTTTTTCAACTTCAGGTGTTTTTATTTTTGAAGGGGTTGATTTTTATTAAAACAATATGCATATGTTCATTTCAAGGTCACGTTAAAATGTACACTTATATTCTATTATTTTTTCTATGATTTGCTATTTCTCTTTCTGGATACATTATATGATTTTACCCATATCCCAGATGAAGACTTTCCAAAAAAATAAAAAGGCATCAAAAAAGCTGGGCAGAAATAGGAAAATGCTGTAATGCTCTTTACAGTAACAGCAGACTGCAGCTGTGTTTCTATTCCACATCAGAGCAGTCAAGCGAAAGCAGTCCTCTCATGCTTTGAATGAAGTGTGTGCGCTTATTTAACTGTCCTATCAAGTCTGACTGACTTACTGTCAGGCAGTTTTCTTTTTTTTTTCTTTTTTTGTTCGTTTTGTCTTTAAAGGGATAGTCGACCCAAAAACGAAAATTCTGTCATCATTTACTCACCTTTATTCATTTAAATCCTGCATGACTTTCTTGAAAGTCCAACCAGCTGATAAAACATATACAATAATCCACAAATAATCCTCAATACTCCAGTCCATTAATGAACATCTTTTGAAGCGAAAAGCTATGTGTTTGTAAGAAACAAATCCACCAAGATATTTTAAACTTGTTAAACTAGCCCTTTATCTATAAATGTTACTTTCTCCGGTCACATAGTCATCGTCTGAATCAGGAGAGAAATATGCAAAGGTCAAACACCAGCTGCAAATGAAACCAATTCTAAACAAATATGTCGGTGGATTTTGATGTAATGCTAAAATCTCTACATCTTGGATTATTTAATTTTCAGCACAGCACAGTTTATCTGCTGACGATGTTGTGTTAGTTGCCTGTAATGTCAGCGCCTAATTCTCTTCCAGACTCCGGAGACTTTGTGTATATCTTTAACCCCCGTCATGGTAATGTGCTAACAGAGCAGAACGCAGCTTTGAGCTCTGTGCCCACATCTCTGCTCTCAGTGTTTGCCTATGGCCACAGTGCCCTTACCAAAGTCATCCATGAAATCCAGGTATTTATGTGTAAGAGTATGCAATTCAAAAGATAAGAAATGCTGCTGCGTTTACTGGAAGAAGAAGAAAAGAAAAAAAAAAAGCCAGTGGCACCTCGTTTAATGAGATCTGCAATGCCACAGCTTCTGAAAGACTGTAGAAGTATATCATTTAGATACAATTTAGATATTCAGAGCAAAAAGTCCTACTTTAGTGTGAGATACAGTGATTCATTTACATACATAACTGAGTCTAATCTGCTCTCAATTATATTAGATTCAGATCTGCAGGGTTTGTTTTATTACTTACAGTTTTACTGTTTTATTCCAGTTTAGTTTATTATTGAACTTTTTGTTAGTGCCAGTGAAGTTATTTTCCTGCTTTGCACTGTTTGTTGTTCCATATTCTAAGTCAGATGTGGAATATTTCTTCTTAATATCACTGACATCCAATCGTAAAGGTGTTGTTTGACTAATAAGATGCAGAATATGATGTGGAACTATATAATATAAAGAAAAGAGAACAGGACAGAAAAGCTAGCTTGTGCAGGTGCTTGATTGTTAACAAAGAAATCTCCTGACAAATAAAGTGTGGAGGACAAATGATGCTGTGCAATGCTAGCATGTGTTCTGCAGATGTACGGTTATCAAAAGAGATCATTTACTGTTTGTACACCTGTCTCAGCAAATGTGTGAGAAACTAGTTTTCACTTTTACTCAATGCATTTTATGTGCTTAATGGTATATAAAACAACTTCTTGGGTGCTGCTATATTCACATGATGTAATAAATGCACATCTCATGAAATAAGAGCTGTGGATTTCAAGGTGTCCAAGTCACGTTCTCTTCTAAGATTCAGAATCCAACAGAATGCATAATTTTTTAATCTTTGCTCTGCTTCAAAATCTGTTTTCTTTTACAATTAACAAAATTAAATTAAATTAAATTACACGACAGTTCAAAAGTCTGGAGTAATTTTTATTTATTTTGAGAGAGAGAAATTAATGCTTTTATTCAGCAAGGATGCAATAAGCAGTAAAGTAAAGACATTTATAATGCTACAAAAGATTTCTATTTCAAACCAGTTCTGTCGTTTTAAACTTCAATATATTCAACAACAAATCCTCAAAAACTATTCACAGTTTCCAAAAATTAAGCAGCACAACTGTTTTCAACATTGATATGTTGATATGAAATGTTCCAGCATATTTTGATGTTTTCTGAAGGATCAAGTGACACAGAAGACTGTAGTAATGATGCTGAAAAGAAATTACATTATATATTACAATAGAAAACAGTTCTTATCAAATGTAAGAATATTTCACATTGTTGCTGTTTGTACTTTATTTTTTGATCATATAAATACAGCTTTGGTGATCATAAATGGCTTAAAAAATCTTATGGACCCAACCAGGTTCAGAATTTGTATTCATGTCATAGCCAGAAATTCAATGCAAAAATAATATCTAAAAACAATATCATTTAACTGAGCTTATGTTTATCTTGTGATGTGATCCTGGGTATGTATTCATATATATCAGACCTTTTATAGCCTACAAAATACATCTATAAATATATAATAACTGTACATGTATCAGACTCATAAATACAAATATGAAACTCATAAGTCTTATTTCACTTCATTTTCTTTTATTAATATCTCTTTCTACCTGTAAACACTAACAAAATAACCCATAAGACAATCCATAGCAGCTTTTCAAGGATGTGAACCCAGGCCTCTCGTATATGAAGTCAAGTTGTGAGCTACTGCACAACAAACTACACACAGTCGCTGTAGAGCAGTGAGTGACTCCTCAATACTATTTGTGAAGCCTTTGTGTTTGTTTCGCACCCATATGGGGCACATTAGCTGTCCTTCTGTCAGAGTGCTGGCACAACATTTACTGCAAATGGCTGAACACTATCTCAAAGAAATGAAAATGTCCTATCGAAAGAGCCACAGACTTGTGGATCATTCTTAACCTCCGTAACCTCTGTCAAGACGTGGGAGCAGGCAGGAAGAAGAGGACGAGCGTTTGGAAATTGAGGTGACGTCAGGGTTATCATATTCTTTTCAACTGCCCACCAAGTACAGATTACTCGTCGGGGAGTGATTCAGTCAGCGTCAGCTCTTGTCTTTCCAGGCAAAGCAATAGCTGTGACTGCGATTTATCAGTGTCCAGCAGGGACTGAGCCTGTGGGCAAAAGAGGAGAGAGCATCTGTCTGTTAAGGATAAGCATAACCCATATTGAATAGCTAACTTCAACTCCCAGAGATGGCCGTCAGCATGATTGCTGTCTGTAATTCTTGGTGATAAGATTATTTTGGGGTTTAGTAAGAGTGCCGGATGTGCAAGTTAAGAATGGTGGCAGCAGTCAGTCACACTCAATGAAATCAGAAGAGAAGAGATCATGTGTTGGCCTTGTGTGATCACTGTAAAGTGAAGAATATGATCTGATTGAAACATTGAAATGTTGCTGTAACAATTAGTCAGTGTGAAAGCAAACGCAGATAGAGGTATATTCACAGAAACAACTTTTTGCTGCTTTACTGTGATTACTTAATAGGGCAAACATTCAAGTGACTATAGAATTTCCAGTCTAAATTGTTTAGTAATGATTAAAAAAGGTGTGAATGAATAAATAAATAAATAAATAAATAAATAAATAAATGTTGTGTTAAAATATCATGTTTGGTCAAGAAATTATTTATAAATAAATGTATCTATAAAATAAATACATCATTAATAATAAATGATCAAAAATACAATTTAAAAGAAGTATTTTCTATTATAATATGTTTTAAAATGTAGTTTATTTTTGTGATAGCAAAACTGTATTTTCAGCATCATTCCTCCAGTCTTCAGTGTCACGTGCTCCTTCAGAAATCAGTCTAATGTGCTGATTTGATGCTAACTGCATCTTGGTGGGCAGTTTGATGCTTCATTAAGGTCTAGTTTAACAAGTCAAAAACATCTGGATGGATTTGTTTCTTACAAGCATGCAGTTTTTGCTTCACAAGATGTTAATTGTTGGAGTGGAATCGTGTGTGTAACACTTATTATTGGGATGATTTTATCAGCTGATCAGCTTATAATAATAATATGATTTTTACATTTTTATTTCACAGAGGGTCACTAACAAGGGGATTGGTGTAATTATTGTTCAGTGCAGGTGGATTTCTGACAATGTTTTTGAAGGTCAGTCAGCCTTTCCTTTATTGAAGCTTTGGTCAAGCAGCATTGCTTTACTCAAATGTTACTCAAAAACATCACACAGGGTCTCTAGTGCGCTGACCTGCATTAAACCAGGTTGTGGGGAGGCAGCCGCAATCCCTGGAAACTCTCTTCAAAGAGTTGTGCTCTTGTCAGAAATGATTTCTTCATGGAACCAGTTGGCAGCTCAACGTTTCTCCAAACCCCTTCTGTAATCTCTCCAGCCTTTATCACAGATCGGAGAGGCAAGCGCACCTTTTGAAATGCTAATGTGCGAAAGGCTGCAAAAGCTCATTTGTCAGATCAGATGTAAACCATTACTTGCCTTAAAAGCCAGAGACAGCTGAGGAGGAAGGTTCAGAAAAGGTGACCCTCCAAGTTATTCACCCGAACAACCGCTATTTGACTGCAATATGCTAATGAATCTTGTGAATATTAATAATGTTTATGAATAAATAATGAACGAGCTCTGGACTTTAAAAAACAATATCAGCCAGAATGAATTATGAGAGCATAAATATTTATTGTAAGGTTTGATATGCAAATTAGATTGTCATCCAAATCTCCTACACCAGACGTGCAGTTTCCTTTTACCTGCAGTCTGAATGACCGTCTTTTACTTCACTTCTTAACAAACTTTTTTGGCTCCATTTAATACGAGAGTTTAATTTGAGATCTCAGCTGACATTTGAGGTGGATTGGTGGCAACCGAGGTTGGTTTTACATGAAACAAGAGAGTTTACTTACATGGGTCAAAATGTTCTTTTCCATCTGTTATTTAAACATTTAACTGCACAGTTAATGTTTAAACAAAACCGGTTAAATATCATGCTCTTCTTCTGATTTATATGCAAATTAAAAATAAATAAGAATCTGTCATTTTGCAGATCCATAGAGAAACACACAAACTGGTTTCAATACATTTGTAATTATTATTAATATTATTATTATTATTTGCTAAAACCTACAGTATGTTACTTGTACAAAAATAAAATACAATAAACCATCTATTGTTTTATGTAAGCCATTTATAAATAGAACTTGATGGAATTTTAATCGACTAAATGCATTGTTAGCTTAATGTTATACAAAATAGGCATCTAATTATATAATCTATGCATCTTTTACAATAGGCATCACAACATCACACTACGCCTTGATATAACATCCATTAACATGTCGCAAATTGGACATTGCAGAATTATTCTTTTGCATTCATCATACATGTTGTAATATGATTATGCAACATTTGATTCTGATGAAGTTCACTGTAACTGAGCAGAGGAGAGAGAGAATGCAAATCAGATTTATAAATACTAGGCCGAAGCACAATGGTCTTTTCCGGCAGTGTTCATGTCTAATTGGTAATTCCTAGTTATTCGCGTTGGACGGTTATCTACTAGTGGAACGTAGTATCTCGCCCTGCATAGCATGCAACAAAACCTTTTTAAGGCAGAGCTCTGCTATAATTATCTTAAGTCAGGATACGAGATTAGAGCTCCAGCGCCTCTCCAAATTCAAGGGGAAGTTAATGAAATGTGGCCTCGGTACCGCAATGATAGCGCGCTGCACATTTTAAGCACTTAAGCAATAAATCATGTAACCAGGTCTATAGAGGAACAAGCAAACTTCAAGCTCAAAGCAGATCCTGAGGAAGCAAAACAACGGGCGGCTTCTCACTGCAGTCAGAACAGCTTTATTGGAAGAGCCGATCACATGTCACCCACCATCTGTCTGAGAATGGGAGTAGGGTTGAGTGTTGAGGTGCTGGAATACAGGTGGCTCCCTTCCTGCAGTAATGAAATGATGGAC
Source organism: Carassius auratus (assembly GCF_003368295.1). NCBI lineage: Eukaryota > Metazoa > Chordata > Actinopteri > Cypriniformes > Cyprinidae > Carassius > Carassius auratus. Next base: position 15,612,664 of record NC_039270.1, on the reverse strand, counting down.
AGACAGAAAATGACTCATTCAGTGCTGATGGTGCAGATGATTGAAGGTCTCGGAGGGGCAGCGGTTAACACTCCTCACGCCAGCATGCACCACCTGTCGAACTGTTTAAACACGTTCTCCTCTAGGTCATGCTGAAGAACTGCCTGGCTGTTGGGGGTGTGCGTGCTGTGAGCTGAGGAGTAAATTGTTTTATGGGTCCTGTAACGTAATTTAAAAGCATAAATTGAAATAATAAGTCGTCCATAGCTGCGCAATTGCCTTTCAGAAACACAGTTTTGCTCATAATGTATTCAGGCATTTAGTTATCACGTAATATCTGTTGCTGGTTGAGTAACATGGGGACATTTGTATTGACTATGGACACATCTGTGTAGTCTAGATAGCCAAACACAATATAACATTGTATTGTATGTATTGCATGTTCTGTTATGTGACACTGAGTCTATGACTGAAGCTGCATACATAACTATATACATACTGTGCACCTATATCATCTGGTGTATGAACTGATGCTTAGTTTGTCATCTAGCATTTGACGCATGTGGAATTTTCCGTGTGAGAACTCTTTTCTCAAAGCAAGCATGCATGCTGTATACACAATGGCATATCCTATAATATATTTAGTGATACACCTTAATTACAGCAATTATAACTTTTCACCTAATATATATAAATCAAATCAATAAATAAAATAATAATCCATTAAAATAAATGTAAAGTTTTTTTCACCTTGCATTGCGTTTTGGAACCAAACATTATATATTTATTATATTATTTCTTTATTCATTATGAATTCAAACAAATTGCCGTTTGAAGTTCTTTAAAGCTCTTTTGGCACATTGTAGCTGCTTTCATTCAAACCACAGCCGGGGCGTGAGTGAAATCTCTTCTACTTGTTTTTACCATGAGTTGTAGCATTAAAACAAACATAATTAAACTTAAAATTCATGTTAAAATATACAGTGCAACTTTCTTGAATTCATCATCTTTATCAGATTTTCAACTGTGGAGAGATGTATTAACAGCTTGTGAACAGCATGTCCCCCGAGTCACTGAATGTCCATAACTCAGAAGTTCAGAATACATGACGTAATATGAATAAGTGGGTCACTGTTAATATGGGCAGTGTATTTATATTGTTCAACTTGGCTAGATTTATTTATATTGTTGTTCATTTTGAAGTTTAACTTTTTTTCTTTTGATATCAGTTTAGTTTGACAAGATCAGTTGTTTTTTAGCATGGCATGCTTCCTGCTCTAAGAAGTGTTTGAAATGTGTTTTTGTTGTTATTAATGTTAATGTTAAGCTTTTTAAAACCACATTAAGGGATCAATTTGCATAAAACTCTTTGTTACAGATACTTAATCTAAATGATAATGATGTCGAGCAAATTTGACCTAAAATCTGGCATTTTAAATTCATTTATTTTTAAAGTCAGAGCAAAGTCATGATCTAAACACTAAAAAACAACTAAAATAGAAATAGCAAAGTATTGAACAACCTGAAAGTCATTGATTAGGGCAACTCTCTCTCTCTCTCTCTCTCCCTTTCTCTCCCTCACTCTCCTTGTCTACCTAGCAAACCAGATTTAAGGGCATAATCCATATTTGCTGAAGCAGCATCACTTGTTTACTTGTGTACCAGGAATTAGCTGTTTGAAACCACTCGGACAATAGACTTTTGCTTTAGTAGCGCCACTAATGATTTGTTAAATTCAGTGGTTTAACTCTTTACACTTAAGGTTAGGGAAAACATATTCACTATTTACTAGGTGTTATCCCTCAATAAACTCCAAATTTGCTGCTTATTAATAGTTAGTAAGTTAGTTGTTACATTTAGATATGAATTAAGGATTAAGGATCTAAAATATGGTCATGCAGAATAATGCATTGATATGTGCTTTATAAATAGCAATAAACAGCTAGTATGCTAGTGATATGCATGCTAAGAAGCAACTAGTTAATAGTAGAGAATTGGTCCATAAAATAAAATGCTAAAGCAGTTTATGTGTATTTTTAGGGCAGGATAGTCTCATTCTGAACTCTTCAAATATTGTCACACAAGTGAGTGAAATGGATGGATTCATTTAAAAAGACGCCACAAAAGAAAATGTGGCGTGTAATTAAGGGGTCATGGCATTTAAATTGAGTTAAAACTGCAAACACTCACTGTTGTATTGAGGAGGTTCTGCTGCTTTGAATCTGTCTGTCCTCCAGGGTGGAGCACGCAGGAATCAGGTTTTCTGGGCCCGCAGCTGTAAGTGGCTGATAAGGCCGTAGGCAGAAAAGCCAACATTTCGCCCCAGCTGTGCAACTTATCCCCCATCCCTTTTATAGGGTGTGATAGGCTCTGTGTCCTCACATTCTCAGTTCTCCACAGAGGAAAGCACAGGAGATAGGAGAGTCGAGCTTGCTGCCGGATTAGCACAACCAGCTCCAACTTACCACAATTTGAGGAGTCTTATAACTGCAGCCGCTGTACATTCGACTGTGGTTTTACAGAGGTGGAAACCCCTGAAACATCAGCAATCAGCTAGAAACAGGGCACACTGGGGCCAGTTGTCACATGTGGAAAGAACTTGAACCGAGAATGACTTTAAACAACGATTTAGTTTCTGAATTTGAATTTAGATGAATGGCATCCTTGTTGTTTGAAGGTTTATAAGCCACGTATTTGATAGATAGATAGATAGATAGATAGATAGATAGATAGATAGATAGATAGATAGATAGATAGATAGATAGATAGATAGATAGATAGATAGATAGATAGATAGTTTAAAATATGTTGTACACATAATAGGAACTTCTAAGTGTTGAGTTTAAGGATTTGTGTTTGGTAGCATTTCAGTTGCTGGAGGTAAGCTGTGTAATTGTTTTATCAATCAATAGAGCTTTTGCTGGTATAATTATGTGTGGCTGAGCTTGCTGAACACAGCCTAGAGCCAGTGTAAGATATTGCACAGCACTCTGGGTAGAATAAGCCCTAATGACCTTCACTCATCTGTCATCCCGGACGTGATCAATCTGTTTGCGGGCAGTGATGGAGAGAAAAGCATCAAATAAGTGATATGGATCTGACAAAATATTCCATTCATCAGCTCCGAGCCACATGACATTTGGCCTAAAAATGATATTGATGTGGCCCTATTTTAAGACACAAACTGCATTTGACCATTCAGTGTCCTCTGATTGGTCAATTTATCTACTCCGAATGGGAAGTAGCAACGAAAGGTCAGTTTACCCGAAAAGCCAATTTTGCAGTTGATGTCACGAAAACAAACAAACACAAAAAACAATCGAAGTTTTCCAACACTGACGTAGGCTACAAAACTAGCCAAACAAGAACACAATAAAAAGCTATTGTTTAACCAAATATAGATTCATTAATCTTGCTCAAGCTTTTTTTTATTTAAACTCCATCATCCACATGCATTACATTGGATATGACCAAAAGGTTTCATTTAAACTTTAACCACTAAGCCCTGTCCCAGCATGGGTTTATATGTTGGCACTATCAACTGCTGATACTAAAATAACAATATTTAAAGTAGCACATATTTATAGTATACATTTCATGGTGTATTATGGAACGGAAATAATTTCCATTTATTGAGATTTCCACATTTAAATTAAAATTTAATTCAACTTTAACAAATTTCCATCGCTTAACATTGGGGGGATAGGCATTTTAATCTACTTTAATTTCGACATTTACGAATACATTATTAAAATCAAAAGTTGTATGCTTCTAACAAATTGGTCCTTATTTTGAAGTATTACCAAATAATACAAAATAATTATAGTGCCTAATAGAGGCATATAGGTCCAACATGGCTCTAAACAATCCACTCATAATGCATTGATTTCATTGAGTTCCCCCATGAGAAAGCACTGGTTTGGTGATTATTAAAGCAGATGGCACTTATATGACCCATCACACAAGACATAAAGCTGCCAGCGTGGCTCTGACAGTGCTTAAATCTGAAGACGGTGTGGAGTAAAGCTGTATTTTGAGCCACTGGAAGTGTCTGGATGAAACACACCACTATAAACAATGTTGTCAGGATCATGGTGCAAGCAGCAGCAGATGGAAACAAACAAGCCTAGCCCAGTTACACGAACCTGATGTCATAATTAGTTTCTAAAAAAACATTCATCCTGTTTTGAATGTGGAACATGAAATTGCTATGAACCTGTCGATTTGACTTTGCTCGTTTGTTTCCCTCAGTGATACAGACGTGTGGACGGCGTCATGCTGAGGGGGACAAATAAGGCTGGGTTCAAAGGATACAGCGATCACAAAAGCAGCACAGCTAGAGCAGACCGTGTTATAACTCTCAGTGCTGTTTCCTCCTCAGTTCTACTTCAGGTTATTCATATTCCTCCCACTACCCTTTATTTCTTTTCTATCCCTCTCTCCTGTCAAAACACATTTAACTCTTTCTGAAGAATCATTTTTGCATGTTGGGATTTGGAGCATGTGCTCCCTCCACACTCCATATACCAGCCTCTTTAATGTTCCTTGCAGCACTTTTGACCAGATGCATATCTTTCTTTCTTTTTCTTTTTTGAGTAGGAATAGCTAAAGGAAACATGAAAAAAAAAAACATTCTGTGGCTTTAAGAAAATGAACTCTGCTTCCCTAAGTCTTGTGTGTCAGCATAGTTATTGCAATTTTATCTCTGCATATCTCCAGTAACTAACTGAAGGTAACAACACTGCTAACGCACAGAAGATCAGCTATAGTATATGAACAATACAGCTTTTCCTGTAATAAGCTACTTTTCCCCTCAAATAAATGAGTTGGATCAATTTCAAACAGCTGCATTCAGAAAAACATACTAATGTACTGCTACAGTTATTTCTGCCTAATGTTTATTCAGTAACACTCTACAGAGTCGTCTCATTTGTTAATATTAGTTAATGCATTAGTTATCATGATCAAACTATTATTGGTTATATTTTATTTTACTGTGCCCTTGCATACAGTGTAATTAATATTTTAAGTACTGAGTAATATTAATTCACAACATTTACTTATTGTACTATAGGGTTATGATTATGGGTGTGGATTAGGGTTATTCCATGTAATTATGCATAAAGTACATGCAATGTGTAACAAAGACACTGTAAATTCAAATATTGCAATATTCTCTCTATATATTTACCATTTATTAACCTTATGTTACAGTAGTTAATAAAAATACAGTTATTTAATGTTTGTTAAGTAAGGCTAACAGATAAAACATTTTCTTTTAAAATGTTTGTAAATGTAGACATTATTACCCAGATTCATAAATGCTGTACAAATATTGTTTATTAGCTCATGTTAGCTAATATAGTTAACAAATGTTAGCAAAATAAATCTTGTTGTAAAGTGTTACCCTTCATTCTGTATGTTCAAGATTATTTGTGTGAAAGAATCTGATTGATTCACAGAAGTCTCTGTGTATATTTACATTTGTTGTTGTTGTTCTGTAAAATTCTCCTATTTATCCCTTTTTCTATACTAATTGTGTTTATTTGTTGTATATACAGTAAATTTACACTGATTTAAAATGACCCAGTTCAGTTAAATGCTGTCATCCTCATTATAAACACTGTGCCATATAAGAAGCATAGGTATATTTTTAGCAATAACAATACATTGTATATGGATCAAAACAATCGATTTTTCTTTCATTCCAAAAGTCATTATTCAGGAAAAATCATGTTCCATTAAGATATTCCATAAATGTCCTACTGTAAATATATCAAACCTTAAACCTAATCAAGTCCACTGCTAAGGACCTCATTTGGACAACTTCAAATGCGATTTTATCAATATTTAGATTTTTTTGCACCCTCAGATTCCAGATTTCAAATAGTTGTATATCAGCCAAATATTGTCCGATCCTAACAAAGAGTACATCAATGGAAAGCTTATTTTTTCAAATTTCACAGTAGCTCATTAAAAACACAAGCTTTTTATTTTGAGACCGTATAGAAATGCAGAAAATTCTTAAAAACTCACCCCACTAAAGGCCAACTCACTATCATGCCAATGAGTGAGAGCAAACGAGTACCCATAATGCTGTGCAACATGAGCAGCCAATTTACCCTTAGAATGTGATGCTACAATATGTTTACCTAAAGATATGGCCGCCTGAAATAATATCAGTGTTGTTGTTTTTTTGTTCGAGAAGGAACAGAGAGGATCATTTAAGGCCAAAGTGAAAATGTATAATTTAACATATTGCCACCTTCAAACGGGACTTTGAATGAAATGCCACTAGCTCAAATGAAATCCATGAGTTATGGGGAGCGTATCATTATTATTCATATAGAAATGTATGACAGCATGTGTGCGCTACAACCACAGACATAGATCAGGATCTGAACGTGTTCTGTACCGCTGTGTATTCCTGCCAGACTAATGGGTTGTTAACCTTATATTCGTACCCATGGTCCCGCTGGCCAGCAGGGGACATCTCAGTGTTTTTTCTGCTCAGTGAGGCTGACCTTAGTACTAGAAAATACAAGGGAACTGAATCCTTCAATCCAGAATTTGTTCCTTTTATTCCCCTGCAAAAATGATCTTTCTGTCCTTTAGACAGAAGGATGAGTGATGGACCTGATTTAATGAGCTGATCCAATCAACATTCAGCTGACTATTGCCCCTCACCACTTTCAGTGCATTTGTCATGGACTGGTTGACAGCATTTTGACTTAAATCTCTCAATATCTCCAGTTCTGGCTATTTTGGGATGATTTTGCTGACAGTTTGGTGAGTATATTTGCATCGAGTGTCAATTAAAGCAGTAATACAAGTAAATGAAGATATCAGCCTCGTAGTTCATTGCTGTCACTCATATATTGTTTGTTTGTGCTTCAGAGTGCGTCAATGCAATGTTACATTATATATATATATATATATATATATATATATATATATATATATATATATATATATATATATACACATATATATATTGCATTCACATTTAGCTGTCCGTGCATGTCTGGGTCAGTAGTCAGAGCCCTGTCCATCTGTCATGCTTTCCTGTGCATTTCCTTCAGTCTCTTTGGTATTCTCCAGTGCACTTACTGTACATCAGCGGTACGTTTCCCTAGAGGCAATTCATAATATTTATTATATTGCATTAACAACAACTACAACAACCATTATTATTATTATCAATAAAAATGTAATTAAATAATATAGAATAGTAAAAATGATTATATTATATTATATTATATTATATTATATTATATTATATTATATTATATTATATTATATTATATTATATTATATTATATTATATTATATTATATTATATTATGCATGATTATCCATTGTTCATCTATTACTAGTAGATCTGTAAAAACCACCATGTGCTTTCATTATTTGACCTCAAATGGAAATAGATGAACCTTTTTGCTATCTGACTGGTCATATTTGTTCCTTTAAAAGAAGAACGCTTTCACAGTTGGCTCTTATTTTGGATGGGAACAATGGACGACTGAACCACGCATTCCTGCTTCCCAAATGGTTGCCTAAATTGAAGTCTGGAGAATGGAATGATAATTAACATCAATGAAAACAGATGGTGCCAGTTTATACTTGCATATTAACAACAGCCCAGATGTTGTAAAGCCATATTAATTTCAAGGGCAATGCACAGTAGCCTTATGTTTAGTAGACTGGCTTCAAACTGTGGGTCAGCTTTCAATACTTCCCAAAGTCTAACATATACGGTCAGATAAAAGCTGTTATATTATATCATATTTCCTCCCTTTTCATTAACTGTAACAAAGACATTGTACATTTGCATCAGTTTCTTAATTTGCATTGTCTGCTTTTTACAAGGCATGCATAAAAATCAATCAGTTGAAAAGTTGGCAATGTTTCTGAACCAGTCAACCAACCAACCAAACACATAAATATAAATACAATTTCATATTAAATGCGTATGAATATTTATACTTCCATCACGATCTAGTTCCACCATCAAGCTAATGAATTATTCATGTGCTATAAGCAAATAACTGACATGTTGTCTAACATTCAGCCAAACTGTTTCTCTGAATCACAGTGACTGCTTTTGTCTCAGCAAAACCAGAACATTAAAGGGAAATATATTGGTTTAGTTCTGTTGCCGTTGACAAGATTGTGGTTCATTATGGCAAAACAGAAATATACTTGCTCTGAATGTTATTCTGCATACTAATATGAATCCTAAATAGAAAGAGGGGAGGCTGTGCAAAAAGGATGAAAATGAAAAGGAACGGAGAGAAGAACCAAAGAAGCATATTAAAAGTCTTTGGTTTTTAACGACCCATTTTCAGCTAAAATCTGGAGTCTTGAGTGTTGAGTTGTCATCAGCTTTAAAATGAGAAATAACTGTCCTCATCGAAGTAGGAATGAAGAATGAAACTATTTATGCTGGGTTATGTAGCGTGAGAAAGTGTCCCCCACACACAGCTGTGCTTTCAGCTGTATTTTTCAGGGGTGCAGAGCTGTAATGCTGTTTCAACAGCTGTAATTAATTCGGTTTGGGCAGGAAAGTGTAGAAAACTTTTCATTTTAATGCTTAGCTGAACTGCTGACCTGGTGATAATATATTTTTGTGTTTAGAAGTAGAAGTCAGCAGATGGTACCACTTACATTTTGTGTGAATTAGACTAGGTATTAGTGTCATAATATTTTGGCATGTTTATTTGGTAACCGAGTCGTATTATTTATTTGTTGGTGTGTTTGTTTGTACTTTTAATCATTTTTATTAATGGTTGTGTCAGCGGACAGGAGGAGGAAATTTGTGTGAGAAAGGTGTCACTAAACAGCAGAAAACCTCAAAGACATAATAAACCCCTTACAAAGATTAACCGAAATCCCCTTTTTCTGCTTGAAAACTTTGTCAAGATTATAGTATTACCTTACCGTGGCCTGTGTATTCTGCCGTAAGGCGGGTTGGATGTTCAGTGTAAGTCATGTTACGTTTGTCTTTTATAACCCTGAAATTCGACTTGCTTTTGGGAGACTTGCTATCCTTGAAATTGGGTTTTCTAGAGTTGCTTTGGGTAAAAAGCATCAGATAAAAATGATCCGAGGTGTGTGACATGCAGAGATGCTCACTGTCTACTACTGACAACTGAATCTGTGCGATACAATGGAAATGGTCCATAGGCCATTTTTGTCACATTCTGAACAGACCAATATTTCCTCATAAATTATATTTAGAACTGCTGAAAAATTTATACCCTGAGTCATTGAAGGAGCTATGAATCATCTATTTAAATATCTCAGAGAGAACAACGATGAGATATGGCCAAACTGAGGCTCCCACTGAAATGTCTGGCCTCCACATTCAGTAAGAAATGGCTCCTGTCGTGACTTCAGTTGAGAAGTAAAGGAGGACGTTTTAATGCACAATAAACATGATTCACTTTCAGCTAAAAGCTGCTTTTCATTAATTATTTGTTTCTGTTTTAATTTAAATTAAAAAAAAAAAAACAAGCAACACTTAGCAGAAAGAGTTATCACAATGATCCATGTGCTTTCAGTGCAAAAGAGAACTGGAGCCCAGAATCCTGCTCAAACTTACATGATTACAAAAACATGAAGCACAGGCAGCTATTTAAAGACAAATGCGTCTGTGCATATGATACAGCAGCACACACTAACTTTTTACCAATGAGGAATGTGATCAAGAGAGCTCTGTTGTATCCTCAGAGCATGATATACTGCCTTTATATATACAGATTTAAATTAAAAAGAGAAATGTAGTGGAAAACTGGCAGAATATTAGTATACAGCTAAACCAGGGGTTCTCAGATGGTGTTATACTGTATAAATATATATATGTGATATAACTGTATATTTTGTCATGGTTTATTGTTGATTTCTGACGTGCAAGTTTAATGTCTCTGTGCATCTGAGATTCTAATATACAGCCCACAGTGTTCAGCAATGCGAGATGCAAATGCTATCAAGCTGCTCACTAACATAGATGAGCTAATAAAACACATGATTATACATCCACTGGCACAGAATGGCAGTTGTACTTGCTTTCATTAGATGAATGCATGCTATCATAGTAATAAGACTTGGGATGCATACGAGGAGGAAGAATTCCACCTCTGGGCCTCTAAATCACTGGATTGAGAGTAACTTCTTTATTCTTTTAAATGTGTAACATTAATTGTGCATTAACGATGTTGATGTTATGATGTTTATGTTGATACGCTACATTAATTAAAACACGTTAAAACACACATTTTGCAAGGACAAAACTTTGTGAATTTTTTTTTATAATTTTTTTTTTATGGAAGAACAAATTCCGTTTTACCTTAGAAAACAAAATGTTTCTTCATAAGAATTCTATGGTAATATGAGTGCCTAATATAAGCCAGCTTGTCAGACAAATTTAATCTGTCTCAACTGCTTTCCCCATCATTGTATTCATTAAAAGATAATATATTAAACAACCACCTTAAAATGGCTTAGTGCTTCCTTTTTATCTTGTTAAGCTGCCCTTGAATTTTCAGCAACTTTTCTCAAACTTGTTTTTTTGGGGTCATTTGCAGTTCTGTGAAGTGCCTGCGCAGAGATAAGGCGGATGTGGAGGTTTGAAGCAGTGCGCTAGTCGCCAGCATTAGCATTCACAACACTAGACACCCTGTCTTAGAGTGAAACTCCGGAGGAGCACACGAATTGATCCGAGCTGTGACTTTCTCTGTTTCTTTCTTGACTTTCCAGCAAAGGTAGCAGTTTTTGGTACTAATTAAACTCACAGTGCAGAGAGCAGCTCAAAAGTTAGCCGAGCCTAGAGAAGAGGAGGACGATGAGGGATGGTCAACGCCAACTCTTAATTTCATGCATCGCGGCTCCCTTCAATAACAGAGCCGGCCGCATGGATTAGCGCCATCCACTTCTGTCAAATTTTACCATGAACGGACCCCCAAGCCAATCCTGATAACTAAACTTGATACTACAGTTTCGACACATAGTCTTTGACTTACAGTATTAATGTTAATGAGCTATCTTTGTCTGCTCTGTGATGAATTAAATTACCTCCAGATGACCAAACGTTCTAAATATGATAGTACTCATTATCTAAATATAAAGATGGAGAAAATAGCTCCGCCATGAAGCATCTCTCTGACTAATTGGAGATTTTCCCCCAAATGGAGCCTTACCACTGAGACACTGTCCATATGTTCAGATACGGAGCGGAAATCTCCGGAGAGAGTCTCGCTGCTAACTAAATTAGCCTGCAATTCAGATCAGTGCCTGAGTTGTGAAGGACAGCCAAAGCTCTGACTGCATCAAGTCAGTGCGTGTAGATAACAGAAGACATTGAACAATGAGCGCTGTCTGTGCCCTCGCTGAAATGAGAGAGTGTTAGATCAAGATTTCAAACTAAACTTAGTCCACATGAGTCATTCCTCTGCATATTAAAAGAGATATTCAACATCTTTGCTACGTACAGCAATGAGTCACCGGTTGTCTTGCATCTTGTCATTAAACCAGCCTAGAAGCTAAATACATGCCCTCGGCTCACCGAGAGCCTGTGTTACTCACGTATTGTTGTCGTCTGTGCATTTCAGATGATTTCGGAGTAGCAAAACATAATTAGGTTAAAAAAAGAGCCGCTTTATAAAATATCTATGGCAAGTTTTTATATTAAATTGTCAACGTAGGCTATCCGAATGCTAATACCTCAGATGTTAAATTGTCAGAAACTCCCCACGGCCAATATCTGCATGATTGCATTGAAGATTTAACGTCACAAGCAAACAACCGCTAGCCTTTCACCCGAAAAACAACTGGGGCTTATCCACAATGATCATGTGTTCATTTTGCATGGATTAGCCTCTCGGCACAAACACTTGTGAGAACTCCCTCGGTTGAGTCAGAGGTGACATTTTATTGGTATAATAATACCCATTTATGTGCCCTAAAAATCACATTATCATGCTACGTAGTTTTGCCACCAAATGCCCTAATTTGGCACTATTGAGCCTTAATATTGGGAAATTTGCTCAAATTAGTCCAGCAACTGATTTCTTCCAATCAGCTTGAGCTTACAATCACTTAATATATATATATATATATATATATATATATATATATATAGTCACGGGAGGAGCACAAGACAGACACAGTGGGCGTGGCGTCACGCCTCGGAGAGGCTTTTATTAACAGAAATCATAAAATAACGCAGGGAATAAAAGTGGCCAAAGGGGGAAAGTGTCCAAAATAACAGGGAATCTGGTGTCCTCGTCGTGCTCCGGGGTTTGTGTAGGTCGGGCAGTGTTCATCGAGGAAGGGTCCAGGCAAGGGGCGGAGTCCGGCGGCCGCACGCGCTCCCCTCCTAGGTCCGGGGCGCGAGCATAGACAGTAAAAGAAATGGACACAGCGACCCCATTGGAACTCAATTGAGACAAGTGAAGCCCATTTTTAGCGTTTTTTAGCACTTCCGTTTCTGACGCGCAGACTCAAACGAAGCTTGACGTCAGCAACCTGTCTGACAGATGTAAATCTTCTAGTGGCTGTGCGTGCAAACTGCCATCGTTAATCTTGCAGAGACGGTGAGCTTGAGCGGGGAGTTCTTTGGCTTGAGTGAGCAGGAATAAGTATTCGGATTAATTATTTTGTATAGTATTTTAAAATGTAACGCCAGTACGCCATATTAAGTTAATTACCTGTGAGCTTCTAATCCTGTCTGTACGGTAATGCGACAGAGAGCCGAGTGGTTATGACGCAATCGTTAGCCTATTTTTTTACAAAAACTGTTTATACGGGGCCATAATGTAACATAGAAGGTAATGGAGCCCTTTATACATTGTCGTGTATCTTTAGAAATAAATAATGGACAAACAGAGTCTTTAAACGCCTAAGATGTAAAGTTATTCGCTGTCAAAGTGACACCAAAATGAATGGGAGTCAATGGGAATGCTAACGCAAGTGAAGTTCTGCTAAAAGATGGCAGCCCCCACCCGACTTCAACTTCCGGTCGAGTTCCTTGCCCCTTGGGCGCGAGGGGCGGCGGCTTCTCCTAGCGGCCGCGTCTCTCTCGTTGGCCGCGGCGCTGGTAGGGGATGGACGGCCCGGCATCCTGGCCCGTCGGCCGTGTAAACGGGTGCGGTTCCCATCCGGATCGCGGGTCCGGCAGCTCACGTCTTGGTGGCGCGGGAGTCCCTCAACGCACCCTTCCTGAACACACGAGGACACCAGTGTGCATGCACGGAGAAGAGACCGGTCTCCTGAGGAGAGGTGCGTTGGGCTTTTAAACAGCGGCGGTAATGAGGCTCCACTTCCTTCAGGTGTGCCCCATCACACGCCGCCAGCCCTGACTCGTCCAACGCCCCTCCTCTCACACACCCACTCCAGTCGGGAGCCTGGTGAAGGGCGGCGATTTAGGACGGGGTGCCGGTGACAATCAGGGAGGAGGCAGCTGACTCGTCACAATATATAAACTTAACACTTTACTTAAAGCCTTTATGTATAATGCCTTATAAAGGGTTATTAAAGGGTATGTTGCATCATAATTATTCATAATGTGTGTTGTAATACATTATATCTTGTCATAAATAATTATAACCAAATTTAAAATGCATATTTATAACAATTAATTGAAAAGTGTTATAATCAGTGTATTAACTGTGGTTGCAATTATTCATGAGATTGCATGCAATGCATTATAATGAGCATACAAGACATAATTAATGCATTAAAACTACCATTTGACCACTCTAAAAATATAAGTAGAAAATGTTTAGTGTTCTTTGCTATATTATGGAGGTGAGATTTCTGCAAAAGCAGTTGATAGTTATAACATCCTCCATCATCACAGAGCTGTTCAAAGACTCACTGATTTGAGTGTTTTCTAGTCAGAGTGACGCTCAGTAAAAGCATTCAATTCTATGTGCAGCTTCCTACAGGATAAAAGGCACAACCGCCATTCAGAGACCTGCAGGATTTGTTTATGACAAAGAGCTGTCGCTTTATGGCTCCCACCAACATATTATCTCATTCAGATGTAAATAATACTTAATTATGACTTATGCAACATAATAAACCACCCAGAATGCAAGCACCATTCTACAAGTGAACCAAAGCAATTGAAAGGGCTCTGCTGCTAACCATGATAACATTATTGTTCCCATCTTCATAGTTTGATAAACTGATTGAATTATGTAAGATATAAAACATTCTCTATCACTTTCCTCTGGGATCTGAGAAGTTCACATGTGTGGTCATAACCTGATAAAGGACAATCGACTCAGACATGCAGCATGTGGGATAAGCTTGCACAGATAAGCAGTCAACATGAAGCTGGAAGCACATGCATTAAAATATGTGCCCTAGATACCCAAATAAGTCTGCCTCAATTGCTGGAAATCATATTCAAAGCAGTCAGCTGGGGGATCCATACTGCTAACCCAGATAACTTTTTGACTTTTAATAATGCTAGAAGGTATCTTAGAGCACGGAGTATTATTGAATATCACATAAATCTTGTGCCCCCTGCATTATGACTCCAAAAAGATGAGCCATTACATCGGAGCAGTACCTCAGGCCAACAAGACCCAGTGATCTGAATATATCCATTCTCAAATAGATAGAAGGATTGCTGACTGACGATCTTCTTAGTGGGTACCTTACTACATTACACACTACAGTATGCGGTTTCTACACATAAGAAATATAGAAGAGAGAAATAATTGTATTAATTAAATTCATTAGGATCAACAAAATTAAAACAGCAGGTGCATTCAGATCGCTTTGGTTGAAACAAAATGTCAATATACCTTTTATACATAAAAATAAAAATACAGCAAGGTTTTTTTCTTAATTTTTTTTTTTTACAAAATGACGAATAAATAATGTGATTCAGATATGTTTTTGAAAATTATTAAAATTATTTTTTTAATTATTATAGTCAGTTATATATCCTATTGTAATTGTAAAATACGGATCATATTTTGTATTTGTAATTATTTGTAAAACAAAATGATACATTTCAAACATTTTGACAAATCTAGCATCATCTGCATTCTGCATTTATTGCATGCGGCATGTTTTTGATTTCACACTGATAAGCTGCAATCCCTGCAAAAAAAAAAAAATAAATAAATAAATAAATCCAGTTTCCCACACATAATCGTGATATTGCAGTAGTGTTCATGTGGATTCAAATCTTAAATATACTTTCTGACATGACTTGAACACATTAGCAGTCACAAGGTGTTAATTTTTAACCGTACAATAAATAGTCTGACTTGTCTTTTGGATTCATGTGCATTGAGTTTCATTTTGTTCTGCTGAATAGAAAAGGATCACAACAGAAGAAAGGAAGGGAGAAGGACAGTGTTTAGCCCATGTCAACTACAAGGAGTAAACGCTCTGGAAGTGGGTTTTGTTGGCTAGTTTGTAAAGTAATTAATTACAGGTTCAGTCCTGCCAGTCCACATCGAGCTTGTGATGATTAATTGCAGCCCTTTACAAGATACAGCCGGGAGATCAGGAGCCCACATTAGCCAGTGTTTGAAAACGAGCAAAGCTGAGCAAATGTATTCATATCCCTTCAGTGAGTAACAAAAGCGAATCTCCAGCTGAAGTCAATTTGCATGCAAGTAACTCATAGCACACAGATGCCCGGCCCGCTTCTTTTATCATTTCTGTTTCTTCTGGAAAAAGAAAAAACTATGAGATTACTCTTAAGATTAAAACAAGAAAATATTCAATGGCTGAGTGATTGTTTTAGACGTGTAGCATTGTGTTTGTTCACATGTTAGCATCCTAACCATTGTGCAGATGATTAAAAATTCTTTAGTTCCAGCTAAACCAATTCACTTACTCTGAGCAGGTTTTCTCCTAAAGATTACATCTTCAATTGTTTTCTTTCTCCCAGTGAAAGGGAGTCATTGTGAGTCTTCAACGGTGAAGTTATTGTGCTTTGTTCAAGAGTGTATTCAACCATGAACAGCAGAAGCCTAAAGATCCATTAAATTGCAAAGACATAAGTGATAGTGCCTTCTTTTCTCTAAAGCACAAAACCTATTTAGATATTGAAGGAGTTTTTGTCCCATTCATACCCGATATGATCAATATTACATTACCTCAGAACAAAGGCAGAGCTGCGCAGGTTAGCTGCAAGTTCTAGAACAGTACAACCTTTGCTGCAAGAAGGAAACTGATGCAAAATGGCCTGAAATGCTTTCTGACATACTAACTGAAACTATTGTATCAACACTGTTGTTGTCTTTAATCAGGTCAGAATCGGTCACTGTAGTCATCAGTGGTTGATAAAAAATTCTAAGTCTCATTTCAGTCACTTTTAAAGATTTTTTAAAACATTCCCTTTTATGATTCACTTTTGTGTGTGTGTGTGTCATTTAGTGTCTTGATCAAAAAAAGTAATAAAGCACCTTTGCACTTTTTTTTAAAGTTTTGCTGATAAAATTGTATGTTATATATAATAGCATTGAATAAAAATATAAAACATATATATAATGAATAAATACTATATAGATTCCTCCTTGTATATGTAAGGGATAATACATCCAGACAGTTGCAGAATAAAGCCTGACAGGCTTATCAATTCATGTTGGGCTGTTGTATAAGACTGAAGGGCTTTATTTTTCACTAATAACCAGCTGGATGTACATTATCCCACTTATTACATGGTTGATTGCCACAAAAGTAAATAATTAGACATGAAACATTGTTCAGTGACAGCGGAGTGACACAATAAGCATATTATTACTAATGGTCAAGATGACTCGTAGTACCCAGATGCCTGGGTTATTATCAGGAAATAATAACACACCTCAGAATGTCATGACTGACCAATCAGAGTCAAATATTCCAGAGAGCTGTGTAATAAATATTGATATATTTAAAGAACATGGGGGGATCTATATAGTATTTCATCATTATATTATATTTATTCAGATGACTGTGGAAAAGTATATAAAAACAATGCCAGCAAGAATGCAAGCTGTTATTAAGGCCAAAGTTGTTTTGTTGTTTTATTTATTTTTTTGGCTTAATAAACGGCAATGCATTTTTTTTTTAGTTTTAAACACGTTTTTGACAGATTCCTAAAGTATTTATATTTTCTCTTTATTATGTCCAGTGGTGTTAAAAATTAGTTAAAAGGATAGTTCACCCAAAAATGAAAATTCTGTCATTATTAATAGACAAATTCAAAGTAGACATTACAGTTACGTCACTTGCAGCTGTGCGCGCATTGTGTTGGCATAAAAACACTGGGAACAAGTGGAGGGAAACGGGTAAAATCCATGGAATAAGAGAAAAAATTCATTGCTGTACCTTTGGATGTCAGAATCGGAATGATAATGTTTTTATACTGTAATAGAAAATACTAATACGTCATTTGAAGCTAAACGCAGACATTTAAAAGGAGAAACTATGGATGAAACCTGCTGTGCTTACCCTACTTTTAAAGCATAAATTTGATTTAAACAATAGGTCTATATAATATTCATATAGGGGACATATTGAATTAGCGTTAGAGTTGAAATACATGCATGAAATACTTTTAAAGCCTATAACATTTTACATAACATTTAACTATTTTATTTAAGATATTTTTCTTGCAAATTCAAGCATATCTCCTAGTTCAGACTTTATAACTTGATTCAACTTAACAATTGCGAGTTTGCGAGCATGGATAACAACATGCATTAGAAACACTGTTATGACTAAAGAGTTCACACATACTGGTGGATTAACCATTACATAAACATAAAAAGTGATTTTGGTAATCACCAATGTGAGTTTAGGCACAAACTTTACATTGGGTAGTGGTGGTCTAATAAATTTGTTAAGCACTGTAGGGAAACAGGTCAGTTTAGCTCAAATGGGATCATTTAAAATCTTAAAGGGAATTTGGACAGAATCACTGTTTTATAGCAAGCAATTTACAGAATGAGCCATGTAACATTCAACTATGCAATGGATATTAAAATCCAAAATATAGTGAAAACACTATCAATTAGCACAGCAAAAAGATCGTTATTTTAAGACATTAACTTGTAAGCACAAAACACAAGATACTTCTCTTTTCAAATATAAATAAGGCTTTATTGGATAAATCTAAGACATATAAACTAATCTAACACATGAACACATGCATTCACAAGTTGCAGGGAGAAACTGAGGAAAGAGTGAGTTAAAGAGAATGAAAATGTGAAATCCCAAGTTTATAACAATATGTGTAATTGCATTGACCTGAACAACCATCAATCACTTAACTGACCCTCGAAATGAGTTCCTCAATGAGAATAAAAGTTATATTAAATGCACCAGTTCAGAATCTGGAGATACTTGCGTTGCTTGTTTAGGGGGTTCCCTTTGTTGTCCTCCTTGGTGAAAAGGGGGTTTCCCGGGGGTTGCTGATTGGCTGGAAATTCTGTGGTTGCTTGTAGGAAAGTCTTGGGAAGCCCGTGGTTGGATGTTGACTGACGATGAGGAGTTGTGGGCTGGCTGAAGTTTTAAGATGGGTACTCGAGGTCGGACTCTGAGTGTTTGGCAAAACTTAACTCAGAACACGAAACTCTCAACGGAAAAGAATAGAAACTAAAGTAAAAGAATAGAAGTGCAATTTGACACGACTAGGTGGTGTTTCTTCTCATCGTGGCTAAGTAGCAGCAGGCGTGCAGGCTAAAGCACGCTGGAACCGTACTCAAAGAACGCAAAAAGTAATGACAAAAAGCATGAGTGAAAGTGATAACTAAAAACAAAAAGCTAAAAGCTAAAATCATGGCTACAAGCCATTACCAAAAAGATAAAGAGCTAAAAGGACAAGCATGACTAAAAGCTAAAGCAAAAAGCACAATTTAATGGTGTCCTGAGCATTTAAACCAGGCTGTGGGACACCTCCCAAATGATGTCTTAACCAATTAGATATTGTCTTTGCTCGGGGCGCTGTATATTTCTCCTCCCTGTTCATAAATCATATGTTATCTTTTTCAATCACATTTTGGACATGATTCCTATAACAAGAATTTGATACATTTGACAAATAACTGATTGGTAGAAACTTTTCAAGCAAGAAGATTCAAACACACACATCCTAAACATGAATATGAACCCTTAAGCTATTCAATATTTATTAAAAATACATACACAATAAGTGATTAGAAACATGATAGTCAAATCGTCCCCTTGGAATTATAAAGTTCTATCTGCGTTCTGAGTAGTTTTGAGATATTGAGCTTTAAAGTTTTTGTGTTCCATAGACTTCTGTAGATAGAACCTTTTTGTTTTTTTTCAATAAAAAATCCCAAAATGTACACAACTTAAAATAAAACATCACATAATGTTAGTAAATTGTCACAGAATAAGAATATGGGAATAACTCAATTTTGACAAAAATGTCAGATAGAACCTTATAATTCCAAGGGGACGAAATGTGTAGGTTACATATATGATATGGAATTAAGCAACAGAATGATATTCGTTTAGAAATCTTTTTGAGATCTGTAAAAGACTGTTGCTGTGCCATTCTTTGACAAGCAATTTCAGTCTGGTTCTTTTAATCTAGGTGGGGGAAACTCAATCCAACAAACTTGTGATCATGATTACTGTCATGGATTTACATGTGATGGTCAGGCTGTGCATACTTGCCTCAAATTTGACAATCTCCTTTCCGAACTGTATTATCAATAATTGTTATTTTGTTCTAATGCTGAAAGCTGTTCAAGCTGCTAGTTAGTGGACTTGCTTCCGACTTGTTGTTCTAGGATTTGATTTACAACATCCTGTGTCTTGAGCCTTTCTGTTTAATTTGGTTCCTCATGTTTCAACCATGCTCTCGATTGAATCTTGAATTTGTCTGGTTCGCTCTGAAACCCTACATCATACTGATAACTACTGTAATCTTGCGTGCATATGCTTGCTTGCTTGCACCAAAAACAAGGGTTGTCTCAATAGATTGAACAGACAGATGCAAAACTAAGAAAAACAGATTAATCCCTCTTTCTCTTCTCAACGCTGTCAATGACAGAGCATCTCCATTGCACACACGATGCCTCATTTCTGCTGATATCAAAGCTGCTTTTTTGACTCAGGACATGGCCCCTGTTTCACACATGTTCAGGCTGAAGACTTGAGGCCTGAGCACCATTACAGCGTGTACCGATGATCACTTGAAATGACCAGAGCTGTCAGTCAGCTCCCAACCCCCCGCTTCATGAACTTTCGAGGTGTCTGCAACATTCACCTGGAGCACGGGCTTCAGAAACATACCGCAACAGATACAGTGATCATATAGAAATTGGCAGAAAGAGCCTTTATTAGAAAAATGAAACTTTGACTTATATACATGTTTTTACATCTTGTAACCCAGCACACGTCCTGCAACCACATCATATTGACATTTCACAAGTCACATATCAGACCTGTTCCTTTAATATGATCTACATACACATAGAAAAGCAGAGAACGAAAAAAAAAAAAAAAAACCCGAACACAATACTATGTTACAAATGAAATGTACTTTAGAGAGAACAGGAGATATGTTCAAACCGCCCCACTGAATTAGTACTTTCTCATGCAAGTTGCCAATAGCAGAAATTATTTCATCAATGCAAGTTTGTGTTAGCTTTATGTAAGCGATTATTTTTAACTTACATTAAAAAGTTTTTAAGACATTTCAGTACGATAATGTGATAATGCTTCATTATAAAATAACATTTAGGCAGCAGGTCACATGGTTTCAGTGATAAATAGGTTGTCACATGACAATCCCTACCCGCCCTAGTATAAAACACTGTTCTAAAATAATTTCTACTTTTAACCACAGAAAATATGAATGCAAAGCTCACAAGAGTGATTAGTTAAACAGGAAACACAAGTGACACTTTTCAAACAAATGTTTCTTTCCATTGCGAGTCCATTTTTACAGGGAAGGCAGCGTTCTTTTATCCTTTATTAAGTGCGAGTTTTCCAAGCAGCTCAAACTCAAACATCCAAACAACGAATTCAAAAAGTTACTTTTTGCTTCCTTTAGGTTCGATACTCACTAAATCAAGGTCTGTACTGTATTTTGATTTCCTATTAAAACAATTGAGCATTTAAAATATCCGTCACTGGAAATGCATTACAAAACTCAAATAGCTGAGTTTGTCTTTGAAACTCAAGGTGACTGAATAATCCTCATATTTTAGTCATTCAATGATAAAAAAAAATGGCATTGCTAAAAGAGCTGCATGACTGACAGTTTCTGTGTTGTTTTCAAGCTGCCATTTTTGCCCGGCAAACGTCTTCCTGAGGGTTATAAAGCAGCCTGAGAACGAAAGAGAGCGAGCTGCAGTCAACACAGTCATGCATGAGGACTCTCGCTCCTGTCTTTAGCCACCTGCCCCTTCTTACCGTACCTTGTGCAGCTCTGGCAGATGTAATTTGAGCTGAGGCGATTTCTCCTTGAAACTACCTTGTTGCGAACAGAGCCAATGATGCAGTGACAGTACAACAGCTTGCCTGGCAGCCGAAGAGGCCTGTTGTTCTTACTACACTGCACTTGGCAAAATATCAGTTTGGGAAAGAACGGATTTTAAATGGTGGATACAGAATTGACTTGGAAAGAGATCTGTTGTCATGTTAAGTAACGTCTCACATCCCTGCTTCCATTCTTCGCTTTTGATATTCTGCCCCGCGCAGTCATAAAACCTCGCCTCAAAGGGAAAGAAAATTGGGTCTTTATGTATATTTTAGCCTAATGGGTTTTTATAAAAGGCAAACGCGTGGCGATGGAGGCATCTCTGTTATCTGAAAAGACTTTTAAAGTGTAAATATTCAGCATACGGACTGAGCGCCGTTAGCCGCTGATCCAAAAACTCCCTCGCTTCATGATCCACAGATAAACGTACACAAACACACGTCTCTGCTAAAAGAAGTGGAGCGTAACAAGCGTGACGGACGAAAGGGATTAACCCTTAACTGGTGTTAAAGGTGTAATTGAGAAAGTACTTATTTTTTTCTGTGACTAAAAATCCTCATTTACTGACGTTTAAAAACTGAACTACGGTACTAGTCTAGCTCGTCTTATGGAAATAATCAGCATCTGAGCTACATTAAATTCACATTCGTGTACTATTCTATGAGAGATAAATAAAACCAAAAATATAATATAATAGATTTTTAATAAACTATGGTTGGCTTTTGCCTAGCCAAAAACTGCTACATAAAATAATCCCACACAGTTCCCAAACTGTATCCAGCTGCAATAAATACCTGACCTGCACTGTTCCATCCGACCGCCTCAGATAACCTTCAACACATACAGAACGATGAAGTAAAAAGTACATTTTGGTTTTCAAGATGTTTCTGTGTAAAAATCCCAGAAGTTTGGCGGCCTAAACAACACGCTATAGTGGCCACAGAGCTTTGGTTCATAAGTAGGATGGATTCGTATCCTGCAGTCTCACAACGGCTCATGTCTGTGAACCAAAGAGGCCAGTTCTCCTCACATCGATCTGTAGGCATGCTTGATCCAAGCTCACCTTCAAGTGGATTGACAGTATTTACTTAGAAAAAATCTGCTGCAATAGTTGTAGTCCCAACCCCCACCCCAGCCTCGAAATGTTCAAGCTTAAAAAACTGCAGGGCTACAATCCCTGATAACAAACTGCATGGAGACTTTGAGATCTCGGAAGGTGACATTTCAATGCAGACCTTGTGAGTGATGTCATTTTCTCGTACGTACGCTACAGAAAATGAGTGCTACCTGTACAGACCTGTGAAACCCACACAAAAAAAATATTGTTTACTCTGTATCTTCATAACGTTCATTAATTATTTGAGTATGAATTTACAAGCAATTTACAAGTGTCATATATTCAAAATAGTTCCCAAGTCTTTAAGGAATTAAAAAAGCTCTAATCTTACAGCAAACCATAGATAACAGAGAAAAAATCAAGAAGACGTCATATCTTTGGAGGGATAGCAGACCCGAAAAGGACTTTTTCTCTCTTTCTCTTTACAGGTTAATTCTGGCCATATATGTGACAGGTAAGATACAGAAAGCGCAGCTGGTGATGTTTTCACCTACCATTCGAGGAAGAGCAAGGATATTCACCTCGCCTCACAAAAGATACAATATCAATGCAGATGTGGCTCTGTGATTAATACTAGAGGCTAATACCTTGCTTATTTCCCAAAACAGCAGCTCTGCAATATGAATTATAGTTTGTTGTGTGTGTGTATATATATATATATATATATATATATATATATATATATATATATATATATATATATATATATATATTTGCACCCTGTTACAAATAATTTGTGATCATAACACCATAACAAAAACATAGAAAAAGTTACAATTGAGTTGCATGCCATTATTATAATTCATGTTCATGTAATCAAAATACATTTTTCTTAAAGACTGGGATTATTACAAGGGTGAAAAAATAACTGAAAAACAAGTTGTAAAGTGTAAAAACTATGTATGGCATATATGATTACAAGACCTTGATATTTTACATGTGCATACGCACATTAGCTTCTTAAAGCAGCACTTCATATGATGAATATGTTCATGATTATGACAGTGATGACATATTCAAGATAAGTGTATGGTGAATTATGTCACATTATTGGGGAAGTTCAAAGAAACCAAGTCTAATATGAGAGCGGAAGATGCTAGAGCAGTCGTACAACACGTTCATATCGACACACATCCTTTTTTCCAACAAATGTTGGAGTCGTAAACATAAATCTCATTTCAAAGATGGCTGAAAGATCCTCTCTCTAAATACACCTGCAATGGAAGTCCTCAGACGAACATAGCGGAGTGGAGGAAAACATGCCCAAATACAATGTTAATGTGCCTTAATGTGGTGTACAGAAAACATTACACAAAATGATACAGAACCATCCTGAGGTATTTGATCTAATAAGTGATTTGGCTATGTGTTCTGATTCACATTACATGGAGTTCATTGAGTGTGTCTGTACAGTATAAAGTTTAGTAATAGGTCTGCAGAACAAAAGGTCTTGCATGGTAGTCCTCAATGCAAATAGCGTGTTGATCGTGTTACGGACTGCGACAGAAAACCAATGCTCTAGCTCAGACTTCAAGCTTCACACGCGGTCATCGTTACACTTACTGAGTGGATCGCAACAGCAAAGGGAGGCTCCGCTAAACTACAGTAAACAACAGTCTTCGACGGATGATGATTCGGTTTCACAGTGTACAGTGACAGGATGGAAGTATCGAACAAAATAAACGTGAGACAAACTTCCATCGCAAAAACTTCCCCACAATCTGGAAATGGAGGATCAATACAATATTCCCAGTCAAACAACCTACAGGTCAAGTTTTCATTGCACAGATGACCACCTCAGCTGTTGAAAGAAATCACCTTAATGGAAGTATATCTTCAACTGAAATAAGACCATAAAAGAAACACACATGCAAAAGAAATCTATTCCTGACAGTATTATAGAAGTTCTGTTTATAAAGCAGAGGTGGGTGGTTAACTAATGATCATTGTGCTACCAAATAAGATAGAGAAGAATCTAAATTCTAAATAGGGATTAGAATGCCAAAAATCCCAAGTCTATAGTAATAAATGCAAAAATGTAATCGCTGAGTGCCATGGATGATATATCCTTGCTTGCCTTAAGATCAGGAACTATTCCAGCCACAGTCCATCAGATACATATACGCTCTTGTCACATGCAATGTGGGGCCAAATACTTGAAACCCCACCATAGGATCTGCTTCAAGTCGGACTTGAAGCCGCACATCTGTCCTAGCACTTAACGTTTCGAGTACACACTAGCGCTAGGCCAAGTGTTGGGGATAATGAACAACTTCCATGCCAGATCACATTTTATTAGCTTACACTTGACTAACTGTCTTTCTGCAGATTCCTGCCCAGAAGTCATTTTAAAATGCTGAAAACCTCTAGAAAGCTCTCGTATAAGAGGAGCGATATCTCGGTTACTTTGTAGATGTAGGTGACTGTGGCATTCTAAGTGAGTAAATAGTTCAACTACACAAAAAAGCATTAAACATCTGACTCGAGACTAGGAATTTTCTTATACACTCGTCTATTGCTAAACTGCGAAGAATTGAGAACCCGGGGAGCTGAGTATGCACTAGTTTTGTTGGCTACATAAGGCATTACATGCTCTGAAATGTACATGTCATTGGGTATTCGACCATCCCTGGAACAGTATGAAGTGGTGGACTTCTCGGATGACCTCAGATTGTTCTCGTTCCTAGCTTTGATGGGAGCCAACTGTTTGTAAATGTCAGAGGAGCTCCTGCCGTGGACCAAGCGAGTGTCATCCCGTACAGATTGCATGAAGGGGTTGTCCGAGGGGTGATCGGGGTAAAGTGATTTACTACGCTTGCTTTCCTCCAGGTTTCGGTTAAAGAGCATGGACCTGCTGCCAAATAGTTTGTCAGCCTTAATGTTAAACATGTTTGCATAAGGGCTGTCCTCCAGGAAGCGGTCCTTCTCTTTTAGGCTGACGCTCCGCGCCGGCCGGTTCGGGTCAATTTCTTTGGGCTTCTCAAGCATGATATTGTCAAAGGAGTGCTGACGGCTAAGCCTCAGTCTGTTCCTCCTCTGCACATGTGGCCCATCCGTCTGAGGCCAGTATTGGCTAAACATGTCATCGTGGTGCATGCTAGGGCTGATCATGGCTTCCTGCAGCATCTGGTCTTCACTTATGTCATACAGGTTGCCCATGTGGAGGCATGCCTCGCACCGGTTATACGGCGAGCGTAGGCCGGCGTACGGCCCCGTACCGTAGTTGGTCACCTTCGAAAGACAGCTCCGGCAATGAGTCTGTTTGAACCGGTCGTTGCTTTCGTGAGAACTGAGGTTCTTCTCTTTCATGTTGTAGTGTTTGTTGTAGACATTGTCCGGCAGAAGGTCCGAGTCGCCTTGATGGAGGGGGCTGCTGTTGAGATGGATGATGGGCTGGTCACATTTCCTGTAATTGTCGTTGTGGTCTGAATAAATTTCGCCGAAATCCAAATCGTCAGTTGTTAGGCCTCTGCCTTCCCTGTAGTGTTGTGGCTCTGAGTGCAGACTCAGCTCCCGGTCAGAGTCTATGGTGTAGATTTTCTCCCGGCCCGTTCCGCCCTGCTTATTTTTTAAGTAGGACAGCTCTACTTCGCTGCAATCCCTAGGGTATTTTGACGTCATCGATCTTTTTTTTAAGTTATCCTTGGGCTTCAGGTGCTTGTTATTGTCTGGATCCTTGTAGGAGGTGGCCCTGCTTGAGCAGTCGGAGATATCCGAGTGTGCTGTGTCCTCTGGCAGGTATCTCTGACTCTTCATGGACAAACGGGGGTCTAGGGTTTCAGGCCCCTGTGTTTGACGCAAAGTATCCACAGATTTCTTCCACAGAGCTCGGGGTTTTGCATTGGTCTGGGCTGTGTCTGCGCTCACCGCCACCTCTACGGTATTAGGGTTTGATTCATTGAGGGTGAGGGGATGCTGACCTTGGAAGATGTAGTTGTTTAGATGGTCCTTGTGGCGGTTGGCCAGATATGCCTGCAAGTCGCTGGAGTCTCCGTAGATGTCCTTTTGGGCATAGCTACGGTTGTCAGTGTAGATAAAGTTCCCTTTCTCTGCCATCATGTCCATGATCATGGGGCTTGCCGAATGCATGAACTCACCGCCACGTTTAGGAGAGTTGATCCTGGAGCCGCTGAGGTTGGTCATATTAGTCATCTGCTTGGCGGACTTGATAAGCTTGAGCATGTTGGACTGTGGACTGAAGTCCAAATCAGATGACTTTTTCTTCATGTCGATGTGAACGCCATGAATGCAACTCCATATACCCTACAGAAAAAATAAATAAAATCAAGCTCAATATTCATACATTAACTATGATGTCTGTGACTTGCAAATGTACCAATCAGTGATATCAAAAAGCACAAGTTTTGAATTAGGGCATAGATAAAGCCTGTGACACAGATGCAGTCAAATATAAGAACAAATTGCCAAGGGATTTATTTTGAAAGGCATATTTTCGTTTAAAAATGATCCCCTCCTCTTACTATCTCTGAGAATCTCTTTTTTTACCAGTAAACATTTTATTAATTACGCTTGAGTTCTCCAACAACAGCATTTTATTACCTTAAAGATGCTAATCAGAGGCACCATATTCTCACACTGATAGCACGTACACAAACCCATCGGGGGATCAAAACTAAACTAAGACATACTGAGCTTTTGGCTGTGCTAGAGATCATGCTGGCTGTCAAAACAGACTGCTGCGCTGTCATTTTAAGCTCCCTGGCCATGGAGAGGGTGGTCGAAAATCACATTTTTGAAAAACTTTTTCTTTCATACACTTCCCATGTCAGGATAAAGACTGAGCTCAAACACTAACTGGATTACCACTGACACTCTCAGAAGCCAGGTTGAGTGATTTTGGCTGTCCCTACTGTCAAGACTGAGGACTGATAACTGTTAGGGCGATCCAATTCAGCAAACACCAAAACTAGGGGTCTTCAACAGTGGATTCACAAACCTCTAGGTGGTCTGATTCAGGTCAGCCAAGTATTGCTTGTTCTAAAAAAAAACATTCTCCCTCATTTGTCCCTAATTTGTTTATGCCTTTAATACTACTGTATATGCATATGACTACAGACCTGGCTTAGATTGCACTAAATACATTTTATACATGTAACAGGGAGTCCTCCCGATATTTTATGTCCAGGTATGGCAGATTGTCTTAACGGAAGCCTTACCCTGCTGATGGTGAAGAGCAGGCCTGGTTTGCCCGAGCAGACACCAGTGAAGCAGTATCTGAGTCTCCAGTAGAACAGGTGCTCCCAGACAAAGGTAATGAGGCTGAGACCCATGGCGGTCGCAAGCATGTAGAACACTCCAGCCATGTTGTCCACATCCAGCTGGCTGCTCATTACCTCGTTCTTCTCATTGTGGCAGATCCCAGTCAGCCACTGAGCCTCCAACTCCTCCATCTCACCTGAAGAAAGACGCACACGCCCAGGTCCACGTCATCAATCAGCTCTGTCTCCCAATTCATGTACACATCAGTGGGCCACAGTACTACCGTCCACAGACATATCCTCCTGTTCCAGATGTCCCCACGCACTAACATGTCAAAATGAGGATCAGTAAAATTATACACTCAAGTTTTAGCCATATGTTAGCACCATCTGAGACTTTTTTCTCTTTCTCTACAAGGTACAGCTGCTAGGGGGGATAATTCTGTCATTTTTCATACTCGGAGTATAGCACTTCTTTGAAGCACAGCTTATAGTATGGACAGAGAGAGAAATACTGCAGACGTCTATGAAGGAAGATCCCTGAACTAAAATTATGGACATTGCTGCATGAACGCAACACATTCTAGTTTTGGCTTTAATACAAGCATACAATATCTTTAGGGTAGACATTTACATTTAGTCATTAAACAGACACTTTTAAAGTGACTTACAAATAAAGAACAGACATATTTTCAACATAAAGACAGTGGCACACATAAGTATGAATATAAGTCAGACACATAATGTGCCCATGTTTTCTTAAAAGAAAATGGATGTAGATGTCCCATTTATCACATCTTTCATGATATAATAATACTAATATAGTAATATTAATTAACTACATGTACTCATTATTCTATGAAAGCATATGGGTAGAAAAAATCATTTTGAAATGTAACATGCAAAATCACAATGCAATATGTAAAATAGCAATGTATTTCTGTATACATATGTGCAACATTTAGTGCAAAATTAAATGATATATTTCCATTTGCCATTTTCCCTAAATGCATTTAGACTTATGGGTAGGACACATGGGATTGCATTTTCATTGTGATACCACATGATAAAGCAAAATTCAGTGTGATTTTCAACATGCATTCTGAGCCAAATGTGCAGCAAAAGGGTAGCAAAATGGTGATTTAAATGTATTTTACTTTAATGACACCTACACTTAAGGCGTTTCAATTGCCTTTTCAATAAATAACCCCTTGATAATGTAGTTTAAGTCAATGTGGATTTGAAAATGCAATAATGCGTTCCAAGCTGATCATGTTCCCAACTTGTCAATCATTTTATCAAAGCGGTGCTCGGCAACAAGATGCACAATAGGTCAATATTCCCCATTAACCAAACACTGCTTCAACATCTTTCACTGTTTTACACTCCAGTTGATGCACAGAAGCAAACAGACAGTACAATTCTACACGTTTACCTGTTTACTACCATACTTTATTCTTCTCCTATAATGCATCGCATGTCCCCAAACACCTAAGCATTGCAGGCATCGCACATCTCCCTCTGCACATCGAGTGATGAACGTAAGCAAATTCTACGTAGTGCATGTTGCGTGGCACCTAAACTTCATGCGCCTGCCACAAGAGCTCTCACAGTTTACAGCCACCGGATACTGGTGATTGATGCCCTTGACTTCTAATATTAAGTTATCTCCCTTTGGTTGTGGCATGTTCTGTGACAGCTGTGTCTAGATCTGTCTGGTGAAGTGTCATCTGGGGCAGGCAGGAGAAGCAGCATTTTCTGTAGGTCATGGGCATCAATCGTAATGTAAACAGACTGAGGGGTCTTAAGGCACCCGGGAAACTTAGGTTCCAAGGGACGTGCACTCTATTATGGGTTAGAAGAGAGGAAGGTAACACCCTGTCTACATCAGATGCGAGCGGCACAATAAATAAAACGATGCAAACGAAACAATCAGCGATGCTGTCTATGTCGGGATGCGACACAACAACTGTTGCATCCATTGTAACCATGTTGTAAGGTGGCAAACAAATAAGTGTACTGACCTATTTTGCGTCTTGTTGCTGTGCCCCGCCTTCATATAACGATTGACAGTTTAGGGCCTGATCGGCTCGGAATGCATTTTCAGATCCACATTGACTTATTTGGGTATTTAATGAAAAAGCAATTCAAACCAAATTCAAATATAGAATAAAAAAAAGAAAAAGACACTTAAATCACCATTTTTGCTACCATTTTGTTTCACATTTGGCTCAGAATGCACACTGAATTCACACTGAATTTTGCTACAATTATCATGTGGTATCACAATGAAAATGCAACCCCATGTGTCCTACCCATACGTTTAAATGCATTTAGGAAAAACAGCATTAAAATTTTAATTTTACTACAGTTTTTGATTGGAAATGTTAAACAATTTGTTATTTATAAAATGCACTGCTGCCAGGTATGCAAGCACTTACCATCTCCAATAATAGCCAAAATGGCCAGATCCACCGAGCGCTTCCAGGCTGACCCTTTCTGCAGCGCAATGCCATAGCCAGTGGTAGCAAAGATATAGCCACTACCAATGGTCACTAGTTTACAGCCCTCATCCCTTCCGGCCATGTAGTTCAGCACAGCTGCGTCATATATGAAGGCATCAAGTTTCCTGGTGAAGGGAAAGAGCACAGACACTGTTCAGATGCAAATAGGGAGGTTAAATATTATGAGTCATTCTCATGCCTTAACAGCACTGCCATGTCACCAAAAGCCTCCAATGAATCATAACACATTTTAACTTTACAGCAATGATGCAGACGCAGTCACAAGCTTAAGGTGAGAGACAGCAATGGGTGCGATTACACCAGAAGCAAACAGAGAGTGAAAAACAGAGCAATAAAAGCTATTTGACTGACTTCAGCCTAATGTTTAATGCAAGGGGTTGTCAAAATGGTGTCTGCAAAATGGAGCAGAAAAGTTTATAATTTTTTGTATTTTTATTTTTTACATATACAGAATAGTTTGTTTATATAAACCTACATCTCGCTATTTCTGTCTTTAATTTTCTCTTTGGTGCTTGTGAGGCTCTTCTTTGGAATAATATTTGTTCTGAGAAGTGAAGCAAATTTTAATTTAAAAAAATCTGCATATTAAGTAGAAACACAATATGCACAATATTAACTATATAAATATATAAACTACATAAATATATTATGGTTTTTATTTTATTTTAGTGTTTTAATTAATTTTATTTAATACAAACAAATTTGAATAGTTTTGATTTCAGTTGACAGTAACACATCTGGAAAAAGACTGAAATGTAATATTATAAACTAAACTGCACCTCCCCCATTATGGTCACAACTGGAAAGAGTATTATGGGTGAAAGCAAAAAAAAAGATACTGTAAAACCTCAGTTGCAACATAAGGAAATTTGTGCTTCTTTATTAGACAGCCATATATGACCAGCTCATGATCTAAATCTAGTACGATCTCTGAAATTTGTCTCAAACAGTGCACCCGACTTTAGACCCCACCTAAAAACTATTTTGAGCAACGGTGAGCTGCTTGTCAAACTGGATCTCTCTGTTGAAAAAGCCTTTGTCTAAGACTCATTAGTCTGCTTGTCTGACATTTCAAGAATGTCAAATGTAACTCAGGGATCGCGCTGACATCCAGTAGATTTGCTCAATGATTATTTTGATGGTGAGATGGTGGATCTGCAGTGTATAGAGACATGCCAAGCTGCGAGAAATGATGCTGTGCACTTGCAAAAGAAATAATCTACGCTTTATTGATATACTGTAAGGTAATTTAATAGTGTGCTTGTGCTGTGCCCATCTGCCAATATACAAAGACAAAGTCTTGCTGCAGTTCAGAGAGATAGTGAAAGCTGTTTAATATTACTTGTGC
Source organism: Carassius auratus (assembly GCF_003368295.1). NCBI lineage: Eukaryota > Metazoa > Chordata > Actinopteri > Cypriniformes > Cyprinidae > Carassius > Carassius auratus. The sequence continues at coordinate 15,580,998 of NC_039270.1, read as the reverse complement.
TGATCTGCTGCACTTCTTTCACTGAACAGTACCTTATAATATTCAGTATTATGGCAGTATTAACTGTATTTCAATTATGCGAAGCTGAAAAAAAAAAAAAAAAGGAACTAGGGCTATTTACATGGCAGCAAAAACAATGACTCATTCACTTATTCACCCATTCTGCTCAGACTGACCAGATAAACACAGTGCGGGACGGTGTGAATTACATACCCCGTCTTCAAGCTGACTAGCGCGTCGTTCACCCCCGACTGATGGTACTTCACCATGTACTGGTGCATGTCGGGGTAGTTCTTACGAATGTTTCTCTCTGTGCTCCCGTTAGGAACCGTTCCAAAGCGGAAAGGAGGGGAGTAGGAGTAGGGACTCTGAAACTGCAAAGTTAAAAAAACCAAAATAAAATGATCAATAAAAGCACAGCAGGAAATCAAATGCTTCCATGGCTATAAATACAAATGATAAAAAACTTGAACATTGAGTTTTATCACTCACACTCATAAAATGACTGCTTCTAATAAGAACCAAAAGTGTTTTACAACACAAATCTTTTGATTTTACATAGAAACCATATCATACAGTTACTATAAGAAATGTTAAATATCTAAAAAGACAACTCTAGTTTTTCAGATTTAATATTGTGAAACATCTTGTATGAGATCATTGTACACTAAATGGAGTATTAAAGCAATATTTGAGAGGAGTTTGTTAATCTAATCCTGCCAATCATAATGCAAGCATTTCTAACAGCTGCTTGCTTTTTTGATCAATTGGCTCAGATAAGAAGCAGTTAGCCAGTAGACTGGACATGTTTTTGAATGTGTTTGTGTGTTGACTACTTGACCAGAGTTGTGGCTCTATTCTGAGTGCAGGCCCCGGGCTTCATTTTAAGTTATTTCCTCTTGCTCTTCATATCTTCTTTTTCCTCAAGTCCATATAATACATGAATTCAACTTTCCTTTTGACTTCTATTTCAGAGAACGGACATTGCATGTCTTATTATACCATTTATTCTCCAGTACATGCCAAACAGTGACCTTTTTGTCTGGAACAAGTAGCTGAGGAGCTCTTCTCGAGCCAGTCTACACCTGCTGCTCTCTTGCCAATGTACACTTTCAACGTGCTTGACTCAGTATGGTTATTCATTTTCACAGGGCAGCCATATTTCTATGAATAGCCAAAAAAAAAAAAAATATATATATATATATATATATATTGGGGAATCGGGAAGAATACACAGTCATACATATATCCTTATCTGGACTTGTACAGAAGCACAATTCTCTGGATTCTGTGGATGAAATTGTGCATCACAACACCACACCATTCTCAAATGCTGAGCTTACAGTAAAACACCAACAAAAAGTCCCATGACAGCTGAACAAGACAAATTATTCTGCTTTAATAGAGCTCATCGCTACATAAGAAAGTTCACAATCTATGTGAAATAGCTTTAGGCTTTATTCATGATTGAAGAGATTATTTTCAAACAGGATATTTTTCACTTGCCAGGATTGGCTACTAGTTAAGATTGTCACTTGTTTTGCCATATTTTTGACTATTATTCTAAATTTTTATACCACAACTACTTAAACAGGCCTTTAATTAATGGTAATACCTGAAAATATTATTCTATTCTATTCTATTCTTTTATATAGGCCATCTGTAATCTTTATTCTTCTGTTTTTCTCTTCACAGACTAGTTCTGCAACTCAATGCATAGTCCTTTTTAAACCTTCCAAGCACCCAAATGATTTTAAAGAAGGCTCAAGCTTATTGTCATTCAACACTCACAGCAGCATGCTGGTGTGAAAAGGATTCTCATGAAAAACTTTGTGCATTCTCTCTCTGAAATAAATACTAATCAGTTGTGAAGACTTTGTTTTCATGTAAAGGAGGAGCACTTGTTAGTCTTGGATACGAGTCTCATGAACAAAACATCAAGCCTGCAACGTAAACCCTGCAGACTGCAGTAAATACCCAGCAGAGACTGCAACGTCTTACCAAAGGTCAAAGCACTTTGTTGCACTAGATCGAAACCACTGTGCTGCCATCAGTGGCCAAGCTGTCATTAGATCTTTAGGACACACACACACACACACACTTTACCACATAATCTATCAATAAATATCCTTACATGAGCTAAACGCAAGAACTTTAATATTGTGAAATATTTTTATAATTAAATATAATTATGTTCTATTTTAATATATTTCAAAATGTAATTTATTCCTTTGATATTAAAGCTGAAATTTGAAGCAGCCATTATTCTACTCTTCAATGTCACACGATCCTCCAGAAATCATCTTAATATGCTAATTTGCAGCACAAGAAGCCTTTCCTAGTATCATTCTAAATGATGAAAACAGTTGTGCTACTTGATATTTTTTTGTGTAAATCATGATAAATCTTGATGAACAGACATTTATTTCAGTAAATATTTCTGAACATGAAAATATTTTGCTCTCCCTTTGATTAAGGTATTGCATTCTTGCGGAATAAAACTTTTAATTTCTTAATAAATAAATAAATAAATAAATAAACAAACAAAAATGTGAACAATAGTGTATAAATATTGTTTTACCTTTTTGTCACTTAGACCTGTCACCTGGTCCACAAATTCCTCCTGGATCATGAAAGCAGCCAGGTTGGCAGTGTAACTGGCCAGGAAGATGACAGCGAAGAAGGCCCAGATGGACACTATGAATTTACTGGTAGTGCCTTTGGGGTTTTGCACGGGCACAGAGTTGTTAAATACCAGGCCCCACAACAGCCAGACTGCTTTGCCCATGGTGAAGGATGGTCCGTGGGGGTCTGCAGAAGATGCGTTTTCATTAACATCCTTCATTCGTGCCAAAGCCTTTCTCAGTTCTTTCATTTCAGATATAACATAATCTCCCTTCTTCACGGTCATTAGAGCACTTGCACAGAATAAAGCCAAAGTACAGCGCCCTGCTGCTCAGCTGTTAATCTTCATATTCTCGAACAGTTCACCGGCCTTTTGTTTTCATATAAGTGAAACTGCATGCAAGACATCACGATAAATACTCAGAAGTAAGCCTAGAACGATTCCTTTGTAAGGTGGCTGTAGAAATAGACAGCTGATTTATCTTTAGATTGCTTTGACGTGCCTCCCTTTTGAAAATCGAAGCTTTAAATGAGTCGCCTAACAAGAGAAGAAATGCTTTTTAGTGCCACAACACAAAGGCACTCCAAATGAGGCTACATGAATTAAATCTGATCCACTTGAATCCAATGAAAATGAATTGAACTTTATTGAACTAACTCCGAGCCCGAAACCACTCAGCACCCAAATTAAGTATAAATTAAGCCTTAATGTTTTGCAAAAGAACAAGGGGCTATCAGAGCAGGGCAAGGATTTACTAGTGTGTCTAAAACTGAAAGACCGACTGCACTGCAGGGAAACGGAGGAGGAACCGTGGAGGGAGAGAGGGAGTGAGTGAGTAGCTGAGAGTGCTAGTTACGTACCTTTGCCCTGAGCTAGGTTCCTGTTGAAACCCAGGGGGCTGATATACTCAAACATGAAGACAGCCATCGCAGTCACCAGCAACAGCATCACAAACATCATCACCCACACAGACGCGCTGAAGGGCTCTGCAGCGAAGAAGGAGTGAGAGACAGGTAGATCGGGGGAAAAAAATCACAGTCAGCGACTATCATCCAGGCATTCTGCTTGATGTGTGACTATAGACAAGCTGAAGAGATTAAAGAGCTTTACCGTGGGAAGCAAATGCCAAACTGGCAAGTGTCCATTGGGGAACTTTCTCAGACCCAGTAATTATTGGCCTTATGCTAATTAAATAATGGCTTGCTGATCTAGTGCCATCAAGCATAGAGGAGCACTCAGGGTGCTATGAATCTAAAAGAGGCCCACTTTAGCCGATTTGTGGGCAACTCTATCGGATCTGGGGTCTGATTGGCGGAAAGACTTCAATATTTTGACAGGTGGAAATAAGACGATCGTTGGGAAAACAGCTGCTGTGCCCTGCAGATAGTTACCTAAAAACGCTGATGGGGAGACGGTTCCGTTGCTACGGGATACCATCACACTAATCCCCGTTTCCACGAAGGGGACAGAGAAATCGATGACCTCTGAGCGCTCCTCATTGATTGTCAGGGAGCCCACGGCCATGACTGCTTTTTTGTTCACCACCTGTTGAAGGAGACAAGATGACACAGGGGTTTAGTTAAGCTGCAGAGTTTATATTCAGGACACCTGGGATATTTCGATTCATTTTTGTAGCCAAATGAAACTTGTGTTCCAGCGTTTCGCTCTCTCTGGATCCAAATTGAACAAATATGTAGTTCCTTTCCCCAATTTCACATTTGATTGCTATCAGGCTTTGACTGCTATAAAATGACTTCCAGTGGAGAGCATGAGAGAGAGAGGGAGAACAAAACTTTCTTCAATCTAACCTTTGTTTAGCTCCGTAAATGGACAAGCAGCATTCAATAACAAATCGCATCGGTAGATTTGGCTATTGAAGTCTACTCACCTCTCCCACCATGCCGTTCCACACATTGTTGATCTTCTTGCCGTGCTTCCCGTTGGTCACCAGATAAAGGTCATAGGTGAACTTCACGTTCCGAGCGATTTTCTTCAGGATGTCGATGCAGAAGCCTTTGCAGCACTTTTTAATGTACGTTCCTCCTCCCACGGTGGTGTTGCTGATGGATAGAGCACATTAATCACAGTTTAACTTAAAGCAGAAAATCTGATTTATGATGTCAGGACCATTTCAAGCTTAGCTGACTGAAGCATTTTCTGGATTGTTCCATGCATAGGGAGAGATGTCTTTAGACGTTTTAATAAGATATTATTATTTTTTAATAAAGACATACTTTTCATTCAGCAATGATGCATTAAATTGATTAAAAGTCAACAAGCCTTACATTGTTAAAAATACTAAATGCTGTTCTATATTAATCAAATCCTGAAAGAAATTAAGAAAATTCAGTTTTTCCCACAAAAATATTAATCACTTAAACTGTTCTAAGCATTTACAATAATGGTACTTGAGCACCAAATCAGAATTCTGTTAGAATATTAGAACGATTAGAATTCATAACAACATTATTTCTGAAGGATCATGTGACACTGAAGAATGGAGTAATGATGCTGAAACGTCAGCATTTTCATCAAAATTACATGTTAAAGTATATTTAAATAGAAAAAAAGTTACTTTAAATTGTAATAAAAGGTAACAGTATTATTATTTTTACTGCATTTTTAATCAAATAAATGCAGCCTTATAAAAGACATCTTTCACAAACTATTAAAAAAATCATACTGACCTCAACATTTGGGATGAAAGAAATTAATAACAATTTCAACAAATGATTTCAAAATAATTTAATTTACAAAGTGGCCTTTTGCTTTTAAACAATGTGCTCTCTTTGGACTATAATGTATGAATTTGACAAATTCTATTTTATTTTAATTGTCGCAGTTTAAATTTTTGGGAAATTAATCTGAGCACTTGTCTTTTATTTCATGACTGTGTATATCACACATTACAGTATATCAAAGTGTTACTTCACATCACAAATCTGATTTAAAAAGTACATATTGACATTATATATACTATATTATATATTATATTTATACATTTTAATCTCATCACAAATATGAAATAACAAATGATTGTTGTTATCTTTGTTAACCTCCTTTAGTACAGTTCCTATATACTGCATGTGTGAACTTCACATGATTTGCCACTGCTTTTACACAATAAGCAATCTGAACAGAGTGGGATTAAGCACTCAGAAGAGGAGTCACAACTGTATTTAGCTGCACTGTGTCTAACAGCAGCCCGCTTGTGCAGACCATTCGCTAGCTGGGATTACAGTACAGTAGGTATAGTGTGCTGAAGCATGAACGATAAGGCCTTTCGCTGCCGGCAGTGGAGAAATTTCTTAATTACAATGAATAGTAGGCTTTCCCTTGAGAGCCTCTCAGGGAGCCATCAAGGGAGTGCCAAACCTCTGGTGAAAAATGCAGTCAGCTGGAGATTTCTGATGCCTCGTAAAGTCCAACGCCAATCTGTGCTGACTTAATTGCAGAGGGGTTCCTGTTTTCCCAAGCGAGGAGGAAGACAATTCTATTTACAGGGCAATTAAGATGATTATTTCATTTGGACTGGGGGAGAAGATCCTGTTTTTAGACACAGTCAGAAAGGGGTAAAAGTAGAACCTGCATTACCAAAGCTTTCAGCCCATCTGGTGTTCATACTCCCATTCAGTTTTTATTTCTTTCTTTGCTGAATTCATCCTAGAGCACTACCTCACCCAGACAAAGCCATGTTTACACTTGGTATTAAAATATGGGTAATCCAGTCACAAGTGGTTAGTCAGAAACATTCATGTTTATACCTGTCAAGTACTAGGAGTGTCAAAAATGCTTGTTATCAATTTTAACGATTTATTTAATTATAATTTAATTAATTGCCCATTTTATTAATTTAAGAGTAAAAAGGTAAATAAACAAATAACTTTGTTACATTTAATGACATTTTTAAACATGATTTAGATTAAAAAAAAAGTTTTAAATATGTCTATTTATTTACCTATATTTGATTCATTCAACTTAATGAACACATTTAGGTTATACTAATTTGTTTTTTTTTTTTACATTAAAATTAATAAATCACTTTACATGTGTTAAATGAATAAAAAGAGAAACATTTGACAAAAACACAAACAAATGCAATGTAGAAGCTGCATTTAAAAATGATTTATCATTACATTTACATTTTAAACCAGAATTAGATCAAAAGGTGTTTTTTTTTTTTTTTTTTTTTTTTTTTGCCAAATCAGCAAGTGATTTGTTTATTTATTCAGATTTGTGCATATTTTTTTTAATTCGCAGACATCGCAGACATTCCAAGACAGTTTACAGAACACTTATTGCAGGGCCAGTCCCGCTGGGGAAGCCCGGGGTTAAGTGCTTTGCTCAAGGGTAAAACGACAATGGTTAAGGGACTGTCCCTTGTTGGGTTTAAACCTACAACCTTTTGGTTAACAGCTCAGATCATTAACTACAAGTTTGCACAACATGCATTCTGGGGGAGGCATGTTCTGGAAATAATTATGAGTTTCTGGAGTGAATATACAGTAGAAAACTCCAATTAGCTGACAGTTGTACGAAGTAGCTAAATTTGTGGAGAAAAGTGTACTTTAGTGAAGAAAAAAATGACAGGGTTGAAGACAGGACAGAGCTGCATTAGTAATCATGTCACCATCTGTGAGTGGAGAACCTCCACTGCTCCACAGAGTTCACACTCAAACTAGTAAAGCCACCTGGGAGCCTCATTTAACTTTTAGATTGAAGTTAATTAAGACTCGGCTCTCTGTGTTCTTTAAACAGATTAACACTTAGAAAAAAAAAAACACTTATGAGTATACTTTGTCTCCAAAGATTGCTCCCATGCGTACCATTTCCTTCTTCTCAATGCAAACTATTTTTGCATTGGATGTAGTCCCTTTGTTGACCCCAATGTAGACTGCATGCAAAGACTATAAGTAATTGTTTCAGAGACCTCAGAATAATGCAAATGCTTCCATTATGTTTGCCCAGAGAAAGTGAAAGTCATTACTGGAGATTCCAGAGGTAGAACGAAACGAAACAAAACAAAACAAAACAAAAAACAAAGAAAAATGACTCTGCTTATCAAAAATTTGATACAAATATTTTATTTAAAAGAAAAAATGTATTGCAGCTAAAAAATTGTGCATTGCATAAGCCTTCGTTATTAGGGCAGAGAAAGTTTGAATGAATTAATAAATAAATAAATAAAATGAGGTGTTCTGTTCATCAAAATTATCATTAAAATAAACATTACTACACTTTTAAGAAGTGAATTTTCACTTTAAACCACTTGCCTCATTTTCCTAGCTGCTCTATACCCAGTATCTGAACAAAATAAATGACTCTACAATGCAGATAGTGCTGTCTACAAAAGACTGAGCTGAGCTATGCCATTTTTGTTCCCTGTTATCGTGTAAAAAAAAAAAAAAAAAGCTTATTGTAAATCCAGCCTAGCACTGATCGTATAATAGCAGAGGAGTGTTTTTGGCAGCAAGAAGTGGCTGTATGCCTTCTGACTGCAGAAATGAACAAACTTTCCTGTCTCCACAATGAGAGAGACACACGTTCGACTGCCTAGGCAAAATCCAGTTTAAAATCAATCTCTTCCCCTCTGCGCTGGCTATGACGCACACGATGAATTCCCCCGGCTCCTGCAGTGGCTCTATTCTAACTCTCACAAGGCAGAATCCATATTATTACAGAGTCTACCTCACATTTCGATAACCAGCGGCAATAAGAGGGGCTCCCTTATATCAACAGACCACTTCCTCACTGCCTTTACTACACCAATTACATTCTTATGAAGACACTTCCCACCATGTTTCTTTCTTCACTTGCCAAGACAACACAATGTGTGAAAATGTGTGAGTTAAGAGGTAAACGTTGGAGGTAATAGTCTGAGCTGATAGATATCTGAATTCTCACATTTGCTTTGAAATATCTCAGTGGCTCAGAGTGATCTTGAATTGTTTGCATGTGTTTGTGTGTGTGCGCATCTTGATCACTGAAGCATGTCTCCTCTGTGTCTGTGGCTTTTCAAGCTGGCACTGCATCAGTTTGTGCATCTACAGACCTCAGCAGCAGCTGAAGTAGAGGGTAAAACGACAGCTGAGGATACCAGATGAGCTGCCGTTCCCACATCATCATACCGCATTTATCTCTGACAAAGATTAGTCAGTGTTAGACTGTCTGTCTGTCAGACTGGGTCAAAAGGGTGAATCTTCACATAAATAGTTCACATTTTTGCTCTTAAAGTATTAGTTCAATCATCAAAATGAATTTTTTTTTCTTATCTTTATTAATTTCAGACCTGCAGACTTTCTTCTTTCATTAAACAAAAAGGATAAATTTCGAAGACCTACTTATTTTGAGGTCACACTTTTCTCTGCAATTACAATGAATGGGGACTGAGAGCTTTAGGGGTCCAAAAAGAATACAAAACTACCACGAACACATAAAAGCAGACAAAGTAACAGTCAAAATGAGTCTTCTGAAGTCTACTGAGACTGGCCATTGCTACTTCATTACTTAAATAAGATCGTATATAATGTAATCATATCATATACTTTTTAGTCATACTTCAAAAATTCACCTTTTGTTTTAAAGTCATGCAAAATGTGACCATGGACCACAAAACCATTCATAAGGGTATTTTTTGTATAGTTTTTTTTTTTTTTTTTTATAATAGGACAGTATTTGGCCATACGGAGCTCCACACATGACATGCAAGAAAAAAATAGTAGGCTAAATCATGTGCACGATTTACTAATTTGTTCCCTCAATGTACTAAGACGTGCAAACAATCACTATCGCGGTCCTTCGATTTGCTAAATAGTGCGCACTATTTATAAATCGAGTGAACGAGACAGTCAATCGAGGGAACGCAATAGTAATCATGTGCACATTTTAGTACTTTGAGAGAACAAATTAGTAAATAGTGCGCACTATTTATAAATCGAGTTTACGAGACAGTCAATCGAGGGAACGCAATAGTAATCGTGTGCACATTTTAGTACTTTGAGAGAACAAATTAGTAAATAGTGCGCACTATTTATAAATCGAGTGAACGAGACAGTCAATCGAGGGAACGCAATAGTAATCATGTGCACGTTTTAGTACATAGAGGGAACGAATTAGTAAATCGTGCACATGATTTAGCCTACTATTTTTTTCTTGCATGTCATGTGCGGGGCTTCGTACACACATTCAATAAGAGGTTTCTTAAAGCATTCAGTATTTGTTTTAGTTTTTAAATTTGGTTTTAAATAAAAAAAAACAAATGAGTGAGTGAGACTAAATAAAAGTATGCTATATAAATACATTATTCCAAAATGTTAAAATCAAATAATGTTGGTGCTAATAAAATAAAGATGCAAAGTGTTTCATTCAATCAATAAAAAAAAAAAAAAAAAAAAAAAATTAGGGTAATGAACTTGAGCCAATGAAAAATAAATAACTATTGGCTCAAGTAAAAAAAATATAGATGTGAATCATTACACTAATTTATTTTAATTGGATGAATGAAAACTTTTTTTCAGTGTACTACCGCAGGTGATTTTTAAATCAAATTAAGTCAATGTAATTTTAAGGTAAATACTTCCACACAAATGACATGATAGCGAGCAGTGTTGGGTAAGTTACTCAAAAAAAGTAATCCACTACAAATTACTAAGTACTGCTCTAAAATTGTAATTTGATTACATTACTGATTACTGTATGTAAAAAGTAATCAGATTACTAATTAATTTACTTTCAAGTTACTTTGAAAACCTATTAAACCTACAAGGAAAAAAACTACAAACAAAGTGAAACTCAGTTCTTTCCGTAATTTAATATTGACTGAAAAATATTACAGAAATATGAAAACAGCAACTTGAATTAAAGATCCAATGCATTTCTATAACTTAACATTCTTAACATAAACTTGCCTAACAATGAAAACTGTAGTCTTTTCAAATGTATCTACAGTATGTCTTAACTACATATGGGCTGTCATTCCAAGGAAGCTTCTATTATTACAAGTCCAGATGTCTGCGGTTGTGGAGACATATTCCAAACGCTCGAATGTTTTTTTAAGTTCATACTCCATATCCGCATAGGGCTGTCACTTTTCGTTCGAAAATCGATTACGCACTCGATTGGACCAACCAAAAAAAGTTTCGAAAATGAAAATAGGGAATCGATTTTGACCAAACTATTAATTTTAAAATAATTAAACAATTAAAAAAATAAAGATGTAAAAACACTCGTGTTTGAGCTTAATTTATATCATCTTACGCGGGCTCAGGCTTGCGCTCCGGTTTGTGAGGTAAATGAGCGGTCATGTGATGTGTTTCGATTAGCGCGAGAAAGATGTGAAATGGATGCTGAGTAGATGCAACGGAGGCTTGCCTCCGGCAAAAATACGTTTTGGTTGCACCAGCAACTAAAGCAAAGTTCTGGGGTGTGGAAAAGTTTTGACCATGTTTATAATGAGATTAATGAGTGAATAATCACCATCAGTGAGAGCAGGAACGCACTGAAGACACCTACAGTGGATTCATTCATTTTCCTCCACAAAAACATGTAGACCTAGCCTAATTTCTGTGAGTAAAGGTTTTTCAAATGATAACTATATATCCATTAAGGCTTAAATGCATAATGTGGACAGAGTATTTACGCTAATGTTGGCATTATTCTTTTATGAAATGTCAGCTGATATGTGGAGAAGCAAACCCGGCGGAGCCTTTATCTTAATTTCGTTATTGCCAAATACCCATCTTAATTTAAAATTTATCTTAATTTAATCTGTTAAAAAAGACTCGTTTTATTGGTGCTTGGTCTAGTTATAGGCTAAATGAGTCTATGTCTATTTAGAGTGCTGAGATGTTACGATGTTAGAGGACTTATTTTATTTCTTTATTCCAACTTCCAAGTGGCCTAGTCTACGTTAGTTATTAATAAATTATGTTAAAACATGTATAAATGACTCATTGTTGACAAAAGGCAAAAGAGCTGTGTGTATGCGCACATCTGAATGTCGGGCTGCAAACGGGTTCGGGCTTTTAAAAAGCTGTACATCAAAATGTACTTTTCAGGCTCGGGCCGAAACCTGTCGAGCTCGGGTCCTGTCGGGCCTAACTTTTAAGGCCCGATTACAACTCTAATGCCAATAAATAATAAATATTGCTGACTTGTGCGTTTCCAAGCGCTCTCTTTACGTTCGTCCGATATGTGGCGTTGAAAAAGGAAACGTCTTTTTTTTAGACATGGAAAATCGATTTTACAATCGATTCAATGAACACTTATGTCTTAAAAATCGAAAATGCTTTTTACACAAAAGTGACAGCCCTATATCCGCATAGCATTTATCTAGATACCTTGCAAATGTCTTTCGGTCCTGCAAGGGTACAGAGCTGTCCGTCACGGGTATCATCGTAAGCAAGTCTCTAAATGACTGCGATTCCACAGTCGACAAGGGCAGCATTCCCTCCACCACACACGCTGCTACAGCTCTTCACCTGTCCAGAAGTTACCTTACCTCCCGATCTTGAACAAAAATCTCCATCCATTCATTACATTTATTTTAAATGTAATGAGTTACATTACTGCGTTGTCACGAAAAGTACAACGTTACTTTGTAACGCGTTATACCTAACTCTGATAGCGAGTGATTACAATGTAGTCTGTGCACATGAAAAAAATCTTCCGAAAAATCGGCAGAAAAAAATACCAAAAACTGGCTGATTGCTGATTGTGTATTTTAAGCAAAAACCGGCCAGTTACGATTTATGGCTGGTCAACTGGTGCATCCCTAATATTTTTATGAAAATGCGAGAGCTTTCTAAACCTCCATAAAGGCTGCAATGCAACTGAAATGTTCACAGACACAGAGTCATAGTAAGGACATCAGTAAAACAGTCCATGTGACATCAATGGCTCATCCACACTTTTACCAAACTACAAGAATACGTCTTTGTGCAAAGAAAACCAAAATAGCGACTTTATTCAACAATTCTTCTCCAAATCACACATTCCGCCATTATGGAGAGTAACAAGAGGCTTTATCATCGTTTTCCTCTGGATGTAATCAAGGCTCAGTGCATGATTTACGTGCTGTTGAAAATGGTGGAAGTCGCTATTTTTGTTTTGTTTGCTCAAAAAAGTATTCTTGTAGTATTCTTGTAAAATTACGGTTGAACCACTGATGTCACGTGAACTGTTTTACTGATGTCCTTGCCAGTTGTGTTGTTTACCAGAGTCAGAAAGCTCTCGGATTTCATCAAAAATATCTTAATTTGTGTTCTGAAGATTACTGAAGATCTTGTGGGTTTAGGAGTTAATAATATAATTTTCATTTTTGAGTAAACTACCTCTTTAATTGGGAATATTGATAAACTCTGCAGGACAGTGGCTTCCTGTGCTGATCTGGCCCAGTAGCATTTTCCACTGTAATGTTTGTTAGAATCCCATCTTGACTGCTTGGCTGTATTTCCCATAAGGAGATGAATGACTGAGTTTTTTATTTCTTTTACTTGTAATTTTAGAGAGAAAAACAATGCTAAATGTAATTGTTTTCATCTTCAGACTAATGAAATTGAAGTATCCAAATGAAGACACTAGCAGTGTGGAGTATATGGTGATTTTTTTTTTTTTTTTTTTAGTTTAATAAATGCTTTGTTAAAGTTAATACACAAGGATTTGAGTACTTTTTAAATGACTTTTTAAATACTTCTAGGATACAGACGTTGAGAGCAATCAGGAGATGATCCAGAAGACTTGTGGGAATCTATTTGAAGCTGCAGTCATTGAAGACAGCCCAGCAGATGTTGGAGTGTTGGAAGATAAAGTTCTTCAGGATCTAGCAGTTTACAGTCTGCAAAACCATTGCTGGGACTGATATATGGACTGAACTTGAGCAACCCTCCTGAAGTCAGGTACACATTTGTAATACTGAAGAAGTTATTTCTGGAGCCGGCTATTTTGTGTAATTTTGTAATTCCATTAATGTTATCAAAACACAATTTGGTTGTGTGGAACCACTGTCCATAATTAAATTAAGTAAGTTTAAAGAGTAATTTTTGTTTGTGTGATTATGGCTGAGTAGTTAAGTTGACTGAGTAATTCTGCTGTTTAAACCAAGCAGATGAGGAACCAATAAGGGAGAGACACAGAGCAAGAGAGGTCTGTCTCAGGGAGGACGGAACTATATCCTGCCAGTGTCTTTGCATGCCTTAGTAATTCCTACCTCCTCCTCTTCCTCCAAAAGGGCACAATGGATGCTTGAGTGGGAATTGGGCCGTTGGAGGAACACAACAGAGAGCACTGGCCTGTTTGCAATTGGACATGTGTGGCGTCCATGTATTCTCTTGTGTGTGCACGCTCAGTTCTTTAAGGGAGACTAATCTTCATGCATACAGAGCAGGATATAGTGATCCTTTGAGATCGTATATTCTTCGCCCTATTTAGCAGCGTAAAAATCCAATAAAAGCCACTGTGCTTTTCTTTACATGGGCAGTTTTCACTCTGTGTTAATCGTGGCTCACAGATCACAACAACTTTTATGACTGTGACTTTTTAATAATTGTTTATGCAAACTCCAACATGCACACTACTGTTTAAAAGTTTGGAGTCAGTACTATTTAAAGAAAGACAATTTTATTCTGCATTAATCTGGCAGTAAAGACATGTATTCGATATCGAACCGATATAGATTGATATTTAATCTGCATATTAGAATGATGTCTGATGCATCATGTTATTGTTTTTACTGTAACTTCAGAAAAGGTATTCTTAATTTTATAAAATGCATTTATTAAAAAACATGTTAGTTTCCCTTGAACAATAAGCACATCAAAAAATAAAATGTAGTGTCTTCCAACCCCAGGTGGACAGTAACACTACAGTATTGATTGATATATCATGTAATAAACAACCTTCAACATGTATCATACTCTCTTTAAGAGTGCTCTTACATCACTCTGCGCACCTCTCCAGGGTCACAGTGTAAAACATCTATCAGTTTGAAAGTGATTCTTGCAGTAAACGAGTGAGTGATAGAGAAGGGGAGATTGAGGAAAGCAGCCTTACTCTTTGATGTGTTTGCGGCAGGGCACAGAGTTTCTCATGCAGGTGCCTGTGAGGCGCTCCACGTTCTCCACAATGACAAAAGGCTTCTCCTCTAGAGTTACAATGGTCAGGTGATTGTCATCTGTCTCTCCATCACCAAAAGAGTTGAAGCGAGGCCACACAGGAAATTTCAAAGACAAACTCTGGTTTTCCCATTTGCCCATCTGGAAATGAATTGAAAAGAGGAGTGTCACACTCTTGCTCTATAGCTTACTGGTGTTATTCTTTTAATTACAATATTGCCAACATATCAATGCACACAAAAATAACAGTGACAGAAAACACATACACACACACACACAGAGAAAAATAAGTTCTTCAAATTATTTCACAAGTTTATAAGAAGTGTGCCTCAGTCCAAACCTCGCCAGTGTCACAATGAGCATAGGTTTGTTTTCCTTTGGATGACATGTTTGTCTGTGTCTGTCTTCTACTGTATGTCTAGACTGTGATCACTAAGCCTGTATTTGCAGAGGATCCATCTCTACTTTGTATCTTCTGCTGTCTCTCTCTCAGTCCCAGAGGGCAAGGTGTGAGAATAAAGCTATGCTTGAGAGCAAATCATATCAGATCAACAGAGGCCTGGCAAACACATTCATCAAATAGAGCCACATAACATCACAGTCTCCGTGTCTGAATATGCAAAAAATACACAAAAATAAAGTTGTGACAGGAAAAAGATCAAATAAAAGTAAATGTCTACTGTATATGTTGCTTAAAAGTAAAAAGTAAAAAGTAAAAAGTAAAAAGTAAAAAGTAAAAAGTTTAAAGTTTAAAGTTTAAAGTTTTAAATAAATGAATGAATGAATGAATTAATTAATATATACATATAAACTAATAAAAACAGGGGTAAGTGACAGAAAAAGATATAAAAATATAATAAATGTTACGATTTAAAATTTACAGTAAAAGAAAAAAAAAGTAAATTAATCAAACACTGCCACAAAACACAGTCCCTGTGTCTGACAATGCATTAATACATAAACATTTTAAAAAGTGAGGAAAAAGATAAAAACTAATTAAATAAAAAGTAATAAATAAACAAATTAAAAAAAATTAATAAGTAAAGTATTTTAATCAAATAGTGTCTTATACAGCCCTTGTGTCTGATTATGCCCCAATTCATAAAAATAAAGAACTGAGAATAAAAAGATGAAATAAAATATAGATGCCCGTAAAACTGTATGCCATTTATTAAAATGGAACAAAAAAAAAATATATATATAAAACAAAATTAAAATACAATAATCAAATACTGCCACACATATTTGTGTACATAGTTTGATATTAATCGTCAAATTAATATGATGTTGGAATACTTCATTAAAAATAGGCCAACAATTCATAAAGGATGATAAATCCAGAAAAGTGGCATTCTGATGAACAAGAAAAGAAAAGCTTTTTCTTAAAACTAAGAAAAATCTGTTCAGCCATGACAGTCATGAGCAAACTTTCCTGAGTGTGCTAGGTCAGTGCACTGGAGAGCGATGAGCAGTGTTCAGGGGGACTGGGGTATCTCGCTAGATGCAGTGCTGCTAACCAGTGTCACAGGATATTTGGGTTAATGCTGTTAATCCAATCAGCATGCTTTAGGAGGAAGCCGTAATCACGTTCCTCCTATCCCTGATGAACCAGAGACTGAGGACATCTCCGACACTGCCAGAGTTTCTTTTATCAGCAGCACAGCCGTCGATTCATCCGCAGCCTTATTAGAGTCAAAGCACCTTTCTTTTTGAGTTTCTCCCCTCCAACTTCCTCCAACGTTTCTTGTTCTACTGTGTGAAAAAGTCATTTCATTAATCTGTCTCATTTGGTTTGATGGCACATTTCTTTTGTCAAGCACTGTGGGTAAAAATGGCTCACCAAGCTTATCTGTCTCAGCTGAAGACAAAAGTAACTACTTGCAGTTTCTGTCGACTCCAGGCTTACCATGCTAAAAGAATGATTTATGAATTTGATGTTTTCAGAGAACGTACTTTATTGAAAATAAAAGGACACCATTTCTCTTGTACTGTCAGTCATTTACCGAGCAGGCGTGCAAATATTTTAGTAATGCTGGAGTAAAGCTGTATTATGCTTAGGCACAATTCCCACTTTGCATGTTGACAGCGATGCTTATGCATGTCTGGCAGGACACATATGTTGCGGTACGCGCTGATGATGGAGCGATAGGCCACAAGCAGTTGAATAATTCAGTGTGTTTTGGAAGGGTGGGCTGACGTCAGCGAGCTCGCCAATGAAAACAGAGCGTAAGCGCTAAGAACTGCCTAGAGTTGAAACTGCACAGAGCCATTAATTCGTAATGGAACAGGACCCAGAAATTGCTAAACCTAGCTCTAGTCCCTTTTTTCTCTCTTATCTAACTTTCTCTCCATTGTCTTGTGTGTAGCGTGCACACATCTCTATCTCTTGCTGTCATTCTGCTCACTTTTGGCCTCTGGCTCAGCAATCTCTCTCTCTCTCTCTCTCTTTCATCCATTATTTGGAAATGTTCGAGCATTTGTTTTTGAAACTATGTTGCCCTTGAAACTTAAGAGTATAAATTCACTCCAAATGCACACACTTACTTACATTGTAAATATACAAAGACATTGAGCGTCTGATGTCTTTCAGACTGAATATAAACAGCATGACATGAACGAGAGTGCTGTTATTTCATGCCAAAATATTCAGACCAAGAACACGAGTGGGAGTGTGATATTGCTTTTACCCAACAACCAATTACATAACAAATTAAATGGCATTAATAAAGAGTTAGTTTACCCCCAAAATTATCCCCATGTCGTTCCAAACCCGTAAGACCTTCATTCATCTTTGAAACACAAATTAGAATATTTTTGATGAAATCCAAAAGCTTTCTGCACCTTTCTGTCAGTTGTGTCGCTTTACTTCATAAAACCATTCACAAACCCTCTACCGGATGCACAGTACAGAATATCTCAATCTTCGGAAGAAAAAATATTACGTAATCTGTCTACGTTTTGGCTTGGATGCAGCCAATCACTTGTCGCCACCTACTGGTATATCAATGTAACCTGCAGAAACCCACACCACTAATATATGTGTAAACATAGTTATAATCACCATACGTTGTGAAAACCATTTCGAATGTCTTTGCTCATGAATAAAGTAATAAATGCGTAAGGTTTTAAAAATCAAAACAATGCATGAGGCATTACAATCTAACTGTGAAAACCTACTTTCTGTTTGTCTCAAACTTCTTTGCTTTTAAGAACAAAGTCAAAGAGAGTGAATATACTAACAACCATCCATAAACCAAGAAGACACTTAAACTGCAAGAGACTTGTAAAGCAGAGAGAGAAAAAGACACAAAGAAATTGGATAAACTAAATTGATGAAGAAAGGCACTTGTGCTCCAGACGTTAAGTAATGACAGTGTTTGAGCCACTCAAAATCTAATCAAACAACACAGGCAATGTAGCGCCTGTGATGAAAACAGCCCCATTTCGCCACTATGCAAAGCAAGCCGGCTGTGCCTATGCATTTCAATGACCTCATTAGATAATTATAATTAAAAGGGAGCTTCGTGAAGCAATGGAGCAGAGAATCCAAATTAAGATGCTTAATTTCATCCTCATTGTATTACTGCTTTTTTAATAGAGAAGAAGTACGTTTGTTTTCTTATTTCATTCGACTTCAGTAGTGTTTATCATGAAAGTGAAATGGGGTTGTGGTGGATGCAGACACAAACTAACCAAGGCGGGCTCTGACCATTTGATCTGAAGGGCCCAAATGGTTCAGATATTGTGAAGACAGTTTAATTCAATAATATTATTTTATTAAGTGTTTAAATTAAGTGGAGATTAAAAAGGAGAAACTGATAAGCTCCTAGGAACATGGACAAAATGTATTAAGAAGTTGAGTGAGAGTAACAGTGTCATACTGACAGTAAACTCACTGCCGTTGACAGATAATCTAGATGAAACGTGAGCAAGATACTAAACCAGCGCTGTAGGCCATGTCAGTATTGAAGTTGGGAATGATGCTAAATTGCATCTTTTGAGAATGTAGTGCCGTTCATTCACCAAGCAGCAGTTTGATATATTGAACTTTGTTTTACTTACTGTCAGACAGGGTACGGCACACTGTTTCTTCTACTTGCTGCTGTCAGATATCGGAGCATCTGACAGCTAATGAACAACTGCCATATCACCAAACGTTTGTAAAAACAATCAGTTTCCTGATCACTCAAACAGACATGGTTATTAATGATAATGTGCTGGCATTGCTGGTAAGATGGTCCCTGACAGTGTTTATAGTTTATAGTTCCAACCAATAAGAAATATTAGTTTTGTGAGGAGAAGGGCTTCAGAAATTTCTCAACTATTGTATTTTGTAAAGATGTATAAAAAATATTAAAATATTTTATTTTTTTAAATATATTGTTTTATTACATTATTATTAAACTTGTTTTATATATAAAATAGTTTATATATATATATATATTTTTTTTTTTTTATTTTTTTTTTATGTAACCCTGTCTCCTCCCAAAGTCTTCGCTCATGAAGACAAAATCACATACTGCCTGACAGCTATTTCTTTGAATAAATAATTACTTTGTGACAATTAAAAAATATATATCTTCTATATACTATGAATGTCTACAGTAATTGTTTTAACATTGTTTATTTAGACTTATTTACCCTATTTAACAAAAAGCTAATAAAATAAAATGGCAGTGACTCTGCAGTTTACTGTATGTATTGAGCTGCAGCACTGACCCAACAGTGCATGCAACACATATGGAAAGATCTGAACATGGGAAATAGATCTGACCTCAACTGGTTTCCACAATGTTTCCTATAACCTTCAGTGGGAAGTATTTATTAGGTGCTGGATGGCTAGAAAAGTCATTAGCACTTTACCACAGGGATAGGAAATTAGCATTTTAATTGTTTGCGCGCTGTGCATTTCCATGGTCACGGTGCAAATAGATTTTGTGCTTGTAGATCTCA
This sequence comes from Carassius auratus, assembly GCF_003368295.1. Taxonomy (NCBI): domain Eukaryota; kingdom Metazoa; phylum Chordata; class Actinopteri; order Cypriniformes; family Cyprinidae; genus Carassius; species Carassius auratus. The sequence goes on along the minus strand of NC_039270.1, from coordinate 15,561,309 downwards.
ACCTGCTTCTATTCCAATCAACGTCTCCCCCTTCAGGAGCGATTACATGAGTGTCGCACAATATTAGAGGTCTCTGGCTTCACCTTCAGGCCCCAGGAGGATGAGGAAAGGCTTGCGACAAGCCTTCGTAGATGCTCTGCCCTCAAAAGCGACAGAGAGGAACTGAATTGAATGAGAACGCCTTCGCCAGATGAAAACAGTATAATGCCCATCCTGAAGGCTTGCTTGCAGAGAGCTATTAGGATAAAACGCTCCATGTCTAATTCGGTTGAGGAGGTATAATTAATGACTCCTGTGCAGAGGGGAGGGGTTGTTCACACTAAGCGCTAACCAAATAGCTTGAAAGTGGCTGACACTCAGCAACACGTCTGCCGCTGCCCACTCAAAATTCCACACTGGTAGAGCTGCGGCTTGCTGCAGAGGATTGACCTTGGATACTGCACTCTATATATTTGTGCAAGTATCATTTATTACCAGGGCCAAAAGACGCTTAAGTGAAGTATGATGTGGGTACTGAGTACTGATGTGGAGTCATACCCAGAGGGTTGATTAACTGTTCACATCACTGCTGCAGGACAGTGGAGCACCTGACAAAAATGAAATATTGTTCATTGACATGGTCTTGGTGCAGCAATGGTCAAGATGCCCAGGACAACATACTGCTCAAACTTTCTTAAAGGCACAGTTTAACTAAAAATGAAAACACTCTCTCATATCATTCCATTTTTGTCTTCACATGAACACAAAAGAAGACATTTTAAAAAGTAATGTGCTATTCGTTCTTTTCAGAAAATACTCCAAGTCTTTTGAATCCATTATAATAGCTTTGGGGGAGAAATTTACCACTTATTTTTCCTCGACATGAAGAAGGGGTTTACATTAAAGTTACATTACAAATTATATGAATCCCCTCTCAGTTTCACTCTGGAGATCTTTAATTGTTGAGCTTGTGACCCTGGAAAAAAAGAGGCACTGAGTTGAGGGAAGGATTCAGATCTTTGTTCAGAAATGGAGAAAATCTCTAGAGCTTCTATTTTTTTCTATATTTCTATATTTTTCCATTTTTGACAGAGATGGACAGTGGTGTTGTTTCATTAGATTTCGATTCATATATTTTTAATTTATATTTTACTTTATCATAATAATTTAGCAGAAACTCTTGCAAAGTGGACTGTTTCTCTCTATCTCTTACAAAAATAAAAAAACAAGTACAAAATATAAGCATAATTACTTATATTACTAATATTACTTTAATATTACTTTAATTAATTAATTATATAAATTTGAAATTAAAATGATACATATCTATAATTAAGAAATAAAATATAAATATTATTTAATTAAAATGTATAAATAGTTGTTATTCTTAAAAGGTGTTCATTAAACCATTTAAAATTAAAATTAAAATTCTTTTTGAAGCTTAAAAGCAATAGTTTCTATTCACTTACACTGCATGAAATAAATAAGTCCACCACATTCTTCCAAATTATTATAATCATTTTGTATTCCACAGAAGTAATAAAGTCATACAGGGACAACATGAGTGTGAGTAAATGACAACAGATTGTTCATTATGAGTCAGCTATTCTTTTATCTTGTCGTCTGAATGGCCAGCAATTAAAGAGAGGGAGGAAACACTCACAGGTTTATGTGATGAATACTGTTCAGCCCATTAAGGGAGCAATTATATTTTGTTTGTCAAACTGTGGACCCCATGCGTCAAGTCAAGTCTGGGTTTTCTGTGTGGGCGGCAGTTGTTCTTTTGCTGAAGTCCCACGTGGATCCAAGATCCAGCATTCAGCCAACATGAGAAAACGACAACAGATTCCCTGGCTGCCAATCAGAGCTGAGGCCGAGATTAATCACGGACGCTGAAGCTGTAATTAGCTCTCCAGAAAACCAAACTCCTCCGAACTTCTGAGAAGGGTGGATTTGCTTTGAGTATTTATAGTTCAATGGTGGTAGAGCAGAGCTGGATTGAGTAGCATGGGATTTCTGCGTGACTGAGACATTAGGATGAGGTGGGGGGGAGGGGGGGGATAAACAGAGGAATAAAGGAAACAGGGCTCTAATGTGCGTCATGAGGTGCTGCTGCACAGTCGTTTTCATTACAGCCTCTGGTCACGATTTACAGTGACCCACTCTTTAATTAAAAGCAGCCACACTGTCTGATGAACTGCCTCTCAGCCACAGTTTTACCACAGCGTCACCCATTCTGCCAGCACAATGACCTGCTCGCTTTCAGACGTCATTTGAGTCTATTTACTGACACTCGAACCTGGCCGATCCATTGGGGTTATGCTTCATCTGACGCCAACCAGCTCGCTGTCTAAAGCCCATTCAGACGGGACCAGTTTTCTCTAAGGATTTTAGGCAAATTTGTGTTTCATAGATGTATTTTGTGATTTTAATCCTGCCCGAACCAAACATGTTTATGTTTTTCTCATACAACCTCGGCTGAAAATTACAGAGCAAATTAACTACTGTTTTTCAGTATCTTGGAGGTCCTCTTAGAAACTGAATCCCATTTGGATTTAAAAAAAATGGTGAATATGGTATATTATTATTTCTTTAATTGCTTCTCTTCATTTATGTTGACCTTAAAATAAAGTCTAAATTCCAGGAGATGTTACTCTGGTGCACCTTCATTATGAATTTAGACCTTTTAGCAAATCTGTCCTTATCAGTACATCAAATCAAACACACTTAATAATCAAATAACATCATAATAATTATATTCCTAGTTAAAGATATGTTACAAATCCTGTTCAAAGTAGAGCTGAAGATCTTTGCCCAAACCAGATGGGGCCCAACGGGTTCGGTCAGGGTTCGGGCTTAATTTATATAATTTTATAGGGCTCGGGCTTGCGCTCCGGTTTGAGAAGAAAGAGAAAAAGTTAATCGGAGAGTGTATCGACCCTCGTAAGCATACTATAGCTGGACTCATTGTCATGAATTCACGTTATCACATCCAGCAAACTGACTGCGCCTTTGTCTTGAGCGGTCATGTGATGTGTTTCGATTAGCGCGAGAAAGATATGAAAATGGAGGTTATGCTGAGCAGGTGAAATGGAGGCTTGCCTCTGGGGATTACATTTTGGTTGCACCAGCAACTCAAGCAAAGTCTGAGGTGTGGAAAAGTTTTGACCATGTTTATAATGAGAATAATGAGCCAGTGGGTTGTATTGCTGGACGCGCCATCAGTGAGCTGCAGAGGATTCAATAATTTTCCTCCACAAAAACATGTAGGCCTAGCCTAATCTTGGTGAGTAAAGGTTTTTCAAATGATAACTAAATATTCATTGAGTCTTAAATGCTAATGTAGGCTAGACAGAGTATATAGGCTAATGTTGGCATTATTCTTTTATTAAATTTCAGCTGCTAGTGGCGAAGCAAATCCGACAGAGCCTTTATCTTAATTTTGTTATTGCCAAATACCAATCTTAATTTAGAATTTATCTTAATTTAATTTAAGAAAGACTCATTTTTATTGGTGCGTTGGTCTATTTATAGGGTAAATGAGCCTAGGCCAATTTAGAGTGCTGAGATGTTAAGATGTCACAGAGGACTTATTTTATTTCTTTATTCCAACTTCCAAGTGGTGTAGTCTACGTTAGTCATGAATAAATTGTTAAAACATGTTTAAATGACTCAATCTTGGCAAAAGGCAAAAGAGCTGTGTGTGTGAGCACATTTGAATAATGTCGGGCTGTAAACAGGTTCGGGCTTTTAAAAAGCTGTCAGTTAAAATGTACTTGTCGGGCTCGGGCCGAAACCTGTTGGGCTCAGGTCCTGTCGGGCCTAACTTTTAAGGCCCGATTACAGATCTAGTTCAAATAGCACTTAAAGGGATAGCCCACCAAAAATAAAAATGCCATTATGTCATTCTCAAAGCATATGACGTGGATGAAAAAAAAATAATTACACTGTGACCATGAATTAAGAGTTCATTCTAATGACTGACACTGTAAGGAAAAATAATCTACTAACAGTTTTCTTTATTACCCGTTAAATTTCCGTACATTTCCTTTAGCCCTAAAACACAAAGCAATCCATGATTCAAAATTAGTAAGATGTTTAAAATTAAAACAGTACATTGGGCCCCATTTCTTTATTATACTTTTTTTTTTTTACAGTGTAGTACTTTGCGACTACAGTTAAATATTTTTTTCCTTTGTGTAAGTTACATAACTTTTTACAAATGTATTACGTAGATTTATTTAAATCATGGCCACTATTTAACAAAAACAAGGGAATGATTAACTTGAGGGAACATGTTCTCAATTTGTATCCACAATATCTTTTTCTCTGCATGTTCAGTCTTCGTTTGATTTGTATCTTTTCAACGAATCTATGGTCCAATTCCTGTAACCCACTGAAATGATCTGTTCACAAATCACACTGATTCAGTTTTTGATTCAACTCTCAGCAGCTGAGAGTCTCAGCTTGATTCATTCTCAGCAACTGATAATCACTCCCTTAAATTGCACTCTGTTCCTCAAATATCATATTGGTATGACTCATCAAATGACACCTATAATATATATAATGCACAAGCCCATAGACCACTTTTTTATGATACCTTAATAATGCCTTTTTGTCACTTTGGAGCTTTGACTGCCCCAGTTTTCCTTATCTTTCATTATTTTTGAACAGAGTTCAATATACACAGCGTACAAAAAGTCATAACGCCATTCGAACATCATGACGATGAGTAAATGATCACATTTTCATTTTTTTAGGTGAACTATCTCTTTTTATAATGACTGGGAAGTTACAGGAAAAATAAAAGCATAATCTCTATAAACACAATCTGCCTAATACACTGAGCGTTCACACATTAAACGCTCCATCCTCCCAGCGAATAAAAGTCCTGGCACAGTTCAATGATGACTCAACTTTTTAATGAGCCCTGACTGAACAATATGAAAAGCACAATGGGGGAAGGGCTTGGGGGAATTGTGTGTTTTTTTGCCCGCCTAAATTGAAAAGGAACACAACGGTGAAAAATGAGGGCTGGTTTTCAAGGTGACAGCAGTACAGTTTGAATTCTATAGTACAGCGCTTGTATTCTCTCTCTCTCTGAGTGAAAAAGAAGGAGAAGAAGAATGGGAGCAGGACAGCAGCTTATTTCTTGCGACTATAGACCATGGCTTAGCGCCCAGGCCAATTCACCGCAGGTCTCCGGTAGGTCACGCAGATAGGAGGATTACTTTAAGAGGGCCGACATTCCATTACTCTGTCAGACAATCGTATCAAAATAATCAGCGATACCCAGATTTATGGGCAATATCAAGAGGCCGCCCTGAGCAGAGATGAGTAGGACAGAGTTGACCCCCCAGAAGGGATTCCTGACGGGAAGCTTTGGTCCCCGAGTAAATTACACAACACAAGCAATTTGCCACACGGCCGCTGAGGCTGGGAGCGAAGGGAGTGAGGGGGAGAGAGAAAAATGACAGACAAAGACAGAATGGAAAGGCTTTCTGCATAATGTTCGGGGAGATGGAGGGTACTTGTGCATCATTCCAGCTCATCAGTAGTCAAAAACACCTCTGTTGCCCTCCCCTAATGCCCTGCACCGTTTTTAAAAGATTCAACGCCTCCACTCTAAAATAAAAGCCATTTGTGCAAACAATTATTCACGAGAAGAAAGCTGTAGTCTCGAGACGGCCGCTTTCTCATTCCTGATCCTGCAGACGTCTTGTTTAAGTGAAAATCTCTTCTTAGGGGACTCATGCATGCAGTGCATTCTGATGGCTTCATTTTGAACGTGGCTTCTCTGCGTACAGACATACAGACAGACAGCTGTGTGGTCAAACGGCTGGTCACACCTGCAATACGCTGCCTAAAGGTTTGCGCTCGTTCTTCTAGGCTTGTTTGCTGAGGCAGAGAGCTCACGGTGACACCAGTAATTACACAGTATGGAAAGGCCGTACTAGGATCAGGTTTCAGCTCTCCAGAGGATCACATGCTTGACATTATTGCGGATAAAGCTGAGTACTGGAAAACTGCGAGCGTTCTTTTTGCTCAAATGTCTTTCATTTCTTCAAATTCTGATGCATTCACATAAAAAAGCAATGCCCACTGCATCCTACTTAAACCTGAATAAAATGAATGATAAATGGTAAAAAAAAAAAAAAAAAATGGTTTGGAATATGAAGGATGAGATTTTCCATTTCATAGACTGTTTATTGTTTTGAAGTCATAGAAATTGATTGGTTGGTTGGTTGATTGATTAATTAAAAAAATATTAATACATTTGTTCATTAACTTAAAGTGTTGCATTAAAGGGTGCAGTAATGAGATCAAAATGACTGAAAAAAAAAAAAAAAAAAAAAAAAAACCTTGTATGGGTCAAAATGATCTATTTTTCTTTTATGCCAAAAATCATTAGGATATTCAGTAAAGATCATGTTCCATGAAGATATTTTGTAAATGCCCTAATGTTAATATATAAAAACTTATTTTTTGATTAGCAATGTGCATTGCTAAGAATTCATTTGGACAACTTTACAGGCGATTTCCTCAGTATTTCCAGATTCCAGATTTTCAAACAGTTGTATCTCGGCCAAATATGTGTGTGTGTATGTATGTACTACTGTATGTAGTGTCATTTATTTTGAGATACTGCTTAAGCTATAATCAAAACATCTCTCCATTTCTGCAACACAGAAAGCATAGAAAAAACAACAGAACTAGATTAGGTCTACTGACAAAAAGGTAAATACAATTTTGAAGAATGTAATTTTATTATACAACAAAATAGTAAAAAAATGTAAAGAACATACTGTTACATCATTTTGTATAAATACAATGTTTTCATTATTCAGAAAAACGGTTTAAAAAATCCAGAACAAATCATTGTAACACTCTGACATTACATAAGATAAAGTAAAATCAAAACATAAAATAACATGACATTTTTCAATAGATAACATTAAAGGTGTCAATATTTGGCAGCAGTACTATAGATGGTCAGATTATGTTACCATGAGAGAAAGAAGGCCACACATTTTTTTCTAATCTCCAGGTAACAAAAGAAACCACTATAAAATTTAATGAATGGGTACGGCTAGATGACCCAAAAAGCTATCTTCTCGAATGACTGCATCAGTCCAAACATTTGTTCTTTTCAAACCTGGGGTTGGTGTGAAGTAGTGGTCAATGATTTGGGCTGAAAACAAAAGGACAATTTCCACTGTAGCAGACGCAGCTCTATAATGTAAGGTGGGCCGTAGGGCTCTTACGATGGGGCAGACATGCCCCCGTTTAACTTCAGCTTACTCTAGACCAACTGTATCCGTTAAATGTTTAATAAAATGCCGGCCCCAGCTAAAGGATCTGTTGTGTTGCTGTCCTCCACTAAATGTATCTTTCCTGTGTTGAGACGGCACGGTGAACACTGATTGGAGGAATGAGAGTTTCTGCTATCAGACCGAGTACAGCACTTCACTGTTGACCATGACAACATGCAGCGAGTCTTGACCGTCCCATCAGTCAAACTCTGTTGATTTGATAGTGCATTAAATTAGGCAGCAGACAAGCAGATCATCAAGTATCTCTGCAGCAGAACGCAGTGGCTATGAAGGGCAGAGCTGTGATTGTCAGGGTAGTGAGGGGTGGAGATGGCTGTAAGTATGACGGACAGCGGAGGTGAAGAGAAGCACACCAGGCTTACTAAAGAGAATTACACCTTATCTCTGCTGGATCAGTCAAAGCCAGTGCAGCTCTGTCTTAGGCTCCCAACCTCCTCCTTTTCTAGCACTTTTCCTCACATTTTCTGTCTGTATTTAGCTTTTGCTGTATTTATCTTTGCTTCTTTCTTTCTTTTGATTGTTCTTTCTTTGTTATTTTTTCTTTCTTTCTCAATTTTTGTATCCCACTTTCTTTCTTTTCAGTTTGATTATTACTTTTGTTAGCTTAATTCTTTCTTTATTTCTATTTTACTCTCCTCTCTCCCTTTTTCTTTCTTTCAATTGCCCATAAGTTATTTCTTTCTTTCTTTCTTTCTCACTTCTTTCTTGTTTACTTTGTCAATTTGTTTTTCTTTGCATTTTTCAAGATAGTTACTTTATTTATTTATTTTTCCAAACTTCCAAGACTTTCCTCTTTCTCTCTCATCTATCTATCTATCTATCTATCTATCTATCTATCTATCTATCTATCTATCTATCTATCTATCTATCTATCTATCTATCTATCTATCTATCTATCTATCTTTCTTTCTTTCTTTCTTTCCTTCTAATTTGTTTTTCTTTTTCATCTTTAATTATTTTCAGGCTAGTTACTTTATGTATTTTTTCTAAATTAGACTTTCCTCTATTTCTCTCCTTTCTTTCTTTCTTTCTTTCTTTCTTTCTTTCTTTCTTTCTTTCTTTCTTTCTTTCTTTCTTTCACACATATTTCTAAAGTTGTAAAACAACGATTCCTGGAGTATGTTTTACAAGAATAATTCAATTTCAGTTGTTTAATTCAATTTACTAGCATTTTATACTAGCAACATTTCTACACCTATTTTTCAATGTATATGAAAAAATAAAATAAATAAAAATCAATCAATCAATCAAATAACAGTGTGTCATTACAGTAAAATAAAATAAAACTAAATAAAATTAGAAATTAACTACAGTATAAACAAATGTTATTTTTAGTAATGTTACAAGGTGTATTTATTACATTATTTCTTATAGTTATAAAAATAGACACTTTAACACTTTCTATGAAGCCCATATTTATATTTTTATATTTAAGCGTATTCTTAATGCGAATTGTAATGAATACATAATGATTTATAAATAAATAAAAAACCTTATAATTACCATATTGAATATACTTCATTTTCAGTATAATGGACTGTGTCATATCTTAACATTGTTTATTTAAGATCTGCACAACATCTTACTACAGCTTGTGTGTGGTTAGATGTGGAGTGTTATTTGTGTGTTTCCTGTGGAGCTGATGTTAATTAATTGATGTGAGCTTAATACTCCAACTGACAAAAAAGGCAATGTTTCATATGGTTACATTTTATTTTGATGGTCCCCTTACTCAGTCGACTTTAAGCAACTTTGCAACTACATGCCACCTAACTCTCATTAGAGTATAAGCATGCTCAAGAATGGTTGAATCTAGTATGGTAGAACAAGTTTACGACTTGCAAAGACACTTATAGTCAGTTCATCTGTTGGTTGACCATCAATATAAAGTGTTAGCACATATTTAATGACCGCTAGTTGACATGTTGTTGCAGAGTTCCCTTTCAGTCGGTCACTCTCGACGCCACGTCGGATGACCGACGAATATGGGATATCGCTTCGATAGACCAATCTACTTCGAGTGTAAACTAAACGAGCCAATGCACATTGGCATGCAATTATTGCATCCAGCTGCCGCTGATCACTGCGTGAGTATAAGAGGGCAGCAGGTGCAATGCATACCAGCTTTTCGCTTCGGAGCCGAGCGTTAGTATCGCTCTGCTCAACTGTGTCTGCTGTGAACTACGAGTTCAGCACGCTCTCGGAAGCTTCGTGTGTTGGCGAGACGGCGCTTCAGCGGCGGTCGTTCCGGTGTCGAGTGGATTGCACACTTCAGGTTGCACTACCCCTGTCGTGTTGCAAGCGGCCAATTCCCCTGTGCGCCTCAGCACTAAAAGAGCATTTCCTAAAAGAGCAAATTTCTCTAAAAGAGCTTCACGGGTGCGTCTTTATAAAGACGACGGATCGTCCTTATAAGGATGCCGTTTCACCCGTGCGTTTCTGGGTGCGGTCGTTACCTGGCACCGGGTGATGGTCACGATCGCTGCCTCACGTGTCTGGGCGTCGAGCACGCTGAGGTGGCTTTCGTGGATGAGTCATGTTCTCACTGCGGGAATATGACCATCTCGGAGCTGCAAACCAGGCTCCGCTACCTTCAGGGGGGCGGAGTCCCGTTGCCGCGGCCGCGATCTGGGGCTCGTTCTGGCGGCCGACAGACGAGAACCACTTCCGGCAGTAGCGCGAGTGGTTTGAGGATCACAGTGGTGGCAAACCCCGCAGGGAACCAATCCTCTGGGGACCATCACTCCTCTAGCACCTCCGATCCAGTGGAGCAACCCACGGAACGCGCTGGGCCCTCTTCAAGGAGCGTACCAGCGGTATCCAGTGGGACTCCCCCCGACCAGATGTCGATCTCAGCATCGGAGGGAGAGCTGTCGGATCACGGTTCGGTTGGGCTACCGTCCTCTGGGATGGTGACAAAGCCTGATTCGGATCCCGAAGTGGCAGCTATGCTTTCCCGGGCCGCCGAGAGGGTAGGGCTCGAGTGGAATCCCCCACCGTGTCCCGAGCCCTCACGGCTGGATGATTGGTTTCTCGGGGTGGTGCGCGCTGGTTCTCAGCGCCCCACCCCAGTGCCTTTCTTTCCGGAAGTGCATGACGAGCTCACCAAGTCGTGGATGGCACCTTTTACTGCCAGAAACCAGCCGGTGGGCTCCTCCTCCCTCACCACCCTCGAGGGCGGTGCAGCGAAGGGGTATTCAGGAATCCCGTCGGTGGAGCGGGCGGGTAGCGATGCAATTGTGTCCTAAGTCCGCCGCCTCCTGGCGTGGAGACCCGGTGCTCCCTTCCCGGGCCTGTAGGCACTCGTCTGGTCTGACCAGCAGTGCCTATGTGGCTTGCGGGGAAGCTGCTTGCGCCTTACACGCTATGGCGTTACTGCAGGTGCACAAGGCTAAGGCACTGAAAGACCTGCACGAGGGTGGTCACGATCCAGCGCTTCTGGAAGAGCTCCGAACCGCCACTGACCTTGCGCTTCGAGCGACGAAGGTCACCGCGAGTTCGCTGGGTCGTGCAATGTCCACATTAGTGGTCCAGGAGCGCCATCTGTGGCTGGGTCTGGCAGACATGAGGGACACCGACAAGGTCCGGTTTCTCAATGCCCCTGTGTCCCAGACCGGCCTCTTCGGCGACGCAGTCGAGATTTTGGCCCAGCAATTCTCGGCTGCCCAGAAGCAGACTGAGGCGATCCGACACATCCTGCCCCGGCGGGCAGCTGCTGCTATCTCCACCCACCCGCCGGCTGCAGTGCCCCAGCCTGCTCGTCGCCGAGGGCAGCCCCCTGCATCCGCCCCTGCTCACGCGTCGCATCTGCAGCAGCCTCCAAGTGGTGCCGTTGAGCTGGGCACAGGCAGGCTGCCCCTCCCGTCCTGGCCCCAGTCAAACCTGACGGTAAGCAGAAGAGCAAGAGGCCCTGGGACTGGTGACCCAGAGAGAGGTAGCTGCTTTCTGGGGGATGGTGTAGGCACCTCTCCCTCCCCTGGAGGAGGGCCAGGCGGAGAATTTGGAAATCTCGACAGGAGAGTAGTTTCCTCCCTCTCTGGGTCCCAGGAGGGCACGGAGAGTTGCGGACGGCCAAGCACCGGACCTCACTCATCCTCCTCCTTCGCCAGATGGCAGCTGCGGGCGGTTCGAGAGCGTCAACAAAGGCCCTACTCACGCACCCTCTGCCAACCCGTGGAACCAGGTGAGCCCTGCACCCCACACTCGCACCACACTCCGGCCTGCTCACAAGCCGCCCGAGTTGGGCCCCTGTGTTCCACCTCGCTGCCCCACTGCGGGTACGGCTGTGGTTCTGCTGGTCCCGCTTGTACGGTTCTTAGGCGCCTGGTCAGCGCTACCCAGCCCGTCTCGCTGGCTTCTGCGAACCATCAGCCTCGGCTATGCGATTCAGATCGCCCGGCTTCCCCCCAAGCTTTGCGGTGTCCGCTTCACTACAGTGGAAGCGTCCGATGCCCCTGTCTTGCGGAAAGAGATCGCAGTCCTACTGGCGAAGGCCGCGATAGAGCCGGTCCCTCCAGCCGATATGAGGAAGGGGCTTTACAGCCCGTACCTCATTGTACCCAAGAAAAGCGGTGGGTTACGACCGGTCTTGGATCTGCGAGTTTTGAATCGGGCCCTCTATCGGCTACAGTTCAAAATGTTGACACAGAAACGCATTTTCAGGTGCGTCCGTCCCCAAGATTGGTTTGCAGCGATCGACCTGAAGGACGTGTACTTTCATGTGTCCATACTTCCGCGCCACAGACCTTTTCTGCGGCTTGCGTTCGAAGGACTAGCATATCAGTACAAGGTCCTGCCCTTCCGGCTGTCCCAGTCTCCCTGTGTCTTCACGGAAGTCACGGAGGCAGCTCTCGTTCCTCTCAGAGAGCAGAGTGTTCGCATTCTCAATTGGCTGATACTAGCACAGTCTCGAGATCAGTTGTGCGAGCACAGGGATATGGTGCTCCGGCACCTGAGCCTGTTGGGCCTTCAGGTCAGCTGGGAAAAGAGCAAACTCTCACCATTGCAGAGGATCTCTTTTCTCGGTATGGAGTTGGATTCGGTCGAACAGACAGCACGCCTCACAGAGGAACGTGCGCGGTCAGTGATAGCCTGCTTGAATACGTCCAAGAGCAGGACGGCGGTCCCACTGAAACTCTTTCAGAGGCTCCTGGGGCATATGGTGGCCACAGCGGCACTTACACCGCTCGGCCTATCACATATGAGACCGCTCCGGCACTGGCTTTATGGCCGAGTCCCGAGGTGGGCGTGGAAGCGCGGCACTCACCGGGTCCAAGTTACACCGGCCTGTCGCCAAACCCTCACTCCGTGGTCAGATCTGGCATTCCTATGGGCAGGGGTGCCCCTAGAGCAGATCTCCAGGCATGCTGTGGTTTACACGCATGCCTCCACCTCCGCCGGGGGGGCCACGTACAACGGGCATGCAATCTCAGGGGTTTGGACGGGCCCACAGCTGCAGTGGCACATCAATTGCCTAGAGTTGTTAGCAACGCACCTTGCCTTGAACCGTCTCAAAGGTCTCTTACGAGGCAAGCCTGTGCTGGTCCGATTGGACAACACTGCGACTGTTGCGTACATCAACCACCAAGGTGGTCTGCGCTCTCGTCGCATCTTGCAACTCGCCCGCCACCTCCTCCTTTGGAGTCAGAAGGTTCTGAGGTCACTTCGTGCTGTTCACATTCCAGGCCTGCTCAGTCGTACAGCCGACGAGCTGTCTTGAGCAATGCTCCCGGGAGAATGGCGACTCCATCCCCTGACGGTCCAGCTGATTTGGAGGCGGTTCAGAGCCGCTCAGGTAGACCTGTTTGCTGCTCCAGAGACCTCTCACTGCCAGGCTTTCTACTCCCTGACCGAGGGAACTCTCGGCACGGACGCACTGGCACACAGCTGGCCGCGGGACCTACGCAAGTATGCGTTTCCCCCAGTGAGCCTTCTTGCACAGACGTTGTGCAAAGTCCAGGAGGACGAGGAGCAAGTCTTGCTAGTAGCGCCATATGGGCCTACTCGGACCTGGTTCCCCGAACTAGTGCTCCTCTCGACAGCCCCTCCTTGGCTGGTTACTCTGAGGAGGGATTTACTGACTCAGAGACGGGGCACCATTTGGCACCCGCGTCCAGACCTTTGGAAACTCCATGTTTGGTCCCTGGACGGGACGCGGAGGTTCTAGGTGACCTACCCCAAGAGGTAGTTAACACCATCACTTCGGCAAGAGCACCGTCTACGAGGCACGCCTATGCCTTGAAGTGGAACCTGTTCGTTGAGTGGTGTTCTTCTCGCCGAGAAGACCCCGGAAGATGCCCGATTGCGGCCGTGCTATCCTTTTTGCAGCAAGGGTTGGAGCGAAGGCTGTCTCCCTCCACCCTCAAAGTCCAGGTTGCCGCTATTGCTGCGTACCATGACCCTGTGAATGGGAAGTCTTTGGGTAAGCATGACCTCATCATCAGGTTCCTTAGAGGGGCCAGGAGGTTAAATCCATCCCGGCCCCCCTGTATACCCTCTTGGGACCTGTCTCTAGTGCTTAAATCACTACAGCAGGCCCCATTCGAGCCTTTGCATTCAGTTGAGCTAAAGTTTCTTTCATTGAAAACTGTGCTCCTGCTTGCACTGGCCTCCATCAAGAGGGTAGGGGACCTGCATGCATTCTCGGTCGACGATTCGTGCCTAGAGTTCGGGCCGGCTGACTCCCAGGTAATCCTGAGGCCCCGGCCTGGCTACGTGCCCAAGGTTCCCACTACACCCTTCAAAGACCAAGTGGTGAACCTGCAAGCGCTGCCCCTGGAGGAGGCAGACCCAGCCCTGGCTTTGCTTTGTCCTGTTCGAGCATTAAGGTGCTACGTGGACCGGACGCAAAGCTTCAGGACCTCAGACCAGCTCTTTGTCTGTTATGGAGGCCGGCAGAAGGGGAATGCCGTCTCTAAGCAGAGGATGGCCCACTGGATTGTGGATGCCATAACCCTGGCTTATCAGGCTCAGGATGTGCCCTGCCCGTTCAGGTTGCGAGCTCACTCAACTAGAAGTGTTGCTTCCTCCTGGGCGCTGGCTCGTGGTGCCTCGCTGACAGATATTTGTAGAGCTGCGGGCTGGGCGACCCCTAACACGTTCGCTAGGTTCTATAGCCTTCGTGTAGAGCCGGTATCCTCCTGTGTTCTCACCTCAAACGGGTAGTGGCACTGAGAGGCCCCGGTTAGTGTCGGCTTGCTAAAACTGCTCCAGAGTGTCCGTACTGTAGACCCTGTTGAGATCCTCCATCACCCTAGGCAGCTGGACGCGGCGGAACGTCCGGCGCCAGGCCTTCATGATGAATCCGTGAGAACCATGGAAGGCTGGGCTCCATATTGAGACCTAAGTGGTACTCGTATGTGTATAGTCCACGGTATAGCCTTAGAGCCCGTGTTTCCCCGGCAGACTTCTGCCTTCCCAAGAGGGTTTTAATCACCTCAAATTTCTCCGTATACTCCTAAACGGATGCTATATGTGTATTTGCCTCCGAGACCTCCTTCGGGAAGGATGGGGCTTCCGCAGCGTCCCGGCTCCAAGCGGACCGGGTACGTTTTCCCAGTGTTATCCAATCTCACCCAGTGAGGTAGTGCTTTGACAATTGTGAGTGGAGCTACTTGTTCTGAGCCCCGGCCTACACCTAATAGGGGCGCAGGCGGCTCGCACAGGGCACTGGAAGGGGCAGCACCCATGGCGCTTTGATAGGGATCCCATATTCGTCGGTCATCCGACGTGGCGTCGAGAGTGACCGACTGAAAGGGAACGTCTCGGTTACGTATGGTAACCCTCGTTCCCTGAAGGAGGGAACGGAGACGCCACGTCCCGTCGCCATGGTTGCTGTACCGCCGCTGAGCTGCCGGGTTCCCGGCTCGGCTCCTCAGCGAAAAACTGGTATGCATTGCACCTGCTGCCCTCTTATACTCACGCAGTGATCAGCGGCAGCTGGATGCAATAATTGCATGCCAATGTGCATTGGCTCGTTTAGTTTACACTCGAAGTAGATTGGTCTATCGAAGCGATATCCCATATTCGTCGGTCATCCGACGTGGCGTCTCCGTTCCCTCCTTCAGGGAACGAGGGTTACCATACGTAACCGAGACGTTACTTATCAACAGCTGTCTAAAGGGTACCATCAAAATAATCAAACTAATATTACAATAAAATAGTTCAAAGCAAATGTGTCATATATTACACATTCATCTCATCTGATATCTGATCTTATGGCTATTTTTGAAAAAAAAAAAAACTGTGTTATTATGATATTATTATTGCTACTTATAAGTGATCTTTGACTGCTTTAAGTAAATTTGCATCAGAAAAGTGGCAAGATATAAGACTTATAATACATTGTAAATATGAGGATAATAATCCATTGTAAAAGTGGATGCAGTGTGTTCATTGTGTTATAAATCCTCATACTCTTAAAGGCTATAACCACAAATAAGTAAATATTATAATATATTAAAACCGTTCTTATGAATATTCATGAGATTCATTATAATGCCTTGAATACCCATTCAATGCATTAAAAATACGGGCTTCACAGAAAGTGTTACCAAAAAAACTAAATATGTCTTCCTTTCCTTCCTTATGTACTGTTGGGCAGTCAATCCCCAGCAACTGGCCATGTGGCACAATCATTTTCCACTGTGAGAAGGCAAAGATGGCAGAGAGATCCATTTCACACTGACATAGTTTACAACAACTACCTTCAACAGAATCAGTTGCAAGAAAGTCCTGGGGGTATCCCACCACCTCTAACTTAGTGGCTCTGTGTGTGTATATGACAGAAATAGACAGTAAGAAAGAAATGCTGTGTGTTGACTGCTACTTGACCATAAATTACGGCCCTCAGAGTCTCAAATCTTTCCTCCATCTAGCGGTCAATCCTCTGTCATGGAAGGATCACTCAGATAAATATCTATCTGGGCTTAGGTGCCCACAGGTTCAGCGCCATGGCCCCATCTGTCCCTCTGTCAATAAGTAAAATTCTGAGGGCAAACTACAGCAAGCCACAGTCGTCCAGCAGATCCCGCGGATCAGATTTTGATTAACTCCTAGGTTCAGATGATTTCCAAGTTCCAATGGCTGCAATAATACCTGCGCTTTGAGCCACAGGGACGAGCTTACGGATGTTTGCTTCAGGGGCGGTAATAAGCACATTTTTTTAAGCGCTGACAAGGGCCACAGCCAAATAAAGCAAATAACTAGATATTAGATGTCAGAACACTGTGAACCAAGCGTGCATGGTGGACTAAAGTGTTAATTCATAAATATGTAAGTACAAAATCTTAAAAAGATTATAATGTTAATTATTTACTAACTTGCCTATGTATGATTCAGCAGCGCTTTGCACATCACAGACTGCGTTTCATGATTCGCACTGAGATTTACACTGTTATCACACAAACACACACACACCACTGCCCCTGTAAGATCGGAGCGACTGGCCATGTGGCCCCTGACTGTACCAGTCACTTCCAGGCATGGAAGAGGCCCATCAGCAGCCAAGATGCTCAGACTTCATCTGTTTTAATTAGCCAATCATGTTTTCCTCCTGGCTCTCCATGAGAGCACTTCTCTCCCGCTTGGCAACAAAACAGAAACACAGCATAGCTCAACCAGCCCCCAAACAATCAGCCCATAGAGCCGCGCTGGCCTCATCAAGCCGCAGGTTCTGGAGCCTTCTTCATCACTCCTTCATCTCTAATTGGCATTCAGACCCAGCCCTCAACACAGCAGCTGGAGCAGGGCCGTGCCAGCGCTGCCTGTTTGGCTTGAATGCAGAATGATTGGTGGTTTTGTAAGACAGAGCCTTTTTAGTCCATTCCATGTTACACTGCCTTAAGTAGACCGGAGCATTTACATCAAAAGTTGCTTACCCTCATTAAAAAAAAGACATAAATATTAATATTAACATATATATACCCTTAACATTTCCATGGCGATGTATCTTGCTGGTCACATGACACACCGCGGAAGCAATAACCCTGCATGCCAGATGGATCGCTTTTATTTCGTTTTTAATTTTTGTATTTAAAATATTCACAAACTTCCATACCATGTCATGAACAATCTGATATTCCTATTTACAAATACGTGTAAATGAGTGTGCTTTGTCGTTTAAAATCCTTTCTAAATGAACTTGCGGCCATGTTTGTTCACACTGCAGTTCACAGAGTCCTGTCTGTCAGATTTACAGCTTGTGAATTCATCAGTTTCTATCGAAATACAAAAAATAACTGGCCGGTGAACTGCGATGGAAAAGAGTGAACTTTATAGTTACTTACACTATGCGTATATGATTGTTGCTTCCATAGACGTGTGTATTTTTCAAACTCTAAATTTATTGTATTACTTGTACTCATGTGTATTTAAATGTCTGAAACTTAAAATATGCATTATGTGGTATAGAACACTGCATAGTTGTGATAATATGACAAGAGCAGTGCACGTCTCTCTCTGGTTCAGTGCCAGCTAAAGCGAGAAAGCACAGTATAAATTTGGCAGTTATGTGACGTCACCGAATGATCTAAACCCATATGTGGGACCGTACTCCCAGGCACCGGCGGCGCCAGGGGGGGTCTTGGGGGGTCTCAAGACCCTGCCAAAAAATGCCTTGACCCCCCATTTGACCCCCCAGCCTCTTCCTGATTAAAAAATATATATATTCGGGATAAAGATCCAAAAATGTTTCTCTTCGAACTACGCAGAACAATAATAAATAATAATTATTTCGACATTTATTCATACACTGAACCGAGAACCGTTTCTGTCGTACGCGTCCGATTCGAGAACCGATGAGCTGATGATAACTGCGCATGCGCGATTCAGCGTGAAGCAGACTGACACAGAGCGAAAAAGAACCGGTGAACCATTTTTTTTTTCAGCTGGTTTATTTGATCGAATTGTCCGAAAGAACCGGTTCACTTGAGCACCTGCTCCTTTGCCCCTTAAGTGCCCTTTTGTCAAAGCAAAATTTCCTGATTTTTTTTTTGTAATAACATAAACTTTTGTGAATGCCTGCCCACGCCCAATCATAATATTAGTACAATTTATTAATAATAATTTAGCCGTAAATAAAATGACCAACATGATGACCGTTCACCTGACTACGACCTCATCCAACCGGGAAGATTCCTCATGCTGCACGCGCATTTTTTAATTGCTAGAGGATATTTTCAATATCGTGGCAGCTGGTAAGTGGTGTTTCATTCTCAGCGAAGTGATTTTGGTGTTTATTTACTTATTATTAGGCTATTTTACAAGAATGATGTGATGTGACAACATGCAGATACGTTGTTTATATTGCAGTGTGTAGCCTGTAGTCAAAGAGTATAGAAGTAACTTCTATACTCTTTGCTGTAGTGTAGAAGTAACACTAGCGTGCTGTTTGAGGGAGAAAAGTTTCACATGCATCGAGGGGTCTGGTCTTTTTTATGTTATTTGAATAAACTTTTATTATATTACAGTACTTATTTATTTTTAACACGTAAAAATAATTATCACAACACTGGTAAGGCTTATTCAGATTTTCTCATTCTCTGAATTATCATTATAAAAATAAAAACAATTCAGAAATGAATTAAAATATAATTATATTTTAAATGTGATGCAAATATTTTTTCTACAAAAGCAACAGTGTTTACAACAGCAAGACCACTTTAGCCTGTAAACTCAATAATATCTATCTGGAAATAAATGTAAAAATATCAATGTCAATAAAAATGCATAATATACCTGACATGAAAGTGCAGTGTGAAGGATATGAATAACAAATGTAGCCTGTAATTTGTTTACATTGCAAAGGTGTTTTCGTTGTTTAGTAGCAGAAATATGCAGTTATTAGCCATGTCCACTGTATTTTTTGTTGGTTTTCATGAGACCCCCCTTGAAAAGACCAGGACCCCCCATTGCCCCCCCAATCAAAATTGTCTGGAGCCGCCACTGCTCCCAGGGGCATGGAAAAAGAAATCCCATATGTGCGACTGTACCGCTCAAAGTGTTAATACTGTTCCTCACATCCCCTCCTCTGCATATCTCCCTCTCTCTCTCAGTCGCTCATTCAGATCACCAGTTCAGCTCAAACAATGAACTGTTCCATTTATACACTTAATTTCACATGGCTATGAGAAGCGTTATACATGATCGTACGTGCGGTTTCCGTACTGTATTAAAGCTTTAATCTGGATAAAACCGTACATGAAAAGCTAACAGAAGCAGTAGCATTTACAAATAACAGCGTATCTAAAAGTATGAGACATCAACAAACAAAAAAACATATGGTTAAGAGCCGTGCTTGCATAGGTTCTGCATGATCCTCTTTAGTAATATCCACTGCTTCTCAATCGGGCTCAAATTGATAAGCAATGTAGACAACGCCATTGTTTACGATACAACCAGGAGCACATGCCACTGAGGTGAGGGGCGGGACGTTTATATGCGCACTAGAGGCAGTTTAGCCAATCACAACACACTGGACTAGCTAACCAATCAGGGTATTTCTGAGGGAGAGGCTTCATAAAAGCTGGAAATTATCAGCATGTTAATAGGAGAAGGGACAAAGCGGTGTGGAAAAAAAGAAAAAAAAAAAGTTTTTGTTTTTTAAAAAAAAAGCATCAAAGGGGGGGGGGGGGGGTGAAATGCTATTTCATGCATACTGAGTTTTTTACTCTGTTAAAGAGTTGGATTCCCATGCTAAACATGGACAAAGTTTCAAAAATTAAGTTGTACATTTGAAGGAGTATTTTTGTTCCAAAAAAACCTCTTCCGGTTTGTCACAAGTTTCGGAAAGTTTTTTTTCGAGTATGGCTCTGTGTGACGTTAGATGTAGCGGAATTTCCTTATATGGGTCCTGAGGGCACGTCTGCCGCATTCACAATCGCGGCATTCCCGAGAGCATCGCGAAAAGTCACAAAAGAAGTGTATTTTTGGTTGCCAGGGCAAGACAACCCTGCACAGATTAAGAGAAACAGCATTAAGGGACCAGTGGATGGAGTTTATTTTTACAGAGCATCACCGGAGTTGTGCAAGTGTTTGTTCCCTGCATTTCGAAGATGCTTGTTTTACAAACAAGGCCCAGTTTGATGCCGGATTTGCACATCGTTTATTTCTTAAGGATAATGCAGTCCCAACGAAAAAGGGTCAGGATCGTGTGTTGGAACCACATGCGGTGAGTAAAACTGCTTCAAATATCTCTGTGTTGTTAACTGTGTTGTATCTCAAACTGCACTTTCCACATGTACAGCTTAAAAAAAAAAAAAAAAAAAAAAAAAATGACCACATAAAGTGGAACTTAGTCATTTTCCAAAACCGCTAAGCAAATATATACAGTTTCAGTACATACCACATAGAGACGCCTTTGCTGATGCTGCTCTTGTTAAATTTCAGCCTCTGGATCTGTGTCACAACTTCCAAAGGCTCTCAACGCAAAAGCCTACTGGCGCTCGTGATTCTTTAGCTCCGCCCACACGTCACGCCTCTAGGCGTTCGTGTTTTTCCGGGAAAAATCGGTACAGACTATCTTTCTCTTATAAATATAATAAAAAAAAAGACTTTTTGGAGTTATGAAGGATGCAGTACTACTCTATAGGTACTCAAGATTAACAGGATATTGAGTGAAAACGAGCATTTCACCCCCCCCTTTAACACATGTTAGACTGCACCCCATAAACACAATCAAGCCTTGAAAAAAAAAAACAGTGAGCCACCCCATTTTTTCCCCTATCTTAATATTACTTTAAAACTTTGATTTGCATCCTCAATCATGCAAAAAAAAAAAAAAAACACTTTGTGGCAGTACCACAGTACAGGTATCTGACAGTATTTTACCGTGGTACTCCAATATATAACCTCACATAGAATGACATATCATGGTACTGCAAGCTACTATCTGTTTATTTTTTATGTTAATATATATTTTTTATATCATTGAGGTGCATAAAGACATTTCAGACAATGTGGACTGCCATGCTGAGAATGAATGGAGTCACTGCACAGCAAAAAGCAGTATAAAAAAGCCCCTATAAAATTATTGTTATTTCTCAGACAGAAAAGGGTTTGATGTGAGCAGATCAAAGGTGATATTTACTTGTTAAATATGACCTGAAATAATAGTTCCTATATCTACTCTGAAATGTCAGTCACAGGGAAGGCACTTCTTTGTATGATTAGAAATGCTTTGAAACTTAAATGGTAATGGTTACAACACTAGTGTACAATCTGCTTAAAACACTTTAACCCCAGTGTATACCACACCTACTGGAAACATGTTAGGGCTGTGCTTTTCTTTTTCTTTTTACTGTGTCTGGATGAAGAATGAAGCAATTACTCCAGCAATCTACTCTAACAGAGCACACACAGTTGTCAAAATAAAGAGTCACCCTGTGTGTACAGTACTAATAAAGCAGCAAATCAACACTTTGCGTACACTTCATTTGTGCATCTATTTTGGTGTTTTAATGAATGCACATAAAAAAGCTAAAGAAATAAACTGTTCCAGTCACAATAAGATCAGCTGAAACAAACAGATGCTTGTGTTTGGCAGAGCTGCCCAGACATAACTTGCAGACTAATCACAATCACATACTTGGTAAATGAAAACAATGGCAAAAATTGTGTAAACTGCTTTCATGGCAGCCTGCAAGGTTGTGATATCATTAATAAACATTGTTTCACACCTAGACATGGGCTTTTACAGCCAAAACCAAGCATTGTATTATATCTTTTATATCAAGCTGTAGCTCAAAACTTAGCTGAAATAAGTTTATAAACATTTTCTAGTGCTCCAGTGAAAAACGTACAATTTCTTGACTGCTGCTACACCTGACTGAAACAGGTATATAAAGATTTTTGCAGTGACAAATCAAATGAATGTCATTAATTTCCAGTTGATTTTTGGTGACATAAACGACAGCAAAAATTGGCGATGCAGCAAAGTCATTTCAACTTTAGGCAAATGACCTTTAATTTATTCAATTAAAAAATCTATTCCTGAATCATTAGTTCAGAATTTGGTACATTATATACACATTTTTTGTTTCCATTCTGCATTTTTATGCATCATTACAAAATTAATTGCTATTCATTTTGAACAACCCTGATTTGTTTCATCCTTAATGAGTCGCATCTACCACAAATCACTAATGACTAAAAAAAAAATCAGTACATTATAAAAAACTGATAAAATATGCTTACTTGAGATTTTGCCTGTATTGATATCAAAACATGAACACAAATACCATGGTGGCAGAAAATGCACTCAAGAAGGTGGTGTTTGTGTGCATTAAAAAATTCTACGTATACTGCATTTTTGCACAAAATCGTGGAATCTGCATAAAATTACAGAGATGGAAATCCAGATACTGTCTGCACTATATTTGTCATTTTGCCATTTGCATATACTGAAATGACTTAAACTGAATTGCCACATCTCTGACAGTCGTTGTCGCTTATGTCACCAGAAATCATCAACTCTAATTGTTTCAGACACAGACACTGGCATTTACATAGAGGGAGTGTGTGCATGTTTTGTGTGCAGAGGAAAATTTGGATAATAGGCAAAAATCAATGGCCATATACACACTAAAGTTCCAGAAGTGACAACCGCAAACTGTTTAGGGCACCTAGGCCTAAGCATTAACGATGCAAGATCAATGTCATTCTGTCCAGCATCTGTACTCAGTTACTGCCATTAGTGCAGCCTTTGCAAAAGCACAATATGCTTTATGACGTGCTACACACTAACAGCCACGTGGATGTGTGGTTAGGGCAAGGTGTGAGATATTGCTTTGGTTCAACAGGGCTGTAAATCTGTCCCATGCTTTTGTCTTTGCTCTGCCAGCAGTTCACACTGATGAATAGACTTTGTCAGATTAATATCTGATGTCAAACTGCATTACACTGCAGTTATGTTCCTTAGAGCTACGCATTTGACATGTAACTAAGCCTGTCCCTGTTTGTCCTCCTAAAGCGTTTTAAAAGCTCCCTACCGTCCGTACCCGAGCAGACCTGTGGTAACATGATCATGTCTTCAAATTATTCCTCTTTATGATTTTTATGGTCTTTCTGCTGTTCTCCACAATGAAGCTCCTGCAATCCTTTGAGATGAAACCCATCCCATGAGAAAGTTCACTGATGAGTCAGTAGTGGGTTTGTGCGGTTTATTCCTATTAAGTTATGATTATTTTCCTGACACTTGTAGTCCAGTGTTTTCTGTCATCCGTTTCCAAAACTCTGTCCAAAGGGGAAAAATAATATGTGACAGCACACAGCCAGAGTGACAACCAGTTCAACATTTTATCCGCTTTAATCAACATCAACAAGAGGCAACTTGACATGGAATTAATTAATGTAATTACTTTCATGTGGATTTAATTTGGCACCATAGCAGCTTGATCTTTGCAGCTGTCAGCTCCCTGATAAAACGAGGGAGGAGCGCGTTACATTTGTACATGGCCACTGGCAAGCGTAGAGTGCAAAGTGTCAATGGCTATTTTTAGATTGACTGAGGCCCAACAACTAAGACGTCTGCCATTTGTTGTACCATCACAAAAGAGTCAGAGCTCATACATGCAGAAATCTGGAGTGTCCAAGCGAGCTAAAAAAAGACCTGATACAGCCTGGTATCTCTTACGCTTACAAAAACTTAAAGGGGTCATATGACGTTCCTAAAAATTTTGTGTATTTGCTTTTATGCAATGTGTTTTTGCGGTTTAAGGTTTAAAAAAACACACTATTTTCCACATAATGTATATTATTGTTGCTCCTTCATGAAAAGTGTTGATTTTTACAAAGCTCAGTGTTCTGAAAAGCGAGTTGTGCTCTGATTGGCCAGCTATCCAGTGCATTGTGATTGGCCAAATCCCATTAGCATATTTAACGGAAATGTTACGAACCTTACCATACTGTGATGCCATGTCCCGGTGCGACGAGACAAAAAAAAAAACATTATAAATGAGGCATTTGTTGCATCCAGTAGGGATTATAATGACTTATACTGTGTTTTTACGCATTGCGTTGCATATCGCGCAGAGTAAACATAAAACCATGTCTGCATTTGTGAACGGATATCTACAATGCTTAAAACTCGCGTTTGAATCATCAGTAGCAAATTTTTTAAATATGTAAATGTACTTACAGACTGTGAGTCAGAAGAGCCAAACTGTCCTTGGAAAGTTAGAACAACCTCACTTTAGAAACAGACACTGGCATTGTAGGTTACTCTCACAGGATATCTCTTTTGATTTAAGACTTTCGTCTTTGCAGCTTTACAGATCTTCTTCATGCACCAAGAGCTTGTAACACTCCAAAGAGAAAATAAAAATTTTATTCGCATCATATGACCCCTTTAACAAAAATTTACTTTAACAAAAATATAATTACTGTAATATCCTCTTTTTAATTTTTTTTATTTTTTTGGCAGGTTGGCTTCATGTAAATACCGTGATTTGGTACCAATCAAAAGTTTGGGGTCAGTAAGATTTTTTAATACTTATGCTCACTAAGGCTGCACTTATTTGATCAAAATACAGTAAAAATAGTAATACTGCAAAATACTTTTACAATTTAAAGTAATTTTTTATTTGAATATATTTTAGAATGTAATTTATTCCTGTGATGGCAAAACTGAGTTTTCATTACTTCAGTCTTCAGTGTCACATTGATTTAGTGCTCAAAAACATTTCTTATTAATAGCAATGCTGAAAACAGTTCTGCTGTTAAATATTTTTTGTATAAACAGAACTTTTTGTAACATCATAAATACTCTTATTGTCACT
Organism: Carassius auratus; assembly: GCF_003368295.1. Taxonomy (NCBI): domain Eukaryota; kingdom Metazoa; phylum Chordata; class Actinopteri; order Cypriniformes; family Cyprinidae; genus Carassius; species Carassius auratus. The sequence goes on along the minus strand of NC_039270.1, from coordinate 15,536,219 downwards.
TTAGATGAATTTAATGCATCTTTTCTAAATAAAAGTATTAATATCTTTCAAGAAAAGAAAAAAACTTCCCCTAAACTTTTCAACAATAAAAAATCTTAATAAAGCAACCCTTCAGTACCATGGTACTGTATATACTGTATCATAGTACACAACAGTAACTGTACAATACACATTGCACTACACATCATGATTCAATGAGACGCAGCACAATATCATAATTGCAATGAGATTGAAACTGCGAGTGAGAGAGAAACTGACCATGTGAGGGAGAGATAATCTGCGGTATGAGTTTCAATCTCTTTTGTGCAGTTCATTTCACATTTGTCCAGTGCTGCATCTCATTGAATCAGTTCTGACCGCGCTGAGATACACTGCTTTCAGACTTTACACTTATTTTATGCAGAAAATGATTTAATCAGCACATAAATACAAACATCAAAGAAAATAATGCAAAACATGAATTTATGATTGTATCTGTATAGCTGTAAAGGTGGCTGTAATATTACAAATAAATAATGTTAGAAGTCACATGCTTTTATCTTTACATGCAACCTTTTGTACAGTAGTCTAAACGATTTGATATTTTTGAACGGCAAACTTATTTCATACTGTGCAAACATTTTATGAATGTTATTAGACTGAGTTTAAATTTGAGTTCACTATAAAATGTATTGATGGTGTATAATGGCGAGAAAAAATTGGTTCGGCTAATATTTTCTCCACTTTGCCATCTAGTGTTTTGAAGAATAACGCAAATGTGGCAAACCGTGTCAAGTTTAAAGTGCTGTGAGCTAATTTTGTTTAATTCACGTGATAAAAATGACTTTGGGCCATTGAGGAGAATTTGTACAATGAATGTTGTTGCCACCTATTATATTATGTTTAAACGCTAATACTACTACAGTATCTAGTCCCAAATGAGCTGATTTTATAACAGATTGATGAATCTCCAAAACTTTAATGGACAGTTGAAACAGCATGAAAAATAATACAGAGCTGCTGTAATAGAGCCCAATAGAACACTTTAACATCAGATGAATAATGAGGACCTAAACACCTCGGGGATCTAATTTAGTGTGTTTTATCCTACTGTAATACAAACACAATATCATATCAGCAAAACAACAGTCATTTAATGAGCCGTACGATGTTATATAAAGACAGACCACCAGTATGCGGATTCCCCTCCAAATAACACATGATGTTTTAATACTATTGATGATCGTCACGCTCTCCCAACAAGAGATCAAAACCTGATCCGAGCAAAATCTGTCGTTTGCTGCATGGATGTGTATTCATAACTGAATCCGTCTCTCAGTGCAAGCCTTATTCTGTCAATTAGACTCCCACCAGTATTGATTGATTTGCAGAGCGAACTCCACAAATCAATTTCTCCCATTGTTTTGCCATTCCAATTATTCCTCCTGCTCTGGTTTCACTGAACCACATTCTCTACTAAAACAGAAAAAATAAGTATACGCTCATCCAAGATAACTGCGTTTATGCACATGTGTGTGTTCCCGTTCATGTTTGGTCTTGGACTGGATTGCTGTCTAGAAGGAAAAAAACATGCCCTAATTACACCTCCAAATTTGCAGACTCTGGCAGCGCACGTCTGAGGTAATTACCGCACTGACACACTTTTACACCGTTCCAGGGTGTAATTAAGATGGCGGATTCATGGGTACTAATATTGTGTGAACAGTTGTTAATGACGCTTTGCTTGGAGGAATTATAATGAAATTATAATGGCACAGTTAAGAAGGTCAGTTGTTTTCGACAGTGGCACAGGGCATCCTTACCTTTTCCCACTCTCTGTCCTTGTTCAGCACGATCACAACCAGTTTGGGATGCACCTGGTAACCGTCCTCGGTGAAGGACAGATCTCTGCCATCCCAAGTTACGTTCATCATGTACCTACAGGAAGCAGAAACCTCATCAGGTTCAGAAATAGAGCAGTCAGGTGGCACAAATTTTATCTGCTGCAGTAGGCACGAAAATAACTTTTAGTCCTAATGATGTTCATTCTATACCTAAAAGATCAAAATAACATATGAAGGTCATTTTCAACATGCAAGCAGACAAAAAGAGGAATTAATGAGCCATCTGAAGACTAATGACTGACCTAAATCAGACGTCACATTAAGCGAAGTTGAAAAATCTGTCCGAGTTATTATTAGTATCCAATGAAATCTACATGAATCACTACTATTCTTTCTTCTGTCTCCATCTTCAAAGAAATAGAAAGAGAGAGTATGTAGATGTAAAACAGAAGAGACCAGTCTTAGGAAACATTATGGGTTCAACACAAGTTCTTTGATATCATTTGTGGCATTATGTAGATTACTACAGAAATTATTTCTGACTGGTTCCTCAGCTTCTTTTTTTTTTGGTTAAAGTGCAGGAGTAAATCGGGCCAGTGTTCTGGAATACTGAAAAACAGGAAAATATAGCTCATATTTTGGGGAAATTTCAATAATTTGACCCCAGGGGTACACAAGGTGGTGCTAGTGGGTACACAGAAAATTTTAGATTTTTATTTTGTTTTTTTAATAAACATATTTTTTTAGGTTGTGAAAGTTAAAATGTTAACTTTTCTGTTTGGTTACATTTGCCATAACTCATAATATACTATTTAATTTATTATTCTAAAGATGGAATTTATGATGATGTTTGACTCATTTTTATCAGTAAGAATTAAAACAAATCTTAAGGTTATTTTTATTTAAATGTATTTACTATATTGTTTTTACATATTTGTTTTGTTTTTTTGAAGAAAATTATTCTTCAAAATTAAAAAAAATTTAATTAACATTTTTGGTGGGGTGGCAATTTAAGTGTATTTTTATTTATTTATACTAGAATTTTTTTAGCATCTTTATTTTCTACTTTTAAGCCCTTGGCAAACTATTATTATTATTTTAAACACTGGTCTAAATGTTTTTTAGTGTGTTTGTTTGTTTGTTTTCCCTCACAACATAAATGGTGTTGGCCATTTTTTATGAAAAGTAAAACCCAAGTGAATAGTCTGGATTCTTCTCTTTTCACAATTCCACTGTGTTCCTGTCATATCAGTTTAAATGCGATAAAGCGAGGAACATGTTGTGTTGCCTTCCCACTTTTCACACCATGTCGCCAGGCCTCCCTCAGAGACCCGAGTGGCAAAACACCAGCTGACACAAACACATCAGACTGCCCCTCTTCCTCAGTAATTATGACCCAGCCATTTGAACGATCCCTGTGCCACGGGTACGGACTGGAGGTAAGTTTCTTGCCGCAGTACTGCCAGGTGAGCAGAATTAGGAGTGTGGCACGATGATCGATTTATGAAACGGGTCTTAGTGGGCGTATAGTGACTGAATGGCAGTGCAGCTTTTTGAATTGATTGGGGTCCCATTTAGGGGGCGAAGCGAAGGCCCACTCACCCTAGATATATCGCTGAATCCAATTACATCAGACTGTGGGAGAGGGAGAGAATCGATAAACTCTGCTTTCCTCCACTGCATGACATGTTTCCATTCACAGTGGGCTCCCTTATTTATTTTAAACCTCCTTTCATATTTTACACCTCACCCAGTTCCCTTTGCTACTGCTAAGACTGTGAACTGTGGATCACTACACTGGTCACACCTGCAGAGCCCCTTTTACCAATTACTGAGGAAAGCAGACACTGGACACAGTGTGTCAATAGAGCTTTAGGTTCTCAGCCGGATTGCAGAGGTGTGAAAGTTGTGCTCATTAGCTTAGTACTGTATGTTCTGTCACTGCTAGACTTGTGGCGTTAGGACTGGAAGAACCACAGTGGCAAACAGATACGTGAACATCTGCATATGGAAACTGAGTCAACATTGATTTTGAGCTGCCCCTAGACATGATTCCCTTTTTTAAACAATGTTTTGGATCAAGTGGACATGTAGTGCAACATCTAAAATATATATAGCTTTTATATAATGTAAGTATGCACCAATATTAAAATGTTAGCCAACACTGACAGCACTTTTTTATTTAATAAATAAATGCTATAATAATGATATGCTATTTTGTTTAAATAAATGAAAAACACACCATTAAGTATAGAGATATGTTAAGATTTGTTAATTATTAGTGTCACTAAAGTTTCTTTTTAGTTTTTTGGGGGGGATTTTTTTTTTTTTTTTTAAGATTACATTTAATTCTTTCTGAGTGTCAGATGATGGCCAAAGTAATCTAATCTTTAAAAATATGGGAAATAAGCAGTCATTACTGTATATCCAATACTGGTTCATATATAGTATATGGCCCAAATATCAACCGATACAGATAAATAAATAAATACATTTTATTAGCCGATAACTGAAATAGTGCATCTCTAAAAATATTTATTAAATATACAACAGTATATTAACCTATAAAGTAAATCTTTAAAAATCTGAATTAAATCCAACACATTTACACACCCTCATGTTGCCCAAATTAAGGTAAAACTCTTTTCCCCCCCTGTGGAACACAAAATGAGAAAATGGGTTGATATGTAAGTGTAAAAAAATGCTGTTTTTCAGACAAAAAAAAAGAAAAGAAAAGAAACAAATGCAAAGAACCAATGCATTATATATATATATAAAAAAAAAAAAAACGTATAATGCCCCTGAATGTCCTGCTCTGCCCTACACCAGCACAACAACTAGACCTGACCCGATCCAACCCAACAGACCTTCCATGACCATCTCCACAATGTCACAGCAGACCTGTGCTTCAAGGACAAGAGCCCCAGCTCACTTCTCCCAAATTAAAGCACATAGCAACCTCTGACCCATGCTTGCTCACTGTGAAGTCCTGAAAGGGCCGCACAGCTGCTCTGGGATCCTCCAGATTGAAATAGGTGGGTGAAAATGTTCACAGTACTTTATATGTGGTCAAACTGAAGTAGTTAGCTGCACTGCAAACATCCGAGCGCGGTTGAATAAAACAGTTCCTCGTTAGGCATATATAGTAACGGGGTTGACACTAATGAGGGCAGGCACGATGTTCCCTATGCGACATACAGAATTTTTTTCAGTCATTAGAGAAGCAAGAAAATGTTCCTACATGAAGTTAGTTCATTTGCGGGGAGTCTGCACTTCTCGAGCCGAACCCACTGGCATGACGGAACATGTAAATCAAATCAACTATCCCTTGAGTAATAACTCAGAATGTGATGCACAAACAAATCCAATCATATTTCTGACACAGATATCTGTGCAGTACTCAATCAATGTCATAAGAGAGCATCGCATCTGTAGGACAATACCAGGGCAGCTGGGACTCTGGAGGTCTTTTCACCTGGGGCTCAGGCAGACGTTACACAGACCCAGGGAATGGCAGAATGAGTGCATGTGTAAACCTGTGCTACTAAGTACATCTGATACAAAGTGGGGCACGGCAAGCCATATAGGAGAAAATATGCTCCTAATGGCACGTGTGAGGAGAAGGGAGTGACTGGTGGGTCTGTGTGTGTTTGATGTCTCTCATCTCCCTTGAGGACACATTCAGGTCAATTAAAGTCCTTCCAGCCAAAGGTTTTATACTAAAAACCTGACACGAACATGCTACCCATTGCTATGCTTGCGTAAAATAATTGATTCTAGGCCTTATGGATTTTGACCAAAGATAAAAACCATCTTCTTGTCGGTTGTCTCTGCATACTCTCCCCTTGACCAGATCATTCCACCACATTCAGTGAAGCAGTTTGTGTGTTCTGTCTGAGTGCCTTTATTTTGCTGTAGACACAAGAACAGATGTAGGAGAATAACCATTAACCATCTCACTAGTGTGTGTGTAAAGCTGATGTAAGCCAAGTGTTTTCAAACTGGGATCCAGGGAATGCCAAAGTGCTTAGAAAATTACTAAATAAATAAATCCTATGTTTTATATGAATAAAAAGTGGATTTGATGCAAAATTTGTATAGATATATATGAATAGATTTTTTATTAAATAGAAAAATCTAGAAAGTATACTAAATATACATACATTTATATATATATATATATATATATATATATATATATATATATATATATATATATATATATATATATATATATATATATATACACATACATTCCAGACATTTCAATAATTGACTCCTTTTTAATAGTTAACTTTTAACTATTGATTTATTTATATTTTTAGATCATCAGTCATCAAAGCTCGGTAAATATTGGTCACAGACACGGAGATTTACTTTAAATTTCACCAAGCTGATTACTCACTAAAAAGTCCCACGGATCATGTTTTCATGCCATTTTTAAGACTTATTTTGATGTAACAAAGTGTTTATATCTAAGTGTGTGAGTTGTTCACTTAATTTCTTTACAATAGTCTTTTCATTAACACCATTATGTCGTACATTAAGACAGATTAGTGATAGAAAAACACGCACGGACACAAGAGGTGGGATTTATCGCATGAACCAGAGAGATTTATCGAAATGACCAAAGAGAGTTTTGACTAGTTTTCTGAGGTCTGGGCCACTCTTTGACTCTTTCAGAAACATTGCTTTCTTCACTATAGGGAGGACAGCAGAGGCTCAAGACAGTTATTTATAACCCAGCACTTTGTAATGCTTCCCATTGTGCTGCTGCCTGCCAACTTAACTCGCTTTAATGCACTGTGATGGCCATATAAAAGTATTATTTCTATTTCCCTTCACTCCAAGTCACCAAGGCCTTGATGAGTGGATACAGCTCAGGCCGTTTAAGGCCAAAGCACCAGTGACATCACTGCTAACCCGCCCCACGATATAATGACCTGTTGCCACCGCTTGGAAATGCTTAGTCCACTTCAGCTCATATTCCAGTATTATAAATTCCATAAGTCATATTTAATTTTGCCTGTGAAGGTTCAAAGTAATAGCGGTGACTCCTGTGGCATTGCCCTCTGTGAAATGGTGTTTTGTTGGGGGTGGTTAGATTGGCTCCCGTCTCAATGGGAGTGTTTAAAGTGCCCTTTATTTCAGAAATGTATGGCTCCAGAGAGCACAGCTGACAGCTACCCTTGGTCCCCAACAGAGGGGCGGAGGCACACTGGACTCGCCGTGCCTCTCCCTTGTTGACAGGTAATTTCAGTATTCGTCACTGATATATGAAGGATAAATTTTTGCTAAGGTCTGGTTTTCACAGCACTTCAGATGACAGTCTTAAATCTGTCATAAAGGAAAATTTTGCTTGGGGACTGCATATTTCACCCAGGCTTCTGACACTCAATTTTAACAAGAGCATGAGCTGCAGACAGAGGTTCACTTACCAGTTTTTCCCCCCAACCTAAAGAAAAAAGCTGTGCCAAATACATCACTGCTTAAATATAGATAGGATTTTCTATAATTTTCTGCAAAACGAAAGGATTTTTGCAGGTTATAAGAAAAGATCATAAGAAATGATAAAAAAAATTACAAAGAGTATAAGAAAAAATATAAAAATATAAATTGTTCATAAAGAATTTGAGAAAGAATCTGCAGAATCTAACAAAAATAGGAAATGTATTATGATTTCTACAAAAATATTAAAAAAGACTTACATTTGTAAAACATTTTTAACAGTAATGTTTCTTGGGCCATATAATGATTTTTAAGGATCATGTGACACTTAAAATATATTCAAATAGAAAGCAGTTACTTTAAATTGTAATAATATTGTCCAATATTGAACATGAGATTTCTTTCAAAAACATAAAAAATCTCACTCCAAACATTTGAACAGTAGTCTATATATATATATTTATATTTTAAATTATATATTATATTCACCATATTCTATTTGTACATGTAGGTGCATTACATAACTTTTTATTGATGTCTTAATTGTTTTAGGTATGTTCAAATTCTGTCAAAAATGTGAAAATTTTTGGGAATATTTCAAATCCTACTTCAGAGGTGTTATGACAGTCTATTTGTAAAAGTTTAATTTAACAGTATAATTCTATCTATAAAGAAATTCTATCTTCTATACTTCTATCATAATTCTCATATCATAATTCATTAGAACATTAAATATAGTAATTGTATCATTATAAATTTAGTGCATAAAACACCAAATGTGTTTCTGAGTCAAAGTAGCTCAAAATGTTGAAACAGTGAGTCTAAATCCAACATATAAAAGCTCATATTTACAGAAAGATTTTGACTAGGTTATTTTGTAGGAATTATTCAATCCAAGAACAAGGCCATATTTTCAAATAATCTCATAACTTTTATCTGATTATCTACATGTCTAAAAAGTGTAGAATACAGAAGAGACCCCATGCAGTCAGGGCACAAGTCCTCTTCTTTGCTGGCTCTAGTAGAGCCCATCTCTGGCCAAGCCTTTGACCATCTGTGCTGAGACTATCAGGATTAATGTACCCCAGACAGCAGGCTGAACATGTATCTCAGGCAACACCGCTCCACTGCAAATGGGGCAATTCAGCATGTCTGCTCAGCACTGGCAGGTACCACAGAGGCATATGGGTGAGACAGACTAAGGACTGGCAGTATGCAAGCGGGGTGCTGCAGTCGGCTCCAACGCAGGAGCTAAAGGAACAAAAGCACCCGGGCTCATCAAGAGCACTTTAGATTTGGAGAGCTCTCCAAATGCATTAGCAAGGTCTCTATGTTGTTCTGCCCTGTGTAAAACATTATTCATTAAAAGCACGGGAGCGCTGCACTATGCCGCGCCATCCCGTGAGAGTTTGAGAAGTGCAGCAGTACCCGCCTCTGGGCGCTGCAACTACCTAAAAACCTCCCTTAGTGTTCCCCATCTGCCCCTGAGCACATCAACCATTAGCTTACTCAGGAATGCAGCTCACGTTGAGAAATATATTAGAAGAATGTAACAATAAATTTTGCATACGCCCGACCCATGCCTGTCTCTTACAGACCTCTTGGGTTGCTTTCTTCCACCCCCTATTTTCCTTTTTCCACCTGACTGACCAAAAACTGCATTTGCTCAAATAAATAGCCCTCTTGTTTCCACTTGAACAAGATGGATGGAAAACCAACAGAGACACACACAATAAGCTGGTTCTGCTCGCTCACTCACTTTTGAGACTTAATTTGAAATAAAACATATTCGCAGCTTTCAAATGCATCCCTTTTTTTCAGGACATTGAAACAAACAAACAAAAAAAGCTTTGTTTGTCTTTGATGTATAACATCCCATGTGTAATAACCTGATCTGTGTTTAAACTGCAGAAAGATGCCAATGAAACAACAAACTGTCACCAAATTGATCTCAGGAAAGTTATTCAATGTGCAAAGGTCAATTGTTTTTGTTTGTTTGTTTTAATTGTAGCAACCCCAAATGTACTGTACATATAAGGTCTACACACTCTGGGACACTACCCTTTTTGGGGTACAAATATGTACCACTTAGTAATATGTACATTTCAGTTACTAATATAGACCTGTTAGGGATAAATAGGTAGCACTTTATTTTACAGTCCTATTCCTAATGTACATACTATGTACTTATTATAGTAATTACAATAACTATGTAATAACTAGGTACTAACACTGAACCTACCCCTAAACCTAACCCTACCCCATGTAGTTACCTTGTATTACCAGAAATACACTGTAAGTACACTATGTTAGTACACGTACTGTAAAATAGAGTGCAACCGATAAATAGGGTACAAAGGTGTACTTTTTCAAAAGTTACTGCCCCCTTTGTACATTTTTCTCGTTTGATCTTCTGAGAGTGTATGATATTGGCATTGTATTTTTATTTGACTCTATATTGATGTCTTAATTAAAATTGTATAAATTAAACATTGTTTGGAATCTTTGGAGACCACTTGAAATTGAATCACCTGCCCGGAGACATAGAAGGTCTAACATTAGAAAGCTGAGACTACTTTTGCAAATGCCCTACTAGGGGTGGCCGATATTGCCAAAATCTTATATCTTATATAATGAGTAATTTTATTTTAAAGGTGCAATATGTGACATTTACAAAGATCTATTTACAGAAATGCAATATAATATAAATAACTATAATATAAATAACTATGTTTTAAGAGGTGTATAAAGATCTTTCTTAATGAACTGTTATGTTTTTACCTTAGTTTGAGCAATTTATATCTACATACAAGCTCACTGAAGTACTGAAGTTACTGAAGTAAACAGTCAGTTATTAAATAAGAATAAGAAACTAATTGCATGCAATAAGACAAACTATACTGCATATTCTTCACTGTGTAAATTAATTATATATATATATATATATATATATATATATATATATATATATGTATGTATGTATGTATGTTTTCTTATTGAAGTTAGAAAAGTGAAAGATAACATGCCTAGCGTTTTTGACTCATACATTACACGTCACATCCTGATGTCACGTATCATTACGGTACCTTTATGGGTTGTGTGTGAATGCACGCACAGATTCTGGGAAATCACTGGCGGTGTAAATGAAGGAGCAACTGACGGGACACGTTACATGTATATTATCCGGAATCTCAGTGTGAAAGGGGCTTAACAAAGACCTCTTCGGTTGTTGTTTTTCCACCTTTTCCTTTTTCCACTTGACTGATCTAAAACTGTGTTTTCCCACATAAATAACCCTCTTTAAGTGCAGGAACTGGATGGACAGGCTTTTGACAGAAAACAGTATCCTACCACAGACACACAGATAAAAAACCCAGTTCTCATTCTTCACTCACTTGTGCAATGCGCTGGGTGGCAGCTTGGTTTTCTCCATTTGGCCATAGCAGCTAGTTTTGGCCTCTGGGATGTCCCCAAACTCTTCCAGCATGGCTGCAGCTGCTGTGGTTATAATCCCAAGCCCATCTCGAACCCGTGCCTCAAGAGGATAGTCCCAGTCATCGTAGGATACAGAGATCATTCCAGAGGGGAACGTATCTGGAGTTATGTCTGGGTTGCCCGTGGTCAAGCTGGGCACGATCCAGATGTAGCCGAAACCAGTCAGACCCAGTGATCGGGCCTCCTCTAAGACATAAGCCGCCTCGTCCTTGGAGCAGTACAAGAGGATGACTGGAGACTGCACCTTCTTCAGCTGGATCTGGGTCCTGGAGTCCCCATCTACGGCGTCAAGGGTGATTGTGTGCTGGAGGTCCCAACCGACAAAGCTGTTGTCGACTGTGGTCTTCAGGATGGCAATGAAATCCTGGTAGCCCGGGAACTTGCTTGTCACTATGGAGAAGATGTGCCAGTCATACTCTTCCATGATGTTGAGCATGAGCAGCGCCTCCTGCTGGATGGAGGCCCCGAACTGGAAGAATGTAGATTTTACATCCTGTTGAACAAAAAAAGACAAAAACTGTCTCAGTATATATAGCATATTACACCAAACAAATATGTGATCCCCGAGCACAAAACCAGTCATAAATACTGCCCTACAAAGGCAAAAGACCTTAACTCGCTAGAGTGTGAAACTGAGAAAAGTGACTTTAAGTTTTTTTACTAGTCCAGCCAAATTAATTATAGATAGGACACTGAAAATCTAACAATTAGATGTTTTAGTAATGCTAATTATCTACATAAAAAATTATGAGCTCAAACTTGATTTTTAGCCCCTATTTTGAAGTTAATGTACTCTGCCTTTGCATTGTCTGCAAAACGTGAAAAATCAAACCAAGGCAAAAGGCAGTAACTTCCACATTGTCAATATTTGTATGCTGATCACCTGTAACACCTGTATAAAATCTAGTGATCATGGGCTCATAAAGGCTATTGCATATAATAATGTGACTGTATTAATATTATTATTTTTACCGTAACAAGCGGACTAAAAGTTAAACATGAGTGGATACTGTGGATACCAATTTATTTGCAATTAGCGTCAGTAACATAAAAGAATGCTAGACATAGCATAATTGCTTTTATATTGACTTGTATTAAACAGCCAAACCTAAAAGAACGACTTGTGGATTGATGTGAACGGCAACAAGTGGGAACAGCGCTCAGAATGCTTGTGGATTAAACATCTCCACTGACGTTCATCACCATGGATTGATTTTATCGGGTTACAAGAAAAGGTAGGATATGGATTTAATTGCGAACTGTCAGTAGGCTACTGATTTTATGATTGATCATGCTAGCTACGGCATTCGAGTTCCACACCCGCCCACCTAGAAGTGACAGCCTGGTGAATAATCTCCATTACAAAAAGAAAAAAAATATTTTAAGGTTATTCACGACTACATATTGGTGCCAAGGTATATAGTCTTTACAGTGCTTTGTAATATGGAGCAGTTTGGTAGAACACGATCGACCTATCTAGACTTTAATGGAGAGTAAAACAAAGCAGAACACCATATAACTCCAAACTGACACTATAACTTCATATTGATGTGCGGTTAAACAAAGTCAGAATGCCATAACTCAATTTGAGCATTCCAAACAACGTGAAAAAGCGGTAACTGGTGTTATACAGTGGGTTTCTCCAGGGCTTTTCGAAGTTACGGTTGAGACGACCCATGGTTTTCTCAGAAAAACAATGAAATTCACTCAGGATACTTACACACATAATAAAGGCTGTCTTGAATGTCCCAAAAATGACATTAACTAAATTTAAATCGAAGTTACCGGCTTTTGTCTTTGCACGTCAAATGTAGCACAGGTACATTTGTAACAATACCCAAAAATACATTGTATGAGTCAAAATTATCGGTTACTTTTATGCCAAAAGTAAAAAGGAAATTAAGTACAGATCATTTTCCATGAAAATATTTTGTAAATTTGATACCATAAATATATCAAAATGTAATTTTTGATCAGTAATATGCATAGCTAAGGACTTCATTTGGAAAACTTCAAAGGTGATTTTCTCTAATCTTTATAATAGTAATATTTTTTGAATGCAATAATTTTTTATCATTTAATCTCAAAATGAATATCCATTTTTCGTAGCATACATTATAATTTTTTAAAGCCTAAATTCACTTGTAGCATTTAAAACAAGTTATTTTAGTGTTTATTGGCCATAACATGGAAAATGTATCTTATTGTGTTAGGTAGAATTGTAATATTAGTGTTTCAGTAATAGACTTCAAATAAAAACACAACAACAGTTAAAATAAAAGAATTCATAATACACCAGAACAGATGGAATAGAGGAACCACTGAAATACTTGGAAGAGCTCTCAACTCAGTATTACAGACTGACAGAGTTAACAAAAGTTAATATGGTTCTTTATTAAAATATAACAAGATAAAAAGGAAAGAGAAGAGCTTTTCTGGTTCTTTAGCTCCTCTGAGATCCATCTGATATATGCATCTCTGGCCTTGATGAACTCATTGTCTAATCATAATGATGCACCGAGCCAGTTCTTTCTGGCTGAGCAAATTCAATCCCCATGTGCCTTTAGAACTATTCCCTCCAGCATCCCACAGTTCCACAGCTTTAAGGAGCCCTCTGATGCACAAAGGACACAATCATTTTTTGATTCATATTCTGAGTTCAAACTTTTTACTCATTTTATGAATGAGAGGATCAGAAGCCTTTGTAAGTAACGCACCATGCTTTCATTAACCTTCTCAATCATGCTAACACTATTTTTCCCACCACCATTTCAATGTAAACCTATTACTGCAGCCTTATAAATGGTAAATGAAAGGTAGCCCATGAGTGAATACAGATGTAAGATCAGGCATCTGTCTTTGTGTGCATGTGTGAAAGATGCCTGTATAGGAAACATGTTAAAGTCTGCATATGTTGCTATTTTCAGGAAGCTTGGCTTGACATTCCCAATTTCACACACCGGGGAATTTAAACAGACACTGGCGCTGCAAAGTAAACACAAGATAACTGTGGATATAACTTACATTTCCTTTGACCAAATCTGTTATGCTACTTTTCCATGACCAACCATCTGGCCTCCCAGATGACACTCACCCACATCAGTATCTTCAAACACCACATCAGATTTTTGTTGGCCTTCTCGTCCTTTTTTTATTCAGTGCCAGCAAAATATAAGACATTCATTAAAGCTGCTTCGGATAGCAGCAGTGATTATCTTCTGTTTATGTGATGGAAAGTTAATGAAACACAGGGTTCATGCTGGAGACACTTGATTGAGTGGTCATTGCAATAAATGTTTATTAGTCAGTCGATGGGCTGGCAATGACAGCTTTTCCTGGACCTGTGTCCAGTTTTTCTGCAAGATTTAATAACATGTCTTTTCTCTGAATGGAAATATTTGGATAATTTGGTATTTTGACTCATGTGAAATTTTACTCCATTTTGAGATCCAAACCTTTGACTGGTACTATAAACATAATGTAAAGAAAACACAAAAGATTTACTATAATAGTAGTAGCAGTATATTTAGGGAAGTATAAATGCATAAATGGCTGCCCACTGCTCTGGGTGTGTGTTCACAGCTGTGTGTGTGTGTGCACTTTGAATGGGTTAAATGCAGAGCACAAATCTTGAGCATGGATCACCATACTTGGCTGAATGTCACATCACTACTAGCATAATTCTTGTTAATTTTGTTGTTATTTTACCATTTCACTTTTTCCATCATTATAAGAACAAATTTAGAATTTTTTACAAAAATGTATGAAATTTTTTAATCAAATTCTATATTCAATAAATAATGCATTCATATGGAAATAGTCTTTTTCAAAAAAAAAAGGAAATTACACATACCATATTTTTAAGTAATCCATAGTCAAAGACTATACAGTATATATATATGTCAACTTTATTAGGTAGACTTTGCTATTACCGGGTTGGATCCCCTTTTGCCTTCGGAACTGCCTTAATTATTTGTGGTATAGATTCAACAAGGTGTCGGAAACATTCCTCATATATTTTGGTCCATATTGACATGATAGCGTCAGGCAGTTGCTGCAGATTTGTCGGCTGCACATCCATGATTCGAATCTCCCGTTCCGCCACATCCCTGTCACATCTGGTGACTGTGGAGGACATTTGAGTAACGTAAACTCATTGTCATGTTCAAGAAAACAGTCTGAGATGATTTGATCATTTTTTTTAATGATTTTCCTAGCTGACAGAAGCGGGACCTGGTGTGGTCTTCTGCTGCTGTAGTCCATCTGCTTCAGGGTTCGACGTGTTGTGCGTTCAGAAACTGTATCCTGAGTACCTTGGTTGTAACGAATGGTTATTTGAGTTACTGTTGCCTTTCTTTCTTCTCTAACCAGTCTGCCCACCTCTGACATCAACCAGGCATTTTCGTCCACACAACTGCCGCTCACTGGATAGTTTCTCTTTTTCGGACCTTGTCTGTAAACCCTAGAGATGGTTATGTGTGGAAATCAAAGGTAGATCAGCAGTTTTTGAAATACTCAGACCAGCCCGTCTGGCACCAACAACCATTCCATGTTCAAAGTCACTTAAATCCCCTTTGTTCCCCATTCTGATGCTCGGTTTGAACTTCAGCAAGTTGTCTTCACAACATCTAGACGTCTAAATGCAGTGAGCTGCTGCAATGTGATTGGCTGATTAGCAATTTGTGTTCCCAAGCAATTGAATACGTTTACCTAATAAAGTGTTCGGTGAGTGTAAATGGCAGAACTAATAATAATAGCAAAACTAGAAATACTTTGGTGAAGCAAATTTTCACAGAAAATTCATATGACACTGCTGAGGTTTAAATACAAGGTTTATGAATCACACTATCACACCCATTATGCAGTCTAGGATAAATTTAAATACAAAATGTGTCTTTGAATCTAGCACCTAGTTAAAACTTTATGTAAAACTTTATTTTAAGGACCAATTCTCACTAACTATTTGCTTTTTGCATGCATGCTACTAGCATATTGGCTGTTTATTAGTACTTTTTTATAAGCACATATGATAATACTTTACTTAAAGCCTCTATGTATAATGCATTTTAAAAGTAGTTTTAATGCATAAATTATGCCTTGAATACATGTAACCACAGTTAAAACATTATAGCACTTCTTAAATCATTGTTACACTATGCATTTTAAATTTGGTTATACTTATTTATGACAAGATAAAATGCATTACAACATACATTATGAATAATTCTAATGCATTATACCCTTTATTATACATAAAGGCTTTAAGTAAAGTTTAAATGCACATATTAATGCCTGCATGACCATATTTTGGATCGCTTAATCTACCCTATACCTTAACTTAACAACTACTTTACTTATTATAATTAATAAGAAGCAAATAAGCAGTTTGTTCATGCAAAACTCTTAGTAAATTGTGAATGTGTTCCCTATTCTAAAATGTTACCATTCAACTTGAAACAAAGGCTTTTGCAATGAAATATTATTGTTTAACAGTTACACTGTAATGTGAAGTGGCCCCTGTGAGACTAGACACATTTACTTAAATGATGGATGGACGACAAGACAGTCCTAATTTATTTTCACTGCCTCACCTTGGAAAGATTTTAATTATTCCTCAAAGGTTGACGTTATCTAAAAGTGGCACAGTTTTGAGTGGCAATTTCTTTTCAATCAGATCTGGGGATGTCAACTAAAATGGAGCAGATTATATTACATATATGGAATAATGGCATAAAGATTAATCAGCTTGTGCTGCCTGCTCCCCACAGTTGTCCATCAACTCTTGAAGTGCAGGGTTAAGAAAATATGACCCTCGTAATAATGTGTCTACTGGGCGCTGTGTGTGGGGTGAACATGTAGATTGTGTGGAGTGAGCACTCGTTGACCTCATTCTGCAGATGAACTCAGGAGCTGATGGAAAGAGAGGGAGGATGTAATTGTTTCATGTTAAAAACAATGTGTTCCCTTTTTACAACAAGGATGAAACAGATAATTGCAAAGTGAGAGCAAGAAAAAGAAAGAAAATATTATCTGTATGTTCCAGAAACACTGTCACTGTGCATTAGTTGTAAGGATTTTTCAATGACTCTTTCTGCTGGTTACATCATTAAATCTTTATGAGTTTGTCGCTGAATCTGTTCTACAACACTGATTTATTTGGAAATTAAACAAGTGACTGTCTTTATGAATTACTCACTGAATCATTTTTAGTTAATCGATTCATTTCAAACAAAGCATCAGGTTTGGCTTCATTTGGCAATTATTTTCATTTGCAGAGTAAAATAAAAAATTATACTTAGCATAATATAATTGTATTATTTAAATATGCATTATAGCCACAACTGCAGCATGAAAAGAATGATTCATAAAGTACATTTATAAAGATTTTGCATTGTTGCCTAAATGTAATTTCACATCCAAGCACCGAGTGTGACATGAAAGGCATGTGTAATCAGCTTCAGGGGTGTGAAAGAAGATTTGTATGCATTTGACTAGAGCG
Source organism: Carassius auratus (assembly GCF_003368295.1). Classification (NCBI taxonomy): domain Eukaryota; kingdom Metazoa; phylum Chordata; class Actinopteri; order Cypriniformes; family Cyprinidae; genus Carassius; species Carassius auratus. The sequence goes on along the minus strand of NC_039270.1, from coordinate 15,518,954 downwards.
TAGCAATACTAGTTTCTAATTTCCCATCCGCTTTACTGAGGATCTGCATCATCCTTGCCTGCTGTTGAGCTTTCTCAATGCCATTTTCTTCATATAACAGGATGCCATTACCAGCCAGAGGCCATAAAGCTATATTGTTTGCTCAGAAAAAGGAAACAATGCAGTATCATATTTCGAAGCAAACCTGAAAAAAAGAATAGAAAAAAGATTTGGAGCGGAGATATTTCTTAAAAGACATTGCTTAAGATCTTAAGACCTTCTGATGTTCTCTGTCGAACTACTTTATGGTTTGACATCAATCATTCTGCACATATTTCATCTCTTAAAGGTATAGTTCACCCAAAAATGAAAATTTTACCCCCAAGACATCCAAGAGGTAGGTGACTTTGTTTCTTCAGTAGAACACAAACAGAGATTTTTAAGTCAAACTGTTGAAGTCTATCACTCTTATAATGTAAGTGATGGGTATCATAGCTAAAACATACAATTAAAAAAAAACATACACAAACAAAAACAAATTAAAATTTGCAGCTCATGACGATACATTGATGTGTAAAGATACAAAATGATTGGTCAGTGCAAGAACCAGTTTTTACCTCTGATTCACGCAATGTCCAACTATTAGAACTCTCCTGAGAATCTCTTCCTGAGCGCCTTCTCAAGCAGGCACATGAGGCATCTTCTTCTTCTTGCTTTATAATGGATCGCAGACTTATAAGTGCATTATCACCACCTGTCTCTCAAATAGACCACTGACACTTCTAATTGAGATTGTAGATAAAGTGTCAATGGTCCATTTCAGAGATCGGTCGGTAATGCACTTGTAATTCTGTAATCCACCATAAAGCAAGAAAAAGAAGACGCCTCACGCGACTGCTGTTGAGAATGCACACAACAGGACACATTCAGGAGAGTTCTAGCAGAAGGGAGAAAACAATATAAATACTGTTCACTTTCTTGCACAGACCGATCATTTTCTGTCTTTACACATCAATGTATCATAACGAGCCGCAGGGTTTAATTTGGTTTTGTTTGTGTATGGGTTTTTTTTTTGTTTTATTGTATGTTTTAGCTGTGATTCCCATTTACATTATAAGCCTGACAGACTGCATCGGTTTGAGCTAAAAACCAACAAACTTGACAGACAGAATGTGTTATTTCTGAGAAATCCAAATGTAATGAATTACATCAATAACCGCTAAGAGCATCTGAGGTGCCCTTTTGGCATCTCAACAGCGTGAGCTCTCAGACACATTAGAGCTATTTAGATCTCTCTCTGTTCAAAAACAATCACTAAGATATTAAAACCAAAGCAACTAGCGGCAAGATCTCTACAGTTTCTCTAAAGCCCTGTTTGATGGACCATCGTGGCTGTTAGCCTGATTAGACCTCCAGTCTGATCCGCCAATATAGGTTGGCATCGTCAGCTGAGCGAGCAATGAGAGTGCATGTACATAATCTACAGTAAGTATGCCATTTTGTATGTGAGTGAGCGTGTGGATACTCTGAAGCGCTTCAGAGGGCCGCCTCAGGGGTGGCCGGCGTTTTCCCCACAGCTCATGTAATTCCCAGCAGCAGAGCAAACACGGCACAGTTAGTCTAATAACACAACACAGAAGAGCCACACAGCGCTAATGCCATCACAGCGCCCAGCCCGGCTGCACTTCGTTAAATTGTGACTTTGTAAACTCTATAAATTGTCAGTTTCCTTTTGATGGAGTGGTACACCACCAAGCAGCATAATGGTGTTGCTGTTAATGCCAATTCTTTGCACCGTTTTTCAAAGGCTCTGTCTCAAGAGCTGCTTCATGAGCTTATTTTAGTGTGCCACAGAGCTCTTACAAATAAAGCAAATGAGTGGAGCCAGAGGAAGAAATAGTGAGAAAAAGAGCAAGGCTGATATACACACAGCAGTACTGCAGCCAAAGGGACAGAACTGAACTTCACCATCTGTCCTGTGCTGAAGAAACTCTGTCCCAAATATAAAACTGCAGGGTTTCCGTCATTTTTGACGAAAAATAATTTCAGTGACTTGTTCTGCCAATTATATATATATATATATATATATATATATATATATATATATATATATATATATATACAGTGTATTGCATAAGTACATTTAAAATCAATTTCTAAGAAAATCTGGTTGGCTTTTTGTTTTTACTGCATATCAAATCCCAATACATGCATGAAAACACATAAATATATTTATTTGTCTACAAAAGCCATAGAAAAAGGCTAAAGGTTAAAATTCTGCCTGGTGGAGGATTTCACATTCAGTATGACATTCTATGACCGTTAATTCCTTTCATTAATTTATATATCTTTTTTTTACAAATTTTAAAGGTCTGAAAATCATTATTTTAAAATTCCATATCCATAGCAGTGGAAACCATGAAACTATTAAGAAAGATGGAAAATAATACAGTATTTTAATAAAAATGCAGTATTACAGTTGTTCTCAAGTTGTTCTTGACACCAGGGCCCTCATCAATATGCAAAGGCCCCATGACTTTTCCAGTTATTTGTGATTCACTGGATAAGTATTTAGATTTTTTTACAATTTTTATTTTTTAACTATTTTAATTTACATTCATTTAAAGGGGGGGGGGGTGAAATGCTATTTCATGCATACTGAGTTTTTTACTCTGTTAAAGAGTTGGATTCCCATGCTAAACATTGACAAAGTTTCAAAAATTAAGTTGTACATTTGAAGGAGTATTTATGTTCCCAAAATACTCCTTCCGGTTTGTTACAAGTTTCGGAAAGTTTTTTTCGAGTATGGCTCTGTGTGACGTTAGATGGAGTGGAATTTCCTTATATGGGTCCTGAGGGCACTTCTTCCGGAAGAGCGCACGCTCCCGTATAGCAGAGAGGCTGAGCACAGACATTCATTCGCTGATCAGAGCGAGAGCGTCGCGAAAAGTCACAAAAGGAGTGTGTTTTTGGTTGCCAGGGCAAGACAACACTGCACAGATTACCAGAAAAAAACAGCATTAAGGGACCAGTGGATGGAGTTTATTTTTACAGAGCATCAACGGAGTTGTGCAAGTGTTTTTGTTTGTTCCCTGCAATTTCGAAAATGCTTGTTTTACAAACAAGGCCCAGTTTGACGACGGATTTGCGTATTGTTTATTTCTTAAGGATGATGCAATCCCAACGAAAAAGGGTCACGATCGTGTGTTGGAACCGCAGGCGGTGAGTAAAACTGCTTAAAATATCTCTGCCTCCTTGTTAGTGCGTCCCCTCCCATGCCGGAGACCCGGGTTCGAGCCCCGCTCGGAGCGAGTCGTTGCTGCTGCTGCTCTCGTTCAGTTTCAGCCTCTGGATCTGATTCTGGATCATAAATAAATGGCTGAATCTGACTGTTAGCCATGGTTTGTTTTGGATGATGGTTTTTTTCCTCACAGTAATGTCACAGCTTCCACATGCTCTCAACGCAAAAGCCTACTGGCGCTCGTGATTCTTTAGCTCCGCCCAAACGTCACGCCTCCAGCCGGTCATCTTTCTCTTATGAATATAATAAAACTAAAGACTTTTTGGAGTTATGAAGGATGCAGTACTACTCTATAGGTACTCAAGATTAACAGGATATTGAGTGAAAACGAGCATTTCACGAGCATTATAATTTATATTTGTAGTTGTTTTAGCTCATTTTAATGCTTATTTTGTCTTGTTTCAAATCTCGAGACCCCATAACTTTTCCACATTTAATACATTAAAAAAGAGACATTTTACTGGCAGTATGGTATGTATACTCATCACAAAAAAAAAAAACTAAAGCTAAAAAAAAAAACATCTGTGGTGTACTTAGGAACAAAAAAATTCAAGCACTCAAATTTATATTTCCATCATTATAGAGACTTTCCACATAATGATGTGGGTGATACTGGAAGTTCAAATGAGATTTAGATTTATGTTGATTCACAGTTCGACTTGAGCTGAATAAAAATTAATGAAGCTAAAAAAAAATAAAAATAAAAAATTAAGCATGATCTCCTTTTCTCTGTGTTTATTTTAGTCTAAATCAATGTACTTATCATGAGGTGAGCAGTGACTGGTTGGTAAATTCTCCACTTCTTGTGAAGCGAATGCCCTGCAGACTGAACATGAACCCTTCCTATGATTTGGAATCTCACTAAATTCCTTGCGAATCCACTTTGCTGGGCACTTCCAGGTGAACATACCCAGAGACAGAGCACTGCACTGCAGCACCAGCGTCACTAGTTACACAACTCCACAGCATCACAGACTTTCTCTCTGCATTCCATTCATTCAGTGCCTTTTTCTTTCCTTATTCATCCTCTCCTTTCATCTCCCTTTTGCTTCTGTCTGCTTCTCTTTTTTTATTTTCAGTACCTCCCCTCTCTCTCTCTGGGCTCTGCATGATTGTCCCTCCTAAAAAAAACACCTTATCAGCACGTGTGATTGATGAAAAAGGGGAACGTGTGCAGAAATTCAATTATACTGACATGCTGGTGACAGAGAGAGAGAGAGCGATCTGGGTGGGGTGGAGGGGGGTGGAGAAAGAGAAACAGAAAAAAAGAAAACAACAGTACTGCTGTGAAATGCCACTCACCAAAGTGCAATTAGCTCTCCTGCAAACAAAAGACGTGATTATTCTCTTTAAGATCACGTCTGAAAAACTTGCAATAAAAAGCTTCATCGCTTTGCCTGTCACAACTGGGAGAGAAGCATTATTTATGATCCTGTTGGAACAGATTCTTTTTTATATTTAATGAAATTCCTTCTCAATGAAAAAAAGGGGGGGGGGGGGTGAGAAGATAGGTGGAGGTATAATGAAGAGGGTCCATAAACCCCATGATGCTGCGCTCTGAGTAAAAACTTTGCCACTGTTTCATGAAGTGTTCATTACATAACTGTCATGAGTTTCTCAAAAACAGATTTGCAGAACACTCTCACAGCCTTAGGGGCATGTGACTGACAGCTGCCTTAGACAATAAGGTGTTCACCTCACATTACAAGTGAAACACAGATTACTAACCACATTACCAACGAAAAAAAGAAGAAAAAAAAACTGTTTTAAATGGCAACGACTGTGTTCCAGCAACATGTAAAGCCCTCCGACCTCCATACGCGAATCATATTTTATGCTGATTTGATATGAATTTCTGTGGCTCACAGTAACTAGGACCCAATGGGAACTAAGGCACAGGGACTAAAGAAAAGAAAAGGCAGAACACGGTCTACATTTTTAACCCATCATAATAAATCTTCCATGCTCATGCTTCATTAATTCCCATGCCCACTTCTGAATAAGACCTGAACTTTGTTGGAAACTGTCAGGAGATCAATAGAGAACAGAGGTTATATTTCACCTCAAACAAGCGACGGTAATGAATGAATGATCACGCTGGCTTCCTCTTACAGCAAACCCCCTGAAGCACTTTAAAATACCACTTAGGTTGAGCCTGCACTTTAGCAATCAATTAAGCCAAGCTGGTGGTTTTATACGACATACAATTATTAAGAAACATGCTAAGATCAGATGGATAATCAGCAGCTGTCTCAACAGAGACAGATATGTTCGTAGAGTGAGGCAACGAAAGGTAAAAGGTGCTCTTTGGTGTGAGATAAGAGTTTAAAAATAGCAGACGGCTCAAGTTTGTTCATCTACATGCTCACTGAGCTTGCATTCACAATCGTCTTTTTGTAACTGCTGCTGTTTTTCTGTCAGGACTTTTTAACAAGCACCAAAGCCCACAGGGGCAAGCTGACAAAGGCAGATAAACTTTCTCCAAGCACAGATAGTCTCGGTCTCTCTCCCTCTGTGGGCACTGCCCCACTCCTGTCAGAGAATTCCTCAGGACGTTCCCTTCAGAGTCCTTTATGTTTACATCATCAGATTACTAATCACATTACAAGTGCTGTCATTCTGAGAAGAGCTGCGTGTTTGCACTCTGTTCGACTTGTTTGTTCAATCTTTACATGTCAGGATCTGTGACGCAGCCTGTACAGGAAGATGATGATCCACAAATCATACAGGCGGTCAGAGGTCAGTGTCACAACGGCTGGTAATCATCGGATCATAATCATGTGGGTATGTAACTGAGAGCAGGCATCTTTTTCTCTGAAATGACCTGACAACTCAATACAAAGCATTATATGGCAGAACAGCAACTTCCAAATTGCCCTGCTGTTTTTAATATAGACGCGATGGAGCTTTCGTAAATGATTCATTTCATTTGTGTTCAATTGCACTTAAGAAGCACAGCAGGCAGTCATACAAAAATTCTGTCATTATTTACTGGCCTTAGAGTCTTTCTAAAGGTTTGCTTTCGCCATGGAACATAAAAGCAGAACGCAGAAGTTCAGCAGAACGTGCATGCTGCTCTTTTCTTTACAATGAAAGTGTATGGTGAATTTTCTGTTAGTAATGACTTCAATTTTAGTCTGTTCCAGTGTTAATTTAATATTTACATACTATTAAAGTGCTTTATGTCATTTCAGTTTTAGTAATTTTTGTAATTAATCTTATTTTAAGTTAGTTGCCAAACCAACGTGTCTTAATTCCATTAAAGTGTTTCATGTAATATATTATTCTATTTCAGCTTTATTTCAATTAGTTAACAATAGCAACCATTGTTTTTTGTAATCCGACAAAGCTATTATATTGTTCAGAATGTCTTGGAAAATAGTGCACGAGTCATATAAATTACTAATTATGGATTTATTGTGCTTTTTATTTTTTGGAATCCATACAATTGTACAAAAGAAAGCAGTGCGAGATTGAAAGAGAATAAGAGAGTAGCGCTGCATTATGGGATTGGCATTTAATAATTTCCAAAAGGAGCCAAATAATTAACATTACAGCCTTACATCAATTGTCATTTTTCCTTAGCTTGCATTTATTTATTCAGCAGACAGAGAACACACACACACACACACACACAAATCTAAACTAAATCAGATTATGTGCACAGCGGCTCTGGGCAGGGCCCGAGTGTTGGAACGAATGGATGTTCTGCCCTGTGGTTTTTGTCCATTTCCACTGCAGAAAAACTTCAGCTGCAAACATCACCATCGAACTTTTTAAAACCACCAAAAGTAGATGCCATATTTAATGGAGGATGAGGAAAAACACTGTTCCCTCTTTTGTCACATGGCAGGTGCTGTGGGAACGCAACCAGCCCGTGTTAAGCGCTCCCATTTCATTTTGATTGGCTGCCAGCAAACGGTAGAGAGTAACTGGCACTTGTTATACTTCAGCAGACAAACGGCACTCCTGGGAGATGTCAATCAGGCATGCTCGAGGCTGTGACGTAACCACCCAGAGCTACTGAACCTGAAACCAAGCAGCTCACCGAATGCAACTGTTCACACACACTCACATTTGCACAGAAATGCACTAAAAATGCTCCACTTCAGCAGCAGACCACATATAATGTACAATGTCAAGTGGACTTTAACTAGCAAATACACACACACGTAAAGAAGTTCTTGAATTGATAGGATCCAATAAAATGCAGTCACATCAATTGCAAAGAGTCATCATACACTGAGAATAAATCGGTTTAGAAACAATTTTCACACAGAAATTGTTAGTAAATTTCACAAACAATTATAAAGAATGGGCAAGTAACATTGAAATAAATGTGACATTTTGAAGTAGAAAAACTGAAATAGCATTTTAATGTGGTTTTATTAACAAAGTTGGGGAGGAGCACGATCAGATAATCAACCAATTTGGCACAGGTGCACCTCGTTTAGCTAATCATCTTAACTAGCACACAAGCGTATATATATCCAGTCTTCCTACCTCCTGTCCCACCACAGTTTTTTGGCATCCCTCCTCCACCCCAACTCCTCACTTATAATGTAATTATTCCAAATTAGGGATAGGGGGAGTTATTTGGGTTCTGGCTATGCTCTGGGCCTGGACCCCTCCCCCAAGACAGCACGCCAAAATATGCCTACTATTCGCCTTCAGATTAGATGTAAGGGTGAACTCGTGAATTGTAAAATGTACTACTTTAGTCTTTGTTTTATTTCTCTGTTCCATTACCTTTTGAAAAGGCATTTTATAGTCATTGGTCTGTTTACATTTTTGTTCTCAACAAAGTAATATTAGGTGCTAAATCATGTCCCAGATATTAGCTTTTAAGAGGATTTATGAAAGAAACACCACAGCAATCTCTTTAATATCTCAGTAGTTTCTCCAAGATACAAAAATATATTAAATCATTTGTTATTTTAGTATTATTATATTTATACTATCATAGTGTTTTTAATTAGCTTTATGTAGCTTTAACATTTTAGTAAATTTAGTACTTTTATTTCAGCTTCATACCAATTAACAAAAACTATTTTTGATAGTTTTAGTTTACAATAACAACACTGAATTAAATTGAGAAATTGAGGAAAAAACCATGGTGATTTCACACGTGTCTCCTCCAGTGTTTTAGATGTGATCCCATCACTGCCACGTACATATTTAACACTATACCATGTGTAAAAAATTTCTATATAAATTCAAGAAATTCTCTTTACAGTTCATACAAGATAAAGTTATGTGAGCAGTGCTATTCAAATATATTTCGCTCTGTTTAAGTCTATTTGTATTTCTGTTCAGGTATTTTAGGAGAAACATCTGCGACCAAGTAGATACACTGAACTCCATAGGAACATAAGAACTCCACTCAATTATGCAGTGAAACGGAGAGCAAACAGAGCCTTTTGCGTAACTCTCCTGCTTCACCACTTTCTCAAAATCTCTTGACAAAAGACGCTAATAATCTCACTCGTTATATCTCATCATCATAGTCAGGAGACCGGCTAAACAGAAAAGGCAGACGAATGAAACTGCTGCAGAGACTCGCAAATCTCTCCTCGACAGTCATTGTGCGAGAATCGTATTTCTTTCTATTGGAGTGTACACAAATTGAAAAAATATTATGACTTTAAACTCAATTCTGAAGAAGCGAGACAATAAAAACGGGAAAATGTAGTTTGCATTGTTCAGACAAATCAGGCGAAAACAGAGATGGAGCAGCTTTGTGTAAACAACTCAGCCTGCCACATCTGTCTTAATATAGCCATGTGTTCACCATTAGATTTCCTCTGCCACACACAGACACACTCCCTCCGTTGCCATGACAAAAGTTTTTGTGAACTTTAGTAAGGACAAGAATAAACGACCAAAGTGTCACCATTGACCAGCCCTCTATTGACTTTGTGGCTCATTTTCCGCCGGCTGCCCACTCTCTGTGTACTCATCAGCTTGACTGACAGGATGTCTGCTTCACTCTCGACCAATCAGCATCTGTGCCGGAGCAGACGTTTGGTCTGATCAGACAGCACCTGAGGGTGATCTGATGTCAGAGACGTGCTGGGACTAAAAAACAGCTTGGGACGTGCTGATCAAATGCTAAGTACTGCATGCTGTATCATCTCGTTCATATACAGTATTGAATTTTTACCCAATTTTTAGATTTCAAACACAGAACAAAAAACATGAATGTTTTATCATTCACCAGTATGTAAAGCACTGTGAAATATGATTAATGGAGGTCACGTAAATGAACAGGTAAAAAAAAAAAAAAATCAGGAATACATTTGAAAGTTTCTGCTGAACATTTAGGGCCAGATTTACTAAACAGCAAATTAGTGAGAGAGTGCAATTCCAAAACAGCGTGGATGGGTATGGAAATTTCTGCAGGTGATTTACTGACAATGCACAAATTAAAGAACACAGACGCAACATCTCATTTCTATAATGACCAAAGCAATCTACCAAGCGCTGTGCAAAATTAGCATAAGGATATGTTCGGATTCAGATAATGTGTTCTTCTGACATTGCGTGATTCATTTGAATACCTATAAATTTCTCTAAAAAGTGACTTTTTAGAGATTTTAACCATTTTGCATTGTCATATCCTCATCAAAAACATATCTGGATTTGTGTTTTATTATGTGTGAGTAATCCTTTGTCCAACTCTTCTGCACTCAAAACACTGACCCATACGTACTCCAGCAAATTTCTTAATGAGATTTCAAATAATGTTTTCACCATGGCAGTCCTTAGGGCTCCTAAAATAGTTTAACATCCTGAACAAAGCTTATTAAGGAATCTTTCAGAACATATTTTCACGAAGAATAAGAATAAAACAGAATAAAATTGCAGTCAATTGCATGTTATTATATATTTTTTCCTGTAAACACACAGCTTATACCTGGGAAACAGCTTTATAGCGTATGCTGTTAAATTGTAAACAATCCTTCAAATAAAGTGCCAATGGCATGAAACCTGAATGCAACTCACATTTTAAAGTACAATTTTAAGTAAAATCCATCAGAAGCTTGTCCAGAAGAAAAAGTGGACACACACAAAAAAAACCTGCTGTGTGAAAAAGAGCAGTAAATAGTTTTTTAAAAAGTGCATTTCAACTAGGGATGCACGATCATGATTTTTCATGGCCGATTCCGATACCGTTTTTTTACAAGCAAACTGTCCAATTCCGATACCGATTTCAGTTTTTTTTCTTTTTAAGCAACAAACAAAAAAGAAGGAAAGTATTCATAAATAACATGTTTATTTGGTATTTAATTGGCCAAACTGGCTTTTGGCTATTGAAAAAATAACCGTAACCATCTGAAATTAACAGCAGTAACTCCACAGTAAGTAGCCTACATTCAATACAAACATAGATGGTACACACATCAGCATTTAGCTTTTGTTTTTGGGATGGGATTAAACTACATAGAACAGGCCTTAAATTAAAAGATTATATATACTTTTTTTTTTTTTTACTTGAGCCAATGAAAAATAAATAACTATTGGCTTGAGTTAAAAAATATAGATGTGCATCATTACCCTCAAATGTTTTAATTGGATGAATGAAACTCATTTTTTCAGTTTACTACAGCAGGTGATTTTTAAATGAAATTAAGTCCATGTAATTTTAAGGTAAAATAGAAAATAATCATCCTATACAGAACTTACGTTTACTTCTGGCTTTTCAAATGTGTATGAAAGTTTTACTTTATAAAAATAAATAAATGAATAAATACAAATTTCAGTTTTGTCACAGTTTAGCCTGTTTCGTTTTTCATCCAACATGCACGAAGTTGAGCTGAACATTGCTTCACTGTCTCCGCTTGTGTAGGGACAGGTACAGTATGCTCGCGCAGGAAAGGAACTCTTATTTGTGCGGCAGTACACCAATGTCTGTTCGCTTCCTGCTATCTGTGCCTCAGACATGTAGCTCTGCACTTCCAGTGCTGTACGGCTGCCCGTGTCCTGCGCACAGATTTCAAAATACTCTTTCACACAAATGACATGATAGCGAATGATTACAATGTAGTCTGTGCACATGGGCGCACTTCCGGAAAAATCTGCCGAAAAAAGACCAAAAACCGGCCAATTGCCGATCGTGTATTTAAAAAAAAAAACGTCCGGTTCCAATTTATGGCCAGTCAACCGGTGCATCCCTAATTTCAAATACATTTAAACGTTTACCTCTCTCATTCAGTCATAATTAGGCTGCAAGATTGAATTATGAACTGGTAAACGACAAACTGATTACAGAACATGTTTGTAAAGCTTTAAATGTTCATTTTTAAAAAGCAATGTTATCAGCTTTTACAACTAAACATTTGCAAACAAAATTGTACTGCAAAATCTGCACAAATAAAAGTCGTAAACAGTTCAGTAGTGCAGAGTTTACAGGTTAGACTTCTTTTTTGAAGGCTCAAAGTAAAGTGCTACCACACTTTGGATGACTTAATTCCACTGCCGCCTGCCTCTGCAATCTTGCTGAATGCCGCAGAGACACTGTGCGGCAAGCACGTGACATAAAACAAGGCCAGCTATTGGCTATTTGCCTATTTTTCCTGCTGAACTGGCTGAGTAAAAGCTCTGGTGGCTCATTACTGCCACGCTTTGGTCACCGCAGATTTAAAATATGCAAGAAATGAGCCACTTACGGCAAATAAAATTTATTTAGCAACTAATCGATGACTAAATTAGTTGACAACTATTTTAATAATCGATTTTAATCGCTTAAATTGATTAGTTGTTTCATCTCTACACTAAACAATCATTTCAGATTTAACTATGGAAGGATTTTCCGGACTATTTTCAAATGGACTTGCAAATTGTATTTTCATTTGCATTTTCGAAAGCGAAAATGCAAACGGTAATGCAAGATTTGCAATTGCATTTGGATTATGTCACAATTTATGCGTCCACATTTTGAAAACGCAAATGAAAATACAATTTGCAATTCCATTTGAAAATAGTCCGTAAAATCCAATTTGTGAGTTTGCATTGAAAAAAAATGTCACAGACTTTTTGCGACTGGTGAGATTCAGCTGATGGCACTTCTCATTCATTTCTATTGTATCTGTAAACAGTAATTGATTGTCGCACAACTTTCTGACCATAATTCAATGGCGTCAAGGCTGTAATGTGATTAGCTTTCAAAGCACACGTGACACATGTTGATTGTTAGGCTTTTTCCAATGGTAATACATACCCTCATATCTCCCAATAATAAGACCATCTGTTGTCTAACTGCTTTTATAATGAGATGTTACAAATAAGCTTGTTGCTACAGTACGTAAGAGTAGTTCATCCCTGTCTGGTATGATATTGTATTATTCATTGTCCTATCGAAGAATGTCAGCAATGAGTCTGAAACATTTAACAATAATTTGGGATCCATTAAACAGATCCTGATGATGTGCAAATTGTACATTGGTTTCAGAGACTGTATTTATCATGCCTAAAAGTAAAGCCTCCCATTTCAGACCTACTTCATAATTAACCTAATAAAATCATGTTTTTTTACTGCAGCCTGATGCTTTACCACAGTCTAATTGGACTAGAATCAACACAGTCAATACCATGCAAGATTAAAAATAGCCTGACCTTTAAAAAAGATGAAAAAGGCCTCTATATTATTAACATTATAAGACTTCTGTAAATCCATGAACATTTGCAAATGCATCTGAAAATCCATCTGATGTCTGTGAAATACAGCGATCTAACATCTCTGCATCGCTCATAAAATTCATCGAATCAAAGTTCTGCTACAAACAGCCCCCTCTGGCATTCAATGTGAGGGCATGAGCAGAGAAATATAAACATTTAGTAACAGTAAATTAAAGTGCTTATATAAGGCAGTGTGAGCCATCTGTGATCTGCACTGCTGAAGGAGGCATAAGTAACTGGGTCAGCCGCCTGTCCTGTCCTCTATCATGCTTTAGCTTGCGGCTGAGAGACAGCGCAACTTCAATGTACAGGTGAAGCCAAAAAGCTTTCCGTGTGTGCCATCTCCCAATTACTGGGGGCTAAAGTGCACCTCACCTCTTTAACCGTAGTGCTCTAGCACAAAAAAAAAAATGAAAACAGCCAATTAACATTACACAGAAACAAGTCACCATTATGCTGAAATGGCAAGACAAATAATACATGGCTTTATTACCATTTAATGTTTTTTATCGTTTGCTTAATTCACATCAAAAAAAATTGAGGAGAACACAGCAAAAGTTGCTGACCTACTTTCACTCCTTCAAAGTTTCCAATCTCCCATTTGAGAGGGCCATGGAGCCGCATGTTGCTAAAGCTCTCCCTGCATGGGAACAGAGGAGGAGCGGCAGACTCAAGCTGTTCTTTAAGAGCTGTGCTCCACAGAGAGGGCTCACCTGCTCTCAGACAGAGATCAGATGCCCGGTCTCACCAAAACTCCCAATTTCCCAATCACCCTCCACACTTACACACACACATAAATATCTGTAGTCAGGTTATTGTCACTCCTGGGAAGGAGATGGAGAAAAAAATCTTTCACAAAACCTAGTGAGCTGTCTCCTTAGGCAGCACTTTAAGGCATCATAAACATGCTTGTGATGCAAAGGCTGTTCTGAAAGGAAGGAAGCATAATTATGCTGCCTCTCAAGATACCTCATTTAATCCATTGAGAGTAATGGTATATAATGCATTACAATGAGAAAAAAATTTAATTCAAGATGGCAGATAAAGCAAGATTAATGTTAAACTATACTGAATTAAATTTAGTATAAATTTACTATAAATGATTCAATATACTGTATATATATATTACTATAAATGATTCAATAGTGAATATATATATATATATATATATATATATATACACACTCACTGGCCACTTTAATAGGTATACCATGCCTATTATGGAACCATTCGGTTAGAATGCTTCATCAGAAGGCAGCTATTTATGTAGACATCGAGGCAGCACACTAGGTTTTGGAACAGATCCAGAAAAGTCAGACAACATGAGTGACAATGCTGACACATATGAAAAAAAAAACATTTCCCATAAAAATGTTCAAATTTAACATTAATATCAGCTATAATCCACTAAAATGCTGCCTCTGAAGGCAGCTGTTTATGTAGGCAGTGGGCAACAAAGCAGCACACTAGGTTTTGGAACAGAGACAGGGGGTATAAGAGACACAGAGAGAAGAAGAGTGAGTGGCATGTTGTTAAAGCTAAAGTGAGTGAGACACGTGTGTCCATGTACACTAATGAACATTGTCACTGGATGGGCCTGGCAGACGGAGCCGAACAGACAACATTTGCTTGTCATGACTAAAGGATCTGACACAGCCCTGTGCTACACGCTCTGCTCCCTGTAATGCTGTGTTAGCAGAGATTATCACAGATGCTCGGCACAGCCCTAAATGATAACATGATGCAGGAGAGGGATGGAAAAAGAGAAAAAAACATCTCCTAATTTGCAAATCAAAGAAATGAGAGTCAGATATTTATAGCCAGAACAGCCTGAGGAGATCTACCCCACTTTTTCTGCTCTCTACTTTCTCTTTTGCTGCCCACTGGCATCTAAAAATCACGTCTAACATTTGTTGATAGGTACAATTTTGCAGTACACCCATGGAGACCCATCATGACCTCACAACTGAAGTTTGGAATGGTGTTGATGCTTCTGTCTCGCTGAGCAGTCCTGGCATATGCAAACTGGCAGAAACAACATCCACAACAACAGGCACGGCAACAGGAGACATGGCTCAACCTGCGTCAACTCCATGACATAAACCTCTACACAAAGCACGCAATTAAAGGTGAACTTCTAAGGGGACATGTCCAGCGCTCTGCTATGTAATGCATCAGACATTGGCCGAGGGGGTGGTGAGTCACACAGGCACCATGCAGTCAGCAGAGCGTGTCCGTGTACATGACACAGATCAGGGATCAGTTAAGATCTCATAGCTACAGGAGCATTCACACACTGAGGTTTCTTGGGGTCAAACTATCTGTATATACATAGAGGATCTGGTTGAATGCTTTAGACAGTCCACATTGTGTAGAATAGAGTCCTTATAGGGGGTGTCCAAAATACGGCCAATTATGGCTCGTGATTATATTTAAAATGGCCAGCAGCTTGTCTAAAAATATATATATTATTTGTGGCCCGTTATGCTTAATTTACAAATTATGCAGTTCCACAATGTCAACACAATGAAAGCACTGGATTTCAGGCCAGATGTAGCAGTAAAACGTGAGTGACAACAATTTCATTACTGATAAGTGATGCTATTTCTGTTGCGCATGAGAGTTATTAAATGCAAGTGGAAGAGTGCTACTCACTTGAACTGCACCGCACGGACCATTGTTAGCTCTGCCGAAAAGACAGCACAGCTTGAGCGCACAAAAAGTATTCCATAGCTTCATAACATTAAATTTGAACCATTTGAATCAATGTCACATTGACTATTTTAATAAGGTCCTGACTACCTTTCTGGGCCTTGAACATGGTAGTTGCATTGTTGACTATGGAGGGTCAGAAAGCTCTCAGATTTTATCAAAAATATCTTGATTTGTGTTCTGAAGATGAACAAAGAGTTTGGAAGAAGCATGTGGGCGAGTAATTCATGGCAGAATTTTAATTTTTGGGGGTAATGAAGGTAATGAAGAAAAGGTTTTAATACTAAATAAATGTGTTTATAGACTAAATACTATAAAGCCATTCCTGATACCATAGAAACCATATTTTTACTTTTTACCATGTTAATGAGGTGCCATGTGTGGTTTTACCCATAGTTATCGTGATCTAAATGTATGATAATATGGAAGACCAATGGTAAATTTTAATAGAATATGGTTCTAACTCAGTAAGTGTCACAATCTCTAGCTGGAGTGCCTGTGAGCTTCATTAGAGGGCACTCCATTCCACACTCTTGCAACTCAACACTGGACTCCATTTCCCATAATCCTTTGTCAGGACTCATCATCAATTGCAATCACCTGTCACTCATCACCTCATCAGTCTCACACTATAAAAGGTTGTTTAGCCTGCACTCTGTTCTTAGTATCGGTGTTGCCTTGCCTTCTTGTTTGTTGACCTTGGACTGTTTATTGGATTACTCTTTTTATCTCACCCTGGAGTGTACCTGTTTGCTGTTTGACCTTGCCTGTTTTGACCACTCTTGTGAAATAAATCTGCATTTGGATCCTCAACTTTTTCACGCTTCACACGTCACGGTAAGAATTTCAACAAATATTACATTTTACCCTTTATAACAAAGTTTAAAATTTTTACAGATGTTCCTGACAGTGTTAATGAAGATACATTTACATTATACAAAATAGAGTTGTGCTGATAGATGATAGTATTGTGTATCGACGATAGTCAGAGATATCGTCTGTGGCTTATTATTATTACTATTATCATCAAGATAGTAATACTAATTAATGTCAGGGCTTATTTGTTGCATTACATTTCTTTTTCTGTGTTTTAGTGTTGCACGTTAAAACCAATCACACATGATTATGCTGAGTTTACGAATGCAATGGCGAATTCAGATGCGTTCAGATAAGTCATAGTTGAAACAGCAGAGTTCCATTTTCCAGAGTAATCTGATTCAAGAAGTCAATTTTCAATCTATAATCCTTTTAATGACTGTTTAACGAATCATTCAAAACAAAAACACAAAAGGTACTGAATCAGACGGATTAATCTTTTACTGAATAAACTCATTGAATCTGTCAAAGCAATTATTCAATCATTTACTGAATTGCAAGTTATCAATACTGCCAGTGATGTCCGTCTCAAAATGAAATCATGTAAAAACTCTAAGTTTGTAGAATTTTAGATTTTGTACTACACCACATGTTTATTGTGCTTTAAATATGGAGTAATTCACATTTTACTTTGAACATTAGGGTTATATGTACACGGTACAATTAATTTGAGGCAATGAATGTACCAGCTCATTAGGGTTAACGGTTGACAAGTTAGGTGGTCATACAGTAGGTGAAAACAGGACCATTATGTGAGGCAATGAGAAGTGTTGGGTTGGCACATAGACTAGGCCTTCTAGGGCACTCTATCCTGCCCCTCAGCAAATCCCCTGCTTTCAGTGCTGTCAAATGTGTGAACGTGTGCATGTGTTTGTCAGCTACAGCAATCAAAACCAGCCCTGAATGCAACTCGCATACAACCTGATTTGAGCTCAGGGAGACAGAAAGAATATGAATCAGTCAGCGATTTGACACGCACAATATTTCAGTCAATCTTACGCCACCTGTTCCTGTGGATAGACCTCATTAGTGCATATTGTTTACTCTGCCAAATGCTCCTTTCCTTCAACTGCACAATTCTTCTTGAGTCAGACCTTTGTAAAGCTATCAAAATGCTGTTCCTTCTCTCTTTCTCACACACACATCCACACGCTCTCACTGGAACCCTTTCAAACACTCTACCAGTGTTTGAACCTTTTAAAAATGATAAAGATGATATCGACAAGACTTGCTTAAAAGCCACAAAAGAAGAGTTTCCTCAGGAATTCCTGTGGATTCTTCCTGAAGAATTCTTTTCATTTGACAGCACAGCATCCTGTATGACTGGGTAAGGTGATGGTAACTGACAGGGCCTCCTATAAAACAGGAAAACAAACAGACTGTAGTTCCAGACCGGGTTGATTATTAGAGTGGGGAGCTGTACCTCACATGGGCCGAGCCGCAGCTCTGAGACAGCAGCACTAAATAAAGAAGCCTGTTGGCTACGAGCCCTCCGTTCTCCAGGACTGTGTCATATGTCAAATTATTCGTGAAGAGAAGTATAGACTGTGACGTCACTTACCGCATACATATTGCTGTTTTATTGTAGAGGAGTAGCTTTAGCCTTAGCTGGTAGCTGTGTTTTCATACATGGCTTGTTTCTATAAAGCCTAATGTGGTAATAATTAGGGGTGTTTAATTCTGCTTCTGGAGAGTCATGGTACTACAGAGTTTAACCCTAACACCAATTAAACAAACCTTATTCAACTAATCAAAGTTGTTACTTGCTAGAAACTTCCAGTCAGGCGTTTTGGTGCAAATTAAAGCTAAACTCTGTAGGTCATTGGTCCTTTGGGATCAGGTGTGGACACCCTTGTGATAGACAAGTTATTGACATCTTTGTCAAGCTAATGACATTCTTAGATCAGCTAATGTCCATCTCATGGCCCGTTCACACAAAGCACGATAACTATAAAGATAACGATTAAATATAGTTCTAAAAATCGTTCTCCATATTAAAGAATAGCAGAGTCCACACCACAACCGTCAGGAGCCGTCAGCTCTGCTCTCTATAGGCTTACTCTCAAGGTACTTGCTTTCAAATCATTCTCGTGGTACTTCGCAGTTTAAAACTTTTTTGAACTCCTGGGCAGAACGTATCCCAGGGAAGTGGCATGTGGCTTATCTTAGACCAGCCAATGTCCATCATAGACCAGCTAATGTCTATCTTGGACCAGGTCCAGTGGCATAAACGTCTTAGACTGGTCTTGCAAGTTAGTCTTTTTTTTTTTTTTTTTTTTTTATACTGATTATGCAAAAACATAATCCGTTTTATATTTCTGGATTCAAATTAGGCCAGTTTATCACGTGTCCGTTACATGGTCAGACTTGTTTTTAAGACATAGTCTTAACGTGGTTGAACTCATGCAGCTGGCCCAGATAATGACCATTTAAGACCAGCTACTGACTATCTTAAACCATTTACCAAATTATTAACCATTTTGCAATATGTATGAGTGTTAGAGAAACCTGAATAGACTAACTCAACTGATAGGGTTTAATATTCAATTACAAAAGAACACACTAGATCCAGTAGGTTTTAGTGGACTATAGGCGGCGGCTCAGGAGACTTGCTCTTCCTAACGGAGATTTACAAACAAACAGACACTGGGGATCAGGGCAATTACCAGGTGGAAGCTTATGAAAGATTTCAAAAATGGCTGCACACACACATCGATCAATAAAACAGCAGCTTACAGCCAGGGAAAGTGTCTAATATTGACAAATGATGAAAGTGACTCAATTCTACTCCAACTCAACTTCATAATTCACATCCGTACTAACATTCACAAGCACTTAGATTCACACTTAATACAGTATAGATTGATTTGCACTTACAGTAATAATGCTGGTAAGATGAATCTAACGGGAAATGAGTCACGTTTCCAGATGGATACAGTGCTTTGGATTCAACACCCCACCTGAGATTTTCTCTGAGGGGTCTGGATGGTTTTTACTGCAATGAATCACACTCTCCTGAACACCTGCTCCATTTTCACTCAGGTATTTGTAAGAGCCATTGGGAAATGGTTAGAAAATTAAAGCACTTTACCAACTTTTACCCATTTTTTAAATAAATAATCTTGGCAGCAACATTACTCAAACTCCACAACAGGTATCTTCTTTTCTCTGGAAGTAGCCAGTGTGCACTGTTTTTTTTTTTTTTTTTTTAAGGTGACAAATGCTTTCAGTATATTATTTTTGAAGAGGTACAAGAGATTACAGAGGGTGTGCATGAGAATGAAGGAAAGGATTTTGGGGCTCCGTAAATTGAAGATCAGTGTGATATTTTTTTTTTATTTTTTCTGGAGAGAAGCATGTACGGAAGAAGTTTGGACTTGGAAAGGAGTTATTCTTCTGGCTTTATCTCACTGTGCATCCGGCCGATGCTGCACAGCTCACTGCATCTTCCAATTACAGTTTCAGCCCAGCGATCACCGCAAACCCCTGTGTGATTTGATCTCTCTAGAAGATCCCTGCAGTTGGGGCCAGATCATTTGCACCAAAGACCTCTGGGAAGATGGAAAGGACTTGGCTTTGAAGAAGAGCGAGACCCCGCACGCGCATTCACATCATATTGAAAAGTGCTCAAGCCACAACACTGTGTTTACTCAGTGAAGGATATGATCTCTTTATCACGACAATGTTGATCCAATTAAATTATCGCTTTCATCAGCCTCGTCCAGCAAGTGGATAAGAGTGTGTGCGCTTGTAAGCTGGTTTTTTCCTACTCTGTCAGTTTCCAGGCCTGACAGCAGCTTCACACTGTTAAGAAGTAAAAACTATGGCTGTCCATTGCTTCAGATTAAATAAATTACATCATATGCCAATTATTTTAATATATCAATATTTTCCTATCAAAATTAAGATAATTAAATACTTAATGGACATAAAAAAGTGACTTAAGAGGTTACTTTACGGTTTATGTCCACGCGAACATGCACTGTAAAAAATTTTTTTGGGGTATTTCTACTTTAAAGGTCATATGACGTTGCTAAATAAAACCACATTATTTTGTCTATTTGGATTCATGCAATGTGTTTATGTATTTTAAGGTTCAAAAACACATTATTTTCCACATACTGTACATCATTGTTGCTCATCTATGCTCTTACAAAGCTCATCAGTCTGAAAAGCGAGGTGTGCTCTGATTGGCCAGCTATCCAGTGCATTGTAATTGGCTGCATACCTCATGTGTGTGACAGAAATGTTATGCCCCTTGACATACTTTGATGCTGTGTGTCACAGTGCAATGAGACAAAACCAATAAAACCCAATACAAACAAGGCATTTGTTGCATCCAGTTGTGACATAATAACTGATTCTAATAATGTTTTTACGCATTGTGTTGCATCGTGCTGCATAAACTTAAAACCATGTCTGCACTTGTGATCGGAGAAACGATAACAAGTGTTACTCTACACTGCTTAAAATTTGCATATGAATCGTCAGTGGCAAATTCTTTAAATATGAAAACATACTTTCATTGAAGTCTACTCTCCCAGTATCAGGAAACAGTCCTCCGTAAAAAGCGCAGCACACGTCTGAATATTTGGGTTGAACTGTTCTGGAACAATGCTGTGATCTATGGTTTGAGCTACAGAAAGGCTACAGTATTTTTTATTAATTGTACCAAAAGTAAAAAAAAAAAAAAAAAAAATTCTAACCCTTAAAAATGACTTTTGTTCATAAAACCTAATAGAATCAGGTCAGTCCAGTCATATAAAATATTTTAGATGCTAAATATTTTCTAGGTAACTTGGAAAAAACTAAATTTGATAGTGTAGGCTGCAGAATTTCCTTTAGTGGCCCATGGCCACGTGGGTTCACACCCCTGCGATGGTGTAAATCAATACAGGAGAAGTGAAGGAGAGCGAAAGAGCCGTAGCTGAGCCGTAATCCCATTCCCACAGGAGTGTTGGAGTGCCATGCTCTATAAAGCACGAGTCATTGCACAAAGCTGTCGCGTGCGGCTGAGATCGGGTTTACAGCTTACCTGGCCTCCCTGTGTCCGTCCCATGGGTAGCATGAGCAGATTTTCTGACAGTCCTCCAAGCAGCCCATAATGGTTGGTTAAGCAAGATTTGATTTCACAGTTCGGCAAATCTGTGCAATCTGTGATCAATGGTGACAAAATGAGTGGGTGTGTTCATTTATATGATTCTCGTATGTTAAATTGTAGTAATAATAGTAATAGTGTCACTCATCACATTCGCATTCTGACAGGCATAAAACCGTTCAATGGGTTCATATGAAGTATCTATATTCAGGTACAGAGAAGCGTAAGTAATTACAGGGCGACAACAATCAAAACAAACGTCATTGCTTTTTTAATACCCGTATGATTCTTCTTACAGCTGTCGCTGAATTCTGTCTCCAATATTGTGAACAGGTGCAACTTTTAAGCCCACCGCAGGTCTGCAGTTCTCTTTCAGGGGGTTTGATCTGATGTATTTCTATTTCCAGTCGTCTCCCTTCACATGCCCATGTGATG
The DNA here is from genome assembly GCF_003368295.1 of Carassius auratus. Classification (NCBI taxonomy): domain Eukaryota; kingdom Metazoa; phylum Chordata; class Actinopteri; order Cypriniformes; family Cyprinidae; genus Carassius; species Carassius auratus. The sequence continues at coordinate 15,496,875 of NC_039270.1, read as the reverse complement.
GCATGCCTAATTTATCTTCGCTCACCTCCCTCTGAAAATTCAATCACCCAGAATCGATTTTAGTTTTGCCAGCAAGGATCTAAAAACAGCTCTCTCTCTTCTGCCACTGACAGATCAGTCCCTAAGGGAGTCCCGCTCTAGACCGCACATCCACTGCATTGTCTCTCTCCCCAGGTTCAAGCACTAGGCCAATGTCGCTTTATCTTTTCATTAAGCTGGGCTGCATGCCCCTCGTGACGAACTCTTTCTCTTACTCAAAATATTAATATGCCTCACACACCCAAATCAACCATAGGTGCATGGAATGAAAGCACAATATAAATATATCAAAAATAATTTAATGAGCAATGTTTTGGTCAAACCTTCCTCAAGCTTACAAAACAGCCAAAGTGTATTAAAGGAGTAATGGAAAATAATTACCTGAGTTTTTTTGTGATTTAAGCTGTAGCATTTGTGCATTTACTATATTTAAATGTCTTTTCATACAAATACCTAGAAATCAGTTACATCGTTGTATTTTTTCCATGGTATTGAGGTGTTATATGTATGGTTTTAACTGTGGTTATCACGATCTAAATGTTTTCTGCTATGGAAGACCAATGGTTAATGTAAGAAGAAAAAAAAACTCAGTCAGATTTAATTTAGTTTCACCATATGTAACCCTGGACCACAAAACCAGTATTAAGTTGCTGGGGTATATTTTTCGCAATAGCCAAAAAAAACATTTTTTGCCAAAAATCATTAGGATATTAAGTAAAAAGCACGTTCCATGGAGAGATTTTGTAAATTTCGTTAAATTACATTTTGATTAGTACTATGCATTGCTAAGAGTTCATTTGGATAATTTCAAAGGCCATTTTCTCAGTATTTTAACTTCTTTGCACCCTCAGATTCTAGATTTTCAATTAGTTGTATCTTGGCCAAATATTGTCTGATCCTAACAAACAATACACCTATGGAAAGCTTTCAGATGATGTATAAATCTCAATTTCAAAGAATTGACACTTAAGACTGGTTTTGTGGTCCAGAGTCAAATATATAACTTTGTAAAAATTTTTACAGATGTTACTCTTTTTGATACTTAACATAAATTTACATCTGTATCCTAACTAACCAAACAACAGCTAGTGTTAATTCAAGCTACCGTCAAATGTACTTTTCTAAGAGACAAAAATATATAATATTTAGAGATGCATCGATTGCAATTTTCTTGGCCGATTTCGATTTTATATAAGTGTGATCTGGCAATACCATTTTTTTCTGATTTTTGCAGATTTTTTCCCCTAAGATATATAATTGACAGCATGTACATATAAAAATCAGCTTTTTTTTTTTTTTTTTTTTTTTTTTTAATATAAAGTCAGTAATAAAACGAGAACAAAAACTTTTTTAAAAATTGCAAATAAAAAGCACAAATAAATGCAATAGAATAAAGAGAGCTATGAAACTAAGTTTTTCAGGTTAAGTTTTTATACTCTGGTATAAAATACTACAAAAATTACAGTTAAGTTAATTTCTGTAGTCTTCATTGTAAAAATTGAATCCCTTAAAGAGTTTATCCATGGACCCAACATACTGTTAGACGACACATCATGACAAGACGAGCATTTTGACATAATTTTGTATGCATTTAAACGTTTTAGTGCAGTGAGCCACTAATTTGGTATTTGTGGCTCACAAGTTGTTTGAGACCGAGCATGGCTTGTGCGCTCCACTAATATAGATCAGTGGTGGTGCATGTGCTTTTGGTATAAGCGCGAAACCTGTGGGAATGACTAAAATAATGTGCAATACAAGCACCATTTAACTGGAGCGAATGAGACGTGTATCAGAGAGAAGAGAGAGAGAATCTGCAGCTGACGTGATGTTATTGCCTGTGCCGATGGTAACAGAATGGATCGACTCGAAATCAGAAAGAAGTGAGACTAATCGGCCAGTCACCAATCCGGGTCAATCGTGAGGAAAATCGGCAGATTCCGATCCCTGGCCGATCGAACTTTTAATCTCTGATAATATTATTAATATTGCAGCCTGCACTGCAACCTGTGCTAAAAATAGTCATCTTCAAAGTCAGGCAACACAAACCTGTTTCATGATTTGAAACAATATCACCAATTAGAACGTTTTACTTTTAAGACATTTATTTTAAGGAAAAATTACTCATTTTATCTTAATAGTTTTTTGGCCATATTGCCCACCTCATATTTGACTTTTTCAGAAATATTCTATGATTTTCAGCTGTTTAGTTGCATCAAAGCTGAGTAATAGGGACAGTTCTCTAGAATTTGGCAGCACTCTATTGCTGTCAACAGATCGTCAGTGACACATAAACTAAACTCACTGGTAAACCGATCACAGACCAGAGACAGAGACATAGCAATCCAGCCCAGGAAGCAGGCCCATCTCTACAGGGTTTCTGAACGCATGCCTTTGACTCTGGCCTAGATATTCGGTCGCACCATGGAACACTCTGCCTAGATGAGAGATACATCAGGGACATGCATGCTTAAGTATAGTCAAACGATCAAATGAATGTCGTACATTTGCATTCTGTGTGTATTACAAGCCATCTTTGAAACGCCAGACTATGGTAAAGAAATCTCCTTGAAAGCTCCCTCTGGTCTCACATGACTGTGAGTATTTCAGGAAGTCTTTCATGATCACAAACACCATCAGGACACTGGAGAAAGAGCGCTTACGCAAAGTTTATATTAATTGTGATAAGGAGCCGTTGAACCATAGATTTAAAATTCTTGTAGTGAATACGTTTCAGCAGAAAAAAGCATCAGCGCTGTTCCTGACATCCTGTTTGTTTGTGGACTGTTTGCTGAATCCAAAGAATGCAATACATATCACCCCACCCTAAAGCATGCCCGTCTCTCTCCGCTAGGCCATTGGGTTCCTATTCTTCCACAAGGCTGCTTGCAATGCGAGGCTGACTGCACTACAGCCTGCCTAATATTTTAGCCTGCAGGCTCTTTATAATTTCCTAAAACTTGGTAGCTAATGAGTTGTTCCTCCATTTCCTACTTTTTTTTTTTTGCTTGAAGTAAACAGAAAAAAAAAACCTCAACGTTATAAAGATGAGACACTCAAGCATTATCATCTCAGGCACTGTGTGCTCAAACAAGGAGGTCAGTTGTTCAGATCGAGCTAACCTCATCATATGAGATACGACAGTTGCTCTTGTGAGAACAATCAACATCAGGCAAACTTGTCCACCCACAGATCCTTCCCTTTATTAAGAGAGGTAACAAGAAGTAGTGTTGAGGATGACAGGAAGAAAATGTGATATAACAGTGCATTTATATAGTGATTTTGACAGGCCACCTAGATGATGCTGTAACAGATATGCAGGTCAGCGATTCATGGGTTAAATTCTGTTTTATAAATTCAGACTGTTGGTACTAAATGCCAGCCTGGCTGGACTTAAATTACTTTACGATACCCATGCGAGCCTCAAAGGATACCTGAAACCCCCGCAAATTCCTTAACACACACACACACACACACACACACACACACACACACACACACACACACACAAAAAGAAACCTTTCTTTTTGTTCCTTACTTTTGTAAGTCCTTTATTAAATATGTATTTTGAATGTTTGTGTATTGCATAAAATGGTTAATCCTTGTTATGTGAAGAGTATAAGTTGCAAGCTCATACTTTAGGAAATGTCTCTCCTCACTTTAACCTTCTCAAAGAAAGCCATGTTTCTGCAACCCCCACTTTTGCAGGTTGTAAAAGTTACGACCACACAGGACAGGAGAGAAGCCAAGTCACTGGCTTCTTTTGAACAATGCATTCTATGGAATGTATTCATTAACTTTCTGTTTTCATGTTTTATAAATGTATTACGTATTCCCTTTTGGTACATTTAGATGTTTCCCAACATCTGCAGTGTTATCATGTGTTAAACAAATCTTTAAATGTGTAATTCGATCTAAAAATTAGATCTTTGGTCATTTATATATTATGTCTAGTCTTGTTCTAATCGTCATGCTTTGACAGACCCACTTATCTAAAGCAAAGTAATGAAAAATGTATTTAATCTGGAATAATGAACTTGCTTTAATATTCCTGATGAAATCGGACAGGCCCTAAATCATCAGGGGGTTGTCTCAACCGAGACAAAGGAACTTTCCCTCCGCTTCAGATCGCGGACATTCATTGGATGCTCCCTCGAAAATGGGCGTGAACTATTTCAAGCTATAAGAATTGACCAAACAAGGTCCACCTCCTCTTCTTGCGCTCTTCTTTCTCTTCTTCCCGTTCTCGGACACGTCGCTCCGCGCGGCCTCGGGCCGCGCTCAGTTCACCACCCCCTCAGCACAGGGGCTGAGAGAAAAAGCCATTTTAATGGCTCCTTTGGAAGCTTTCGTTTCGTTCGTTTTCTTTTCTTTTCTTTACTAAGTTTATTAAACTATTCGCCTCTCCACGCAAGGAAGACGAATTCTGGAACAATGTTTGTTGAACCTTTCAAATACCGCGCGAGGACAGAACAAAGGACCACGTGCTCCACGCTCACGCCAAGCGCAGCGTGCACGCGCGTCACATGGCCTCCGTTTCATGGCACATGGCTGTTTCAACGCGCAAAGCTCACAAGCTCGACGCCGATCTCACGCCACACTCACATGGGACACTTCTGCAAGTATCACTTTCTCTATGGAGATTTAAATGCTGCTTTAAAGTGTTGCTATTATTGGATTCGTTGTTGGTTCCACTAAGGTTTACTGACTGATTTTCATACCTGGGCTCATTCTGTGATCTCTCTCGCTTTCTCTACATCTCCCTCTCTCTCTCTCTCTCTCTCTCTCTCTCGCTCTCTCTCTCTCTCTCTCTCTCTCTCTCTCTTATTTGGATTCCGTTGTCTTGTAAATGTTTATTGTCTGTATTTTCGTACGCATATTTACTCTGTGTGATTTGTAGTTTGATGTATTACTAGTTGAATTATTAAAAACCCATATATAAAATGATTGGCTTTGGACTCCACCCCACTCACATTACGAGTCACTGAGATGTGTCTGATCTATAGCTACAAGCTCTAAATTTAGAAACTAAATTTATCATAAGGATAGGATAATATTTTCATGGCCAGAGAATACTTTTCCTTGAATTATAAGGCGTGATAACTTTATTGAAAATTGATAGGTCTACAGTGGTGTGCTGGACATACCACGGTTTGATCTGCAGTAATTTACAGTAAGAGATCACAATAATTGATATGAAGAATGTAATATTGACATATTAATGAGTAAATTACAGTGCCCTGTGATTAGTATTGGTATTGGCAATTGAGCTATTTTTCATAATCAATAAAATTAAATGTAACTGTCATCTGAGATATATATTAATCAAATTCTTGATTAATTATTCAAATTCCCTATATATCATTTGAGTTAATTACTATGTAAAACTCATTGTTGTTACAATGCTATTGATGAGTCACACAGTGAGGCCATGCTGAATCACTCACATTCTGAATGACATACAGTAGGGTCAACTGGGTCTCAGCCCCTCACAAAAAAAAAGAAAAAAAGAAAAAGACAGAAATTCTTACATTTAAAACATGGAGATAGATTTAAAGTGATTCCCTGTTTCACTGCTATTTATATACAAAATAGTACATTTGTGAAGAAATATGACTGTAGAGAATAGTAGTTTATAGGGTTGGGTATCGTTTGGGTTTTATACGATACCGGTGCCATTTTGATACTTTTAAAATGGTACCGGTGACTAAACGGTGCCTCAATCGATACTTCTATAAAAATAAATAATTAAATAAAGCCTAAAAAGGAGAACATTAAAGAACATTAAAAATACCAAAAATAAACACACACACACACTCCTTGGATGCTCTCATTTCCCAAGCTTCCCTTATTCTAAGCCTAATAAAAGTATTTCATGATCTGGGTCATTATTTAATACAAAACCACACGTAATGTTTCTACTGTATCTCTGTCACTCACTCTGATATTTAGTTCAAATGAGTGCTGTCTGTCACTGTTTTTAATCAGTTCTGTGAATTAATGTATGCTCATTCTTTATAAAGTAGCAACAATGTCGTTTGTAAAGTACATTAAAGTACACATTAGTATTTAATTTTCACCCCAAAAAAGCGGGAGCCTGGCATGCTGACTGCAGGAATGTCCACCAGAGCTGTTGCCCATGAATTGAACGTTCATTTCTCTATCATAAGCTGTCTCCAAAGGCATTTCAGAGAATTTGGCCATACATCCAACCGGCGTCACAACCACAGACCACGTGTTACCACATCAGCCCAGGACCTCCACATCCAACATCTTTACCTCCAAGATCATCTGAGACAAGCCATTGGAAAGCTGCTGCAAGAATCGGTTTGCATAACCAAAAAAATTCTGCTCAAACTGTCAGAAACCAGATCAGGGAAGTGACGTATGGCGTCGTATGGGAGAGTGGTTTGCTGATGTCAACGTTGTGGATCGAGTGGCCCATGGTGGCGGTGGGGTTATGGTATGGGCACACAGGTACATTTTATTAATGGCTTTTTGAATGCACAAAGATACTGTGACGAGATCCTGAGACCCTTTGTTGTGCCATTCATCCACGACCATCACCTCATGTTGCATCATGATAATGCACGGCCCCATGTTGCAAGGATCTGTACACAATTCCTGGAAGTTGAAAATATCTCAGTTTTTGCATGGCCAGCATACTCACAGGACATGTCACCCACTGAACATGTTTGGGACACTCTGGATCGGTGTATACGACAGTGTGTTCCAGTTCCTGCCAATATCCAGCAACTTCACACAGCCATTAAAGAGGAGTGGACCAACATTCCACAGGCCACAATCAACAACCTGATCAACTCTATGCGAAGGAGATGTGTTGCACTGCATGAGGCAAATGGTGGTCGTCACACCAGATACTGACTGGTTTTCAGACCCTCCAATAAAGTAAAACTGCACATTTTAGAGTGGCCTTTTATTGTGGCCAGCTTAAGGCACACCTGTGCAATAATCATGCTGTCTAATCAGCATCTTTATATGCCACACCTGTGAGGTGGATGGATTATCTCGGCAAAGGAGAAGTGCTCACTAACACAGATTTAGACAGATTTGTGAACAAAAGGCCTTTTGTGTACATAGAAAACATCAATATATATATATTTATTATTATTATTAGTATTGTTGTTGTTGTTAAAAATACATTTTAAATGGATGTGTTAATCTTGTATTTTAACATTTTAGCTGAAAATAAAAATATTTACCACTAGAAGATTTTAAGGTTAATATAATAATATTAATATAATAATATTTAAATTATTATTTAATAATAATATTAAAATTTTAATATGGATATTGTTTTTTAAACTTTAAGTAAACTTGCATTTTTCATTTTCAAGTATAATTGAGTTGTTGAAGCACAAAAAGAGATTCCTCACCACACTGGATGATATTGATGTCACACATCTATTCGGCACCACTGCATTACGACCACGAGAGATGCGCGGAGTACAGTAGCATGCACAGTAAACGCAGCTCATGCTCACACCAGCCCTTCGAACAGCAACTGTTACATGCATTTTTCATGAACAAGCCTTTTTTATTGACACACCCGTGAGCAGATTACCCACCGGTCCCTCTGGAGCGAACAGGCGCTCGTGCTATGTATATGGAATGTTTCCTTAAATATTTATGTGTAATCTTAATCCTCACCATTGAGTAGCCGCTGACCACTGATCGGCTGGGTGACCAAATCTCATTTCATGGTCGTTAACTGCAACAGGCTAATTGGAATGAAGCCTAGGCCCCCAGGCAGGGCAGCGTGGGGTGATAGGGGGCGAGCTCATTACTGCGCATTTATAGAAACTGAGGGTGAATGCCTTTGACTTGACATGCTCAGAATTTCTTCCAAACTGGGCCATGAACGAGGGGACAAGAGAAGAGTTCTAGCAAACAGAGCTAGCTAAGTTACATGCACTATATAATGAAGCTAAAAGGCACAATCAAGCAAAATGCTCGACCGATTTTACCTGTAGATAAATGTGTGCTCAATCTTTCTGACCTCCTTTTCTCACTTCCTTTCCTCCTTTTTCTCTGCTTCAGAGCTATTTCTGACTCCCTCAGTCTTGTGCCTGCTTTAAGGAGGACAAGGGCACTGAAGATGACCACTTACTTTAGAGCTGATTCGGAAACTCTCCTTGCTCTGAGCTGGTGTATGTGCATCTGGGGCTGTCTGTTATGCATTTCTAAATACAGTGATTATCTGGTGATGGCTAATAAAGACGAGGCCCTGCATGCCGAGGCCTCTATGGTCAAGGTACTGCAATTATTAACCTTGCCTGTTGCTGTATCGCATCTCGAGTAGCGCCGAAAGGGCAAAAAACTGCTGTAATTGCACTAAGTGGGTGAAAATGTGTTTGCAGAGGCTATAATTACTGAACCACCGCTGCCACACCAGGAAGCCCCTCTGAATGGGAAGAGGTCATCACTGATGTTCTGTATATTAGCTGTGAATCGGATAAAACAAGTACATGAAATAAAATCTAAGTGCAGAAAGAATTTCTTTAAATAAAGGAAGAAAAGACTGGGGTGTTCAAACTGTGAAGGCTGGCGAAGCATCAGATGCAACAGAGCCATGGCTCAGGTCCTGTGGTGATGAATTGGCCTATTCGGAAAGGGGATTCTGATATTAATAATGCATTGTGGTCCTCTAAATTACACATTAAACCACTGCATTTATAATACTTTTATACAATGGGTCTGGCTGGTTAGCGTGGCCCCATTAGTCCTTGCTGGAAGATGGCTTTAACTGGGTGTTTCATAAACTATAGGTAATATTAGCCCTATGACTTTTGGAAATAAGACCACCACCGTGTAATCTGCTCCACTTCACAAATTATGTATTTTGATTATATGGCATTTTAAGGTACAAATTACATTTTTTATATATTTAAATGTCATTGTTATCATTATTTTAGGCATCCTAAATAAAATATTTTACACATTTAGCATAATGATTGGAAATAGTATGTTCTCAAATGACATTTATCATGAGATTCTTTTTGTTTTTATTTTTCATACATATTATTTTTTCAAGCATGCTCTTCATGGACACATTGCTTTGGAAACCAGGTACACTTGATCAAATCGTAATGGTGACAAAATTGTTAGTAATTTTCACAAAATAAATATTAAAATAATTAGTGATTATGTCAGATTTTGTGTAGATAATCCTATTTTAATATTTTAAGAATACAAGGGGACAAATAATAAAACAATCAATATATTTATGAAGTAAATAAATAAAATAAAATAAAAAGCTATTGTTTTTTTAATAAGAAATCAACCCATGGAACAAATATGTACCCAAAGTTAAAGATACATTAAGTTAACAGTTAAAGTGACAGTAGAGACATTTGTAAATGTTACAAAAAAATGTATGTCAAATTAACACTTTTGAACTCTTTTCAACATTAGTAATAATAATAATAAATATGTATTGAGTATCAAATCAGCATATACAATTTCTGTAAGATGCAGACTGGAGGAATGATGCTTAAAATTCAGCTTTGCCATCACAGGAATAAATTACATTTTAAAATATATTCAAATAGAAATGGTTATTTTAAACTGTAATAATATTGAACAAAAGCACTGCTTTTACAGTATCTTTGATTTAAAAAAATGCAGCCTTGAGGAGCAAAATATTCTTCTTTTTAAAAACATTTCAAATATCACAGATTCCAGATTCTGAGTATATAGGAGTATTTTATTTTTCTTCCAAAAAGCAACTAAATGAATGGATAGTTCTCACCAGGTAATAAAAACCTCCTTGCAACCGCACAACTGGAAAAGCTCCTCTTAGAGTCGCTATAAAAATGAATCAGTGGCATCTTATCCATTTAAAGTAATTCATAAAAGCTTTAGTAAGGCAGTATTTTCTTTTTCAAAAAACGTATCGTCTTTTTAAAACCATTTGTGCTGTTTTTATGACCACACTGATGTCTTATCGGATAACCGTTATCTTTTTTCTATTAACCCCAGTTAAATGGCCATAAAGGAAAGAAAAAACAAGAAATATCTTTTTATATCAGTCAAACTGCGGGACAGAGCAGATACAAAGCCAAACACTAAAACTCATTCTAAATGTGTTCTCCTCAGACCTTTTTGTTTCTACATATGCAACATATGTTCAGACAAACTGCCGCTATCTGAAACAAATCTGGCCTGATAACAAAAGCGGTCCTTAAGAGCTGATCTACTGCATCACAAGCTCATCACACCAACAGCTTCCCTTTGTTCTCAGATACCATCTCACAGGCTTCAGGGGCTTCTCTTGTTGTATTGCAAATCAATTTCAAAATCAATGTGGTAAAGTGTGAAATGCATGTGTTGTACAGTGTTCAACTATAACCGTGGGAACCACACACAACCCGACAAGGTCTTATCCCTAAACCGTAGACCCAGGGATTGTGTCCTTTGCAGGGGAGGTTTGATTTAATGCTTGTATTTGATATTTTAGTAGACTGTGGACCCCAGATGCTGCCTCCACGCTCACCATGCCGGGGTGGACATATGTGGGCTGCCTTTGGCACGGCTGTCACAAGCTCCAGCGCTTTTCTGAGCTAATGTGCCAGGCCAGTCACCATTAACACAAACACACACACACATACACACAATGCCGCCTGGTGTGAGCTGCCAGGGATCAACCTGCTCCAAATATCCAGCGACGTTACCTTGAGCATGTGTGCAGAGGAATGCACGGAAAACACAAACACAAATAATATGCAAACACACACAGAGCTGTGGGCTGTTTGAGCAGAAGTGTGTGCATCAGCAGTAAGGCGTCCTCATTTCAGTCCTGTGGGCTGATTCACCCCTCCTCGTGCATCCAGTCAGAGAACGAGAGAGAGGGAAAGTGAGTGATGAAAGAGGAGGAAGAGGCAGACTTGCGCGAGGTTACTTGGATAAGTGGGCCACTGCTGCAGCGCAAGACATCAGCATTCAGACGGCATAGCTTAGACTCTCTCACACTCACACACACTGCATTGAACAGAAGCAGACTCGCTCGCTTATGGCTGCTGATTGTCTTTCTTATACACACACAGAGCCCAGCCAAACACAGACCAGGACCAAGGATAGAGAGAGAGAGAGAGAGGGAGAGAGAGAGAGAGGGAATGAGAGAGAGAAAGCATGGCCCTCTGGTGGTCAAATATAAGTGCTGCTGATGTGTTACTACTACAGCAAAAAAAAAAAAAAATTATATATAAATATGCACAACATATCAGTACCATATCAGTTATTTAATTTACTGTATATTAAATTAAATATTTAAATAATTAAAATATTACATTATATGTAATATTTAATGTTAAAATAATGTAATATTAAAATGTTAATTGTAAATTACAAATATATTACACATGAACACATAAATTGAAATATATTACACATAAATTATATATATATATATCTAACGTCAGAATTTACAAAACATGCATTCTAACGCTACACACATACTTTGAGGATTTTTACACTTATGTAGCAAAGCTGCTCCCATGAGATGCACTTAAACAGTCTCAATCAAAAGCTCTTTGTTCCTATTTAAACCTAATTTGTTTTCAAGTCTAAAAGTGAGCGCCATTTTCTTCAGACAATATCCAGAACTATTGACTTGAAGTCAGTGCATTAATCCAAACATGAGGTCTGGCATGAAAGATTATAGATCTCCCTCCCAGCGTCAGGGGACTGATAGTGCTCTGCTCATATTGGATTTGATTGGATTTGTTGCTCATTTATGTCAGTGGTGTCAGCTGCACTGTAACAGCAATGCTCTGATTATTGTGCCTCGCTGCATGCCAGATGACCAGAGAGAACATCAATCAGACGTTTGTAATTGAAACATTCTCCTCAAGAGTAGCCTGTGAGCTGAGGGAGGTTGCAGACCCACCACAACTTTTGAAGGGAATGCTGGGAGCTTGTGTTTGTCACCTTTTGGGGGGTTACTGACATTTTCCTAACACTGACAGGAGAGAAATTACAAAAATGATAGACTTAAACTCACATCTTCTGCATGGTCACCTGACCACTTGGCTACAGCTCCAACTTGATCTGAAACACTGCAGATCACCAGATCCTAAGGAACTTAGGGTTCTTCACTTTACTTCACTTCAAGGTTCTTCTCTCAGTCACTTGAACTTGCCCAGCTCGGGTCGTCAGGGTTTACGCGATCATACATGCAGGCATGCTGGGATTGGTAGCTAAAGGAGACTCTGACCAGCATTTCTGTGGCAACCCTGGTGAAACAAGTCTAGAGTGTTTAATTCAAGTTATTTTAAATTCAAACTGGCCAATTAATGAAGCCACTTGGACAGGAAAGAGAGAAGCCCCTATCTTTTAAGTATCAGCATTTCTTTATACTGGACATCTCAGCAGAGCTGGAGAATGTTTCCTTTGACCTGTAGGGACATCATTAGTACAACATAAAACCCTGAACTCCCCACATGCCACAGAGCGGACTCCAAGCAGCACACAGCCGGCAGCCAACACCTGCATCACTAGCAACATGTGCCACCTGCATGGTGCTAGCAATTACAAGGTTCTGGATTTGATTTCCAGGAAATGCTAATTCTGTTCAAAATGTATGACTTGCATGGACGCTGCTGTTGATCCAATTACCTGTCACATTAGTCAATTAGCGATAAAACATTATTCAAATTCTGGCCAATACTGATCAATATTTATATTGGCATTTTGACCAATAACGTCTCAGCTGCGCATGTAACCCTCGTTCCCTAAGGGAGGGAACGGAAACATCGGTGATGACCGACAAATTAGGATCTCAATTCATCGGCAATCACCGACATGACATCGAGAGTGACCGACTGAAAGTGAACTTAACAACATACGAAATGTAAAATTAATATTAAATAGTGCTGCCAAAATATTAATTGCGATTAATCGCATCCAAAATAAAAGGTTTTGTTTTTACGTAATATATATGTGTGTGTACTGTGTATATTTATTGCGTATATATAAGGGATTTTAACGCTATCAATTGTCGGTTAACCTATTTAATGTTGGGTTGTGTGTGGCTTGTGCAGAGAACATGTGTTTCATAAAAAAAAAAAAAAAATAGCTTAGATAATTAAGATAATGGATTTAAAACAGAAGAGTGTCACAGAGCCATATAAACAAGTTCACGGAAAGGATGACGACACACATTCTGTTTGTTTGCTTGCTTTATTTTACAAGATTTTACAAATCTTCTGTTTTTTATTGTTAGTGCACAAATAAATTACAGCTTACTCCAAAAGTGTTACGCTGGCACCTCACGTGCACCCCCCACATATATATACATAATACATATACTCAGTACACACACATATTATGTAAACAAAAACGTTTATTCTGGATGCAATTAATCGCAACTAATCATTTGAAAACATATTAAAATAAAAATAAAATAAAACAAATAATTGTAAAATGCTACAAGTATAGGCATCACAACATTATAATTTACAGTATGAAAGATGAAAATTAGAACATAAAAAAGGACACAAACAAAAAGCTTTTTAATAAATATTAAAGAAAATACTTTTATGCAGCACGGATGCATTAAACTGATCAAAAGTTACAGTAAATACATTTATCATATTACAAGTATTGTATTTCAGATGAATGCTGATGATATTTTGAACTTTATATTCATTAAAGAAATCAAATAAATAAATAAATTTCTAAGGTTTTTTAAATGATTCACAAAAATATATACAGCATTTTTATTCATAAAGCATATGTAGGAAACCGTTTGGGTTCATGAGCTTTTGGTTAGCTTTTAGAATGACTGTCTGCTCAGAGGTTGGGGCTTCTGTAAAAAAAGCGAAACCCTTGAATGATCATGGTGTTCTGTCTTGTTTGCCTTACCCAATCCTCCTGTAACAGTTATCCCAGAGGCAGAGATGAGATTGGCTTATGCTGTCGGAAAGACGGAAGCAACAGCAGCAAAATAAAACAAAATCAATGGACTTAACATAATTTAATGAGATGGACTTTTGTTCCCCTGATGGTAGGGAGTCCTAATAGATATCTCTTGCACTTTCTGCAATTTCATTTGGAAAGAGTTCAGAAACTCCGGCCCACCACAGAAAACTAAAATGAAGAGTGTCATTTTAAAAGGGCCCAGACATCTCCAGGAAAAGCGAAAAAAAGGAATAATTGAGACGGTTATTAAAGTGTTCAGACGCCAAAGGCTCAGCAAGCAGTCTGCAGACATTCAAACTGATCTTTTTATAGCATGTTCAAACGTCAATGCAGCAAACATGCTAAAAATGGCTGCGAGTTGAAAAGTGCAGAAGTATCAAAGCCCTCGCACGTGTTTACACAGATGTAATACAATCCCTCGACTCTTTCTTTGAGCAGTGCATGTAAGTAAGCAGCAAAACTCCAACTGTTCTCAATGGGAGCGCAGCCACATATGTATGAGCTGAATTATTTAGCAGGCAAGAATTGCAAAATAAAGCAAGTCAGCAAAACGGCACTCCAGCTTTCGATATGGCTGGTGTCGGAGCACACATTTGACCGGCATGTGAATGGCGTGAGCACATGAGAGAGCAAAATATGATGGAAAAAAGAGGAAAGACAGTCGAAGGTGGAGGCCGATCCAGCTGTGTTGATAATGGTTGAACAGTAGCAGCTGGAAGTGGTTATCACCCCGCACTGAGTCCCAGATGAGATCCATCACTCACACGCACAAGCATGCACACATGCATCAGCCCCTGACAAACACATTATCAAGGTTATTCTCTCACATTAGCAGCCAGTGGAAGCAACTAATAAATGCTCCAAAATCATCAGGGGCTGCGCAGAACATGAGGAAAGCGAAGAGAGGGAGAGAGAAAGGTGCAACATTGGCTTTGTTTCCTAATAAATACACCAGGTAAAGAAAAGAACAGAATAAATAATGAGCGAGAGCAGTGGTGGGAAAACAAAACACGGAAAGTCAGTCTAAAAAGCACAGCTGAGAGATAGATAGAGATCAGGGAGAGATGGGGCGGGCTGTAACTGCACTGCAGCAAGCTGCATACAACTTCTCCCTGCTCAGGTTATTCAACTAGACATGGGAATGTGGGAATGGGGAAGCAGGAGATGCAGCAGTAGGGATAGACTAGTGCAGAAATCTATTTCTTGACTAGTGTTGAGAGAGACAAAACTCTAAATAATCTCAGTTGATGCGATCACTTCAGATTGATTTAATAGTATACTCGTAAAATGAGATTATGTCAATTATATGTGTACATCTGCCCTTTAATCCCCCAGGATATGTGTAGTCAAAACTAGAAATATATTTATAGAATATATATGGATAGAAAAACTTTTCAATTGAAACTGGACATTTTTATACAAAGGTTTCCACTTGATGACATGTATTTTGATGCATTGAAACTGAACCGATCAGTATGGAGTTTGAACCCATTTTCTATTATTTGACCATTTTTTTTAAATAGCTTTCGTATCAACTTAAGAAAAGAAGCATAGTTTCTTGTTAGCATGACATGGAATTCAAAAGATTATGCTCATATATAAGAAATGCATTAAAATCTATGTCAAGTCAAGTACTGTTTTGTTTATGTGTGAATTTGATCCAGAATTCTGAAGTATGATGTACAGTAAGAGAGAAACTTTGACTGAATCAAACATCAGAAAATAATGCAAAACAGTAGAACAAAACTGAAGTAGTGAAGTAGTCTTTAGATGCAATATCTGGTATGTACAACAATCTTGAATCTATTAATTAGCAGAATTAATTACTCCATCATCTGTGTGATGTAATTAATGAATGCACTGCACTATGCACTAAGCAGCGTGTTATATCTCTGAGGTAAAATGCACCCAATACTGATACATTTTTTGAGTTTGACTCACTGATTCAATGAGACGGTTAACGTCTCTCTACAGGAGAATATTAACAGTGAATATTGACTTCTAATCTGTTTCCAACACAAAGCTTTAGTAAGTCTTCAGAAAGATTTAAATTATAATTTTACCATACTTTTATTATCCTTCTGCATTAATTTTTTAAACGGAAAACCACCAATTCAATACACTCTATTCGCATGGAAAACTAGGATCAACGTGGTTTACAGAATTGATCCTATTATGATTTACAATTGAAATAAACAAAGCGTGAGCAAATGGTGAAAGAAATATTATTTTGGTAGAACTATCCCCTTAACACAACTCTGTGGTATATATAAGGCATATATTTGCTTGTAAGGTTTGATATATGTTCTTAGACATCCCCTCAGATACAAATCGGCTAGATAAATCAATAACAGCATTGATTTCAAGGGCAAGCATACACATGTCCATAAATAATAAAAGCCCAGTGGCAGTGCAATCTGCAACAGCGGGTGGCCAGGAGCTGTCCGTGGTCCTGAAAACAGCTCCCCATAGGAAACACAGGTCTCCATCCGTCTCAACAGGGGTAATGGGGGGAAAAAAGAATGATCAATACTACTTATCAGTCACCTGGCCATAACTAGAGCTGGGACCCAGAGCCTATTCTCCCAAGACGTGACTTATTAAGCTCTAAGAACAACAATACAGCCCAATGTTCCTTTTACAGCTGAACTGTGTTGCATGCATAAATAACAGTTTGGCTCCCGCTGAATAAAAGCACCGCTGGTGCAGGGAGCCAGTGAGAAGCATCAAAGCTTGGAGGAGGAGGCTTTGTTGTACCGTGTGAATGAGGTCCATGTTCTGGAACGTGTTAAAATCCTCCACAGGGGTTTGGTGAATCTCTAGATGTTACTGTTCTAACGGTGTCTTCATTTGCATTCTCTTTCGGAGATAAACTTTGCAGAGTGCGGCGCTAATCAACTGCACGACAGTATGGCATTGTCAACAAGTACTATCTCCCTCCTCATTCAAGTTCCTTTTCGTCATATACATCTCCTCTGTGCTAACTCTAACATAACACTGAAAGCAAACGAATGGAGATAATCCCCCTACAGATATACACTAATGGGATTTGAGTGTCACTCTTATGACTTTTGACCAGCTCCAATTTCCTGTCCATCATGTTCAGCACAGGTTATCATTCATCAAAGGTCACATCTGCTAATTAGTGAATGAGATAAGAGGATTTAGATATCGTACTTTGTTATTAAGACGATGATCACCAAGTGATAAGTGATCACCTAAAAATGAACTGTTTTTAATGTTTTTCACTAGACAAAGACTGTCGGTATTTTTCAAAGTATCTTTTTTTGTGTTCCACAGAAGAAGTTTGGTTGTTCCCTTCTGAGTCACCTCAAAAATCTAACTCCTTTCTTTCAAAATATCTGGCTCCATTCCCATTTTTCTTTATCAAATCATCGGTAGGATTCAGGAAGTAGAATTCCATTTCATTTTTTTCTGATAAAATTTATTTTTTTAACAATAATGTATAATTCTAAGACCTAGCAAAAGGTCTGTTACTGTTATACAGTATATCTAATACTATAAGATTCTGTAGAAATCAGATTTTGAATTCAGAGAGATTTCAAGTTTCAAACTTGCAGAATTCCCAGTGAAGTAGTAACTTTTTGTTACAAACTATGGTAGTGCTAAACGTAAAACAAAGTGCGAGATGAGGATCTGGAACAAATAAGGAGTTTACTGATGACGAAGGAGAATACAGACAATATACAAGATTACATTCAGCATTAACATATCAACACATCAACATTCAGGTTAGGTTCCAATACATTTACTCATCTACAATACATTAATCACGGACGAGGGAGAACAGAACAGACCGGGTATTTAAACACTCAGGAGGTGATGAGGGAACTGGAAACAGGTGGGGATCAATCACTTAACCAAAACAAGAACAGGAAGACCAAAAAAGGAAACAGAAAGTTCATAAACGGGACACTTTTACCTTAGAAACACAAAATACAGCAAGAGCTCAACAATAGCCACCCATTCATATAGTGAATGATGTAAGTCAGTCTCCTCACAAATTTTTTCATTACTTTCATATTTGTATATTCATAGTTTTCAATCAACAGAATAAATTGTTCTTGTATTTATAATCAATGAATATAAACTGGGTAAAAAGTCTTAAAAAGTAATGATTTGTTTGGTTTGGTTTGTTTGTTTTGAATAGTTTTTTGACTTCAAAGTCTTAACTGACGAATTTGAAGTGATTACTAAATTAATAAACATAAATGTAATTGAAAAGGTTTTTGAAATCTTTATTAAAAAATACTTCCAAAATCACTGCCTAGATAAAAAAAACAAATGAATGCATGCACCATACCTAAAAGGGCACGCTTTACATTTTTGAGATTGAATGCATGGTTTAACTGAGAAACACGACAGATTATGAAAGTAAAATGAACTGTGAACAGTGTCACATGTTGAATTTAAAGGCATAGTTCACTCACAAAAAAAAAAAAAAAAAAGAAAATCACCATTTACAAGCCCACTTCCATTCTTGTGGGAAAAATCAACAGTTTTTCCTTCTCTTTCTCTTCAGATGACCACACCCTCTGTTCCAACATACATCATGTCTAGCCAGCATTTTACACTCCTGCTGTTAGCACTGACTAAGCTGTGTTTCTCTCCCCATTCATTAACAGCTACACAACAGCACTCCCGCTGAACATCACACACACACACACACACACACATACAAGCAAAGCAGGGGTTCACAAACATGCCTGGTCACCTCATCAACCCACAGCATTCTCTCATACCAACATTCAATTACCCCCGCGATATGACTCTCTTTGACCTGCATGAACCCTAACATCTGCAAGACTTAATGAGATATTATAAGACTTTATATAAGATTTAGCATTATCTATATTACAGCACGTTTGTCTGAATGCTGACTGCCAGCTAACTAAATCCAAAACCTGCCAATAAATTTCTCCCACAGAGCACCTAGATGATACATAAATTACCCCTTGGTCCTACATTGATTCTCTTTAAAATGACAAACTACCCACTGATGCCCTCCATAGTCTCCTACAAATGGAGTTGGATACAGTGTTTGAAGATACTCTCAGAAGATATCCGCAAGAGTTTAACTGCATTAACAGTTATTAGGTGGGATTATTAAAAAAGGGTGGATGGAATATTTTGGGTGCAGTGAGCACAACCTGCTCTTCATCTTGCTCCATTTTAAGGAAGTCAGGGGTGACGTAGGCAGCCTCTGGGCTTTTGCGAGATACGTTTCACACTTTCACCTTCAAGAATGTGTGACTTTGTTCTCAAAATTGGCTTAAAAGTTTGTGTTATCATCTAACACCACTAATTATTTGCTAACGACACTATAACACTGCATATATCTAAGCACTTATAGTGACTCAACAGTAAAAATGTAGCTATAAGAAATTAAAGAAAAAAATAGTTTTCCGGTCTTCTCCTCACACAAATCAATAATGTGGATTCAGAAGACTTGGAATAAAGCATATGAGTCATTTTGTCCAATTTTATAAAACTATTATGGTGCTTTATGAAATCATGAATCTTAACATCCCCACTTCTCATTAATTTTCATAATACAGAAATTTGAATTAAAAAATTCGCCTTTTCCCAGTAAAGAATGAAAATCATACAAAAACATAAATGTGAATAAATAATGTTTTTAAAAAATATATATTTTTTTTTTGGTCAACCATCCCTTTTTATTAAGTGAGAGCTACTTTGGAATGAAAATTATTAACAAAAAAAAAAAAAAAAAAACGTGAGTAATGCTATATTCATTCCGAGACTTCCCACCCAAGGCCTTGGGTATAATTGCAAAAATATGCCAAATTTTAGAAGGGCTGCTAAATCATAGATCTGCCAGAGAGCTCAAATTATGTTTTAAAGAATTGATGGTTTTTGCAAGTAGGATGGTGAAGTTTGTATGGCAAGTTGCAGGTAAATGAATAATAAACATCAGCAAAGAGTGCAAATAGCGTGCAGGATCTGAGCAATATGACCCCTGTCGTCTCTATCAGAATATAGAGTTTAACACAATGGATGAGCAATAATAATTCATTTTGTGAAGATTACATCTGATCTTGACTGCACCCTGGGCGGTCCTGTTGGCGATGTCTGCATCTGATTGTGCTATAAGAATGTAATGAAAAGCCAAATTTGAGCTCATGGTGATTTGGATACAGGAGAAGGGAGGCTGGCAGTGGTTCTGCTTGTCCTGCACATCATATTGGCTGGAAAGATACATGGAACGAGTCTTTTAGACAGTACCAATGAGCACTTGGGGACTATGACATTTCTCTCCACTAAGACTATCTGGAAACAGATACTGTACAAGACTGCACAATGGGCTATAGTAAGAGAAATGCTAAAGTGATTTTGAGTACTGGGCTACAAAACTGAAGAAAAAATATTCTATCGTGGAATTATTTTGGTTTAAAATACAGTTTTTAGATACTTCATTTATGTTTAGATATGTCTGTACTCTTTTAGATATGTTTGGGTATCTCCTGCTTCTTACATTTTCCCCATCGCTCCACATTGATCGAAACATTACGCAAAAAAGATAGATAAATAATTAGATAGACAGTAAACAATAACAGTACTTTGAACCTTCTCGGACCATTACTATATGTAATGGTTATTAAAAAAAAGTTACAAATAAAATTTTGCATTAAGATCATTATAGTGATCATCTTTGAATAATCTGGAAATATTATATTCCGTTCCTACTATTAAATAAAAACGAATGGCAGGCAATTGATGTCTCAAGAATAAATGGTTTATATTTCAAAAACACACACCAAAAACAAAGGAATTGTATGGGTAGGGAAAAAATATGGTAGCACTTTATTTTACAGTCCTGTTCCTCATGTACATACTATGTACTTATTATAGTAATTACAATAACTATGTAATAACTAGGTACTAACCCTGAATCTACCCATAAACCTAACCCTACCCCATGTAGTTACCTTGTATTACCAGAACTTTCTTAGATAAATACACTGTAAGTACACTATAAGTACATGTTAGTACACGTACTGTAAAATAAAGTGCAACCAAAAATATTGTTGAACAGTAGTACATCAAAAGAACTGGGGCCTCCCTTCAGTTATTTCAGCAAGAGGACCCATAAAATGAACAAAGGCTTTTAAAGCTTTTTAACACAGATCCAGCAACGTCAGGACGCACTGTGGTAGTTTAAGCCCGCTGCACTACAAATAGTCCTTCACTCGTGGCTAAAAACAGCTTTGAATGAACATATAAGCTGCGTCTTTCCTTATTTTTAGTCAGGGCCACAACCGCACAATTCTCCCTCTCCCGGTCACACGCACAAAACAGAAAGAGATTATGGATCCTACTGCCACATCAGCTTCTTTTCTTCCATCGTAAATTCACACATTTTTATTCCCTCATTGGGTATAGAGAGAGAGAGAGAGCCATTCAGCTAAAGTCAGCTATAAGCAGCAAAAAAAGGGTTAGTGGGTACAGCAAGAATTCATATAAACAGCTCGCCCCTAAAGGACTGTGTCTATACGTCACATGTTCCACAGATAGAAATCTTCCTCCAGCACAACCCTCTTTTTCCCCCCTCCTAATCTTGTCATCTCGGATATGGTGAGAGGAATGGATAAGATCGTTTTTATAATTTAAAAGTGGCAGGCTTATAATTAGTTTTAAAGGAGAGGAATATGTGACCCAGTTCATCTTAAGATTAAAGTGCACTGGACAGTTTATGAAGCAGAAAGAAAAAAAAAATAGCTGTATTAATCAGGCAAAGTGCAGCAGTGAGGCATGTCAGTCTCAGAGTCCCACATTTCCTTGTCTGGAGACGTTCCAGAGGCTTCAGAGAAATACGGGGCTCTGTTTATTTATTTACAGTCCAGCATATATGAGAGCGATTTGGCTGCTCTTGTGCAGCGGATGTGAGCGTAATGTTAAAAGTCAATATGAGGGACGGTATGATTTATATTCCCAGAGCCCATTACCTGAGTCCCCTGGCAGCGTTTTACAGTGATGGTGACGTCCTTTAAACACCATTTACACCGGCCCCCCAAAAAAACGTGTGCAAAACAGTCCCTACGGTACACAGATGCTTCCTGCTTGTCGGGCATATCGTCAAAGGGTTTTCTGGAAGACAAGTGGATTAATTATAAACGGAATCCTGTGCGAAAAAACGCCATCAGCATTCAGAGCAAGCAACCTTTTGTACCTCTTCTGCAGAATGGCCTTGTTTTAATCAATGCTGCTGTCACAAGACCTGGAGGCTGGGAATATATGAATGGCCATCTCTTCATTACCATCGTGAAAACAAACGGTGTCGATATCGCATCGAATAATGTTTCAGGACTGGTTAAAGGTGACCTAAAAAAGCTAGAGGGGGTTATCTGAATGTAGTCTATCACTCTAATAATTCAATTCTGTCTCGCAGTAGGAGGTCTGGTAGGAGTGTTGGCATTTGCAGTTCATCTCTTTACAGGGATGTCAGAACATGTCATAATAAGGGTCTATAGGGCTGGGTAAAAATAACCATTTTCCCAATTGTTTTAAGTAATTTTAATATGGAAACTCAAAATCCCAAGGCTGTTTTTTCACAAGTGTGTTTGTTCAGTGGCTGCTTGAGCTTTTGTTTGTATAGCTCTGCTCATTACTCAGAACTACACTGTTTGGGTAATGTGTCAATTAAGAAACAATGGCAAAAAAAAAAAAAAAAACAGAACAGTGTGGTCTAATCAGAAATGAAATGACTCTTATGAGCTAGTACTTCTTTGGGCACGGCCACAAAAAATAGTACATTTTCTATTGTCAATAGTGTAGAAATGTATGAAGCACAGCTCATGCAAAAGTCACTTTCAAACCAAGCATTCGCATGACCATCTTTAAAATGAGTGAAATCTTCATGAGGAACTTTTTCATCCTTACACAAAACTCCCAGTCGCATAGATTCCTAAAAGAATCGAAATCACTCATATAATTTTGCAGAGTAACGATAAAATTGACTACACTTTTAGGGAATCAAAAACTTACAATGTGAGCAGTGTATCCCAATTCAAATGACAATACAAATGTGTTACGAGCCAGTTCTTTTAAGCAAATCAAAAGCGTACAGCACGATTAGTGTTGTCTGATTCACAAACAAAGGATTTGTTGGCTGGTTCTTTCAAGTGAATCAAAACATACAACACAATCAATGTATCCGGATTCACACAACTAATTATTCTTACGAACCAGTTCTTTTAAGTGAATCAAAAACAAGCAGTGTAAGCATTGTATCCAGATTCACAATATATGACTCTTATTATGTCATTCTTTTAAGCAATCAAAAAGATACTGTGTGATCAGTGTTGGACGATTCACTAACAAATAATTCTTCAAACAATTCTGAAATGGTTCAAAAAGATGAGTAACTCATATAAAACACATTCCTGTATAATGTAGTCAGAATCAAACTGAATTGGGAATCGATCCACAATCTAATAGTTAGTGTAGGTGAGTCATATAGACCTGGTGGATTTAGGAGGTCTGATGTAGGTGGTATCTGGGTGGGCTGGCAGTTTCCGCTATGTAGACTGAAGCCTGGACTAACAAGTTCTGTCAGAGATGTCAGAGTAGAAGTAATGGACATGCTGTTTTCACAAGGTCGGCCCCACCATGACGCCAGACAACCTTGAATATAAGAACAAATCCTTTAGCGACGAACAACCATCCAACCCATCAAGCAGGGGCTTTATGGTACAATACAAAGAGAATCGATACCAGGCAAGGGATGGAGTAATGACTCTCTAGGGCATGGACCAGATCTGCACCAAACCTCTTAATAGCAGACGAAAGATGAAAGGGCAAAGAAAGAAAGTCATACTGCAGAGAACTTTTAAATGCTCCATTTAGCAGCATTGGCTGGACGCTTCCACAACAGTCAATGAAAGGCCAGGCAGGAGTCCACCACTCAGTTCTCATCTGTGCTCTCCAGTCATTCATACCCATCCTTCAATTCCCACAATCCCTCCCCTCATTTCTCTCTTCTGTTCCCCATATGCACCACAGCCTTTATCTTGACTACGCCACCATCTCAATGAAGCGGTAGAGCAAGCCTGCAAAATCAGCCAGGCACCCTTGAATGACTCTTCTGGCGAATCATTGATTTTCTAATTCTCATGGTTTCCCTGGCAAAGCCCCCAGTTTAGAGCAATCATCACTGGCTTTTATTGAGGGAACCTAGGAGGAGGTGCAGAGACATCCGGCTTAGCGCACTTTACTGCAGTGACTAATGATTCAGGAATAACGTGGGCCTCTGACTATCCCGAACCCTCAGAGGACATCAGACAGACAGCTGCTTCTAAAGAGCCTGCAGGCGGACTCGGGTGATGCAAGTCTATGTATGGCTTCCATGTCTTCCAGAAAGAGAGGGTGGCATGCGTAGTGACATTTCAGTGGAGGGGAATGGGTGAAAGAGTTGTGGTGTGTATGTGTGAGACATTTTTTTTGCCGCTTAAGAATAGTTCACTCAAAAATGAAAGTTGTGTCATCATTTATTCGCTTTTTCAGTGTTTCGGTTTGGAAAAAGCTGTCATTATTCGCCGTTAATCTAGCCCTCTAGTGAGCTTTTAACCACTGTGACCAGAGTCAATAAGAATGTTTACATGCACTTAAAGTTTAGTAATTTGTCACGTAAATACTTAAGTCCTTCAGAACTACTTCAACACAATTATATATTCTAACAGAAGTGCATATTCTAATACACTAATGCAAATATTCTAATACACTGGTTTGGTGCTAGAATCACTTCTAAATCACTGCTTAATATTTTTGTGGAAACCATTATATTGTTTGGTGAATAAAAAGTTAAGTGTAACAATATGAAAGTCTTGATCAATTTAATGCATCCTAGCTGAATAAAAGTATTAATTCCATTCAGAAAATGACTTCAAACCTTTTTAATGCAATGCGTAATAAAGATGATTCATTCAAAAAGTACATTAATGGTGCTGTTAAGGTGCTTTGATTATTTTTGAAGCTTGAGAGCTCCCCATCAGTTCTGTAATACAGGTATGAAACAATGTGAAGGTTAGTAAATTATTACAGAATTTAATATACCTTTAATGAATAAAATAAGGGTGTGTAACCAGATCAGTTGACAGATGCTGAGGAGACATTAGGTTGACGGACTGGAGGAGGACTATGAACTCCCTCCGGGGTAAAAACATGAGCCTCTCTGAACCTTAGGGGGGTCAGTCAGTGAAGTGTCACAACACAGCACACCAGCCCCATCAGAGAGAGGTTTATGTTTCCCTGATGGAGCCATTAAGCGTCTTTTAAACCCTGCAGAGAAACACAAGCAAACACTGGGCAACACACACACAGGAAGACTCACTGTCATGCAAATGACCTGCTTTACCTGCCAGACGCCCCTAGTACCAACCACTCTAGTTTAAGAGCCCAAGGTCCGCCCATATTCAGAGCCAGAGAGGAGAGGGGAGCTGGCACTGTCCAAGATCCATTAATAATTACGCGGCAGTATAAGAGGGAAAAGGAGCCCACAGGGCATACACACACTCCAAAATACATACAGATAACCACAGCGCTCCACTTTATACACACACAAACTCACAAAACACACATGCCGTCTCGCAGCCTGCGAGCGACAGATAGAGTCTCTCCCATTCATCATAGAGGCCAAGCAGAGGCCGCACACTTTACTGGATGGGAGAGGTGATGTTTTTTTAGGGCCAGAGGAAAGAAAACCTCATTCTCGTCATTTGCACCTCCTAAAAAACAAGTGGCAGACTCTGTCGCCGTACTGACTTCCACCTGCAGATAAGTGCAAGAAACACGATAAAAAGCAAAAACAAGATTGAAAGACCTGCTGCTTTGCTTCAAACACCCCCATAATCTTTGCTGAATGCTAAGGTCTTCTGCAATGTAAAGAACACGCAAGACAGAATACAAGAGTGCAGGACCCGTCCTTGAAAAGTTTTCAATGGCAGTGTCGCTGAAGAATAACAATACAGAGCTTACTGTGCATACAAAACCTTCCGCAAGCCTTAATAAATAGCCAATTAGCTTTAAATTTTTCTTCAAGTGATGATTACTGCATCACTGCTAAGAGGTCAAGGCTTGACTGGCTAGCACAGTTTAATAGGCCCTGCTGGTTAATGGCATAAATACACCGTTTAGACACAAGCATCTTTCTCCATTCAAAATCCAGCTGTGTTTTTTTAACTAAATAAAACTAACAGAGCTGCAAATAAAAATGAGTAGTAATTAGTGACAATTAAGTACTATTATTAATTATTATTAGTAATTAATTATCACTCATTCTTGTAATTCATATGGACTGTTTGATGTGTTAAAAATAATTAAAACAATGAATGAGTGCAATTAATGAGGTAGTGTGATAATTTATACTTTATTGTTAAACTAAAAAAACACTGAATGGTAAAGAATTAGTGTTAAATAATCAAAGCTTTTTAATTAACATTATTAAAAATGTAGAAATTTTGCAAATCATGTGTGTGTGTGTATATATATATATATATATAAACTACTCTTCAAAATCTTCAGGGGCACGTTCTTTAGCTGGATTTGATTGTTAAAGATTTGGCATGATCTTGGATCATTTGGTTCTTCGAAGCTCATTGGAGTTGCTGGAGTTGCTGTCATAGCAACAGGTCCGTAAGCTTAAACCTGCTATTAAACAAATAGCTAATTACTAAATTGAATAAAAATTTAAAGACTGTACAAATATTATAAATAGCTAAAATTAATAATCGGGAATAATAAAATAATAAAATAAAAACATTTCATTTATCTATTATAACATTTTTGTAGTTTTATTTCAACCCAATTATCTCAGATAACTCAATCCAGCCATACTAATCATCAACAGCAGGTATTCTTGAAGAGCAGAATTAGCCAGATCCTGATTAGTGCAATGACATCATCCTGGATGTGACAATTCATCTCGGATATAATAAGCACCGTATGAAGAACGGGCCCCAGGTCAGTAAGATTATTTTATTTTATTTTTTTAAGTAAATTAATACTTTAATTCAGCAAGGATGCACTGAGGTATTAAAGTAAAGATATTCAAAATGTTACAAAATATTTATATTTTTTAAATAAACTTTGAAAGAAATGTATCATGGTTTCCACAAAAATACTAACCAGCACAACTGTTTTCAACACTGATAATAATAAGAAATGTTTCTTAAGAGTGATTTCTTAAGAGTGATTTCTGAAGGATCATGTGACACTGAAGACTGAAGTAATGATGCTGAAAATACAGCTTTGCATCACAGGAATAAATTGCATTTCACAATATATTCAAATAGAAAATTTTTATTTCAGCTTTTGACAGGTAATTGGCTCAAAAACAATTGTGTCTATAGATGGATGCCCATGAGCAAAGATGGCAGATTTCCAAATGCATACTACTAGAAATCCTAGCCAAGCTTGCCATTAAATAAAAGAGAATGCTAATTGAAAACGGTATGTCCAGGTATTTATAGACCTCCTGCGGTTGAAGCTCTCCTTGCATGAGGTCTGGCAGAATCAAGGAGCTCTTTCATCAAAAGACAAAGTTTGTCTTTTACAGAAACCCAAAACAGAGCATGACTTGTGACTCAGTTGTGAGCATTCGACGGTGGCAGACACCTCCAGAACACTGAGAACAATCTATTCCCAGTGAATCAAATGCATCTGGAGGTGTGTTGACCTCGCTCATAATTAATCTGCCAGGAACACTGGGGAATCGTGAGGGAGACGCTCACACAATCAGTGGAGGCAATCGCATTGTCTCATTGAACAAGTAGTGAAGCATACCCACAATGAGCCAATCAGGCACTTGAAAGAAAAGAGAAACAGATGAATAATGACTCACAGCTGATGAAACAGAGCTCAGGTGACTGGATCCATCCAGCTGGAAAAAAAACATCTCCTGCTGGATGATAGTCATAACAGGTCCATTTTGGGAGCACTGCTTATAGGGCGCATGGTAGGGTAAAGTGGCGAAGACAAACAAAAATCACACGTAGGACGTGCCAGGACAAAAAAAAAAAAAACATTAATGGATGTAGTTACATCTGTTGAATTCAATTATCGGCTGATGAAAACAATATTCCCAGCACAAACAGTGCTTTTTCTTTATAATGACGATCAAATTAAATTGTGGAGTATGGATTTCCTAGTGGCACTGGATCGATACCTGGTCTGGTCACCATGACAAAACCATTCAAATGTCAAATGTTTGATGGTCACACATACGCTAGCAGACCAACAGGTCAGTACGGTCAAAGCAAAACTGCATAAACAATGAATAGAAACGCTGCGTCTGCCTTAATGTGTTTGTTTGTTCATACTAGTGCCCCTGTTGAATGTACAGTATCAGCCAAAGGTTTGAACACATCTACTTATCACTTTTTCATCATTTCCTTTTTTCTACATTTTAGAACATCTGTGCAGTCATTAAACACACACACACACACACACACACACACATACACACACACATATATATATATATATATATATATATATATATATATATATATATATATATATATATATAAATGAAGAGTTTGGTTTCTAAACGCCATTTTAAATCTGCCAAAGTCAGTACTGTATGTGGTTGGTATTTAAAAGTCAATTTTTCACAAAATGTAATATCCGCCAAGTTATTCTGTCATGTTTTCTCCCTTTCTTTCCAAACCATGACAAACACCGGTCTCCTCTCTCTGCAGAATGCAATATATCTGCTCAACCAATCACAACACACCATTCCACACACTCTAGACTGTAATGGCAGCTCTTGGAATACAATTTGAATATTTGATATCCTTAAAAATCACTCTTTTTCTGGGCTACAGCTTCTATTAAGTTTTAAAAAATCTTAAATGTAGAATTTAATCAGAAACAGAAAATTGCTTTTTTTCAAAGAAATCAATCAATCATTCGGAAATAAACTTTCTAAATAAAACTTTAAAATTGATTATTAAATATATATTTAAATATACAGATAAATCAAAACATTTAAAATGTATATAGATAATAAATTAATTGAAATAAATAATAAATGTATTTATAGTAATAATACATGTATTTAAATATAAATGATAAATTAGTTTATTAATAATTGAGTTTTTAATGCAATATTTGAAGAGTTTTAAACAAATAGGTTGTAATTCTGTTTGGTGCCACTAGTGGTGCAAAATCAGGCACATTACCCATAAACATAAAAAAAAAAAAGTTTGAACAGAAACAAACAAACAAAAGTCTAAATATTTGACTGCTGCTGTAAATAAGCATTTGTGTATATTGGTCTGAAACAGAAAATCCTTCGCCTTTAGCCATGCTAGACACCAAAACATTTGATGCTAGTGTGGTTGCTGTTATGTGATATGTTGCCCAGTTGTTACACCGCTTACCTCTGTCATATGTGTGCAAGAGACACACTCAGGCAGCCACGGTCATCAATCAAAACCCTGAATTCTCCAGTCTGCCTGTCCGTACATGCCCCAATTCACATAGCAAAAAAATAAACGATGAGCCTCTGTTCAATGAGAGGCAGCAAATGTTAGTACTCTTTTATCAATAAGTTCAGCCAGGCTGCAAAGCTGAGTCATTTCAGAACGCATTATGCAGCAAAGTTTCAAAGGGACCGTAAGTCGATTCTTCGCAGCAAGCTTTCTGATTACAGCCTGTAACGGGAGCAAATGAAATCCTCGGAGAGCTACAAAAACCACATTTCATTTTGTTTACAATGAGACACTCGTTCCAGATAACTCCACGCAACTGTCGTCAATGAACAAACGCCGAATGCTTAGGAGCACGCGGCACAGCGAGCTTGACAAAAGAGAGGGTCGGAGCAGCCTCCCACAGACGTCTTTAGACTAAACCTATCAAGCTGTTTCTACACAATGACTTAGCAATTCACTTTGTATTGCTCTTTAAACTGATAACGTACATTACATTTATTTGATGGACTGTTTTATTTCAACCAGGTCGCTACGAGGTGATTTCACATCACGTCTTACAGTCTCCGTGGTTCATTTCTCTCTTAACCCAGAAGCCGAAACATCCTTTAAAAAGCCACTATGAAACATTGGGAATAGTGAACATCAGAACTGGCACCGAGACATTTCGACTTGACCCACTAATGAGGGACCTCATCAACGCTTAATTGGGGTCATGCGATGGAGTACACACCAGGCCGCCGTAATACATCACTAAGCAGATTTCGTAGAACAATTACTCCAAATCTCATCATACAATCTAAATGCAAACCTGAGCATTAGATCTGTTGTTCCCCTCATTCCACTTTCATCCAGTAATGTCTGCAGGTTAGAGGTGATGACAGGAGTAGGCCTGCCAGATATAACCTCCTCTCCTCCTCCTCTTCCAAGCTTCCTTTACTTTTTTGGTCATTGTTGATGGATGCTCTGGTCTGATCACCAGTGCAGGGTGCCAGAGAGTGATTGACATGCTAGAGGCAGTGAGGAGCTAAGGAATCCAAACAGGTCCGTGTGTTGGACAAAGAGATAAGAGAGAGTATGTTGAAAGGCACAGGGGGGTCCCCCGGGGGAAACTCGATGAGCTGCCACAGGGGAAGAGAACATCTGACAAAATCAGACAGAGAGAATGGAGATACCGGGGGAGCTGAGAATTCACTTACTGTTTTTTTTTACCAATGAGGGATTGGGAGCCAGCCTAATACAAACTATTGCTTTCTGTATTATGTAGCTAATATATATCGATGTTCAGTGTACAGTAATTTGATAGGTGTGAAACTGATCATTTACGATGCAGAAGCAGTGTAATCAAAGTGTACAATAAGCAACAGAATGCCATTAAGGGAATTCTGTCATGGACCCCTCCTCTGGTCATTTCCACACCTGACTTTCTTTTTTATTCCACTGAACCGAAAATATATGTCATATATACATTTATATCATGTAAAGTTACGTTAATTATTCATAATATTCTTACGTAACGTGTTGTCTTCATTTTTCAGTGTAAGTTTGTATAAATGTGTTTATTTTAAATGTTTTTATATTTCACCAAGGAATTGGAGTAGAAACTATTTCACAATTATAAAGTCTTTATAGTGTATATGTGCAATGTAAATATTCATAAGCTAGTTTTCTGTGAGTGTTGTGTGTGTGTTCAGTAAATAAATTTTGTTTTTATTTTGGTATTTCTGTAAAAAAAAAAAAAAAAAAGCATCATTATATACAACTGATGCACTATATTTCAAATCTTCTGAAACCATATGAAAGCTTTTGGGAAAGCACCAATATTAAAATGGTTACTTATGCCAATATGCTGATAATCATTTTCACATTATGGCCAATAACCGATAAATGGATATTGTTAAATGTCTTTACATTTTACTCTAAATCAATTTTAAATAAAACTAAAACATCAATAAATAAAACTCAAAAAATAAAACCAATTATGTTTAAGGCTAAAACTGAAATTTGGCATTACAACATTACAATTTACAGTATAAAATTATGTGTTATTAAAGATTAGCTTAAGTGAGCATTAAATTATTACAGATATTCTAAATGTAAAAGGGGGGCGGAGGGGGGGCATGGAAAATTTAATATTAACAGATATATTGTACATCCCTCATAGTTTTGTATGACAAACATCAAAATAATTAAGCAACAGAAGGCTCAGTATGTGATGATGACAGATTTTCAGATTAAAGCAGATGATCTCCATAAAGTAGCTACTCAACTGGACTGAATTTAGACGTTGCATTGCTCGAAGTAAACACACTAGGGCTTTTTAAACTTGAAACAGTAAGCCCTCGGTCAATCTAAACAAATCCTATGTTATCTTGTTGCATGTTTCACACTGGGTTAACAATTAATCCTGGGTATTCATAATTCAGTGTTTCACACTGAACATTCCTACACCCTGTAAGCGCAGAGACATCAGCATGATGAACCTGTGACACACGGGCACAAGGCCATGACTGGCTATGAGGAAGGCATTATGAACACATTTGCTGTAACCTTGAGCGCTTCATCGTCAGCCTGTGAGTCATATGTGTGTCAGACATGCATAGAAAGAGAGAGATGTATGTAAGAACATGTCATCACGACAAGGTCACGGTGGAGCTCTGCTGGATTGGAATAGTTTTGTTTTATCTAACTGAAAAACTTTCTATATACACATAATTATTATATTCCAGTCCAGCAGAGCTCCATCATGTCCTCACATACATCTTCCTCATGTCTGACACACATATGACTCACAGGCTGCCAAATGTGCTAATAACATGTCATAATGCCTTGACACTAAGCCTTGCTGATATATAAATCACCAAGCCTGCATTTAAGCATAAATGCAGTGAAACAGTAATGTTGCGAAAAATTCCAAATCAAAATGTTTTATTTGAATACATTATATCTGGTAAAGCTGAATTTCCAGCATCATTACTCCAGTCTTCACATGACGCTTCAGAAATCATTCTAATATGCTGATTAAGTGCTCAAGAAACATTTATTATCATTATTATTATTATTATAAATATAGAACGTTGTGATGAATTGCAAATTTTTTGTGGATAAATATATATTTTTTTATTTTTCAGGTTTAGCTGCACTGATCTTGTGAACAGCTCTTTACACACAGGTGCCTCGTGAACAGCCATGACGAGCAGCTATTGCCTGGCTAAGGGGAAAGACACAAGGACTTTAATTAAAAAGCTTAAGTCACATTACCATAGGCAGAGATGCAGTGACGCCATTAACCTTACACGCACTTACCTCTGACACCACTCTGCCACGATTCTCCACTACACGTGCACAAAATACCGATCAAAGCCGGTCCGACTGAGCTCCGACAGCTGCCTGTATGGGGTGGAACTCAGCTGGCATAGAAGATTTCACAGCTCTGCCCTTGGGCCCGCTTTCTATGCACCAAACTCCAGTAAAGACTTCAGCCCTTTGGGGCAAAACACATGTTTCAAATGGACTTCTGAGGAGTTCAATATGCACCATCCTGGCAACAATCACACACACTTTCAAGAGAAACTGTGTCATCTTTGCAGCACATCTGCTATTTTGAATCTCAATTTAGACTTAAAATGGGGCATACAGTGCCTCTTTCCCCCATAATCCAATAAATCTCCTCTGAAAATGTGATATTTTACGGTTAAGTAAAATTGGTATTTGGAAGGTAATTGGTTTTGAACCTGTGTTTGTTAAGTCCTCAGGTGCGCCTGGACTGCCGCCAGCCTGATGCTGATAATACACCACCTGGTTAAAGTAATTTTGGCTTTTCAAAGCATCTCAACACCCACCCTTTTGATTTGCTTCATTAATTGTATTTCTGAACAGACTGAGGACTCACAGACATCCAAACATTTTTCTTAATATGGTTTAAAATGACTTCTGAGGGCAAACTGATGGACATTTTAATAATTGTTTTCTTACAGATTATGTGAATATACATTATGTTGATAGGGGATATACATCATTAAAGGATATAACAGTTAATCAAAAATGACATTCTGTCATAATTTACTCACTTCAACCTGTATGAGTTTGCCTGTCAATACTAATAACAAAGCTTCGTTTCTTTCATTACTGAATTGCCTGAAAGATTTAAAAATATGGTTGGATCAGAACTTTCTTTGTCTTAATGAAAATAAGACTGAGATTGTTGTGTTTGGTCGTCCTGGGGATTTAAGTGCTTGTGTAGATGCACTTGGTAATTTAGGGTTATTTGTTCGTCCATTTACCAAGAATCTCGGTGTGATTTTCGACAGTGCTTTTAAATTTGAAAAACAGATTAGTTCTGTTGTAAAAGCCAGTTTCTTTCAACTAAGACTGTTAGCTAAAGTCAAGCCCTACCTGCCACGTAAGGAGTTTGAAAGTGTAATTCATGCTTTTATAACATCTAGACTAGACTACTGTAACTCTTTATATGTTGGTCTGGATAAGTCATCTCTTCAACGCTTACAGTTAGTCCAAAATGCAGCAGCTCGGCTTTTGACTGGGACTAAAAAGTATGAGCACATTAGCCCTGTCCTAGCTTCACTACACTGGCTTCCTGTCCGCTTCAGGATTGATTTCAAGATTTTATTGTTTGTTTTTAAGATCTTAAATGGGTTGGCGCCTGCGTATTTATCAGAGCTTTTACATGTCCATGCCCCCGTTAAAGCATTGAGGTCATCCAGTCAGGTGCTCCTCAGTGTTCCAAGAACTAAGTTAAAAAATAAAGGTGACCGGGCTTTTTCAGTGGTGGCACCTAATTTGTGGAATAGTTTACCTGTACACATAAGAACTGCTCAGACTGTTGGAATTTTTAAGTCATTTCTTAAGACACACTTGTATTCCTTGGCTTTTATATCAAGCTGAGCTGTGACATTGGTATGTTTTTACTGTATTTGTTTTATTTGTATGTGACTCTCTAGTTTTCTTTTCTAGACATTGTTAAGCACTTTGGTCAACCATGGTTGTTTTTAAATGTGCTATATAAATAAACTGAACTGAACTGAACTGAACTGAGTTATTTTCTTGTGAAACATTATAATTTAAATAATAAATCAATTTGAAAACACAGATCATTTAGTAACACTGTTAAATGTAATATTTATTATGTAATATATCAGTTTTTCATGCTCTGCATTATAATAGTGTGATTAGGGCTGGGCGATATATCTAATGATATGATCATGTGCACCTAGTCAGTAAATCCCGTTCCGTGATCACCGCAAAATCGCCATCACCTACGCAATATCGCGTTTATTATCGAAGGCAATTCATCTTGGATAAATGAACGCGACATTGCGTAGCTTGTCAGTGATCTACGGCTCTGTCTAATAAATGCCGCTCCATTTAAAAGCAGGTGATGGCGATTTAGCGGTAATCACGGAACCGGATTTACTGACTAGGTGCGCATGATCATATCGTTAGCTATATCGCCCAGCCCTATGTGTGATGCCTAAATTCATTTGTAGCATTTAAAATGATTTATATTTGTCTTGTTTATTATTATTTATCTAGTTTTCTCTAAGGTGACTTAACCCCTTACTAGTAACCCCCCTTTTTTGGCATGGAGACCGAAATTACATACCCAAAATAAAAAGGTTTCTGCTCATGATTCTTTCTGACTAGATACATAATCAACCTTTGTTCACAAAGCTGACACTTTAAAGTTTACTGTTCAGGAATCAGAATCACTCAGACTGTTATGATAATAGAGATATATAAGCTCAAACATAAAAACAAAAATAAAAATATTAAAAAAATATGTTTTAAATGTATTTAAAAAAATGTTGATGTAGGAAATGAGTTTGAAAACACAGTGTAGCTAAGGCCACAAGTCTTCCAAGACTTCATAAAAAATTTCATAATCGAATCTGTAAAACTGTGAATTTTATGAAATATTTTCTAAGGCCATGTCATGTGTGTTTTTAGAGAAGGCTAATCAGATTGATTTATGGCCCTTGTCATCTCTGTAAGATCTCACATGTAAACTCTCCTGTGCTCTTTGTGTATGTTTCACTGTTGAAAACTGCCCGAATCATGATTGTATTGTTCTCACCAAACGGTTCTTTCACACCTCCGCCAAGTATGACACATTATCCGCATTATTCTTTTATCATTATTCTTTTGTTTTTATTCCACCTTTATTAGCCTTGATTGTGGTTTTTCAGGCTTTACAAAGCAACAAAGCAGCGATCTCACTTCAGTCTCTCTTTGCATTTAACCCTTATTTATCAAAAGTCTTACTATAAAAATACAACAAAACATTTTCTTACGACCTTACGTGAATTATTGAGACAAAAATGCATTATGAAGAAGAAAAGCACCTGCTATTAGTAGCATTGGTGCTAACGTTAGCATCAAGCTACATCTGACAATTTATGAAATTATTAGTACACTTTTACTCAAAACTCACTTTAAACCCCGATCAAGTGTTTATAATAACTTCCTTTAGCGATCAGGGGTGGAATTTGGTCGTTTACTGTTGTAAAAATATGTTATTTGTAGCCTTTTTCATCGCTGCACAAGTTAGCATTTCCGATGTACATTTTCGATTTTTTTTATAAAAACGCCCCAGATGTCAAGAAATTCTCATACCAAGCTTTACTATCGTAATCGCGGGTTTATTATTCGGATATTTTGTGTGTACAGAGGTGTTTCAGTGTTGTTTTGGCCAGATAACTACCAGGAAGTGTGCAGGAAGCATGTGACACGATGGGGCGGTGTCCAGATATGAAACTCTAAGATTGACGTTTGAAAGACCCAATCAGAGTCTGAGTCACACACCGCACGAGCTGTGACTACTGCACGCACACACAGATCGCTGGGAGAGGCTGTTTATCATCTGATCGCGTAAATCCGTGGAAAATGAATAGAAATGACGATTCTGTCTGAAGAAATATGAAGTAAACATCAGTAAATATATCCATATATCTCCGCAGATATGCATCTTTGGTCTGTAAATCCTTATTGACGCTGTTCAGTGAGTCTATGTGAACACAAATAAACCGCTCTTGACGTGACTGAATATGAGTGAGTTGTGAATTTCTATTCAAAATGTGGCATAATACGGATTTATTATTTTGCACTCCTGACATAAATCACTAAATATCTGTCACTGCAACAATGTTTTATCAAAATATTGGTCAAATATCGAAGCTTGAGTCTTTAAACTTTCCATTGATGCACAGTTTGTCCAGATGAAGTAAGACAGTGATGTTTAATGTGCTGTGAAAGTGAAACAATAATAAACTGGGGCCGTCAGCGATGTTTGCACGCAAAGGGGTTAAGAATGAATAATTCGTTTTTTGTTTTTTGTTTTTCTGGGTGGTCCAAATATATCTATCTATAACATTTGAACATACATAGTCCAGGCTGTATGTACAGTGGATTTTTTCAGTTATTTGACCTACATTGAGGTAAATCTCTAAGTCTTTTCAGCTACAATTAAAAAGGTGCTTCTTTCAAATTCTTTCCCATTCATTCTTCACACAGCATACTGTAGCATCATACAATATTTCTTATGATTGCCGAACACTGTCACTCTGCCGATGAAGTAAACTCTTTGACATTTCCCCTCAATGTTCCGTACATCATCAAGGCCAGTTTATAAACCAGAACGCCTCTACACTTTCCTTTCTAAGGCGGGCTGTCACGACTCGCTCATGCTCCCGTGCTGAAAGCCTTCGGTTTTTGATGCACACAAAAACCAGTCAAGGTTTCAGAAACAAGAATCTCATCGAATCTAAACAACACTCAGATGTTTATCCCCTACATCCCAGTCAACTAAGTACAGCTGTGAACATTTAAATCAGCAAATAGCACTATTTCAAGACCTCGTCTGCTGCCTCCAGCATAACAAAAATGCGTTTCCCTTCACCTCCTGAGATTAGCGACCTAACTGTGGAAGTCTCTGGAGCTCCGAAAGTCCGCTGCCTCATTTGTCAAAGCTGACCCTGAAAAACTCAGCTGTTTTGTCATTTATCTTTGCTACCTTTGGACCTATTTTAAGGCATGTCCACGTATTGAGGATGAAGAAACATGGGAAGAAGTAGAACAAAAACTAGTTTACTCTCAAGGCATAAGACAATTTTAGAAAAGATCATGGGTTCAGGAGAAAAAAATAGTAAGACCTACGCACAATGATGGTCACTGTCCCAAACTGACCTTTTTATGTACATATATATTCCATGGTGAATTCAGAATTATTAAGCACAGCGAACCTCCCGTTGAACACAAAATGGGTCAATATCTTGCTATCGATTAAGGTGTCAAGTCTCTTTTTATCAATTATCAAATCAAAATCCTCAAGTACAAACTTCTGTAATACATTTGCAATAATGCTGTTCGGATAACCTCTATTAAATTTAGCCTCTAGTGCCTGGAGCATATGCAGCTCAATGTGAAAAAGGTTTGTTTATGATGCTTAACAGCCTCAGGAATGAAATGCTTTCTGTCCACGCTTATTCTCTGCCATCCTATCTAGTTTGAAATGTTACCTTGAATGGTTCTCTATGAACAATTTAGCATAGCCACTATAGGTTTGGTTCAGTACACTATGTATATATGAGTGTTCTTTGAATAAGTGGACCTATTCCAGACTCCAGAGCAGGTTCAACATCCATATCATTAATAGCCTGAGCTCTGCAGAGAGAGAACAATGCCACTCAGTGCCGTTCCTTCATCTACCCAGGGGTACGTCTTCAATCTTCCACAAGTCTGTGTCTTGCTTTTGTGAGCAGTTAACAATCTTGTAACTTCGGCTTGGCTATTGTACATAAAAAGTGTTTCTAATGAATGTGTGGAGGACAAAGAAAAACATATTTAATTCATGCCATCCACTTCCATTTTCTGTCATTGAACACACTTGACTGCCTCTGACAAGGAATTGTACCAATACGAAGAAGTGTATTCTGATGTAATTGTGTTCGCTGCATGAGCACTGCAGTGAATCTCTCATCTGGCCTTGGCTGAGGACAAGCAAGTCCAGAAGAATGCTTTATTCATGTTGCAGTCGCATGAAACCCAAACAGCACGCTGCAAAGATGCAGTTCCCTCTGCCTAAAATACAGTATCAGGTACTAAAAAGATTGTTGCAAAGCATGCACAAGTCTTTGGCACTCGGTAATGGGGAAGTCTGAATGCTTGTCGGACTCGGTTTGGAAGCATTTCAGTCTCTGCTTCAGGACTTGGATGATTGTTATTTTACTTTTGCACTACAATAGTGACAATACTATCATGATCATTAAATAGACAGTTCACTCAAAACAGAAAATTTGCTTACCCCCAAGTCATTCAAAACCTGTGACTTTATTTTCTCAGTGAACACAAAACGGCACTTGACAACGACAGTGAATGAGAACTAGGGAAGTCAAGCACCAAAATTACAAAAAATACACCATTAATTACACAATTTGTAAGATATTTGCAGTAAAATATAAAAAAACACTAGGCCAGTGTTATATATTTTGTCCAGCTGATTACTAACAATATCTCTAATGTTTTCAACTACTTGTAAATCATGAGAAAATTCTCATTCTAAACAGTAACACGGGGCAGTGCAGTCACCTGTCAATGACGTTAGTTACACTTTGTTACCGCCTTTACTGATGTAGAAACTACATGACAACAGTGTCATGGACAAATGCGGAAGTAGCTTCGCGACAAACTTAAACTAGAAAGAGATGCCGATCTCGCTTGTGTTTTACTCGACAGGTGAGTTGATTTGATTCGTATCTTTACAGAAAACGTATGCTATTATAACAATCAACAAGATTAGTATTATGGGGCATACACACCAAATACACACTCTAGACCTGCGCGAGGACGCGTCTGATCCATAGTCTGATCCATAGTCTGATCGCGCCTTTGCATCCATTAAATCCATGATTTATCTTTCCGTCTGATTGATGGCCGTCAGTGGTTGGGTAGAAGAGAACACATCCCATCATGCCACGCTCCTTCTTAGCGTCATCAAACCACGCGATTGTTATTGTTTTGGTAGTGCGTCCTCTAGTAACAGGTCCTACAACCTGTACCTTTAATGAAAGTCTTGGTATCTGCCCTAGCTTTCCTCGTCATATTCAAGTCCATTTGTGAATGAATAGGTCCTTTGTGTCTGAAACTTTTGGATGAAATGTTGATCTAAAACTGTTCTAAAACAGGTCCAAAAGATTTGTTCACAAATGTAACTGATCTGGTCACAGCTATACACAGCTTCACAAGATTGCCATTGAATCTGAGAAGGAAACAAATCAAATTGAATACAATTAGGCTTCAAGAGACTTACTGTATAATATATATGTATGTATATATATATATATATATATATATATATATATATATATATATATATATATATATATATATACATATATATATATATAGTAGGGCCGGGACTTTAACGCGTTAATTGAGATTAATTAATTACAAAAAAAATAACGCGTTAACTAAGATTAATTAATTACAGAAAAAAAATCCCGCATTTTTAATAACTTATTTTTGCACCACGGAACGTTTCTCACTGGATGAGTTTCGGCGGACCGATTATACTGGAGCACCAACTAGCGTTCGCATATCATCGCAGCACATCCGAGTCTCAAGTATCACCTCAACGCAAAACATATAGCAGCTAGCGTGGACTTTACACTTTATGTTGAACTATGTATTATTTTGTTGGTGCAAAAGTTTATGTTGAACTCTTTATTGTTTTGGTCAAGGTTATTGAGAGTTGGACTTAGTATGTTATGGCCTCTGAAGCAACAGAGAGATGTTTTCTAATAGTCAGGGTTTCCAATGTTCTGAATGTAATTGACAGTATTGTGTTTTACTTAAAAAACACTTTACAGAAGGTTCCAGCACCTATAAGCTTCCTGAATTTCTGAAATGTACTATTTCTAAATTGTTTCTAAATATGCTATTGCTACACTTCATGGCAAAAATTGCACTGGTCTGCTAGACTTGGTTGAACAAAAATATATATATATATATAATTTAATATATATTTAAATACATTATAGAAATATAAAAATATAATGTACAATTAATCATCTGCATCACTTTTTTTACACTTTTATGGAACTTTTGCATTTTTTATAAATTGAAAGCTCCGGTTCCCATTCATTTTATCTACATGGAAATGAGCAAGGATACAATTATTCAAAATGTATATTTTGTGTTCCACAGAAGAAAGAAAATCACAAGGGTTCGGAATTTATTGATCGCATCCAAACTTGAAGTTTTTGTTAACATAATATATGTGTATACTCTGTAAATGTATTATTTATATATAAATACAAACACATGCATGTATATGTTTAAGAAAAATATGTTATGTTTATATATTAAATATATATAATATCAAATGTAAGAATATGAATATATAAATATATAAGCATGTAAATATTTTCAAAACATATACTGTTTATGTGTATTTTATATATACATAATAAATTTACACAGTACACATACATAATGTAAACAAACTTTTATTTTGATTGTGATTTATCGTTTGACAGCACTAGAATGAAATGCATTTACAGTACAGTGTAACCAGTTTAAAGCAATAGAGTAAAGCAATCAAATGAACATTGTGTGCCCTTAACCTGGCCAAACAAGAACACCGCAGCAGCCAGAAAAACATCTGCCTCATGCCTCACCCTTCACTGCTGCACTGACCTGTCTTTAATTAATAAGCCAAGCTTCATAACACAGTGAATTCATTGTCATTTTCAAGCCTGCCCTGTACCTCCAGCCTGTCTTACATAAGATTACAGTTTGGCTGTTAAGGTCCGCTGTTAGCAAGTGGCCCAATGTGTGATTACACCCTCCAATGGATTTATTCTTACATAAGAGTAGCTGTGGGGTCAATCTCTCAGCTAGAATTTTGTTGTCTTATAAATGTCAGAGGCTTAATTTACCTCATAACTGATGGTAAA
Organism: Carassius auratus; assembly: GCF_003368295.1. Classification (NCBI taxonomy): domain Eukaryota; kingdom Metazoa; phylum Chordata; class Actinopteri; order Cypriniformes; family Cyprinidae; genus Carassius; species Carassius auratus. Next base: position 15,455,459 of record NC_039270.1, on the reverse strand, counting down.
TAATTAGCAGTATTTAACGAATAAAACAACAGATGCCTGGCCTTTGACCCTAGATTGCTTTGGTGCAAACTACCTTGTCTTCATAACATCCTTCATTAATAGTGACATTGGCACATCTGAACTGCAGCGTATCCAGGGGTCAATGGCACATTTCCGGCATAGAGTGCAGTTTGCAGCTGCTTGGTAGTCCTTCAGCTGCAGGACTACAGCAAACTTGTTTGCTCTTATATACCTTAACATATAGATAATTCTTAAATCAGATATCACAATGAGAGCTTTAGCAAAACCAAATGATTATATTTTTTAATAACAATTTAGTTCCTGAACAATCCCCATTTGCCATTAATTGGTCAAACAGTTGGCAAATGGCGGAATATTCTCCACAACAGAGGGAATAGCATCCCGTGTCTCCCGGTCCGCTGTCGTTTTTGATTTCCCAAACCTAAACTACAATCTTAAATACGGCACTTAGCGTCTACGTCATGGCTCTCGGCCCTCTGTTTGTTGATTGACTGGCTGGTTTGGAGGAAAACTAGGAGAGAGGTCGCTATCTCAGTGCAAAAGCGAACTGAAATTGAGTGGAAGTATGAATACATCTCTATTTCTCAAATATTATATTAGTTGAAGTAATGAACACTTAAAAATAAAGGAGCTTCAAAAGATTCTTCAAGCGAGGCCATAGAACAACCATTTTTGTTTCCACAAAGAACCATTCAGTCAAAGGTTCTATAAAGAACAATCTCTTTCACCATAAAGAACCTTTTGTCAAACAGAAAGGTTTTCAGATGTTAAAGGTTCTTTATGGAACCATTTAGACAAAAAGGTTCTTCTATGGCATCGTGAAGCACCTTTATTTTGAAGAATCGTTCCAAATAACAACTGTTTAAGCCTCCAGGAGGGAATAAATGAAAACGTGGCATTAATCTATGAAACTGTAGCTAATAGTTTTTCCATTCAATTCAATTCAGCCAAATGCTTCCTGTCTGATTATATATGGTTTAATTTGCAACAAAAAAAAAATGTTTGGACTCATATTATTGCCAGACTGAGGCCTGTGAGCATCAAAATTAGCTCTACAATTACTTTTAATGGCAAAAGAAGAATTAAATGCAGAATTTTTAATGGGCTGTTAATCCACTATTCCTGCGCACTGACCTTCCATGCAACATAAACAGACCATAAACTGACTATAATCACGAGCTATATAGAATTCAACACAATACAAAGAGATCTGCTCAAAGATTTAGAAATTAACATGTGGAGCAGAAATGGAAAATGCGTTCAAAAACACACTCAATACACAGCAAATAATATGGAATGATGTTTGCACATTTATATTACTTTAGGCTCACAAAAGGGCCGGGACGGATTAATGCACGGGCCTACCGGGAATGTCTAGAACCCCACTAGACCAGAGGGGGCTCAGCTGAAATTCTGCTCCTCCAGGAATGCGATTTCAACCGTGCCCCCTCAGGATTTTAACCAAAGTGGATTTTGTATGCAGCTTCTAAAAGACCAAAAATGGCTGAATAATATATTTGATACGATTACAACGTTCACAGCATCAGCTGCCAAATTCAAATATGAGTTTGTGCTTTGGCTGGCACAGAGCCAGATGCGTTTTAACAGTGCTGCGCATTATAACCAATCACACTGGATTCTGACACCCATATCTACTACAAGTTAAAAGATGGGTTTTATGCATAGGCTACTTAATAGATTACACTAATATTTTGCTATTATTCCCATAGCCCTGGGAAACGTGATCTATAAAGGGTTAAAATGTATTTACTTATATAATAATCATCATGTTTTATTATATAGTTTCGACTAAAAAATTATTAATTTTTTTAACCGAGAGGGGTCTTTAATCGGTGGGGGGGGGGGGAGTTGGGGGGTTGACGCATGTCCTAAAAGGTTGAAAATCCCTGTTCTACACTGATAATAATCTGACGCTGATTTGATGCTAATTATAATAAAATAATGAGTACCAAATCAGCATATTAGTATGATTTCTGAAGGATCATGTGAGACTGAAGACTGTAATAATGACTGCTGAACAGTCTGCTTTGTCTTCACAGGAATAAATTACAATAGGTGAGGTTGTGTAAAAGCCTTTCTTTACAGATGGTTTAAGCGGACATTATGCAAATTACTACCTATGGGACATTGCTGAGACCCAATGTGAGAAATCCTAGAAATCTCCTGTGAGTGTACCCTTAAGCAATCAGGCATATAGCTAAATTCTCAATTTCATCTACATAAAGTCTCACTGCAGTGTAAAAGAAACAACTGAGATTTTAAAGAGATCTCACTGTGATTTTCCTGAGGGAAAGTGCTTCCTTTCATCATTACTCTCCAGCACCGCTGCGCAAAGCCTTATTGCCTTGGAAAAAGCGGTTAGCTAATTAAATTCTTTCTCTTTCTGTCCTGTCCATGGGAGCCAGGCACACAAGAAAGCACAACTATAATCAAGAGAGTGTCGTAACGCTTGTCCCACGGACATTTGCTGTGATCTGATGAGTTCCTCACCCTTTGTTCAAGCCACCATCTCTGTGATGCTGGTAAAGAATGATAATAGGCAGCCATGTTTAACTCCTCTAAGGTAACAGCTAGAGACAATATGCTGGACACTGAACAACTGTGCCTTTTCAGATAGGAACAGATATGCATGTCTCTCAACATTAGTTATGCCATAGTACAGCTAGAAGAGGCTCAAAGGATCAGAACATTAGCATTTGAGGAGATATTTGCAATCTCTGCTATGTTGCTCTACAATATTGCAATTATTTTCTTCAGGACGGTGGCCCAAAATCATTTGCATATTGTGAGGCTACATTTGCACCATAGCTGAAATCACAAATAAAGAGAACAGTAATGAACACAATGAGGATACACAAAAGCATCTATGTAGGGGGAACGATACCACTTTGTTCCCACTAGTATAAGTGGAAGAGCAATATGGTGGCCTTGAAAAAAGCTGTGACATCACAATGGCCTCATTGTTGTTAATTAATCATTTAATTGAAAATCTCCACCCTTTGGTGGTTCCCTCATCTACAGCAACAGCAGGTTATTAGTTGTAAGATGGCAGCAAGTTAATTACATTTCATAATTTGCATGTTCATAAATGCTCTCTTATTAGTGAACAGTAAACATAAGTGCTGCACTTGTTCACAGCATGTCTTCCTTAATTAATTTTCATACAAACAACATAAAGCACTCAATGCATATGATTAATGGCACCCAACTCAGAACCCAAAACTATTTTAAGGACTTTAGCAAATTGTTACAATTAGGTTTGTTTAAACATTTCTTGGTTAACATCAAAAGGTCGAATAGTATGGCCCAGTTGGCCCCTGCTGGTAGATGCCGTAACTACACTACGAATGTTCAAGAAACGTTTCTTAGCATTGTGTTGATTGTGTCACAACAGCAAATCAGCATATTAGAATGACTTTTGATGTATCATGGTGACACTGAAGACTGGAGTAATGATGCTGAAAATTCAGTCCACCGCTGTAAAAAGTTTCTTTGTGTCAGCTTGCAAATAGTAGAACTATACCAAAGAGTCTAAACCAGTCTTCTCTAGGCAGTGAGAAATGGGATAGAAGTCAAACTAAAATACCTAATAATATTTAAGAATGACTGAATCACCTGAAATTATAAGATAGGTCCCAGGCTGATTTTTGAGTCCATCCTGCACCACTGTGTGCATCACACGCTTCGCTGGGGAGACAGCACTTGAAGGCTGCTGGGGGTTGTATCTCATCCAAAAAAAAAAAACATAATGATTTGCAGTCTCCCTAATCACCATGTCCATGAAAATCTTACATGCCTTGAATGAAGGCACAATAAGAATAATGGTGTCTGCTCAGAACAAAACAATTCACCTACATGTTTGTGTCAGAACATTCACGGCAAAACATGATTCACTCTCAAACCATTCTGGGTCTACAAATAACTTTTCAGTTTCAAGTTCTTAGAAGAACCTTTTTTTTTCTTAGTGTGAAGAACAATTAAAAAATCTAAAGAACCTTTTTCAACTATAAAAACCTTTTGTCTTTTATGGAAAAGTCCAAAGGCTCTTCATGGCGTTGTTGGTATCAAGCATTTTAAAGTAGTTCTTTAAAAGCCATGTGCAAAGTTTAAAACCCTTGTTTTAGTACAATGGTTGACAGACAGGTGAGAACACATCAGGTCAGATTCTTAATGTTTACAGAGGAAATGTGTTCACATTCATTTTCGACTACCTCTGAAAGTGTGTTGAATCATCTGAAAGGATAGTTATACCAGTGTCAAAGATATCAAAGACCTCCGTCTGAACCACAGTGTGCATATACTGAATCTACTGGGAATCTATTAGGAGTATATAAATGGATAAGCACTTCAGCATTTCTATATCCACACTGGAGAGACAGATCACTGCATTTCCCTGTCAGTGACGGAGGAGAGAAAGAACTAAATTGCCTAAATGGCCATCTCCATTGTATGTTGCCTCTCTTGGCATATACGTATATTAAATGACAATCATGTGTCTAAAATCAATTGCTTCAGGCTGAAGACATATGGAAAAGCAACCTAAAAACATCAATAAGACAGACAGCTGATCTTTGGATGTAAGTAGCAGTGAGCGTGCCTGTGCATCGGCCGCATTCAGTGGAAGGCAGCACTTTAGATATAAAACAAAGGATCCCTTGACACATGCCAATGATCCCTGTGTTTATTGGACTCAAATCCTGCTGCATGGGCACTAAATGAAGTAAGACCTGCCCGGCGGCCCAACATTAATTACCACATGTATGCTTTGTTGTCTCCTGTAGAATGAAAAAGCCATGAGCTACCAATAATTTCACCTTGTCTCTCCAATTTAACCAATAAAGGCAAGAATCAAATCACACGACAATATAAAAATACAACATTTAGGGCATTTAAAAAGCACACAAATTATAAATAAGGCATATCTGAAGAGAGATGATAGGGTTTCCTTAATGCTACCAAGTCATAGATGTACTGTATGTAAACAATGCAGAGTTCATACAAGCATGTCACTGCTAGTACATACTAACAGGATATATTTTAAAATGTATGCATGTGATGTATTCTTCAACAAAAGAAGACACGAAGGTCCCCGTGAGTTAAAACAGTGCAGCCATTTATCTCCTTAAGGATCAACACAAGAGTGCTTTAGAATGATTTAATGAACCGCTGAAGAAGATCTCCTGAGAATAAGCTTTCAAAAACATTGCTTCATTTGATACACCGACATTCTGAGATGAAAAGCAAGTAAACATATTTAAATTGCAGCAGCGAGTGCTCATGAGAAACAGGATTATTATATAAACCCAATGTAAGTCTGCAACAAGATTCTATAGTGAGCGGGGATTCCAATGCGCGGTTAGTGGTCGGTAATGAAAATGGAACGAAGTCAGCAGAGTGGCAAATTATCACCTCTCTAAATTTACCTTCTTAAATTGTTCCATAAACTGATCTCAGATCTGATTTTGTGTTGCTGTTTTTTTTCACCCTTTTTGCTGTTCATATTAAGTAAATGTTGCATAATGACAGATGCGATTGAAATTATGATGGCTCAATATAAAGAGATATTTGTTATCGGGTTCGGTAAAGTGATTACTCCAGCTTTTTGTGATGTTTGTGACGTGAAATAACTCCATACGGTAATTTGTCAGGAGAAAAGTCAAGGCACGATTGCATGTTGCACTAATGACATTATTTTTCATCATTGTCATTACCAAACCACATTAGGAGTGCACATTTTTACCCCCTGAACTCATTTTGTGAGCTCAATAATATTTCAAGCTCATCTTCCGCTCCAGATTTGGGGTAAACAAATTTGGAAAGCACTTTTGTATTCAATAATGTACCCTGCTCTAGGTGAGCTGATGCTGTCTACCGACTGACCTTATCCGCCATGATCATGGACGAGCCGCCATGGATCCCCAGAATAGGTATCAAAGTTTGAGAGGAAATAAAATCCAAAATCTGGGCGATGGCTTCCTGGTCCGTGCCGTCCCCAAACACCACCCCATGGATTTTAGTCCCGGACATGAGATCGCACACATGGGTAATGATGCTTTTGGGATCTGTTTCATTCACCAGCAGGGTCACCACATTGACGTCAATGGGATCATCTTTGCTCCATAGAGCCCGTATATCTCTATCGGAGATGTAGCGTGTTTGACCCAGGATCACGGCAATGTTCAGTATGGGCACTTTCTCTGCCCCATGTGAGACATTGATGAGGGTAAGGACAGCTGGAAGAGTCAGAAGAACCAACCTGGAAAACCCCATAGTGCTCGACTTCATTCCCTGCAGATCAAAAGCACACACATAATACAGGCTGTTTGTGATATAATGCATTTAGAGGTTTACAAAACATACTTCAAGGAGTTTCTGCTCAAAGAGGAAACTCAATATGACTTCAGATAGTTAAATCTTAGCAAAATTGCTTAATAATTATTTTAGCTCAGAATTACATTTCCTGAAATACTTATTCAATAGCAAATACATGTTACATACGATCCAGTGGAGTTGCACAGCAACGGAGAGAACCACAGGGTTTTATAATCTCGTGTTGGAATTTAGGCAATGAATAGCTAGCAATGAGCAAATGATGAATATTACATGTGACACTGGATCTGAGCAGCAAGCAGGGCAGAAGAGAGTGGAGCTGACATCATCACATGAAGAGTCTTGGACTGAGTGAGCGGAGGATGCTCACAGGCCCTCTGCTACTGTGGCCAGCATGTATACGAAGACAGATGCATTGTAAAGCAAGGCATAAAACTGCAGAGAAACAACATATGGTGCAAGGGCTGTTGAAGCCTGCGAGTCTCATGAAGAATAATGCATCAAATCACCATTATTAAAGACAAATGAATGAGCAAGCTACATTTAGCACAGTTTCGGCTGAGAAGAATTCAGTAGAGCAAGCAAACATGAATGGTTGATTTGTTTCAATGCAGTTGAGCAGAGATTGGTGAAAATATCAGGCTTTGTGTGACTGGATCTAGGCTTGTATCTAAAGACGAATACTAAGAAATGCAGAAATGCATTTAGATGAGATGGTTATATTTAGCTTTACAGCAATTTAAAAATTGTTAAATATATACAGGTGTTTAAATACAGTAGAGTGTGCTTGCATTTATGTATTTAAATCAGTACTTTAAGATGTTACATGATATTTTGTCCACAACAGATAACGTGTCATCATGCTTTTGAGTGGTTGCAAAAATGTGCAATGCTCGCACTCTGAACACCCTGAAAATGAAATAAATAAATCATAAAATGAATTATGAACCATTTGACGACCATAACATTAATGAATGTGGAGCTGAGATTGCATGCAGTTTGGTTTGGAGGCCAGGTCTTTTGACAACTCCATTTTACATTTATATGATGTTTTATTTTAATGTAATAAATCAGAGAGAAGGGGAGAAAGCATAATTTATGAAGATTTATCTGTTTGCAAGAATAAAACTGGCCTCATTTGTTATTTAAGGCAAATGCGATATCAGTGTTCTTACAACGTGACAGAGATCTTTACATGGGAAAAATATATCTCGATGAATATTCCTTCTGATACCTCATTAATTTCCTCAAAACGACCATTATGCAAGTGCGCCCCCTATCGACGCGTGTCGCTTTGCGTTCTCAGCCACCTCAGTACGCTGTAGGACACTGTAATATCCAAAGAAAAAATACACGCATCAGAACTTACAACAGAACCAACTCAGGAGGACAATCAAATCCATTACGACAGAAAAGAAGCAGCATTTAGCCTGGAATCCAGCCTTATGTTTTAACAAGAAAAGTAGCCTGATATTTGAAGTTGGATCAACAACTCGACCAAAATCCGCATTCATCTGTTACTTATCAAAGCAAGCACAGACAAGTCCTCTATCATGTAAAACCTTTTCAAATTACACGTTTATCTTTCTTTCTGCTCGTTTTGCTTTACATTTTCCCTCGCTCATAAGTAAATTCCCTCGTTTTATTCAGCAAAAGCAAAGCGCACTCCTGAGGGAAAATCCTCAGATTTGGTGCTCACATGATCATGACACGAGTTTTCTGACAGGTAAAACAACTGCGTGTTGTTGCACATAACTCGATAAAACATGACTTACTGTTTAAAAGCCCTACATCATAATATCATAAAGTATCAAATCCCGTTTTCATCCTTTTATGCCTCTATTTTAGAACCGCGCGTCCTTAATGATGCAAGGAA